>NC_053036.3:32341451-33049193 GCF_002575655.3 Aegilops tauschii subsp. strangulata | reverse complement strand
CCATTCAAAGCCACATCATCATTTTTCAATCCTTTCTGACTTCATTTGTTATTTTTCATGCATTTACTAATTATTTTGAGCTATAAGACCCTAAAATTGAAAAGCATTTCAAATGAACTCTGAAAAGGTTGAAACTTGGCATGCAATCATCATTTCATCCACATAGCATGTGCAACAAAGTTGAGAGGGTTACGGCAAAAACTGGATGCACTTCGTGTACAAAACGGACAATCTCTTTCAAAGTATCAGGATTTCATCCGGAAACTCGTCTGTTACAAAGGGATTTCATTTTTTAAAACTTATTTGAACTCCTGTCTTTGTGTGTGT
Source organism: Aegilops tauschii subsp. strangulata (assembly GCF_002575655.3). Classification (NCBI taxonomy): domain Eukaryota; kingdom Viridiplantae; phylum Streptophyta; class Magnoliopsida; order Poales; family Poaceae; genus Aegilops; species Aegilops tauschii. The sequence continues at coordinate 33,048,866 of NC_053036.3, read as the reverse complement.
TCGAAATGCACCATTCAAAGCCACATCATCATTTTTCAATCCTTTCTGACTTCATTTGTTATTTTTCATGCATTTACTAATTATTTTGAGCTATAAGACCCTAAAATTGAAAAGCATTTCAAATGAACTCTGAAAAGGTTGAAAGTTGGCTTGATATCATCATTTCAAAGTATCAGGATTTCATCCGGAAACTCGTCTGTTACAAAGGGATTTCATTTTTAAAAACTTATTTGAACTCCTGACTTTGTGTGTGTTCGAAATGCACCATTCAAAGCCACATCATCATTTTTCAATCCCTTCTGACTTCATTTGTTATTTTTCGTGCATTTACTAATTATTTTGAGCTATAAGACCCTAAAATTGAAAAGCATTTCAAATGAACTCTGAAAAGGTTGAAAGTTGGCATGATATCATCATTTCATCCACATAGCATGTGCAAGAAAGTTGAGAGGGTTACGGCAAAAACTGGATGCACTTCGTGTACAAAACGGACAATCTCTTTCAAAGTATCAGGATTTCATCCGGAAACTCGTCTGTTACAAAGGGATTTCATTTTTTAAAACTTATTTGAACTCCTGACTTTGTGTGTGCTAGAAATGCACCATTCAAAGCCACATCATCATTTTTAAATCCTTTCTGACTTCACTTGTTATTTTTCATGCATTTACTAATTATTTTGAGCTATAAGACCCTAAAATTGAAAAGCATTTCAAATGAACTCTGAAAAGGTTGAAACTTGGCATGCTATCATCATTTCATCCACATAGCATGTGCAACAAAGTTGAGAGGGTTACGGCAAAAACTGGATGCACTTCGTGTACAAAACGGACAATCTCTTTCAAAGTATCAGGATTTCATCCGGAAACTCGTCTGTTTCAAAGGGATTTCATTTTTTAAAACTTATTTGAACTCCTGACTTTGTGTGTGTTCGAAATGCACCATTCAAAGCCACATCATCATTTTTCAATCCTTTCTGACTTCATTTGTTATTTTTCATGCATTTACTAATTATTTTGAGCTATAAGACCCTAAAATTGAAAAGCATTTCAAATGAACTCTGAAAAGGTTGAAAGTTGGCATGATATCATCATTTCTTACACATAGCATGTGCAAAAAAGTTGAGAAGGTTATGGCAAAAACTGGATGCACTTCGTGTACAAAACGGACAATCTCTTTCAAAGTATCAGGATTTCATCCGGAAACTCGTCTGTTACAAAGGGATTTCATTTTTTAAATCTTATTTGAACTCCTGACTTTGTGTGTGTTCAAAATGCACCATTCAAAGCCACATCATCATTTTTCAATCCTTTCTGACTTCATTTGTTATTTTTCATGCATTTACTAATTATTTTGAGCTATAAGACCCTAAAATTGAAAAGCATTTCAAATGAACTCTGAAAAGGTTGAAAGTTGGCATGATATCATCATTTCATCCACATAGCATGTGCAAGAAAGTTGAGAGGGTTACGGCATAAACTGGATGCACTTCGTGTACAAAACGGACAATCTCTTTCAAAGTATCAGGATTTCATCCGGAAACTCGTCTGTTACAAAGGGATTTCATTTTTTAAAACTTATTTGAACTCCTGACTTTGTGTGTGTTCAAAATGCACCATTCAAAGCCACATCATCATTTTTCAATCCTTTCTGACTTCATTTGTTATTTTTCATGCATTTACTAATTATTTTGAGCTGTAAAACCGTAAAATTAAAAAGCATTTCAAATGAACTCTGAAAAGGTTGAAAGTTGGCATGCTACCATCATTTCATCCACATAGCATGTGCAAGAAAGTTGAGAGGGTTACGGCAAAAACTGGATGCACTTCGTGTACAAAACGGACAATCCCTTTCAAAGTATCAGGATTTCATCCAGAAACTCGTCTGTTACAAAGGGATTTCATTTTTTTAAACTTATTTGAACTCCTGACTTTGTGTGTGTTCGAAATGCACCATTCAAAGCCACATCATCATTTTTCAATCCTTTCTGACTTCATTTGTTATTTTTCATGCATTTACTAATTATTTTGAGCCATAAGACCCTAAAATTGAAAAGCATTTCAAATGAACTCTGAAAAGGTTGAAAGTTGGCATGATATCATCATTTCATCCACATAGCATGTGCAAGAAAGTGGAGAGGGTTACGGCAAAAACTGGATGCACTTCGTGTACAAAACGGACAATCTCTTTCAAAGTATCAGGATTTCATCCGGAAACTCGTCTGTTACAAAGGGATTTCATTTTTTAAACTTATTTGAACTCCTGACTTTGTGTGTGTTCAAAATGCACCATTCAAAGCCACATCATCATTTTTCAATCCTTTCTGACTTCATTTGTTATTTTTCATGCATTTACTAATTATTTTGAGCTATAAGACCCTAAAATTGAAAAGCATTTCAAATGAACTCTGAAAAGGTTGAAACTTGGCATGCAATCATCATTTCATCCACATAGCATGTGCAACAAAGTTGAGAGGGTTACGGCAAAAACTGGATGCACTTCGTGTACAAAACGGACAATCTCTTTCAAAGTATCAGGATTTCATCCGGAAACTCGTCTGTTACAAAGGGATTTCATTTTTTAAAACTTATTTGAACTCCTGTCTTTGTGTGTGTTCGAAATGCACCATTCAAAGCCACATCATCATTTTTCAATCCTTTCTGACTTCATTTGTTATTTTTCATGCATTTACTAATTATTTTGAGCTATAAGACCCTAAAATTGAAAAGCATTTCAAATGAACTCTGAAAAGGTTGAAAGTTGGCTTGATATCATCATTTCAAAGTATCAGGATTTCATCCGGAAACTCGTCTGTTACAAAGGGATTTCATTTTTAAAAACTTATTTGAACTCCTGACTTTGTGTGTGTTCGAAATGCACCATTCAAAGCCACATCATCATTTTTCAATCCCTTCTGACTTCATTTGTTATTTTTCGTGCATTTACTAATTATTTTGAGCTATAAGACCCTAAAATTGAAAAGCATTTCAAATGAACTCTGAAAAGGTTGAAAGTTGGCATGATATCATCATTTCATCCACATAGCATGTGCAAGAAAGTTGAGAGGGTTACGGCAAAAACTGGATGCACTTCGTGTACAAAACGGACAATCTCTTTCAAAGTATCAGGATTTCATCCGGAAACTCGTCTGTTACAAAGGGATTTCATTTTTTAAAACTTATTTGAACTCCTGACTTTGTGTGTGTTCGAAATGCACCATTCAAAGCCACATCATCATTTTTCAATCCTTTCTGACTTCATTTGTTATTTTTCATGCATTTACTAATTATTTTGAGCTATAAGACCCTAAAATTGAAAAGCATTTCAAATGAACTCTGAAAAGGTTGAAACTTGGCATGCAATCATCATTTCATCCACATAGCATGTGCAACAAAGTTGAGAGGGTTACGGCAAAAACTGGATGCACTTCGTGTACAAAACGGACAATCTCTTTCAAAGTATCAGGATTTCATCCGGAAACTCGTCTGTTACAAAGGGATTTCATTTTTTAAAACTTATTTGAACTCCTGTCTTTGTGTGTGTTCGAAATGCACCATTCAAAGCCACATCATCATTTTTCAATCCTTTCTGACTTCATTTGTTATTTTTCATGCATTTACTAATTATTTTGAGCTATAAGACGCTAAAATTGAAAAGCATTTCAAATGAACTCTGAAAAGGTTGTAAGTTGGCATGATATCATCATTTCAACCACATAGCATGTGCAAGAAAGTTGAGAGGGTTACGGCATAAACTGGATGCACTTCGTGTACAAAACGGACAATCTCTTTCAAAGTATCAGGATTTCATCCGGAAAACTCGTCTGTTACAAAGGGATTTCATTTTTTAAACTTATTTGAACTCCTGACTTTGTGTGTGTTCAAAATGCACCATTCAAAGCCACATCATCATTTTTCAATCCTTTCTGACTTCATTTGTTATTTTTCATGCATTTACTAATTATTTTGAGCTATAAGACGCTAAAATTGAAAAGCATTTCAAATGAACTCTGAAAAGGTTGTAAGTTGGCATGATATCATCATTTCAACCACATAGCATGTGCAAGAAAGTTGAGAGGGTTACGGCATAAACTGGATGCACTTCGTGTACAAAACGGACAATCTCTTTCAAAGTATCAGGATTTCATCCGGAAACTCGTCTGTTACAAAGGGATTTCATTTTTTAAACTTATTTGAACTCCTGACTTTGTGTGTGTTCAAAATGCACCATTCAAAGCCACATCATCATTTTTCAATCCTTTCTGACTTCATTTGTTATTTTTCATGCATTTACTAATTATTTTGAGCTATAAGACCCTAAAATTGAAAAGCATTTCAAATGAACTCTGAAAAGGTTGAAAGTTGGCATGCTATCATCATTTCATCCACATAGCATGTGCAAGAAAGTTGAGAGGGTTACGGCAAAAACTGGATACACTTCGTGTACAAAACGGACAATCTCTTTCAAAGTATCAGGATTTCATCCGGAAACTCGTCTGTTACAAAGGGATTTCATTTTTTAAAACTTATTTGAACTCCTGACTTTGTGTGTGTTCGAAATGCACCATTCAAAGCCACATTATCATTTTTCAATCCTTTCTGACTTCATTTGTTATTTTTCATGCATTTACTAATTATTTTGAGCTATAAGACCCTAAAATTGAAAAGCATTTCAAATGAACTCTGAAAAGGTTGAAAGTTGGCATGATATCATCATTTCATCCACATAGCATGTGCAAGAAAGTTGAGAGGGTTACGGCAAAAACTGGATGCACTTCGTGTACAAAACGGACAATCTCTTTCAAAGTATCAGGATTTCATCCGGAAACTCGTCTGTTACAAAGGGATTTCATTTTTTAAAACTTATTTGAACTCCTGACTTTGTGTGTGTTCGAAATGCACCATTCAAAGCCACATCATCATTTTTCAATCCTTTCTGACTTCATTTGTTATTTTTCATGCATTTACTAATTATTTTGAGCTATAAGACCCTAAAATTGAAAAGCATTTCAAATGAACTCTGAAAAGGTTGAAAGTTGGCATGATATCATCATTTCATCCACATAGCATGTGCAAGAAAGTTGAGAGGGTTACGGCAAAAACTGGATGAACTTCGTGTACAAAACGGACAATCTCTTTCAAAGTATCAGGATTTCATCCGGAAACTCGTCTGTTACAAAGGGATTTCATTTTTTAAAACTTATTTGAACTCCTGTCTTTGTGTGTGTTCGAAATGCACCATTCAAAGCCACATCATCATTTTTCAATCCTTTCTGACTTCATTTGTTATTTTTCATGCATTTACTAATTTTTTTGAGCTATAAGACCGTAAAATGAAAAAGCATTTCAAATGAACTCTGAAAAGGTTGAAAGTTGGCATGATATCATCATTTCATCCACATAGCATGTGCAAGAAAGTTGAGAGGGTTACGGCATAAACTGGATGCACTTCGTGTACAAAACGGACAATCTCTTTCAAAGTATCAGGATTTCATCCGGAAACTCGTCTGTTACAAAGGGATTTCATTTTTTAAAACTTATTTGAACTCCTGACTTTGTGTGTGTTCGAAATGCACCATTCAAAGCCACATCATCATTTTTCAATCCTTTCTGACTTCATTTGTTATTTTTCATGCATTTACTAATTATTTTGAGCTATAAGACCCTAAAATTGAAAAGCATTTCAAATGAACTCTGAAAAGGTTGAAAGTTAGCATGATATCATCATTTCATCCACATTGCATGTGCAAGAAAGTGGAGAGGGTTACGGCAAAAACTGGATGCACTTCGTGTACAAAACGGACAATCTCTTTCAAAGTATCAGGATTTCATCCGGAAACTCGTCTGTTACAAAGGGATTTCATTTTTTAAAACTTATTTGAACTCCTGTCTTTGTGTGTGTTCGAAATGCACCATTCAAAGCCACATCATCATTTTTCAATCCTTTCTGACTTCATTTGTTATTTTTCATGCATTTACTAATTATTTTGAGCTATAAGACCCTAAAATTGAAAAGCATTTCAAATGAACTCTGAAAAGGTTGTAAGTTGGCATGATATCATCATTTCATCCACATAGCATGTGCAAGAAAGTTGAGAGGGTTACGGCATAAACTGGATGCACTTCGTATACAAAACGGACAATCTCTTTCAAAGTATCAGGATTTCATCCGGAAACTCGTCTGTTACAAAGGGATTTCATTTTTTTAAACTTATTTGAACTCCTGACTTTGTGTGTGTTCAAAATGCACCATTCAAAGCCACATCATCATTTTTCAATCCTTTCTGACTTCATTTGTTATTTTTCATGCATTTACTAATTATTTTGAGCTATAAGACCCTAAAATTGAAAAGCATTTCAAATGAACTCTGAAAAGGTTGAAAGTTCGCATGCTATCATCATTTCATCCACATAACATGTGCAAGAAAGTTGAGAGGGTTACGGCAAAAACTGGATGCACTTCGTGTACAAAACGGACAATCTCTTTCAAAGTATCAGGATTTCATCCAGAAACTCGTCTGTTACAAAGGGATTTCATTTTTTTAAACTTATTTGAACTCCTGTCTTTGTGTGTGTTCGAAATGCACCATTCAAAGCCACATCATCATTTTTCAATCCCTTCTGACTTCATTTGTTATTTTTCATGCATTTACTAATTATTTTGAGCTATAAGACCCTAAAATTGAAAAGCATTTCAAATGAACTCTGAAAAGTTTGAAAGTTGGCATGATATCATCATTTCATCCACATAGCATGTGCAAGAAAGTTGAGAGGGTTACGGCAAAAACTGGATGCACTTCGTGTACAAAACGGACAATCTCTTTCAAAGTATCAGGATTTCATCCGGAAACTCGTCTGTTACAAAGGGATTTCATTTTTTTAACTTATTTGAACTCCTGTCTTTGTGTGTGTTCGAAATGCACCATTCAAAGCCACATCATCATTTTTCAATCCTTTCTGACTTCATTTGTTATTTTTCATGCATTTACTAATTATTTTGAGCTATAAGACCCTAAAATTGAAAAGCATTTCAAATGAACTCTGAAAAGGTTGAAAGTTGGCATGATATCATCATTTCATACACATAGCATGTGCACAAAAGTTGAGAGGGGTACGGCAAAAACTGGATGCACTTCGTGTACAAAACGGACAATCTCTTTCAAAGTATCAGGATTTCATCCGGAAACTCGTCTGTTACAAAGGGATTTCATTTTTTTAAACTTATTTGAACTCCTGACTTTGTGTGTGTTCAAAATGCACCATTCAAAGCCACATCATCATTTTTCAATCCTTTCTGACTTCATTTGTTATTTTTCATGCATTTACTAATTATTTTGAGCTATAAGACCCTAAAATTGAAAAGCATTTCAAATGAACTCTGAAAATGTTGAAAGTTGGCATGCTATCATCATTTCATCCACATAGCATGTGCACAAAATTTGAGAGGGTTACGGCAAAAACTGGATGCACTTCGTGTACAAAACGGACAATCTCTTTCAAAGTATCAGGATTTCATCCGGAAACTCGTCTGTTACAAAGGGATTTCATTTTTTAAAACTTATTTGAACTCCTGACTTTGTGTGTGTTCAAAATGCACCATTCAAAGCCACATCATCATTTTTCAATCCTTTCTGACTTCATTTGTTATTTTTCATGCATTTACTAATTATTTTGAGCTATAAGACCCTAAAATTGAAAAGCATTTCAAATGAACTCTGAAAAGGTTGAAAGTTGGCATGATATCATCATTTCATCCACATAGCATGTGCAAGAAAGTTGAGAGGGTTACGGCAAAAACTGGATGCACTTCGTGTACAAAACGGACAATCTCTTTCAAAGTATCAGGATTTCATCCGGAAACTCGTCTGTTACAAAGGGATTTCATTTTTAAAACTTATTTGAACTCCTGTCTTTGTGTGTGTTCGAAATGCACCATTCAAAGCCACATCATCATTTTTCAATCCTTTCTGACTTCATTTGTTATTTTTCATGCATTTACTAATTATTTTGAGCTATAAGACCCTAAAATTGAAAAGCATTTCAAATGAACTCTGAAAAGGTTGAAAGTTGGCATGATATCATCATTTCATCCACATAGCATGTGCAAGAAAGTTGAGGGTTACGGCAAAAACTGGATGCACTTCGTGTACAAAACGGACAATCTCTTTCAAAGTATCAGGATTTCATCCGGAAACTCGTCTGTTACAAAGGGATTTCATTTTTTAAAACTTATTTGAACTCCTGACTTTGTGTGTGTTCAAAATGCACCATTCAAAGCCACATCATCATTTTTCAATCCTTTCTGACTTCATTTGTTATTTTTCATGCATTTACTAATTATTTTGAGCTATAAGACCCTAAAATTGAAAAGCATTTCAAATGAACTCTGAAAAGGTTGAAAGTTGGCATGATATCATCATTTCATCCACATAGCATGTGCAAGAAAGTTGAGAGGGTTACGGCAAAAACTGGATGCACTTCGTGTACAAAACGGACAATCTCTTTCAAAGTATCAGGATTTCATCCGGAAACTCGTCTGTTACAAAGGGATTTCATTTTTAAAACTTATTTGAACTCCTGTCTTTGTGTGTGTTCGAAATGCACCATTCAAAGCCACATCATCATTTTTCAATCCTTTTTGACTTCATTTGTTATTTTTCATGCATTTACTAATTATTTTGAGCTATAAGACCCTAAAATTGAAAAGCATTTCAAATAAACTCTGAAAAGGTTGAAAGTTGGCATGATATCATCATTTCATCCACATAGCATGTGCAAGAAAGTGGAGAGGGTTACGGCAAAAACTGGATGAACTTCGTGTACAAAACGGACAATCTCTTTCAAAGTATCAGCATTTCATCCGGAAACTCGTCTGTTACAAAGGGATTTCATTTTTTAAAACTTATTTGAACTCCTGACTTTGTGTGTGTTCAAAATGCACCATTCAAAGCCACATCATCATTTTTCAATCCTTTCTGACTTCATTTGTTATTTTTCATGCATTTACTAATTATTTTGAGCTATAAGACCCTAAAATTGAAAAGCATTTCAAATGAACTCTGAAAAGGTTGAAAGTTGGCATGATATCATCATTTCATCCACAAAGCATGTGCAAGAAAGTTGAGAGGGTTACTTTAAAAACTGGATGCACTTCGTGTACAAAACGGACAATCTCTTTCAAAGTATCAGGATTTCATCCGGAAACTCGTCTGTTACAAAGGGATTTCATTTTTTCAAACTTATTTGAACTCCTGTCTTTGTGTGTGTTCGAAATGCACCATTCAACGCCACATCATCATTTTTCAATCCTTTCTGACTTCATTTGTTATTTTTCATGCATTTACTAATTATTTTGAGCTATAAGACCCTAAAATTGAAAAGCATTTCAAATGAACTCTGAAAAGGTTGAAAGTTGGCATGATATCATCATTTCATACACATAGCATGTGCAAAGAAGTTGAGAGGGTTACCGCAAAAACTGGATGCACTTCGTGTACAAAACGGACAATCTCTTTCAAAGTATCAGGATTTCATCCGGAAACTCGTCTGTTACAAAGGGATTTCATTTTTTAAAACTTATTTGAACTCCTGACTTTGTGTGTGTTCAAAATGCACCATTCAAAGCCACATCATCATTTTTCAATCCTTTCTGACTTCATTTGTTATTTTTCATGCATTTACTAATTATTTTGAGCTATAAGACCCTAAAATTGAAAAGCATTTCAAATGAACTCTGAAAAGGTTGAAAGTTGGCATGATATCATTATTTCATCCACATAGCATGTGCAAGAAAGTTGAGAGGGTTACGGCAAAAACTGGATGCACTTCGTGTACAAAACGGACAATCTCTTTCAAAGTATCAGGATTTCATCCGGAAACTCGTCTGTTACAAAGGGATTTCATTTTTAAAACTTACTTGAACTCCTGTCTTTGTGTGTGTTCGAAATGCACCATCCATAGCCACATCATCATTTTTCAATCCTTTCTGACTTCATTTGTTATTTTTCATGCATTTACTAATTATTTTGAGCTATAAGACCCTAAAATTGAAAACCATTTCAAATGAACTCTGAAAAGGTTGAAAGTTGGCATGATATCATCATTTCATCCACATAGCATGTGCAAGAAAGTTGAGAGGGTTACGGCAAAAACTGGATGCACTTCGTGTACAAAACGGACAATCTCTTTCAAAGTATCAGGATTTCATCCGGAAACTCGTCTGTTACAAAGGGATTTCATTTTTTAAAACTTATTTGAACTCCTGACTTTGTGTGTGCTCGAAATGCACCATTCAAAGCCACATCATCATTTTTCAATCCTTTCTGACTTCATTTGTTATTTTTCATCCATTTACTAATTATTTTGAGCTATAAGACCCTAAAATTGAAAAGCATTTCAAATGAACTCTGAAAAGGTTGAAAGTTGGCATGATATCATCATTTCATCCACATAGCATGTGCAAGAAAGTTGAGAGGGTTACGGCATAAACTGGATGCACTTCGTGTACAAAACGGACAATCTCTTTCAAAGTATCAGGATTTCATCCGGAAACTCGTCTGTTACAAAGGGATTTCATTTTTTAAAACTTATTTGAACTCCTGACTTTGTGTGTGTTTAAAATGCACCATTCAAAGCCACATCATCATTTTTCAATCCTTTCTGACTTCATTTGTTATTTTTCATGCATTTACTAATTATTTTGAGCTATAAGACCCTAAAATTGAAAAGCATTTCAAATGAACTCTGAAAAGGTTGAAAGTTGGCATGATATCATCATTTCATCCACATAGCATGTGCAAGAAAGTTGAGAGGGTTACGGCATAAACTGGATGCACTTCGTGTACAAAACGGACAATCTCTTTCAAAGTATCAGGATTTCATCCGGAAACTCGTCTGTTACAAAGGGATTTCATTTTTTAAAACTTATTTGAACTCCTGACTTTGTGTGTGTTCAAAATGCACCATTCAAAGCCACATCATCATTTTTCAATCCTTTCTGACTTCATTTGTTATTTTTCATGCATTTACTAATTATTTTGAGCTATAAGACCCTAAAATTGAAAAGCATTTCAAATGAACTCTGAAAAGGTTGAAAGTTGGCATGATATCATCATTTCATCCACATAGCATGTGCAAGAAAGTTGAGAGGGTTACGGCAAAAACTGGATGCACTTCCTGTACAAAACGGACAATCTCTTTCAAAGTATCAGGATTTCATCCGGAAACTCGTCTGTTACAAAGGGATTTCATTTTTTAAAACTTATTTGAACTCCTGTCTTTGTGTGTGTTCGAAATGCACCATACAAAGCCACATCATCATTTTTCAATCCTTTCTGACTTCATTTGTTATTTTTCATGCATTTACTAATTATTTTGAGCTATAAGACCCTAAAATTGAAAAGCATTTCAAATGAACTCTGAAAAGGTTGAAAGTTGGCATGATATCATCATTTCATACACATAGCATGTGCACAAAAGTTGAGAGGGTTACGGCAAAAACTGGATGCACTTCGTGTACAAAACGGACAATCTCTTTCAAAGTATCAGGATTTCATCCGGAAACTCGTCTGTTACAAAGGGATTTCATTTTTTAAAACTTATTTGAACTCCTGACTTTGTGTGTGTTCAAAATGCACCATTCAAAGCCACATCATCATTTTTCAATCCTTTCTGACTTCATTTGTTATTTTTCATGCATTTACTAATTATTTTGAGCTATAAGACCCTAAAATTGAAAAGCATTTCAAATGAACTCTGAAAAGGTTGAAAGTTGGCATTATATCATCATTTCATCCACATAGCATGTGCAAGAAAGTTGAGAGGGTTACGGCAAAAACTGGATGCACTTCGTGTACAAAACGGACAATCTCTTTCAAAGTATCAGGATTTCATCCAGAAACTCGTCTGTTACAAAGGGATTTCATTTTTTTAAACTTATTTGAACTCCTGACTTTGTGTGTATTTAAAATGCACCATTCAAAGCCACATCATCATTTTTCAATCCTTTCTGACTTCATTTGTTATTTTTCATGCATTTACTAATTATTTTGAGCTATAAGACCCTAAAATTGAAAAGCATTTCAAATGAACTCTGAAAAGGTTGAAAGTTGGCATGACGTCATCATTTCATCCACATAGCATGTGCAAGAAAGTTGAGAGGGTTACGGCAAAAACTGGATGCACTTCGTGTACAAAACGAACAATCTCTTTCAAAGTATCAGCATTTCATCCGGAAACTCGTCTGTTACAAAGGGATTTCATTTTTTTAAAACTTATTTGAACTCCTGACTTTGTGTGTGCTCAAAATGCACCATTCAAAGCCACATCATCATTTTTCAATCCTTCCTGACTTCATTTGTTATTTTTCATGCATTTACTAATTATTTTGAGCTATAAGACCCTAAAATTGAAAAGCATTTCAAATGAACTCTGAAAAGGTTGAAAGTTGGCATGATATCATCATTTCATCCACATAGCATGTGCAAGAAAGTTGAGAGGGTTACGGCATAAACTGGATGCACTTTGTGTACAAAACGGACAATCTCTTTCAAAGTATCAGGATTTCATCCGGAAACTCGTCTGTTACAAAGGGATTTCATTTTTTTAAACTTATTTGAACTCCTGACTTTGTGTGTGTTTAAAATGCACCATTCAAAGCCACATCATCATTTTTCAATCCTTTCTGACTTCATTTGTTATTTTTCATGCATTTACTAATTATTTTGAGCTATAAGACCCTAAAATTGAAAACCATTTCAAATGAACTCTGAAAAGGTTGAAAGTTGGCATGACGTCATCATTTCATCCACATAGCATGTGCAAGAAAGTTGAGAGGGTTACGGCAAAAACTGGATGCACTTCGTGTACAAAACGGACAATCTCTTTCAAAGTATCAGGATTTCATCCGGAAACTCGTCTGTTACAAAGGGATTTCATTTTTTAAAACTTATTTGAACTCCTGACTTTGTGTGTGTTCAAAATGCACCATTCAAAGCCACATCATCATTTTTCAATCCTTTCTGACTTCATTTGTTATTTTTCATGCATTTACTAATTATTTTGAGCTATAAGACCCTAAAATTGAAAAGCATTTCAAATGAACTCTGAAAAGGTTGAAAGTTGGCATGATATCATCATTTCATCCACATAGCATGTGCAAGAAAGTTGAGAGGGTTACGGCATAAACTGGATGCACTTCGTGTACAAAACGGACAATCTCTTTCAAAGTATCAGGATTTCATCTGGAAACTCGTCTGTTACAAAGGGATTTCATTTTTTAAAACTTATTTGAACTCCTGACTTTGTGTGTGTTCAAAATGCACCATTCAAAGCCACATCATCATTTTTCAATCCTTTCTGACTTCATTTGTTATTTTTCATGCATTTACTAATTATTTTGAGCTATAAGACCCTAAAATTGAAAAGCATTTCAAATGAACTCTGAAAAGGTTGAAAGTTGGCATGATATCATTATTTCATCCACATAGCATGTGCAAGAAAGTTGAGAAGGTTACGGCATAAACTGGATGCACTTCGTGTACAAAACGGACAATCTCTTTCAAAGTATCAGGATTTCATCCGGAAACTCGTCTGTTACAAAGGGATTTCATTTTTTAAAACTTATTTGAACTCCTGACTTTGTGTGTGTTTAAGATGCACCATTCAAAGCCACATCACTTTGTTACAGACGCATTTTATTTTTATTTATTTTACTGCTGCTATTTTTATTTATTTTACTGCTGCTATTTTTACTTAATTTATTAAGGTTTATTTATTGTACTTACTATGGTTTATTTTATTTTATTTTATTAAGGTTTATTTATTTAGTAAGGTTTATTTATTTTATAAATATAAAAAAATGAAAATAGATGCGCTTATAGAGAAAATTCAACCTAAATTCATAATAAATTTCTATGAAATTTACTGTGAATTTATGTCAAATTCCCTGTATAAGGGCATCTATTTTCACTTTAAAAGAGAGAGAGGGACAGGCTTATAAACTGGTGTGAGCCCCCTTCGGTTGGCGAGGTGGGACTAAACACTGGCCGCAACTAGGACTAGCCCTTTAGTCCCGGTTTGTGGTATGAACCGGGACTAAAGGGTGGTGGGCCAGGAGCGTGGCCCATTGGTCCCGGTTTGTACCACCAACCGGGACCAAAGGGTCCATACGAACCGGGACCAATGCCCACGAGGCCCCGGACGGCCCCCTGGGCTCACGAACCGGGACCAATGCTCACATTAGTCCCGGTTCGTGACTGAACCGGGGCTAATGTGAAAACTGCCCTGTGACCTTTGCCCCGTTTTCTACTAGTGTTGGGATATCTAGATGGATAAGAAATGGAGAGAATTGTCTTCCATCTACTTAGAGCATCATATTAATAAAATTAGCAAATTTCTCGATTTGGTCGAGCACTCGAGTTGAATCATGATTGGGTTCCTAAAACTTACAAGAGTGACTAGGTTACACAAGCTATTGCTAAAATGGACAAACATGCTAGATTTTAAATTTAGAGCATACTTTTCACTACCATAGTGTACCATTTTTTTGAGTGTAATCTTTGAAACCTGAATTTTGACATTTATGTACTTTCTTATGCATATGAACCATCTATTGTGTGTTCATTTCGTGTAGTATTATGAAGTCTTAGGCCAAAGAAGAGGAGTACCAAACATTGTGTTCGCATTATTGTTTCATTCTTCTTTTGTTGTTATGCATCTTCTCGATTCAACAGTGATACAATAACTATAGAGGACAGACTTCTTCAAGATTAAGGTTTTGCTGCATTGATTCCGAGCACCCTTTTACTATTTGTGTACACAACCTTTTGTACTCCTAACTATAGACCAAGGACTCAAAGTAAACAACTATGGTATATTTTATGTTTATACATTGGTATAAAAGTGACACAATCTCACCAAAGTAAATTAGACTTTACCACCAGAACACAAAAATAAGTTGTTGCCTTTATTGTTGATGTTCGACCTAGCCCTAGTCAATTTGGTTGAATTCCAAAAAAATCTTTATGAAACTTCTATATTGAGAAATTTAAAGAAAACCTGAAAGGTTGACGATGATCACTATAAAAATTAAGTTACCAGTCAAAATAAATTTTTATTAAGTTTTTTGTGTCAATATTTCCATCATAAATATCTAGCAACTGAATTATTTTATGGCTGATGGTAATGCTCAATAAGGGTCTGGTCTGGGAGAAAACAAGCAGCAATCTTGTTTTCTTTGGGTGTGTTCCTTTTTTGTACTTGATATTAACACATACCAACTCTACTCATATAAAATTTGAGGAATTTCAGTGTTTTCGAATTCCTGGTATTAACATAAAAATATTATGATCCCAGGAATTCTATTGAAGAGTACTCTTCGGAAGTAATGAAATTCGCTCATTCTCTTGCCATCTTCATTGCCAAAACAATAAATGTTGATCCTGAATTGGTGGAAGACAAAAATGTGACACAGTTTCTCAAGATGAGCTACTACCCTCCATGCACGTCAATGCTAGAAAAGGTTCTAGGCTTCTCACCGCATTCTGATTTATCTTTTCTAACTATTCCGTTGGAAGTTAATTCAGTTCAAGGCTTACAAATTAGAAGGCGTGGTGCATGGATCCCCGTGAAACCACACTGTGATGCATTATTGGTGAATCTGGATGACTTCCTCGAGGTATGCTTCTTAATACATTTAAGTTAGTCATATAGCATCTCAAACTAAATGTTACTCCCTCCATCCCAAAATAAGTATTTCAATTTTGTACTAACTTTAGTACAAAGTTGTACTAAGGTTGAGACACTTATTTTGGGACGGAGGGGTATAAAATAGGAATATTTTCTTTCTAACACCCTTATTCATGCTTGGGAAAAGAGAAATTCTCAACTCCATAACTTTACTACAAACTCTAGTACGCACATGTGCGCCCACATATACTCACCAAATGCAAGTTGTGGTGTATGACGTGTCATCGTGTGTCAAAGTTTTATGCTACTATCTCCGTCCCGAAATACATGGAGTATAAACCGAGACAAATAAGTCAATGCTTGTTAAGTTTGACCGAATGTATATACAAAAATATTAAGAGAAACAATACCAAATCAATATCAATATTTTCATCGTTAGATATATTTCATAGTGTGTTCAATCAATATTATAGTGGTTGATATTTTTTCTATATATTCGGTCATACTTACACAACATTGACTTTTTGACTTAATTCATGCGTCATGTATTTGGGGACAGAGGGGGTACTTGAGTTAGTAGAAGTGCTTCTCAATTCATCACATGTTACGTCATTAACTCTACCACTCCATATGTCTCCTCAGAAAAGATAACCATGATTTTGGTTTAGGGTTTTTTCTATATTTTTTTAGTGTTTGAGGAGAAAAGGTAAGAAGTCCACCTAACCAAACAAGTGGTGCATCGAGCCAGCTTTGTATCCCTCTCCTCGCATCTAGCCAACTGTGCTGAGATAGCTCACTATTGGCCACATAGATGACATCGTAATTTATCTTCAGACTACTTCCAATGCATTGGTGCTTACATGAGCTGCTAAGCACATTAAAAACTTTAGCAACTAAAGCCCCAATGCATAGGTGCTTAACTTGTTGGTGCTAAGCATCCTTCATTTAATGATTTTGCAACTAAAGTTCTTCATGCATTGGTGGGATTCTTCCATTTAAGTGTTTTGCCTAGGTTCTCGCGCTTGGCATTGTTTCTTCCTAAGGTCACCACACTCATCTCTCTCCTCTTAATTATATAGCCACATCAGATTTTTTGCCTACATGGCAGCCTTAGCGCCTGTACAAGGTGGAGCATTACAAGGGGCCTTAGACAAGCTACTCTGATGGGAAAGTTCTTGTTGTACTCCCGTACCAGTGTACTCTCTATCCTCAGGGTCCGTTTTTGCATGAAAACTTCTCTTTTTGTTCCTCCCAAATAAAAGAACATTTGAACTCGAAACTTTTCAGATCAACATCACACAAGTACTAACATGTGCAAAAATAATAATTCATATTTTTTGGCGCAACATAATTTTTTTTAAAATACAATAAATCCGAAATTTGAAATTTGACAAATTTATGTTTCATAAAAAATTGGAAACATTCTATATAATGAGTGACACATGTGTATAATTGAACTACAAAGTTTCATGGTCAAATGTTCTCTTGTTTGGAAGAAACAAAACAAAATCCATATAAGGATAGCACGAATCTTGACGCAAAATGAATGGTCTAGATAGAGGGTACACTGGTATTGGGGTACCCCAAAAATCCACGCTCGGCTAACGTTCTAAACTTTCCCTACTGTCATATTTGTATTTCTTCCAAGAGAATCTTGATCAAGAAAGAACAAAAAAGAATTAATGCCTTATAAGCGAAGGCACTTTTTTCAAACTACTTTCAACTTCAAATCAGAACTAAGTTTTCAATGATGTTGATGAGCAACTTGATATTTGTCTAATTTAACTTCCCTATTATCTACAGATTATGACGAATGGGAAGTACAAAAGCATTGAGCATAGGGTCACAATAAACGCTCATAAGGAGCGACTATCTGTATATGCATTTCACGTTCCAAAGTATGATGAAATAAGTTCACCCGTTTTGGGAAATAGCGAAGAGAAGCTGTTATACAAGACAGTGAAAGTAGAAGAGTATGTAAGACTTTTTTCACAAACAAACTAGAAGGAAAGAGAGTCCTGGATCATGCAAAGTTATACCGAAAAAGACTTTCGCCCCGCTTTATAAATAAAGCAATGACCAACAACATCCAGGTACAGACGCACACCATCACAACACACGCACGCATTCAAGGCGGGATACATAGGCGCTGAGCGCAGCAACACGACCTCCAGCACTACTCGAGCAACCGGGGCTCCACCAGTGAACACGCCATCACGAAGAGATGCAGCCGCATACGACGAACCGTGGGCTTCAAGACGGTGCCTTCAGGAAGGGTACGACACGGAAGCGCCGCCACCGCCCGATCCGAGGATCAAGGTTTCCCCCGGAACCACACGACAGACAATGAGAGCTGCGACGACGCCTTCAAGAAGGGAACGAGCTACGCCACCGCCGGTCTGTCCGAAGATAGAGCAGGTTTTCACCCCGACCAATACTCACTGCCATCGAACGCCGCACCCCGACAACCACGCCGCCCACACAGCCATGGCCACCGGGCAGCACCAAGCGACGGGCTCTGCCCGTGAGCACCGCGCGACCACCACCGGGGCCGCCGCCCCGGAATCCAAGACCTAGGAACCACCTCAACCGACACCCGCCGCTACCCCAACGGAAGAGACGATCGGAACCCGGGGCACACAAGTCCATCGATTCGTCCTACAGCTCCGGGCGCGAGACGAGCTTGGTCCTGCTGCCAGGCGCGAGACGGGCTCGGCCCTGCTGCCAGGCGCGAGACAAGTGCGGTCCTGCTGCCCGAGCACGGGACTAGCGATGGGTCGCAACAGGGAGAGGACCATCCCACCGACGAAGATTGCGCTCGGGCATCAAGAAGAGGGGTCGAAGCTCTTCACAGGCCGCTCACCAACGGGCCGACGCCGAAGAATCCAGCCGCCCCTGACCACCGCCATGAGCCACCACCACGCCGTGGTAGCCCACATCCCCGCCGAGCGCAGCCCGCGGCACCTGCCATCGTGGATCGGCCGGGGGCCGGCAGGTCCACCACCACCAGGGAGCGCTGCAGCAGGGGCAGCCACCGGAGCAGGCCACCACCTGCGGCGAGCCGGAGCCCCGCCACCACAAGGGCCCAGAGCACCTGAGCCGCAGCCGCGACAGATCTGAGCCGTGCCCACACGCCGCCGCCGCCGGGAGCAGGGCACACCCCCAGCCCGTCCCAGCCACCCACGCCGTCGCCAGCAAGCCGCGCCCCCGTCGCGAGCCGCCGCCGCCGCGCCGCCGCCGAACAAGGATGGCCCGCGCCATCCAGCGCCGCGCGGGGGAGGAAGAGGCCCCGCCGCCGCCCGAGCCCGCCAGCACGCTGGGGCGGGGGCGAGGGGAGAATCGAGGAGGGGGCCGAGCCCCGCAGGCTACGGCCCCCCCCCCCCCCGGGCGGCGCTCGCAAGAGCGGCCAGGGAGATGAGGGGAGGGCCTACCAGTGCTGATGCAAAGTTCTATCAAATACAAGTTTGACATCTGAAACTCTGCTCCAAACCATCCCTGCAGGAACAATGGCGACAAAGGAAGATTGATAATAACAAATTTGAGAATACAGTCGTCCCACTAGCCACCCAACACATTTTTGGTACTTATTTTGTTTACGTTGTGATCTTGTAGGCTTGACCTGTGTGGTGCATTTGTGATGCCTGTAGTATAGAAGACTGTAAAACAGACTGGCCTGCAGATGGGCTCAGCCCCAGCGGGCGCTCTTGATCCCAAGTGTGTCGGTGCAAAAATATTCCATCCCTGTAAATTTCGGACACTAGCCGCCGGGCATTGTTTAGCAAAGCTACGTCCAAACGCAGGGATCAGAGGACCTTCCGGGCGAGCCGATCGAGGAATCATCATTCGCATCTTTCTTGTAATTAAGATCGATGTTTAACTATTCTGTTGGATCGCATCCAACAGAAAAAAGATTAGCAAGTTGCAACCTTGACTAACTATATAATAGCTGGGCTGATCAATTGCTGAATCCCTGAACAACTAAGCAAGCAGAAGCAGAGCAGGTAGTGGAGAGCCAACTAGCTGAATGGAGGTGGAGGCGTTGGATGGCAGCGACGGCGACAGCAGGTGGTCTAAGCTGGGAACGACGCTTCCTGTCAGGAACGTCCAGGCCCTGGCGGCGGTCGCTGCCGGCGAGCTGACGGGAGACGCGATCGAACGGTACATCCAGCCGGACATCGACGCCGATGCGGTCATCCCCACGCACTCCGACGAGGTTCCGGTGATCGACCTCGGCAAGCTCACGGGCGCTGAGTCCATGGAAGCAGAGACCGCCAAGCTCAGATTTGCCTGCGAGGAGTGGGGCTTCTTTCAGGTAGTGTCACTGAAGTCGCCAGATGCTGTATGTTGTTTACCTGGTGGTTCTGAAACTATTTTTCTTCGGCGGTTTGTCAGTGTGTCACTCACTGGTTATACCATCAAGGAAAATAATACGCAGGCCATGTTTGACTGCCATCGTATCTAGGTAGCTGAAACTAGCGACTAATTTTGGGACTTTTGTCCAGTGAGTTCCTTGTGATTCAGATAGTGGAAGGAGCAACGATGCAACAAACATGATAATTTTTTAGTAAATTCCACTTTGTGTGAATAGAGTAAACTTTATTTAGCATTTCTGCATCTCTAGCCGGCTCCTCCACCTCATGTCATGCATGGATCTTCCGCGCATGCGCCTTTTATGCCGTTATGCGCCCACCCATCGGAGTGATATAGCGTTCCTAAAGCACGAGGCAGATTTGTGGTCTATGGGGACATCTACACCTTATATGAGAAAAAAATTAGTAATTCAACAAAAAGTCAAAAATTCCTGAAAATATTTTTGAAATAAACTTGACCTTCTATTGTACTCGTGAGAAAAAATACAAAAAAAAATCTCCCTTTGTCTTCTTTTCAAAAAAGATAATTTTTTGGCTAAAATAGTGTGAATAGTGACCTATAATACTCCCTCCATTCCAAAATATAGTGCGCCCGCGCTTCCCGTGGTCCAACTTTAACCATAAATTTAACCAACGAGATCGACTGCGGCGGGAGAAAAAACTATATAATTGAAAACTTCTTTCTTTTGCGGAGTATTGAAAACTTCTTTTGAATATGAATTCACTGGTATAACTTTTGCTCCCGCCGCAGTCGGTATCGTTGGTTAAATTTATGGTCAAAGTTGAAGCACGGAAATAGAGGAAGCACTATATTTTGGAACGAAGGGAGTAGCAAATAAATTTTGTCTTTTTTGTTGTCAGGTCAACTTTTGCTTTTTTTCTTCGTGAAAATTTATATACTAGTGCAAAAGTAAGTCAAGTGTTTTGTCAAAATAGTTCTTACCTATTTTGACTTTTTATTAAAATATTTAAAAAAATCCCCATGTAGGGTGCATATATACAACCAAGAACACAAGTGTATTTCCCTCCTAAAGCACCACATCATTGTCATATTCATGTCCGGCCTACCGGGATGGAGAACAAATGTAAAATAGGATTCACACTCAGAATTTTGCGCTTTAAAGATGTTGGGTGTGTTCTAAGGAGTTTAAATCAGGACATTACAAATATTTGTTTTAATGTGAAGTTTATTCTATAATATACTCTGAATAAATGAAGTTCTCTGCGTATATTGGAAAATAATAATAAACTAAATTATGACTATTGGTCCAACTGGTGATCGCAGCTTGTAAATCATGGAGTACCAGATGAGATCATCCTGGCTATAAGGCGTGACATTGAAAAGTTCTTTCAGCTCCCCCTGGACGTGAAGAATGCTTACGCTCAACGCCAAGGAGATCTTCAAGGTTATGGCCAAGCCTTTATTCTCTCCCATGATCAAAAGCTAGATTGGGCTGACATGTTTGGGCTCTACACACAGCCACCTCAGGCCCGTGATATGAGTTTCTGGCCGAGTCAACCTCCTATGTTCAGGTCAGAGTGTGCATTCTTTCTCTTCAAAACTGGATTTCTTTTCTTGATAGAGCAAAACTGGACCTAAATCAATAATTTGCACTAACATTCTGTGAAAAATAATAATATATAAGTGCTTCTGCAGTTGGTATATTGTCTTTTGAACCAACTATTACTATGTTACTATTGTGCATCTTCTCTGTTATATGCATATAAGAGAACTAATGGATAATGGACATGGTGATTTTGCTTCCTTAAGAGAATTATGACACCCATTTACTAATTCCTTACTGAACAATGTTGTACTCCTAATTAGAGTTGACACTGTGGTTCTGTGCATCGACTGATGCAGTAGCCCGGGATTTTGCATTGACTGTGTGTATTGACATTCTTAATAAGCGATTACCTTTTTCTCATTTATATCCATGATAGGTATAGAAAAGATGCAGACCTTGCAAAAATAGATTTCACCTCATCATCACAACATACACATGGTTCATTGACTTTCTTATTTTTTATTTAACCAGAGCTACTTCTTTTTATTTATTTCAATGACTCTTTTAGATCAAACTTACATATTGAGAAATTTATTAAAAACAAGCAAAAAACAGAGAAATGTTGATTTTTCATGGTAATATATCTAAAATAAACATTTTAGCAATTTGTCTTTTTAAAGGTTGACAATATACATACAATAGATATTTTATATATTTAACATTAACAATAACACTATTATTTCTATGACCCCAGGAATTCCATCGAAGAATACTCTTCTAAATTGATGAAACTCGCTCGTTCTGTTGCCACCTTCATTGCAAAAAACACTAGACATTGATCCTGAATTGGTGGCAGACAAAAATGTGGTGCAATATGTCAGGATGAACTACTACCCGCCATGCACGTCGATGCCCGAAAAGGTTTTAGGCTTGTCTCCACATTCAGATGGATCTTTCCTAACTATCCTACTAGAAGTTAATTCAGTTCAAGGCCTACAAATTAGGAGACGTGGTGCATGGCTCCCAGTGAAACCACTGGCCAATGCATTGTTGCTGAATGTGGGTGACCTTCTCGAGGTATGATCGTTCTAAAGTCCATTTAAATTTTGGCATACAACGTCTCAAGCTTAGATTATATAAAACAGGAACAAAAATATTTCTATATTTCTTATTTGTGCTCGGTCAAGAGAAGTGCTCACTTACATAAATGCAATGTACATTTTGTCTGATTATGAATTGTTTAGGTTGTAATAAGCAAAAGAGTACTTTGCCAAGGTAACATGGTTCTGCTTCTATATTTTCTATCAATTCCCTCCAAGAAATCTTAGTCAAATAAAAGAAAGGGTTTATAAGTGAAGCACCAATTTATAGGGCTCAATCATATATTGTTGAATGGTGTGTAGGAAGTTTTTTTTGGGTCCAAAACAGGCATCAAATAATGTACTTCTCAAACTATTTCCATCTTCGTATGAAATGAGGAATTCAATACCATTGTAATTTAAGCAAGTCATTTTTTTATAGATTATGACGAATGGGAAGTACAAGAGCATTGAGCATAGGGTCACTATAAATGCCCATCAGGAACGATTATCCATATCAGCGTTTCATGTCCCAAAGTATGATGGAATAGTTTCCCCACTTCTGGGAACTACGGAAGAGAAGGTGTTATACAAGACAACAAAAGTGGAAGAGTATTCAAGACTTTATTTGTCAAAGAAACTACACGGAAAGAGGACCCTGGATCATGCGAAGCTATCCCAGACATAATACTTATCTACTATACTTTGATATTTTAGATATACGTTCTTAAATTATTAGTTTTTGAAGCTTCAGCATTGGAACCAATCAGTGTGATGTCTGTTAGTCACTGCATGCACGACTGCATTTCCTCTCTTTTTTCTCTGAAAGATGGGTCGTCCCCAGCCTCTGCATTAGTTTGCTTTGCTTTTCTTTTTTTGAGATGGATGCATTTACTTTGTGATGATGCATATTCTGAAATTCTTGTATACTATTGCCATTCTACGAAAGCTTATGGCTGGAGGAATTTCAAGTCTTATATGCATTTCCGAACCTGCGCACGCGCACTTGTACACTTGTGAACACATTCATTCATGTGGGCTTACTGTTCGTTGAAGTGATACTGAAGAACACTCAAGAGATATATAAGCATGAAACCATAGTTTAAAAAACAGAACCAAAAATCGAACCAGAAAGGTTGTCGGTTCAGGTTTTTGCCGGTCGGACCGCCGGTTCGATTGTCGGTTTTTTAAGCAATAAAATAATATATGTTGAGTAAATATGTGCTACTTTGTTGTCCATTACATGGAAATAATGGCCCCGCATACTTCTCACATGACCTGGGATCGAATTCCACTTCTCCCTATTTCTATTTAAACATTTTTGGTTTTTCCCGGTTCAATGGCCCGGTTTATTCACTCTAGAAAACCGGCCGGTTCAACCGGTTTTCTCCGGTCTGATTGCAGAACGGTCTTATTAGGTTAAAAACCCGCTGAGGCTGCCGGTTCCGTTTTTTCCCAGTTCGACCGCCAGTCCGGCCGGTTTTTTAAACTAGGCATGAAACAGACGGATGAAATAAGATGCCGGTCGAGATGCCGAGGTGCGTCGCTGTTTGTTTGGCTTATCCCATGTTCCAATCTGACGCCTCACGATTGGGTCCCGTTGCTAGCCTGTCCGGTCCAACCGGTCCAGCGCCTTGCTGGACTAAAACTTTACATGCAGTCAGTGACAAGCAGAGATGCAAGTGTAGTGTTTCACTTATATACAGTGGTTGCGTTAACTTCATGTTGTATCTTAAGTGGGAGCAGGTAGGTTGCTGCATGCAGTACTCTGATAGACAAAACTACGAGCTAGCTTGTCTTGCTAGCGACCCTGCGATCCGATGAGGTTGAGACTTGCGTTGTGAAAAATAAATATGTAGCATTAATGTTGCTGCAGTACTCTCAATGTTGTATTTTATATTAACTTAAAATACAACATTAAGCAGATACAAAGCATGTTGAACAACATCCGGCCTCTGTATAACATCTATCTCCACACATGTAACCGAGCAGCCAAGTCCTCTCAAACTGAATAATTTACGTGACATTCCTTGAAAAATAAATAGAACTTCTGAGGAAAAAATAAATAAATAGAATTACTTACGTGACGCGCAAAGCTGGAAACGCTGGCTAGCGACTGCCGTTATCATCTTGTTTGGTGGGCCGAGTATCTTAATCTTCGGTTTTGAGTCTGCGATGCAGATGACCTCGACGTCCACTCAGCTCTCGAAGTTTCCTCCAGAAAATGAAAGGCCAGCGACCTGCATGCGTACTTCAGGGAACCGCTCGCGGTTTTTCCAGGGCAAAAGACTGATGGGGACTTGCGGAGGCGAACTTTTGGTCTATGGGGACATATGTCCCTGGTATCCTCTTCGTCAGTAAGTGCACCGTGATGTGTAGCTAAAGTAGCAGCTCTGTCTATACGTTGTACATTTAGATGTGGAAAGCGGCATATACATCTTCAGAACAGTGCTGTAAGAGCCTAAGAACAGGACAGTACAGGATCCAGTGCAGTTTCCGGACGCGTTTTCCCGTGCTTGGATTTTAAATGCTGTGGTGTTTGCACAGGTAAAACTTTTTGCACGCCAATGCCCTTGTCAGAGGAGATAGACATCATAACTGTTGTTAAAAAGACGCGTGACTTCTTCCTCCGTTTAAGATTTCGGAAATCCTTGATCACATGCTTATATTAGGCAAAAAGAAACTATTAAAAAGACGGGACACATACCTTAGAAATAATGTAATTACATGAGGAAGCAATCTGCACGGCCTCATGGTAAGGAGATATGATTATGTTGTGTTAACATGACAAAAAATTAATAACATGAGGAAACAAATGTTTTTTGTATGGTTTGCTACATGAACGGGAAAAATGTTAAAAATTATAGATTTAAAAAAGTAGTATTTCTGGGACATTCATAGTAGTTAAAACATAACTTTTTTTACAAGTCATGTTTGCATGCAATGTAATCACAAACAGACATTAGTCTAAGATCACTAGTAGAAAAAGGGCCTATTGTCCCGGTTCGTGAGGGCCTTCTGTCCCGGTTTGTGAACCGGGACTAAAAGGTCGTTACTAATGCCCTTGGCCTTTAGTCCCGGTTCTTACACGAACCGAGACAGAAGGTCCTCCACGTGGCCGCTGCGGCCAGCCCAGGACGGAGGGCCTTTGGTCCCGGTTGGTGACACCAACCGGGACCAATAGGCATCCACGTGTCAGCATTTCAGGGGCTGGAGTTTTTGTTTTTTGTTTTGAAGGGGGGGGGTTAGGGGGTTTTGGGGGGTTAATTTAGGTTGTTATTAGGTAGCTATTAGAGAGAAGTGTCCTCTCTTATATCTCCGTGCTTGGTTTACCAACGCTACGTACTGCTATGCCTAAACATGGCTTAGATTGAAGTGAAGGCAACATGTGGTGCATGTCAAAAGTAATACTAATCCTAACTTGATCAAGTTTGGATTGTACTACTTTCGACACGCACCACATGCATGTTGCCTTCACTTCAATCCAATCCATGTTCATTTCACCCGCTGATATATAATAACTCTTCATGCGCGCATCATGCATCATCATATATAATAATAAGTCCTACTAATCATCATCATACAACTTCTACTCGTTATTAATAACAAGTCATACGATCATCATCCTCACAGTCATCGAACCAACCCTACTTAATTGTTCTTAGCACATGATCATCAGTATTAGGTAGGACCGAAATACCCTCTTTAAGGTAAAATAGCATAAAATAATATAGACCCTGACTCTCCATTATGGAGAATGGAGATCATCCTGTCTCCAATTCTTGCGCCTCGCTTCCTTTTGCTTCCAAGAACCTCCTTGTGACTGTCCATACATTTTTTCCATTCTTTGATTTGCATGTCTCCACTTCTTTTAGAAATCCAGTATGGACAGTTGAGATTCGTAGGATGACCTGGTTGTATATTCAAAACATCAAGCCTACCATTCTGATACATCAAATGAGGCACACAATCCTTTGGGATTATCTGTTGAAAAACATAGTAATAACTTCATAGTTAGCAATGATGTACTAGTTTTAGAACTATGCAAAATATGCACGGATGTCGTAATAGTAAGAAATCTTACCAGGGTATCTCCATAGTAGTTACCGTAGTTCAACACGTGCACTAGTGGCACGTATTGACCATAATGTTGAGGAGTTTGATTGTAGATATTGTAATTCTCAATATCAGTACAAAATCCGACCAGATGAGTTTTCTCCTTATAAGTTAACTCAGAGCCATCGGTGTAGTAGGTTCTGTCTACCATGTTCCGCACATTGTTTGAACAATCAAAATAAGCTGTCAATGAAAATAAGTTGTCAACTATTTTGAAATGAACAATATAAATTAGCTAATAACTATGTTTGAGAAACTCACATAGCGGTAGAATTGGAGGCGTATCAACAAGGACCCAAATGTCCATATTGTCTTGCTCGATGTCAGGATCACCAAGATCCATGGTGACAAGCATACCCTCATCAAAACCATACATCTTGCAAAATGCTTCCCAATTTTTGCAACCAAAATGGGTTACGCTCTCAGAATTATACAGCTTTACTTCAAAATCTATATCATGATGAGTCCTTAGGTGAATTTTCTTTGTTTCCATACTTTCATGGTCTTCAAAACCCATCCTCTCCAAGACGTAGCGTCTTGCATGGCATGGGATAAGCTAGCCGAATTGTAAAAGATGAAAAGTACACGTTGAAATAGTTGAAGTCGTGCTTAATTACGAAAAAATAACACTTGTCGTCGTTGCGTACCGTTTCAACATCGAAGGTCTCCTCCAGCTTAATACTGAAGCGCCGATCTTCGTCCAGGTGAGGCCTGTCGCACTGACCTCGGTCGTCGTGGCACCAGTCGCACTCCCCCGGGAGACTTTCGTCGTCCGAGTACGACATTTCCTATGTTCATAATTCAAATATTAAACATCTATAATTAAATATATGTACTAAAAAACCTAAGTTAGATCATTATTATTCATCACGGGTTGACTATCGGTTTGTCGAGTCTTTTCTTGAAAACTCTCAGCTCACGTGGTGTATACATTCGACCGTTGGTGATGGTCGCTCCTCTCTTTGTCCCCGTGTGCATTACACCAAAATGTCTAGCACACGGGAACAAAGGAGAAGCGACCCCCACGACAACAGTCGGGATTCTTCATCCTCTCATATATATATGGTGGAACTCTCCCTCACTGATTCCTCTCTGACATTTGCGACCGTCGGTGATGGTAGCTCCTCCTTTCGTTCTCGAGTGCATTACACCAAATTGTCTAGCACACGGAAACGAAGGAGAAGCTACCCCCACGACAACAGTCGGGATTCTTCGTCCTCTCATATATGGTGGAGACTCGACAGACTTACAGTCAACCCGAAATATCGTTTAATTATCTTTCTAAAAGAGGATTTGGCTGGTCTCACCTCGATGTCGGAGGGGGCGGTGACGGGGACGACGACGGGGATGATGGAGGGGCCGGGGGCTCCTAGATTTCTGCGAAAACAAAAACCCTATAAGCTATCAACTAATCATAGTGCTCTCCAATTTTAGCATTCAAAGTAGGATCGGGGTAGTTTTCCACTTTGAGCATTCAATAAGCAAAATCAAATCACAAAATAAAGTAGTATTCAAATTAGGATGCATTCAATTATAAGCAAAACTACATCATCTCCATGCGTCCGTACATCGTCGAATATTATCACTAATACACCTCGAATACTATCATACATATAGCATCGCTAGTACAACTAGAACAGTAGCGCCCGACGGGTATCGGCGCGGGCGGTGGACACCCAAAGGGACGGAACCATCACAGGATCATAGCTCCAGTGAGATCCCTGAAGAACCTGCCAGGTATTGTCGAACCTGCCCTCCAACGCGACCATGTAGCGACGGACGTGCTGGTCCTCCTCGCTGACACGGTGACGTACCACCTCCGCGGTGTCCGGAAGCCTCGGCACCGTCACTGGCCCACGCGAGCGCCACCAAACAAGGATCGGGTCAACGACGGGCTGGTTCCTCACCAACCTACGCCCACCGGAAGGTAGCACCTCCCAAAACCAGCCCGGCGGAGCCCAGTCCCAGACATGGCCCCTCTGATCAAGCCGGCCTCCTCCGCCGAGTCGACGACGAGGATGCGGGATAGGCATCGTCGACGTCGATGCGGGAATAATTGCTTTAACTAAAAAAACAAACTAGTTCTATTAATTTCCTTGCTAAAAACAAACTAGTTCGTGACTGAACCGGGGCTAATGTGAAAACTGCCCTGTGACCTAAGCCCTGTTTTCTACTAGTGGATAATCGCCCAGTGGTTAGTTCGTTAGCAGTAAAAAAAAAGGGAAGGACAGTAAATTCTAATTGTTGGTTGGTCATCCTTTAATTCAAGCGTCGGTGGCATTGTGGAGGGTAAGCTACAGCACGTATTCAGTCCATCCCATATTCTGAACTGAGTCCTCCTCCCAAGTCAAGCAAACAGCCGCCGCTCTGTGTCTCAGGAAGAGGAAGACAAAATGAAGGTTCTTACTGGAGCAGAGTGATGCGCTGGTGGGTTGGGGGGAAGTGTGCTCTGCTCTCGTGTGGTAGGTAAGTGAAGCGAGGTAAAATATGTATGTGTCCTGCGTGGCCATGAACAATGATCATCTCTGCATAATCAAATCTCCCAAGTCGCAAGGATGATGACTATTTTAATCGGTACAGAAAAATAAATACATAATTTGGGTGATGGACATCGCCGTAATTAGCATTCCAGACAAACCTTTATCAAAAAGCAACACCACAAAGATGTGGGCCCCAAAGATGTAGCTAGACGCGCTTTTGCACTGTGATGAACGTCAGGGACAGTTGGGGAGTAAGTAGCTGGGTAAATGAGTGTGGGACAGCATGTGGAACAGGTCTGAAGAAATCAAATACAAGAACTGCTGCTGCAGAGAACGTTAAAATACAAAACGAGAGGACAGACTATACTAATAGGCCGGTGTGGATGACTAGTGAGATTTCGCAGAAACCATTGGGTATTTCCCGGGGACTTGCTCTCTTGTTCGTGCAATCGAGGTGACACCGCAGAATATGGCCCTGATTTGCTTTCGCTCTCCTCTCGCTCGGGTTGCGTATTCATACCACGGCCACCACGTATCGGTCCGTATAATCTTCCGTTTGTTCTGCATGTACGTTTGGGCTGAGACAGTGGTTTTCTCAGCTGTGTATGCGTTCATAAGAATAAGTATATGTGCGCATATATGATCACTTACGTCTGTACTGTATTAATAAAAGAAAAAAGGCCTCACACCCTGTTTAAATGTACGTAGGATGTTTTTCCCTTTTGTTTGCCGGGATTGACCTGTTTCATTAGCGTGCAGTGCAATGCTCCCGAAAAATGATGTGAAAATCCATGTGGTCCAAACAGACCCTTTTCTAGTGAGTGAGTGTTCCAAAAGGATCTTGGGAGCATTGAAAATAATAGATTGACAGGCTGCCTCCTATCATTATACTACAATGGATAGATGTACATGGTGGACAAGTTTCTTCGAGAGCACTCAACCTGTCCATGGCCCAATAATCGACATGATAAATACTCATTGCACAAATGAGTATCTCGCTTTCAAGAACAATTTATGTTTATCCTCTTGTCCGCTGACAAATTCATTAATAGCACGCGTTGCATTAAAATTTCCAGAAAATCCAAAGTTTGTGTTGACTTTTTGGCCATACATTTTGCATACAGGGCGTTTGTTTTTTTCGCGTGGAGCATTTAGAGCAACTCAAACAGTTTGATTAACTTTAAAACAACCACCGTTTATAGAAAGTTAGGACAAAAAATCTCTCTAACAATTCCCGTTAAAGTGGCTTTATCATTAGAGGATCCTGTAAAAAAAGGTGTCTTCTTTCTTCCGATTTACGGAAAGATGACCTTTCCGTAACTTTTTGGCGGGCTGAAGTTCCATCAACCTCCATGCTCGGAACGCCGCCCACGCACTCCACCTCCACCCGTTGTCATGGGCCTGCCGCCGCCGCAAGGGCACCCTTGTCGCCGCCCTTCGTCGCCTCGCACACGCACGATACCGCACCCTTGGCCACCTCGCAGGTGCCCTGCCATCGCCTCACCCGAGCACACGGCCGCACCCCTGCCACCGCCCGCGCACGTCGCCGCTGCCTCACGTGTGCACGCCGCCGCCAACGCCCACCGCAGCCTCTATGGTGGCCACTGCAAGGCCGCCAGTGCTACTGACCGGTGGGTCCTAACATTTTTTGTTTGATTAAAAGTAAAATAAAAATGCTTTTAAATGAAGAAGATTTGTGAAACTGACAAAAGTTGTTTTTAGAAACTTGCCCTAACTTGAAAAGCCAACTTTAGGGGAAGATTTCTCGAGGAACTGTTGGAGTTGTTCTTACAGAAACTGGAGCAATGCTACAAGATGTCATTTTTGTGTGTGGTTGACGCAGACGACTAGTTTATAGAGTGAACGTGAAGTGCATGCATGACTAAAAATTGTACGTATAATGAGCAGTAAAGTATAGCCGTAAAATGAAAAAATGGGCCCCTGATGCGTGTGCGCTGCAGTCAGCCCATGTACGTACATCCGCCCCTGCCCGTCGTATACGGCTATACGCGGCCTTCTGACGGCTGGATTTATTTTCAATCGAAAAGAAAGAACACCTACAGGATACACCGCGTGGCCAGCCAGCAAGGCCGCGTGGCAGGGTGTGGTGGAGCCTTGATACAACTCGAAGCAGCACGGCACAAGTAGTGTACAGGACACTGTCCACCAGGCCCGGATCGGCTGTCAGGCTGGCATGGCCTGCAACCTCAACGGAAAGTTGCACTTGCACAAGGACGAAATGTGGCCGTTCATGCTTCTCTCCCGCCGAAGAAAGCCTCGGCGGCGAAATTTCTCGAACAGCCTGGGCGGGACGTCCTCGTGTCCGCAAAGATCCAAAACGGCTGGCCTTGGATGCGCGCGGGACCGCCGGGACGACGGATCACGCTCCGGCCTCCAGCAGTAGCCGTTGCTCGCGCCGCTGGGCCGGTTGTAAAGGCGACAGACAAGACGAGCGCGCCAGCCCCGACTCACCCGCCCTGTCTGCCGCCGCCGGTCCGGCCCATCTGGATCGATCCCGGCCGCACCTCCCTGGCAGCCTGTACTTATCCTCCGCCGTGCACGCCTCTCCTTCCTCCCATCCTCCCGGCGTTCACGCAAGAACCTGCGCGCCAAAGTTGGATAAAAGTCCACTTTCAAAAAAAAAAAGTTGGATAAAAGTTTTCACCGGGGAGCAGCGGCCGTGGATCTGACCGAGCTCCGGCGTGCTTTACACTTTTACTACTTGCGTGCGCCACCGGACCACGGCAGCGCGGCGGCACATGTGCTGCCGTTCGTACCGCCGTGCTGCACTGCATCTGCATGCAGCCGCGCCCACTCCCCCACTCCTCCGCGCAGGCGCGGGCGTGGGCGGGTCCAGCCCAGCCACGATCATATCCGCCCGCTCCGGCTCCGACTCGACTCCCGTCGCTGGCCGGCTGGCTGGCTCACATGGCCTCGCTGTACGCCTGGTCCACGGTGTCTCGCTCCTGTGTGTGTGTGTGTGATGATGTTACCGGTACCTACCTACCGGAACAAGGAATCCCATCCGTGATCCTAGCCGGGATAGGGGAGGTGGCAGAATCATTGCTGCATCGTCTAGGTAGCCCTAGTTGCATTGCACCCTCGGAAAGGTGGCCGAGATGAGATCGATGTCCATGCAATAATTTGATACGTGAAATTTTTGCATGGGACGTCATAATTCTCTAGTAATTTACAAGAAAAAGAGTTCATCGAGACTTGTTTGTGACCCTTGATTGATAGAGTGAGAGGCGGCATATTAAAGGGTAAGCATTTGGTGATAATGACAACAACTTCGATTGTAAGGCTGGAAACCCCAATGATATGCCCGACTCCAACTAAAACCCTAATGATTCACCCACCCTCCCACAACCGCAAAGCCAGCGCCATCTTCTCTTGTCATGTCCCCGACCAAAGCATATTCTCGAACACTTAATTTGTGTTGCAATCACTAAATCAGTTCACAATAAACTAGCTTATCCGTGACTCCCATTATCCATCCATTCTATAGTAGACAAGTTAAGCAACCGAAACGGGACAGCTGGAACCGGAAGCAAGCACGGCTGTCTCGACACCGATGCACAACAACCAGCACTACATTTACATAACATACAGCTTTTTTCTTACACTTTTATTACAGTAGCCTTTTGCCATTGAAGACAGCGCCGCACCGCAGCTCCATCAATAAAACCAGCCCAGCCCTGTCCTGTCCTGTCCTCACACTCACTCATCACACTCCACCTCCACCACCCCCATCCATCCATCCATCAGAGAAGAGAGAGAGAGACAGAGAGAGAGGAGCCATGGCCAAGGAGGTGAGCGAGGAGCCGGAGCACGCCGCGCCGGCGCACAAGGACTACTCCGACCCGCCGCCGGCGCCGCTCTTCGACATGGGGGAGCTCCGGATGTGGTCCTTCTACCGGGCCATCATCGCCGAGTTCGTCGCCACGCTGCTCTTCCTCTACATCACCGTCGCCACCGTCATCGGCTACAAGGTGCAGTCGGCGGCCGACCCGTGCGGCGGCGTCGGCGTGCTCGGCATCGCCTGGGCCTTCGGCGGCATGATCTTCGTCCTCGTCTACTGCACCGCCGGCATCTCGGGCGGCCACATCAACCCGGCCGTCACCTTCGGGCTCCTCCTGGCGCGCAAGGTGTCGCTGCTACGCGCGGTGATGTACATCGTGGCGCAGTG
Source organism: Aegilops tauschii subsp. strangulata (assembly GCF_002575655.3). Classification (NCBI taxonomy): domain Eukaryota; kingdom Viridiplantae; phylum Streptophyta; class Magnoliopsida; order Poales; family Poaceae; genus Aegilops; species Aegilops tauschii. Next base: position 33,015,441 of record NC_053036.3, on the reverse strand, counting down.
CGCGGGCGGCATCGTGGGCGCCGGCATCGTCAAGGGCATCATGAAGGACGCGTACCAGGCCAACGGCGGCGGCGCCAACATGGTGGCCTCCGGCTTCTCCCGCGGCACCGCGCTGGGGGCGGAGATCGTCGGCACCTTCGTGCTCGTCTACACCGTCTTCTCCGCCACCGACCCCAAGCGCAGCGCCCGCGACTCGCACGTCCCCGTGCTGGCGCCGCTCCCCATCGGGTTCGCGGTCTTCATGGTGCACCTCGCCACCATCCCCATCACCGGCACCGGCATCAACCCCGCCAGGAGCCTCGGCGCCGCCGTCATCTACAACAAGAAGGCCGCATGGGACAACCACGTAATTAAGCTTCTTCCTCTCTCTACCTTACGTTTTCTTCTTCTACCTGATCTTGCAAGAAGAAGAAGAAGCTAACTAACTTGGCATGCTTTGAACATGACATGCAGTGGATCTTCTGGGTCGGCCCGTTCGTGGGAGCGCTGGCGGCGGCGGCGTACCACCAGTACATCCTCCGGGCGGCGGCCATCAAGGCGCTCGGCTCCTTCCGGAGCAGCCGGAGCAACTGAGCCGGCCGGCCAATAATTTAATGCAACCGTCACCCACCGCGCTAGCCAGCCACACAAGCTAGCGTGTCCATCCGGCCTCGTCGTTCAGTGTCTGTGCATGCATGTGAGTGAGAGAAAGGCCAGCATGCGTGATTCGTGGGTCGCGTTTGCACCCTTCAATTATTACTCCCTGTCACCGTTAATGTTGTCGAATTATATTAGTTACCGTTAGTGTTGGTGTTGATGGATGATGAACCTGTAATGTAAAACCGCTGTGAGTGACAACTGCTGCAATTTGGAACATGGGTTAATTTATTGTGAGGTGCATGCGTGTTTGATTGAATGGTGCTAGCGACCCTGCTGGCTATCCTTGTCTTTCTCTGCCATGTAATCATGTTTCTCTATCCTGCGTGCGTGATTTCTTTAATCATGCGCGCCTTCTGGTGGCTTGGAGTGCTCATGATTGTTTCCTGGGATTGATTAAGAGAGGTGGCGTGTTATTGGTGTCCTAATCAACAAACACCACAGTGCGTGCATGCATGCTCCGTGGGTCATAACTGAAGGTGGTTGATGTGTCCAGAGTTCCACCAGACCACCAGGCTTTGTCTCCGCCCGGTGGCTCACGCTTATCCACACCCATATCCACCGCAGCCTTGCCCTTGCCGGCGGACATGGTGTCACTTGGCGATCACTTCTCATTATACCTGGCCATGGGCCGGCCGGGCCTAAAAAAGCCCACGGCAGAAAACTGAGGCCCAGGCCCTACCATCGGGCTTACTTTTCAAGCCCAAGCCCGGCCCATTTGGTAAAAAGCCCTTAAAAGCCTTAGGGCCGTGGTCCAGGCCTCTTTCTTAAAATGCCAATATGCCAAGCCCAAGCCCGGCCATGCCCTGCTGTTGGGCTCAAAACGCAGGCCCGAGCCCGGCCCACAGGCAAGCCCATCGGGCCTAGGCCCTGGATTTTAGGGCCGACAGGGCCGGGCCGGAGATGGCCAGGACTACTTCTCATCGATCTTGGTGAGCTATTGTCGATGCGGCGGCGGCGTCATGGCGGTGACGGATCGGTCGCGGGCCCAGGCCTCCGCCAGGTCGTGGTCGTCATGGACCCTGATCGGCGCCCGTCCGACTTGGCAAACGCTTTGGCACCGTTCCTGCCGCGCCCCCTACCTCGCCACCCTATTCTCGGTCGACACGATGGCCCGCGACAACGAGGAGCCACCGCAGCCACCAAGGTATTGGAAGATGCGCTAGCGTGCCTTCGCGGTCGTCAATGACAACTCCTTGACGACCTTGTCGTGCCAATCAGCGGCGACGCCGACCCTTCGACCCGGGGGTAACGGCTGTGCAGCGACGAGGGCAGCTCCTCCTTCACGCGGCGCCTGATTTGGACGCGGCGGATGCAGGGGGGCGGGGACGGGGTGGGTGGGCTTGGCCTTAACACGGAAGAGAGGAAGCCGACTCCTTCTTGATGCGCTTGCGTGGCGGGAAGTGCGGCTCCTCCTTCATGCATGCTGGCAGCGCCAAGAGCGGCGCCGGACCACGTTCTTGAAGCGACTGCTCCGTCAGCAGCACGATCTGCCGGAGGAACTTCTCATCTATGGCCGAGGCCTATGAGAGTGAGGCGTGGTAACTACGACGGTGCCTAATCCTCATCGTCATCGAAAGAGATGACGATCTCCTCCTTGTCGTAGGAATCTTGAGGAAGACAGTCCCGGAGAGCGACGGCGACGGCGCCACGATCTGGAGCCGGCTGGGAGAACTACTACTTGGGCATGGTGTGGCGACGGTGGTGTCGTCGGTGCCACAACAAAGAAGAGCGGAGAGGATCGAAGAGTGGTGCAATGTGGACGTTGTCATTATTGCCTAAATAGGCTTGGCGACCATGCGAAGGGACTGGATGCCGCTTCAATGCGGCGACCGGAGTATGCCTCTTCGTTGCCATGTTTGCATTGAAGCGACACCGCCCGCTCGTCCGTTAGCATTGCTCTGACCACTTCAATGCCGGTCCGTCATATCCGCTCAGGAGGGGCGATGACCAGTATGAATGTACGGCAACCGCTTCGCGCAGGAGAGTTTTCGGGCGGGAGGGTTTTTATGTCGCGCCGGCTTGTCGAACGCGTGCGTGGCGGTTCAAACGCCCACAAAGCCTCCTTATTTACTTCCGTTTTACGTGAAAATTGATCGTCTGCACTGATCCGCCGATTGATGAGGTACTGCTTTTGGTTGAAAACATGGGGGCAGACTGCTCCGTCCCGATGGATGCGAACTGTTTGAGGGCAAGCTGCTGAGCCGAGGCATGGTGGGACCGTGGGAGGAAAGCATGAACGGCGTTCGTCACTGTGCTGTGCTGTGTTGCTTGGAATTGTACAAAGGCTCTACCATCCCGGGAAAATATCTGGTGCACCGGAGCTTGTGGTGCTACTGGTGCACCGATCTCACATTGTGATTTTAAAATGTTCAAAAATTCTGAAAAAAGATAGCACACTCAAACAACATCAATGTAGGTTGTCGCAAAATTTTAAGTCAAAATTCGAAACATTACATAAAAAAAAATTGACAAATTCAACCTTGAATAGTATATAACATAACTTGGGCTTTAGATTCGGCCCATTATCACACTGATGTCAAATTTGTCATTCTTGTATCTCAAAAAATATTTTAAATTTATGTACGAAACTTTATGACATCATACATTGATGTTGGGTTAACATGCTAGAATTTTTTTTTAGTTTTTTTAAAATATTTTATGGCATCCGGTGCACCGGTAGCACCACAAGTGCGGGTGCACTGGATACATTCCCCTACCACCCCTACCATGCGGCCTGGCTGGCTACGTGAGCGTACATGTTTGTACGCGAGGCCTGACCGGGGTGCGCGACAGCGTAGGGCGGTAGAATGGAAGCAATAAATTCTGGACCGTATAGTAATTCAGAATATTCCCTCGGTTTTTATAATGTAGTGTTTTGTTTTGTTTTCCTAAATGATAAATGACACACGTAAGGCACGAAGCAATCCGACCATGACGTTTTAGTTGCCATCCGAAAAGAAAAAGTAAACTAAAAAACTAAAACTTGTCATCTAAAAAGAAAATTGTCATGCTTGACAGCTAAAATTGTCATCCTCGCGCTAATAAACTTGCCATAAAAAACGTTCAAAGTTGCCATGTGTTCGTGCCACACGTGTGGCACTTATGAGGGTCCTTTGGTTTTTCAAAAGTCCAGCATGTTTATGTTTAAACAATTATGAAATTGTAAATTATCAACATCCAAAATACTGGTTCCTTGAAAAAAAATCTAGAATACTAAATAAATAAAATATAAAGTATACTACATGAAGAACTAAATTGATCAAATGTAGACATGTTTAACTTTTAAAAAACAAAATATACAATAAATTTTTGACATATAGTCGCAAAATCGCATAGTTTCCTCAAAGGTGTTCTGTTCTATTGAAAGGAAATCCAGCCGTCAGAAGGCGGCATATACGGAAGAGCCAATCTACATGGGCTGACTGTGCTACAGATGTTCCATTAAAAAAATATGTATACTTACTATTCAATTTAGTCATGTGCTTTCCCTCAAGAAGAAAATTAGCCATGAACATCATCCACACAGAAAAACGACATCTTGTAGCACTGTTCCAAAAATATTAAATGCTTCACGTGAAAAACCGAAAAGTCTACATGCCAAATATGCTGCTAAAATGTCAACACAAACTCCGATTGTTTCTTTGGAAATTTTATGCAACATGTGCTATTTACTAATTTATCAGCAGACAAGCAGATAAACTTAAAACATTCATGAAAGTGAGATAATGTGATATCTTATCATCCGCTTAATCATATGTGTAATGATTATTCATAAAAAAATAGGAGTATGAAAAAGAAATAGAGCAGTGCTATTCAGACGACACTATTTGGACGATTTGCAGCCGACGATTAAATCCAGTGGAGCAATCTTGTTCACAGCCGAGCAACGGCCGGTGGATTCTCTAAGCGTGCACAAATCATTCAAAGTTTATCGTGTGTGGAGCAGTTTCGAAAGGAATAAGGCAACGGGTATACATCATATCGATTATTGGGACATGAACAGGTTGAGTGCTCTCAAAGGAAGAGGCAAGGGTGCAGCCTGACAGTCTATTGTTCAATGCTCCCAACGTCTTTTTGGAACACTCACTGAAAAGAATAGTAAGTCTCACCGAAGCACACGAAATTTCACAACATTTTACAGGCATCAGACGACTAATGAAACCGTTCAACCGCAGCAAACCAATACTCTCTTCATCTCAATTAGTTGTCTTAGATTTATCTAGATATGAATGTATCAAACACATTTTTGGGACGGAGGTAATACATAACAGGGCGTGAGGCCTCTTTCAGCAGATACACCGTGGGTCCGTGACAGAACAAAAACATAGAGGAAGATAAATGATGGTATGATTACGCGACCCGGGCGAGAGGAGATCGAGCGAAAGCAAATCAGATGAGGCCATGATGATCTCCGGTGTCACCTCGATTGCACGGACGAATCCCCATCAGTTTTCGCTCTGGAAACCACTAGTGGGCGGCTGGCTTGGCTCCCTCAAGCACGCATGCTCAGGCCGCTGGCCTTTCTTTTTCCGGAGGAAACTTCGAGAGCGCGGTGGACGTCGAGGTCCGCCATCCGCAGACCCAAAACCGAAGGTTAAGATACTCTGCACCAAACGAAACGAAATGATGGAGGCAATTGAACCTATAAACCTCGCTATGCTACCCGCCATTTTAGCGCCCCCGCGTGCGCGATGCTCGTTCGGCCGCTAGATTCGTTCCCTGTAGCTCCCTTTTGGCTGCTGGCGTGTGGTGGGCCGTTGGTTTTTTTTTCACGTTCATAGCTGTTTGGAGAGTGAATGACAAGTGGGGCTCGTTATGTGTGGGTCAAAAGAATGACGTGCCTTTCGTTCAATTCTGCGTAACAAAAGCAAGAAACCCTAGACAGACGAGGGGTAACAGGAAAAAGTAAAGCAGCCGCCTTATCTCCTCGCTCGCTCCCTCCTCTCTCCCACGCCGCCCCGTCCCTCTCCCTGCTCGTCCCCTCATCTCCTCTTTCCTCGACGCCGGCTCCCCTGCTTGCCTCTCCGACCTAGGACAGAGCCTCACCGGCAGCTCCCCCAAGCCGGCGCCCGCTAGCTGCTGGTGTGGAGGCGAGCTTCTCCGACGGCGACGGCGACAAGCTTGTCCAGGTCGCCATGGCCGGCGACGACGAACGGGAGGGCGGAGGTGTTGCCATGGCCGCCTTTGCCAAGAGCTCGCACATCTTCAACCCTCAGCCACGTATGTGCCTTCTTCTTTGCATTTCCTTGTTCTGATTCTTGGCAGTAATCCTAATTGATTTGATGTTTAGGTTAGTTTTGGGGTGGCTATTTTCTGGATCCGCTGCTGCCGCGCGCCGTGTGTCTGGATCAGGCGCAGGTCGCCGCCATAGGAGAGCAGGGCGGCGTGGTCTTTGTGGTGGGCATGGAGCAGGGGAGGATGAGGGCGATGGCATGAGGAAAGGAGCAGCAAGGTCGGAGTTCCAGGCGGTGCTGGCCGTCGTCACATGTCCCCAGTCTAGGTTGCCCATCTGCGTCCGAGTCATCTTCCTCCCCAGTTTTTACTTCTTGATTTATTGTTTTTCTGATCATAAGTGTGCAGATCTAAGAAAAAAGAGAAGGGGATGAATCTTGAGGAAGAGCTTGGTGAAGAACAAGGTGATCTCTCTCTCTCTCTCCATCTCTCTGAATTTAAGTCCACTTTCATCTTTTTCATTGCTGCTATTTCTCGTGGGATATTCAGGAGTTGAGAACACATATTTTGTAGCTGTTCGTAATGGCAACGGTGGTAATCAACGATGAGAAAAAAGGTCCGAGATTGGATTTGTACTAGGTATGTTCCTCACCTCTCTCAGTCCTTGTTCCAATCCCCACCCTGATGTAACTGTTTCTTCACAACTGTTGGATGTGTCTTAGGAGATGAATGCCATGGATTGTTTAGATTCTTGTTGAGCTAACCACTACTTAAACTATTTGTCCCCTTGTTAAAGCTAATCATAGTAATAGTTGGTGATCGTCCGGCTGCTGTGTATAGTGGCAACCAAATTCATGATGATGAACTGAATCAAATCCGTAGTAAAGTTAGTGTTAAATCACACATGTGTATAGTCAAGTTCAGTATACTCAAGCAGTTTTGTCAGATTGTAGATTTAGTATGACAAGAAAATTACTTGAAAGAAATAGGTACAGCCACTGTGATAAATATCAGTAGTATGCATTGTATATGTATGCTCAGTCATGTTCAACTCTGAGTATTTTTCCCCTATGTGTTACAGCAGGTGATGCCTTAATTTAGTTCATGGCATTATGGCGGGACGCATGTGGTAATTGGTTACAATGGTGGCTCATGGAGTTAAAATTTTGTGTTCTGTACAGATTTGAGATGATAGAAATTCAAAATAGGTAAACCAATAAGCCATGTTTTTTCTTTGTTGTTGCAGTTGTCATGTTTCACATAGTTATATATGCGTGTTCATAATTATAACTGCACTTTGTCTCTCTCTTTGCAAGTGTGATATATGCATGTTCATAATTATATTTTAGTCTTAATTTTCAGATCATGACCACAGCTTGCGGAGTTTCAAAATCTAATCTCTAATTTCCGCATCAAGCTAAGTGGTCCCGTTGTTTAGCATTTAGGCACTTTCTATTTATTGCTTCAGTGTAATGTTTAAGGTTGTTGCTTTAACAACGTTTGATCTAGATTATCAGTAAAACACACTCACAATTAGGTGTTCTTCCTTGGTTAGCTGCCTGCATTTCTTATGTTTGATTGGTTCAAGCCAGTATGACTCTTTTTCTTTGCCTTTCACAGGGGTCCTTTGCTACTGTTGGTTGTGTCCTTGCTTCTTGGAGAGGAGGGAGCGCAGATGACTTTGATGCCAGAAATAGGGGAGGTAATGAAAATACTATGCTCTATTATGCTACAGCTGCTTAGCCATTGGATCTGGTCTCCTTGAGCAAATGTTTATTCGTTTACTCATTTCTGCTCTTCTTGGTGTATGTGAAGTGATACAATTGTATTCCATTGGTTTCAACTTACTTTTCCTGAACTAATTCTGTAATGAGTACACATTGGCCTCTCCAGAGGCCCTTCGTAATCATATTCAAGTTATACCACTGGATAAATACTGATAAGATAACCTGATCCTAATGAGTTGGCTACAAATTCTAAATATTATTAGTTTGAGATAGAACCTAAGCAGCAAAAATTGTTTGCTTTGGCTGAAGATATACGGTTTTCTTTCTCAAAGGGTATGCATGAGAGTTTGATAAGATTTGATTGCTTAGGTTTTGTTTCAATCCCATTCACTGGTCTGATGTTGTTTTTAGGATTTTGATAGTACCGAGTTTCCTTTCTTCAGGAACATAAGGTCAAGTATCCGTGTTGTTTGGTACCTTATAGAAGATGCATTACGCAATGGTCTCGGCAATTTTTCCATATTGGGAAAATGCCATCTTTCACAAAATGAAACTATGCCTACAGAGCTGCTGAGGGATGCCCTGTAGTGGACTGGCCGAGACTGTCGAGCATCAGGTTGCAAATCTCCAGAGGTATTATATCCCTTCTTTCACTCTTGCGATCTATGTGTAACTGTTTGTGCAAGCTTAGATTCAGTGATTGGTTGTTGTCGCATTTGCATGGTGTCCGTCTGATTTAGAGGTTGCGATATAGTTTGTCAACCAATGTATGGTATAAACTTGACCTTCTCGTTATGGTGTTCATTTCCATGTGCAGAAATAGATTGTATCATGCTTTGTTATAGATTCCGTAGGTCTGGTCTGTACCAAGAAATACCTGCAGATTTTAATGTTGCTATGTGCATATAAGCTTCAGTCATTTGCTGGGCATTAAACTCAGTCACATATTACGTATACATGGACGGCAGTGATTTCCTTTTTCAGCATTTATCATTTTGACATTACGTCCTTCATAGCTTGATTAAAGTTCTAGAGAAGCAATGTTTATTTCTACACTATGTTCTGCTTGCTTTATATTGAGAAAGAACCAATTGTTTGCGGCATTTATTTCGACGCTTCCTATACTACACTCTTGATTCTTTCTGTTCATGTCCTCGATATTTTATTCCCTATTGTTTCTTTCCGACAGGTACAAGGGGCTCATTGGTAGCCTGGCCTGCTTTTGGTATATCAATGAGGACATCCCTGACATAAATTCGTTTCGTGACAGGTAATTCCACACATCACTGTTTTGTGTGCCTGCTACTGTTTGCTTGGCTTGGTAATCGTCTTCATGCCTTCTGCGAAAATATTTCTTACTTTTGTAGTGGGTGATTGAGAAAGGAGCCCAAGCAAAAGGCAGAACACAGATGGAGCAGTTGACTTGTTCATGTTCATTTCCCTTTCCGCAACGAATAGAATCCAATTAATTAATTTGGGTGTATGCTGATTGAGATAGTTAATCAATTGGGTATGTAGACCATGGTGTTGGTAGGTAAGTCTAAACTCCTCTGCATTTGCCTTTTTTCTACCTGATGAATATTCAGACTACTGATGTTGCAGACGGAGGCTTACAACATGGGGTGGTCACATCCAGCGAGGGTGGCGTTCTGTGGATTCGGCGCCCCCCATCCCAGCAGCGCGTGGGAGCCGGTGTCTTCGGGAAGAGCTGAGTCTCCTTGCCGGCGACCTCACCATCTTGCCAGCGACTTCACCTTCACCAGCCCGTCTACAGGTATGGTAGCTCCTCCACCCCCTCTCTTCTTTGATAGTGATTACTTTGTTGTTGTTGTTGCAGAAACAACCAAAACATGTTTTAAAAAGGATTTTATTTTACTGGCCAGTTCTAGAGAGAGAGAGAGAGAGAGATGTATGCGAAACCAAGAAAAAGAGGAGGACATGTACATTTTTCTTGAGTCCTCACTGTAACTATTACATTTTCAGATATTTCATCCCTTTCCGTGTGTGCATAATTGACCAGCCAACATGGTGACCTATCCCCAACTGAATTAACTTTACCCTCATATCAAACAAAAATGACTTCGATTGCAACTGAACTTATTCATATAACTGTAATCACTAATTGTTAATTCTCATTAACCTCTAATTAAGTATTCAAAAGATCACATTACCATTGATACCATGTTTTGTATTTTCTTCTTCTATTAAGAACTGCACAAGGAACACTCCACAACTGAACTTACTTAAGCAGGCTGATAGATGATATCTTGTCTGCGCAGTGGATTACCTAGAATACTGGACTTTCCATCAGCTTACAAAAGTGACAAGTGACATTCATGACTGCACTTACTTTTTGTGAGCCTATGTGCTCAAAATAATGAGAGGATGAATGGTTTAGTTGGACACTGACCTGCTTCTTCCTGGTGATATCCATTGTAATTTTTGTTGGCGATATAATGTGCTTGACAAGCTGCCGAGATAATTCATATGCCTCTCAGTCATGTTTCTTATATTTTGTATACTTTCGTTTACTAACTCAATGTAACTCACGCAATATAACTTTATTGTAGTTGCTTGAGCTGAAGCATTGCGATGATGAAACGTTAGCTATTGTTGATTCTAAACTTGGAAATGCTATAAAAGAGAAGCTGGTCAGTTAGGTTCCTTAGTTGCGCTGTTCCTGTAGAATTACCAGTTCCGCTTACAGGTTTGATGTGCTTTTGCAGAAAATTGGCTGCGTTCACAACAGTGATGTGATGGAGCTAATGAGAGGGCTCAGAAATCAGCTTAGTGAGCTTATATCTGGGTTGGGCACACAGGACCTTGATCCAAGGAGCTTGGGACTTTCCCACAGCTTGTCTAGATACAAGCTGAAATTCAGTCCTAAAAAGGTGAGTCAATACTGTGATTAGTTCACTTGGCTGAACCATGTTAGTACAGAGCTAAATATCCATAGAAAACATGCAAAGTTTCTGATAGATCTTATTCAGATGTTGTAAACGACGTCAACTAGATGCTTTTTGTCGATATTGCATTATTACCAAATAAAACAAATAAAATAATGTGGCTTTGTGGTTTGAGACTGATACTGATACTTCATATTAGTTGCTAAAAATATGTACTTCAGTATTTGACTACTTGTGCGAGGGTGCACATGTAAGCCGTGATGGGTTTCTAGAGTAGGTTATGTCTCCATTATGAAATTTTCCATACCATGCAATAACCTGCTAAAAAATGGATATTCTCAAATAGTACTAAGAAAATAGTATTGATTTCTATTTATTTTAATATGAGCGCCTCTGTTTAGAGGATTCTATGTCTAATTATTCAAAGTTCTAATTTATGAAGATATATGCTCATCTTTATTTTGTTTGATGCATTTCTCATTGAGAAACTGGAATATTAAACTGTTATTATCTATCAGGTGAGGAATTCATGGGCTTGTAACATGGAAAAATAATTGTAAGTGTAGTTTCAGGGAAGAACATGCCGAATATAACAGCCGAAGAAGGAAGGGACATGAGGCTGTAATGTCTTTTTTGTTCCCATTTCTTTCAGGAAGTCACAGCTAGGAGTGGTGGGTGGACATATAACTGTCTGTTAGCCCTTTTATGTTTTTCTGAATGAAGTGGGAGCTAATGCTAGATTCTTTTCCTGATACATAATTCATATGTACACTTACCCCACTATAATGATCACAAATGTTTACAACTATCTGAATCGTGTGATTGCAAAGTAGAACTCATATGATTGATACTGATGATGTAATGTGTTATCTGCAGTATATCTCAATTTTGAACGTGACATGTACTGTATGTATATGCAAAAATTGAGCTTTTTGTCAACCTCTATGTTGCCTGAGTTTCCAACTTTTTTGCTTGCTCGATCCTTCATTGTGGTTGTTAGCAATACTACACTTTGTTATTTTCACAAGGAGTGCAGTTCCATGAAACGTGAAATTTTATTATGGTAGGTGTACATTTTACCTATGGCACTGACCTCTTTTATTTGTCTATGTAATGACCATATGCATAAATAGTCGAAAATGGTGTTTGAATACTTCATTTTTTAGCTGATTCTTACTATGCACCTGAATGGTTTCTAAAATTTGAAATTATTAAAGAAACACAATTTGTTTCAAAACAAATTGGGTTTGAATTTGGACCTTGCGCCACTTGGCTCTATGTTACATGAATAAGATAACAAAATATGCATGCTCAAGTATACATTTTCAAAGATCCTTCAGTTTTCATCTTAAAGAGTTTGAAGTAGTACCCTAAGTGGTTGCTAAAACCTACTTCTACTAATGAAGTCAAATTATTTCAAAACACTTTGGGTTTGACATGGTCTTTGCGCTTGCTCAAACATGAAGTTATTGAAAAAATGAAAATATTTTCAACGCGTACATAGTTTTACATGGGTCTCTGCGCCATTTGGCGCAACTGGTCATCTAGTTCTTTGAAAGCTGATAAAGAAAGAGAAGATCGATGGCAGCACAAGGGAAGAGAAGCTCCCACTTAAACATGTAAACTCAACCACTGCCTCTCTTTCACTTTACATAAGTGAACTGCAGCGACCTACCTGCTCCCACTTAAGATACAACATGAACTTAACTCAACCACTGTACATAAGTGAAACATTACATCTCTGAAATATTTATAGGTCCCAATGCTGAAGCTTCAAACACTAACAATTTAAGAACGTATATCTGAAATATCAAAGTAGAGTAGTAGACAAGTCTTATGTCTGGGATAGCTTCGCATGATCCTGTGCCCTCTTTCCGTCTAGTTTCTTTGACAAATAAAGTCTTGAATACTCTTCCACTTTTGTTGTCTTGTATAACACCTTCTCTTCCGTAGTTCCCAGAAGTGGGGAAACTATTCCATCATACTTTGGGACATGAAACGCTGATATGGATAATCGTTCCTTATGGGCATTTATAGTGACCCTATGCTCAATGCTCTTGTACTTCCCGTTCGTCATAATCTATAAAAAAATGACTTGCTTAAATTACAATGGTATCGAATTCCTCATTTCATATGAAGGTGGAAATAGTTTGAGAAGTACATAATTTGATGCCTGTTTTGGACCCAAAAAAAACTTCCTTTTATGATTGAGCCCTATAAATTGGTGCTTCGCTTATAAACCCTTTCTTTTATTTGACTAAGATTTCTTAGAGGAAATTGATAGAAAATATAGAAGCAGAACCATGTTACCTTGGCAAAGTACTCTTTTGCTTATTACAACCTAAACTATTCATAATCAGAGAAAATGTACATTGCATTTATGTAAGTGAGCACTTCTCTTGACCGAGCACAATAAGAAATATAGAAATGTTTTTTTCCCTGTTTTATATAATCTAAGCTTGAGACGTTGTATGTCAAAATTTAAATGGACTTTAAAATGATCATACCTCGAGAAGGTCACCCACATTCACCAACAATGCATTGGCCAGTGGTTTCACTGGGATCCATGCACCATGTCTCCTAATTTGTAGGCCTTGAACTGAAATAATTTCTAGTAGGATAGTTAGGAAAGATCCATCTGAATGTGGAGAGAAGCCTAAAACCTTTTCGGGCATCAACGTGCATGGCGGGTAGTAGTTCATCCTGACATATTGCACCACAATTTTGTCTGCCACCAATTCAGGATCAATGTCTAGTGTTTTTGCAATGAAGGTGGCAACAGAACGAGCGAGTTTCATCAATTTAGAAGAGTATTCTTCGATGGAATTCCTGGGGTCATAGAAATAATAGTGTTATTGTTAATGTTAAATATATAAAATATCTATTGTATGTATATTGTCAACCTTTAAAAAGACAAATTGCTAAAATGTTTATTTTAGATATATTACCATGAAAAATCAACATTTCTCTGTTTTTTTGCTTGTTTTTAATAAATTTCTCAATATGTAAGTTTGATCTAAAAGAGTCATTGAAATAAATAAAAAGAAGTAGCTCTGGTTAAATCAAAAATAAGAAAGTCAATGAACCATGTGTATGTTGTGATGATGAGGTGAAATCAATTTTTGCAAGGTCTGCATCTTTTCTATACCTATCATGGATATAAATGAGAAAAAGGTAAACACTTATTAAGAATGTCAATACACACAGTCAATGCAAAATCCCGGGCTACTGCATCAATCGATGCACACAACCACAGTGTCAACTCTAATTAGGAGTACAACATTGTTCAGTAAGGAATTAGTAAATGCGTGTCATAATTCTCTTAAGGAAGCAAAATCATCATGTCCATTATCCATTAGCACTAGTAGAAAAAAGGCCTATTGTACCGGTTGGTAAGGGCCTTTTGTCCCGGTTTTTGAACTGGGACTAAAGGGTCGTTACTAATGCCCTAACCCTTTAGTCCCAGTTCTTACACGAACCGGGACAGATGGGCCTCCACGTGGCCGGTGCGGCGAGCCTAGGCAGGAGGGCCTTTGGTCCCGGTTGGTGGCATTAACCGGGACCAATAGGAATTCACGCGTCAGCATTTCAGTGGCTGGGTTTTTTGTTTTTTTTTGAAGGGGGGTTGGGGGTTGGGGGTTTTGGGGGGTTAATTTAGGTGTTTCATATATTGTGTTAGCTAGCTAATTAATAGAGAGAAGTGTCCTCTCTTATCTCCGTGCTTGGTCAACGCTACGTACTATATACGTATGGAGAGGACTAGACACGCTAGCTAGTAATCAAATAAAGGAAACAGAAGATCGTCATGAACATATGCATACAGAGAGAAGTGATATCGACCACCTCTCGTTCTCCGAGAGATTGGTCGAACAACAAATTCTCGTATATCTATCCGACACTACCGGCTACATATATACAATAATTATCTCTTACAATATAATCTCCTAATTAAATTGTAAGAACACAGAGTCCACATAGTATTCTCCGTTTTCAGCGATCACGTGGTCAAGGAAGAATGCCGCCAATTCATCTTGAATTGCTCGCATACGATCTGGTGCTAGGAGTTCATCCCGCATCCGAAAGATCTAATTTGAAGAAGGGGTCAATATATATATATATATATATATATATATATATATATATATATATATATATATATATATATATGAATAAATGAAACTCAACACAAATGATGGTAATAAAATAAAATTGTGAATATTATTGCTTACGCACTTCATATTGTTCGTCAAAGTAGCCCCGCTCACACGTCGTGTAGCGGATGGACTCGCAAATGTAGTATCCACGGTAATTATTCCCGGGTTCCTGCCACAACCACTTTACAAGAAATAGAGGTCAATCAAACTGATAAGCAAGCATGCTAAATGGTATTGATGAAACTAGTGCTTGAATCACTAGGAGATGCGCGGAACATACTACTATAGTACTTACTTTCGGGTGTTTAAATTGCAGCTTCTTCGACAGTCCCGGAGCTTTTTTGGTGAATTTTCTCCAAACCCTGCCAGACAAAGAAAACAATTACTTGATATCAGAAAATGAACAAAGTTGCTGATAGTTTGGATAATGATCGATTTAACTTACTTCTCGAGCATTTGAGTCATGTTCGCATAGTCCTGGGGATCTTTTCGTCTCGAGTCTAAGACGGTTACTACTCCCTGCTCAAGCTTAATCTCAAGGAGAATATAGTGGAAGCTGCGCACGCATGCATAAGTCATCAATTACATTACTATAACCTGGACTAATAAGGGAAACCGAATATGCACAAGACAGTAACACTCACTTGAAGTTGTAAGGAAAGAGTATTATATCTTTGTTTTCATTTATTACCAACGATCGTAGCAAGTTGGCCTCGGTATTTTCGGCATGATATTTAACCTCAGTTGCATCTATGAGATTTGTGCTAATGAATCCAATATCACCGATTTGTCTTTTCTTCAATTCGGCGATCTTCAATCTGCATAATATAGTGAGGATAATTATAAATACATGCAATGAAAGAGCTGACCTATATAGAGATACTTAATGACAGAAGTAGTACTACTTACAGACAGTAGCAAGTGATCGTTGATTTATCGAGGGCCTTTTGATTGAAAAACTGGAAGAACTCCTCAAATGGAACATTCAACAGTTCAATTCCAACGAGGTCATGCTCCGGTTTAACTCACAGCGTCAAAGTATCCCTCCCCCCAGACTCTCTGCAGGTTTTCATGTACCAATCATGTAATCTTCGCATCATCGTTGTTAGAGATCTTTCATCTTTGACGAGAGGCTTCCCGTAATGGTATTTGGTTCGTCCACCTCCAAGATATCATAATGTACATCGTCGGGCAGGGTAATCTCCAAGATTGCTATAACCAGGCACCATCCTCGGATCATTAGCGACGATGTCGCTAGACACCTTGAGCAGGGGGCACGATTGGTTCGCTTGTTCACCGAGCTGGGCAATTTTTTTCCCAGCTCGTCGTTCTTTTAACCTTTGATCACTGATAGTACTTCCCGACCGCTCCGCTTCGGCAAATGTCTTTGCAAGAATGCGCTCATAGTTGCCTTTCGGCGGAGACTTTGGTGGTTTTGTCAGGGCAGCCAGAGTGCGCTTTGCTTTCATCGGATCTACCTTCTCCTCCGGAGGTGGATGTTTATTTGCTTTCACCCCTTCAAAGAAGTTCGTCACTTCGGCTCGCACGATCTTCGTGGTTTCCTCCTCGGTCCTCTCGTATGGTACCTTCTCTGGAGTCTTCAGAGAAGGACCGAATCTGTATTGCCTCCCGCCTCTGGCTGTACTGCTAGACGCCGGCAGAGCAGATGGAGCGGCTGCGGCTGTCTTCTTTCCTTGCTTACAAGGCGGAGGAGAAGGACTACGACGCGCCGGAGCAGCCGGAGCGGCGGCGGGTCTCTTCCGCCCTTGCTGATGAGGCGGAGAAGGAGGAGGCTGGCTGCTCTGGCGCGTCGGCGCAGGCGGAGTGCCGCCACGTGCCGGAGAAGGAGGCTGAGTGCCCTGATCACTCGCCGGAGGAGGAGGAGGAGGAGGAGGCGGAGTGCCGCCACGCGCCGGAGAAGGAGGCCGAGTGCCCTGATCACTCGTTGGAGGAGGAGGCGGAGTGCCCTTACTCGCCGGAGGCGTCCAGTTCGGAAGGTTGATGAGCTCCTTCCGCCATAGACATGGAGTCTTCAGAGCAGAACCCAGCCGAGTCTCCCCTTCACCGATAGGGTGGTCAAGCCGGAGGTCCTCAAATCCCTCCGTTATTTCATCCACCATCACCCTAGCATATCCTTCTGGAATTGGCCGGCAGTGGTAGGTTGCACCGGGTTCAGGAGGTAAAACAGAGCCAACAGCCGCCTTGACTTTGAAGTTCTGCCATTGCGTCATAAGGTGGCAATGTTGAGACTCCGTGATAGCATCCACGGGGTAGCTAGCAGGAGCCGTCAAGACATGCTCCGGCTGAAGCAGCTCGGTGGAAGCCACGCTGCTTCTCCGCTGAGATGGCGGGGTAGCTTCGGGGGTAGTTTCGGCATGTCGATTGCCGTCTCGTTCCTCTAGCGCTTGAATCCTTTCGTGCAGCTTCTGAATTTGGATCTGCTCCACTTTTTTCCTCCTCTCCTGGCTTTTGTAACCGCCTGCGTCCGGAAAACCAGCCTTCCACGGAACGGAGCCTGGCGTGCCTCGTGTTCGTCCAGGGTGCTCAGGATTCCCGAGGGCCATTGTGAGCTCGCCGTTCTCTCTGTCTGGAACGAACGTCCCTTCCCGCGCTGCATCGATATACTGCTGAAGCCTCTTGATTGGTATTCACAAAAGCTCGTCCGTCCAAACGCACCTCCCTGATACAGGGTCCAATTTTCCGCCAGCCCCGAAGAACCAAGTCCGGCAACGGTCTGGCCAGTTCATTGTCTGTGGTTCGATCCCTTTATCAAGCAGATCATTCTCAGCCTTGGCCCACTTAGGCCGGGCTTTGAGGTAGCCACCTGACCCCATGCGATGGTGAAGCTTCTTCTTCGCAGCATTCTTCTTGTTTATCGCTGACATCTTCTTACTCTTTTCCGATGTCTTGTGGGCCACAAATGCGGGCCAGTGATCTCTGATCTTCTCATACCGGCCGATGAATTCTGGTGTCTCTTCTTTGTCGACAAACGTTTTCAGCTCATTCTTCCACCTCCTGAATAGGTCTGCCATCTTCTTAAGAGCATGAGGCTTGATTAATTGCTCTTTAACTGGCTTCTCCGGATCCTCCTCTGGCGGTAGGGTGAAATTTGCCTTCAGCTCAGTCCAAAGATCATCTTTCTGCATATCATTGACATAAGACACCTCAGGGTCTTCCTTCTTAGGCTTATACCATTGGTGGATGCTGATCGGGATCTTGTCCCTAACTAGAACCCCGCGCTGAGCAGCAAATGCATCCTTTGTCCGGATGGGTTCAATCGGTTGGCCGTCGCGCGCGATTGCTGTGATCTCAAACCTTTCATCCGAGCGCAACTTTCTCTTCGGGCCTCGTCTCTTCACCGAAGTTGTGCTCGATCCGGAGGGCTAGAAAAAAGAAGAAAGACGAGAGTTAATTAATATGTGTACATACCAAAACAATGAATGCATCAATTAGCTAGTCAACACATGCTTAACTAATATATTTACCTGGCCGGACTCTGTTCGGTCACCGGAGCCGTCACCACGGGCTCCTTCTTGCACCAGCATTGGGTCACCGGAGCCATCATAATCATGTCTTTCCTCCTCCACTCTTCGATCACCGTAGCCTGCTTCTTCACCCTGTTCTTCCAGACCATCATTGTCGTTAAGATACGACAAGATATCACCTCCGGCTAAGATTATGTCCCCCAACACCTCTTCTGCTTGCTCGTCTCGTCCGTGCTCCATTGTTTCTGCAAATATTACAACATGGCAATTATTACACAAACATGACAGCAGGTGGATATATTAGTGCAAATGTAGACCTAGCTTATTCCGGGTTTGGGGTGGCCTCGGCAACGCTTCAAGGGTAGGGGCGCGGCGGGAGGGGGTAGGAGACCGACATCGTTTTTTCTAGGGTTTGGGTGTCCTCAAGAGTTTTGGTCGAGCGAGAGGGCCGGGGGGTGCTCCCGTGGTATAAGTTATCACGGTCGAGAGGGGGTATAAATATCGACCGTCCATCATCTCGAAGTTATCTGGGAGGGAGTTATATATATCGACAACGACGACATACATACATGGGAAAATAATGTTATCGGGGAGGGGGGTATATCGATAACGATATACCCGATAAAAAATAAGAAGACGAAGAAGAAATAAAAAGAGGAGAAGAAGAAAGGAATAGAGGAGAAGATCGAAGAAAAAAAGAAGAAAAAGAAGAGGAGAAGAAGAAAGGAATAGAGGAGAAGAAGAAAAAATATATCTATTTTTTCTTCTTCTCCTCTATTCCTTTCTTCTTCTCCTCTTCTTTTTCTTCCTTTTTCCTCTTCTTATTTATTTCTCCTCTTCTTCCTCTCCTCTTCTTCTCCTTTCTTCCTCTTCTTATTTTCGTTTTTCCTCTCCTTCTTTTTCTTCTTCTTCCTTTCCTAGCTAGATACATAAAACTTTTCTAAAAATATAACTTTTGCATATATAAAACTTTTCCTAACTCTTTTACATCCACAAAAATTACTCCAACTTCATGACAGTACCCACACTCCATTTCACCACAAACCTTCTGATTCATAGTTCAAAATTTTCAAATTTCATTCAAATGAAATTTGAACCAGATTCAAATTCCTTGCTGAAACCTATTCAAATTCCTTTCTAATAATCTAACTTTTGCATATATGTATTTTTGAAACATCATTACAGTTGAAAAAAATACATACATACATACATACAAAAAACATGTAAAAAATACATACATACATATATGAACATACATAAAAAAATACATATATATCTAAAAAATATATTTAAAACATCATTACAGTCGGCGACGGCGAGGGCGCGGGCGACGGCGACGACGGGCGCGGGCGACGGCGACGGGCGAGGGCGCGGCGATGGCGAGGGCGCGGGGCAGGGGCGGCGCGCGTCGGGGCAGGGACGGCGCGCGGCGACGACGTCGGGCGAGGGCGCGGGCGACGGCGACGACGGGCGCGGGCGACGGCGACGGGCGAGGGCGCGGTGACGGCGAGGGCGTGGGGCAGAGGCGGCGCGCGTCGGGGCAGGGACGGCGCGCGGCGACGACGTCGGGCGAGGGCGCGGCGACGGCGAGGGCGCGGGCGAGGGCGACGACGGGCGCGGGCGACGGCGACGGCAGGGGCGGCGGGGGCGGCGGGCGGCGTCGGGGCAGCCTGGCGGCGTCGATGTCGTCGAGGGGTCATCAGGGGCAACTGCGAGATGAAGATGAAAATTTTCACAAGTGTTGGTTATATACCAAGAGCTTTGGTCCCGGTTCGTGGCACCAACCGGGACCAATGCACCCTTTAGTCCCGGTTGGTGCCACCAACCGGGACCAAATGTCTCTTTTCAGCAGCCCAAAGGGCGGGAAGCGGCGGCCTTTGGTCCCGGTTGGTGGCACCAACCGGGACTAAAGGGGGGCATTGGTTCCGGTTGGTGCCACGAACCGGGACCAATACACCCCTTTAGTCCCAGTTGGTGCCACCAACCGGGACCAAAGGACATGTACTGCCCGCGTCGCGGCCAAAGTTTAGTCCCACCTCGCTAGTTGAGAGAGCTCGAGAGTGGTTTATAAGCGCTGCTGCGCTAACCCTCTCGAGCTCCTCTCCATTGCTGGCTTACGGGCCTAATCTTGCACTGCTATGCCTGTGGGCCTGCTGGGCCTTCTGCGGGCCTGAATCCTGGCCCATTGATGGGTTTCTAGTCGTATTCAGGCCGTGGTGGCCCAGTAGGTGGCATTTTTTTATTTTTTCCCAGTTTTTTTGTTTTCTTTTTTGCTTTATTTATTTGATTTTGTTTCTACTTACAACAAAATACTTATTTATTTTATTTTATTTTGTTTCTAATTACTTATTTATTTTACTTTATGATAATTCTTTTTGCTATTAAAGTTTCTATCAAAAAAAGTTTTTTATGAAAATTCTTTTTGCTTTTAATGATTTTGAACAGAAAATACTTCGATAATTTTAGTTGCATCAATTTTATATGATTTTAGTTTTAATAATACTAGAGGTTTCTTATAATGTTTTGAACCGAAAATACTTTGTTAATTTTAGTTTCATAAATTTTATTAAAGTTTATTTTATTTTGTTTCTACTTATATATTTTAATAAAGTTTATATTATTTTATTTCTAATTACTTATTTATTTTATTTGTTATTTTTCATGCACCATTTTTCATGCATTTACTAATTATTTTGAGCTATAAGGCCCTAAAATTAAAAAGCATTTCAAATAAACTATGAAAAGGTTGAAAGTTGGCATGTGCAAGAAAGTTGAGAGGGTTACGGCAAAAACTAGATGCACTTGGTGTACAAAACGGACAATGGTATCATACTCGTCTGTTACAAAGTTGGCATGGTATCATCATAATAGTTGCGGGAGAAAGTCTTCACTTTTTCTTCGCTTGTGTCATTTGCTTATTGCGCCGTAACCATGGATAATCTTCATCGTTTATCAGGATGCTTGGGTCAGCCTTGACTTTGAAGGGAGGAATTTCATGAAACTTTTCATAATCTTCAGACATGTCTGTCTTGCCCTCCACTCCCACAATGTCCCTTTTTCCTAAAAGAACTATGTGGCGCTTTGGCTCATCGTATGATGTATTCGCTTCCTTATCTTTTCTTTTTCTCGGTCTGGTAGACATGTCCTTCACATAGATAACCTGTGCCACATCATTGGCTAGGACGAACGGTTCGTCAGTGTACCCAAGAGTGTTCAGATCCACTGTTGTCATTCCGTACTGTGGGTCTACCTGTACCCCGCCTCCTGACAGATTGACGCATTTGCACTTAAACAAAGGGACCTTAAAATCATGTCCATAGTCAAGTTCCCATATGTCCATTATGTAACCATAATACGTGTCCTTTCCCCTCTCGGTTGCTGCATCAAAGCGGACACCGCTGTTTTGGTTGGTGCTCTTTTGATCTTGGGCGATCGTGTAAAATGTATTCCCATTTATCTCGTATCCTTTGTAAGTCAATACAGTCGAAGATGGTCCCCTGGACAACGAGTACAACTCATCACAAACAGTGGTGTCACCTCTGAGACGTGTTTCCAACCAACTGCTGAAAGTTCTGATGTGTTCACATGTAATCCAGTCGTCACACTGCTCCGGGTGTTTGGAGCGCAGACTGTTCTTGTGTTCATCGACATACGGGGTCACCAAGGTAGAGTTCTGTAGAACTGTGTAGTGTGCTTGAGACCAAGAATGCCCGTCCCTGCATATTATTGAGTCCGCTCCTAGCGTGCCTTTTCCAGTCAGTCTCCCCTCATACCGCGATTTAAGGAGACCTATCTTCTTAAGGCCAGGAATGAAGTCAACAAAAAAACCCAATGACATCCTCTGTTTGATGGCCCATGGAGATGCTTCCTTCTGGCCTAGCGCGGTTACGGACATATTTCTTTAGGACTCCCATGAACCTCTCAAAGAGGAACATATTATGTAGAAATACGGGCCCCAGAATGACAATCTCGTCGACTAGATGAACTAGGATGTGCGTCATGATATTGAAGAAGGATGGTGGGAACACCAGCTCGAAATTGACAAGACATTGCGCCACATCGCTCCTTAGCCTTGGTATGATTTCTGGATCGATCACCTTCTGAGAGATTGCATTGAGGAATGCACATAGCTTCACAATGGCTAATCTACGTTTTCCGGTAGAAGCCCCCTCAATGCAACCGGAAGCAGTTGCGTCATAATCACATGGCAGTCATGAGACTTTAGGTTCTGAAACTTTTTCTCTGGCATATTTATTATTCCCTTTATATTTGACGAGAAGCCAGTCGGGACCTTCATACTGAGCAGGCATTCAAAGAAGATTTCTTTCTCTTCTTTCGTAAGAGCGTAGCTGGCAGGACCTTGATACTGCATCGGAGGCATGCCGCCTTTTTCGTGCAAACGTTGCAGGTCCTCCCGTTCCTCAGGTGTATCTTTTGTCTTCCCATACACGCCCAAGAAGCCTAGCAGGTTTACGCAAAGGTTCTTCGTCACATGCATCACGTCGATTGAAGAGCGGACCTCTAGGTCTTTCTAGTAGGGTAGGTCCCAAAATATAGATTTCTTCTTCCACATGGGTGCGTGTCCCTCAGCGTCATTCGGAACAGCTAGTCCGCCGGGACCCTTTCCAAAGATTACGTGTAAATCATTGACCATAGCAAGTACGTGATCACCGGTACGCATGGCGGGCTTCTTCCGGTGATCTGCCTCGCCTTTGAAATGCTTGCCTTTATTTCGACATTGATGGTTGGTCGGAAGAAATCGACGATGGCCCAGGTACACATTCTTCCTGCATTTGTCCAGGTATATACTTTCAGTGTCATCTAAACAGTGCGTGCATGCGTGGTATCCCTTGTTTGTCTGTCCTGAAAGGTTACTGAGAGCAGGCCAATCGTTGATGGTTACAAACAGCAACGCGTGCAGGTTAAATTCCTCCTGTTTGTGCTCATCCCACGTAAGTACACCGTTTTCATTCCACAGCTGTAAAAGTTCTTCAACTAATGGCCTTAGGTACACATCAATGTCGTTGCCGGGTTGCTTAGGGCCTTGGATGAAAACTGGAATCATAATGAACTTCCGCTTCATGCACATCCAAGGAGTAAGGTTATACATACATAGAGTCACGGGCCAGGTGCTGTGATTGCTGCTCTGCTCCCCGAAAGGATTAATGCCATCCGCGCTTAAACCAAACCATACATTCCTTGGGTCAGCTGCAAACTCAGCCCAGTACTTTCTCTCGATTTTTCTCCACTGCGACACGTCAGCGGGTGCTCTCAACTTCCCGTCTTTCTTACGGTCCTCACTGTGCCATCGCATCAACTTGCCATGCTCTTCGTTTCTGAACAGACGTTTCAACCGTGGTATTATAGGAGCATACCACATCACCTTCGCAGGAACCCTCTTCCTGGGGGCTCGCCGTCAACATCACCAGGGTCATCTCGTCTGATCTTATACCGCAATGCACCGCATACCGGGCATGCGTTCAGATCCTTGTACGCACCGCGGTAGAGGATGCAGTCATTAGGGCATGCATGTATCTTCTGCACCTCCAATCGTAGAGGGCATACGACCTTCTTTGCTGCGTATGTACTGTCGGGCAATTCGTTATCCTTTGGAAGCTTCTTCTTCAATATTTTCAATAGCTTCTCAAATTCTTTGTCAGGCACAGCGCATTCTCTGCCTTCCACTACAGCAATTCCAGTACGGTACCGAGCTTTGTGTTGCCATCTTCGCAATTGGGGTACAACCCTTTTTTGTGATCCTCTAACATGCGATCGAACTTCAGCTTCTCCTTTTTGACTTTCGCATTGCGTCCTTGCATCGACAATGACCCGGCGGAGATCATCATCATCGGGCACTGGTTCCTCTTGATCTTCAGCAGCTTCCCCCCTTGCAGCATCATTGGGCACATCGTCTGGTTCCTCTTGATCTTCAGCAGCTTCCCCCGTTGCAGCATCACTATATTCAGGGGGCACATAGTTGTCATCGTCCTCTTCTTCTTCGCCGTCTTCCATCATAACCCCTATTTCTCCGTGCCTCGTCCAAACATTATAGTGTGGCATGAAACCCTTGTAAAGCAGGTGGGTGTGAAGGATTTTCCGGTCAGAGTAAGACTTCATATTCCCACATGTAGGGCATGGACAACACATAAAACCATTCTGCTTGTTTGCCTCAGCCACTTCGAGAAAATCGTGCACGCCCTTAATGTACTCGGAGGTGTGTCTGTCACCGTACATCCATTGCCGGTTCATCTGCGTGCATTATATATAATTAAGTGTGTCAAAAACCATTACAGAACATCATGAATAGATAATTAAGTGACCAAATTAATAGAAGTTCATCATCACATTAAAACCAAAGTACATACATAGTTCTCATCTAACAACATATAGCTCTCCAGAGCATCTAATTAATTAAACCATACATTAAAACTATGTAAAACATTTCAATGCGAAAACAAATGCGATCATAATCGCAACCAAGGTAACAATGGATCCAACGGCATAATGATACCAAGCCTCGGTATGAATGGCATATTTTCTAATCTTTCTAATCTTCAAGCGCATTGCATCCATCTTGATGTTGTGATCATCGACGACATCCGCAACATGCAACTCCAATATCATCTTCTCCTCCTCAATTTTTTTTAATTTTTTCCTTCAAGTAATTGTTTTCTTCTTCAACTAAATTTAACCTCTCGACAATAGGGTCGGTTGGAATTTCTGGTTCAACCACCTCCTAGATAAATAAAATCTATGTCACGTTGGTCGGCATATTTGTCATAAACAATAAATGAACCAAATAGTTATAAAAAGATAATATATACCACATCCGAATCATAGACAGGACGAGGGCCGACGGGGGCGGATACCAAAACCATTGCACTATGTTATAAGAAGGAATAATAAAAGTAACAAAATTAGACAAGTATCTATCTAAAGTAAGATTTTTTTTTCCAGAAAGAAGATAAGAACAAGAGGCTCACCATGGTGGTGCTGGCGACGAGATCGGCGCGGGCGATTGACGGCGGTGAAGACGGGGACGGGACGTGATGGACCGCTAAACGTAGACAAATCTCGGGGAAATTGGAGCTCGGAGGTCGAGTTTCGAGAGGAGAAAGATTAACTAGTGTGGCTCAGACATTTCATCGAACACCTCATGTGCATAGGAGGTGAGCTAGAGCACCCAAATGCCCTCCCCTCGCCGGCCAGAAAAAAAGAGCACTGTGGAGTGCTCTGCTGTGGCGATGGGGTATATATAGGCAACTCATTTGTCCCGGTTCGTGGTAGAAACCGGGACTAAAGCTCAGCCTTCTGTCCCGGTTCGAGTCACGAACCGGGACCAATGGTTGTGGGCCAGGAGTGAGGACCATTGTTCCCGGTTCGTGCCTAGAACCGGGACAAATGGGTCCATACGAACCGGGACCAATGCCCACGAGGCCCCGGCCGACCCCCTGGGCTCACGAACCGGGACGAATGCCCCCATGGGTCCCGGTTCGTGACTGAACCGGGACTAATGGGCTTGCCATGCCCGAACGAAAGCCCTGTTTTCTACTAGTGTAGTTCTCTTATATGCATATAACAGAGAAGATGCACAATAGTAACATAGTAATAGTTGGTTCAAAAGACAATATACCAACTGCAGAAGCACTTATATATTATTATTTTTCATAGAATTTTAGTGCAAATTATTGATTTAGGTCCAGTTTCGCTCTATCAAGAAAAGAAATCCAGTTTTGAAGAGAAAGAATGCACACTCTGACCTGAACATAGGAGGTTGACTCGGCCAGAAACTCATATCACGGGCCTGAGGTGGCTGTGTGTAGAGCCCAAACATGTCAGCCCAATCTAGCTTTTGATCATGGGAGAGAATAAAGGCTTGGCCATAACCTTGAAGATCTCCTTGGCGTTGAGCGTAAGCATTCTTCACGTCCAGGGGGAGCTGAAAGAACTTTTCAATGTCACGCCTTATAGCCAGGATGATCTCATCTGGTACTCCATGATTTACAAGCTGCGATCATCAGTTGGACCAATAGTCATAATTTAGTTTATTATTATTTTCCAATATACGCAGAGAACTTCATTTATTCAGAGTATATTATAGAATAAACTTCACATTAAAACAAATATTTGTAATGTCCTGATTTAAACTCCTTAGAACACACCCAACATCTTTAAAGCGCAAAATTCTGAGTGTGAATCCTATTTTACATTTGTTCTCCATCCCGGTAGGCCGGACATGAATATGACAATGATGTGGTGCTTTAGGAGGGAAATACACTTGTGTTCTTGGTTGTATATATGCACCCTACATGGGTATTTTTAAATATTTTAATAAAAAGTCAAAAGAGGTAAGAACTATTTTGACAAAACACTTGACTTACTTTTGCACTAGTATATAAATTTTCACGAAGAAGAAAAATAAAAGTTGACCTGACAACAAAAAAGACAAAATTTATTTGCTACTCCCTTCGTTCCAAAATATAGTGCTTCCTCTATTTCCGTGCTTCAACTTTGACCATAAATTTAACCAACGATACCGACTGCGGCGGGAGCAAAAGTTATACCAGTGAATTCATATTCAAAAGAAGTTTTCAATACCCTACAAAAGAAAGAAGTTTTCAATTATATAGTTTTTTCTCCCGCCGCAGTCGATCTCGTTGGTTAAATTTATGGTCAAAGTTGTACCACGGGAAGCGCGGGCGCACTATATTTTGAAATGAAGGGAGTATTATAGGTCACTATTCACACTATTTTAGCCAAAACATTATCTTTTTTGAAAAGAAGACAAAGGGAGAATTTTTTTTTGTATTTTTTCTCACGAGTACAATAGAAGGTCAAGTTTATTTCAAAAATATTTTCAGGAATTTTTGACTTTTTGTTGAATTACTAATTTTTTTCTCATATAGGGTGTAGATGTCCCCATAGACCACAAATTTGCCTCGTGCTTTAGGAACGCTATATCACTCCGATGGGTGGGCGCATGACGGCATAAAAGGCGCATGCGCGGAAGATCCATGCATGACATGAGGTGGAGGAGCCGGCTAGAGATGCAGAAATGCTAAATAAAGTTTACTCTATTCACACAAAGTGGAATTTACTAAAAAATTATCATGTTTGTTGCATCGTTGCTCCTTCCACTATCTGAATCACAAGGAACTCACTGGACAAAAGACCCAAAATTAGTCGCTAGTTTCAGCTACCTAGATACGATGGCAGTCAAACATGGCCTGCGTATTATTTTCCTTGATGGTATAACCAGTGAGTGACATACTGACAAGCCGCCGAAGAAAAATAGTTTCAGAACCACCAGGTAAACAACATACAGCATCTGGCGACTTCAGTGACACTACCTGAAAGAAGCCCCACTCCTCGCAGGCAAATCTGAGCTTGGCGGTCTCCGCTTCCACGGACTCAGCGTCCGTGAGCCTGCCGAGGTCGATCACCGGAACCTCGTCGGAGTGCGCGGGGATGACTGCATCGGCGTCGATGTCCGGCTGGATGTACCGTTCGATCGCGTCACCCGTCAGCTCGCCGGCAGCGACCGCCGCCAGGGCCTGGACGTTCCTGACAGGAAGCGTCGTTCCCAGCTTAGACCACCTGCTGTCGCCGTCGCTGCCATCCAACGCCTCCACCTCCATTCAGCTAGTTGGCTCTCCACTACCTGCTCTGCTTCTGCTTGCTTAGTTGTTCAGGGATTCAGCAATTGATCAGCCCAGCTATTATATACTTCTACGTAGTTAGCTGAGGTTGCAACTTGCTAATCTTTTTCTGCTGGACTCTATACAACGGAATAGTTAAACCTCGATCTTACATGAAAGATGCGAATGATGATCCCTCGATCGGCTCGGCCTGAAGGTCCTCTGATACCCTGATCTCTGCGTTTGGACGTTAGCGATGCTAAACAATGCCCGGCGGCTAGTGTCCGAAATTAACAGGGATAGAATATTTTTGCACTGGCACACTTGGAATCAAGAACGCCCCCTGAGCCCATCTGCAAGTCGGTCTGTTTTACACTCTTCTATACTACAGGCATCACAAATGCGCCACAGGGGTCAAGTCTGCAAGATCACAACGTAAGCAAAACAAGTACTCACTTTGTAAAGAAATATAAAAACCGAAAATCTGTTTCTGAGCTCGAGCTCAGCTGCTCCTGATATCTATGCCGGTGGTCCGCGACAAGATCCGTGCGTTATTTTTGCTTCTGAAGACCCCCTAACACAAGGACGACTGAGATTGCCCGATACCCCTTCATAATGAAGGCATAATGGACATATTTTGAAAAAATGCCCGCCCGCAGAGGCGTGTACATACACAAATACGAGGAGGTCTTTCTTGACGTGGGACAGGCCCCTGCCCGCATGCAGGTGTGGGCGTTCAATGTTGGCCGCAATCAACGCGCCTGCCCTCGTGTTGTCGTGCCTGCCATCGCGCGCCGCCGCCCGCATTCAACGCACCTGCCGCTGGCCCCATCGGCTGCCGCGCCCACCTGAGCCGTCGTCTGCTGCTTGATCTCGCGTCCCGTGTCGCTTGACCGCTGCCGGCAGCCAACAACCCTGCCGCCTCGACTGCCAGCTGTCGGTCGCTGCCTGCCGCACGCTAACCCGTCCCCGTCGGCTATCGCGCCTGCCACCCCGCAGTGATGCGCGGCCGCCTCCTCGCCTGCCGCACACCGATCCGTCTTGTCGCCTGTCGCCTCCCCACCTGCCATGTTGACCCAGCCACCTTCTCGCCTGCTATACCCGCCTTAACGTGGCGGCGTTAATGCCCCGGCGCCTCGCCTGCTCCGTCCCTCCCGGCCGCTATAAAACCCGCCCTCCCCCGGCGTCTCTCCTCGCACCTCCCGGCGTTCTCTCCTATCTTCTTCCTTGCCCCCTCGGTGATCTCTCCTCCGTCGACTGCACTGCCATGTCCTCAAGCGACTCCGACAGCGAAGGCGCGGCACTGAGCAGAGGGGGGGGGGGGGGGGGCGCCTGGCCGTCCAGCCTTACCTTATGGCAGTCAGAGGACCTCACCCGCTTCGGCCTCTACGTGCCACCGGCGGCGAAGGTGCCGCAACTGTGGAGGATCTCCGCCAACGGCTACCCCACGCAAGGCCCACCGGCGACCAAAGAGGAGCTCCACGTGCACCCCTGCGGCTGCTACAACAAGAGGAACCGCCGCCGTTTTTGGAACGGCAAGCGGTTCGATGATGTCATCACCGTGTTTAAGCGCACCGCCCAAGATCTCCCCGCCGACCCCACCGGTGGAGCCGGCCCTTCCTGCCCGCGCGAGCGTGCCCGTGTAGCCGTCCCCGTCCCTGCCCCGCCACACCAGCCCCGGCGGATGTTCCAATCCTGCTGGAGCAGGCGGCGCTGCAGCAGGACGTTGACCCCGAGGACACGCTTGGGCTACTGGCGGCCCTTGCCCCATCAACAGAAGAGGCTGCCTCGACGGCGGCGCTGGAGGCCGAGGAGTAGGTGGCAACATTGGCGGCTGTTCAGGCGGCAGAGCAGGGGGACGGCGAAGACTGGGATGACGACAAGGACAACGGCGGTGACGGCGGCATGGTGGAGGTCATCGACCTCACCATGGGGAGCGACGGCGAGTAGTTTTTTTAGGTTGTTTTATGCTTAAATATTAATTCCATTGAAATCGATGTAGTAAAATATGAATGGAATTTGGAACATTTGAATCGAAAAGTTTTTATTCGAAAAGTTGTTTAGATAATTTGAATATGCACGCGAAGGCTTGAAAATAACGCCGTGGGATAAAGTAAAAAAAAAAGAATCATGCCCCGCCCCTGATGGGCGGTTCGGTTTAGAAAAAAGTTATTGGGTAGGGATTCCGGCAGACAAATGGGCCGAGGTGGCTATTTAAACCGTTGGATGCGCCGTTCGGTTGGCGATGTGGGACTAAAATTTTGCGGGGGTGGGCGCGCTTGGCGGTGGGCTGGTCGGGGCGACGGCGCGAGGTTGGCGGGTTGGCCAGTAACAATGTGCGAGGTGGCATGAGGGCGGCGCGAGATGGGCCTGGTGTGGGTACAATTGCTGGCGGCATTTTTAGTACCACCTTGGAAACTTAAGCTGGCACGGACCGATGTAGATAGCTAACTTTATGTACGATATTAAGTTCTTCTATCGTGGTAGGCATATCGATATCACCTTGGTATAGGGGATGTTCTCCCACTTTGATCTTCATTGATCAATTGGCAGATCAACTCCTACACGAAAGTGATCGTCAATACGTCTGCCACAATGAAAGAACTTTTTGTAATATAGATTCTTTTTATCTACGCCTTCATTTTTGAGTTTTGTATAAGTTTTAATATGCAATGAAGGAAACAAAATTTTCGTCGAGCAGTAACCTTTCATTGTACCCGAACGGCCATATATGCAGTTGGTAAATTTATGGTCTTCTTATGAATGAGACCAAATTATGCGAGGGGTTGGGCTTGCCAATTGTAGCCCCTGATGCAAAATTATAATGAATTCCGACATCGTAAATCAAGCATTTAAAAATGTTAAATATGATAGAAAAAATGTTGACCATGTATTCAAAAAATGTAAATATTTTACTTAAAAATTTTAGTCAAGCATTTGAAAAAAATTTAAATGTGCATATAAAAAATGTTGATCATGCATTAGAAAACGGTAATCTTGTTTTTGAAAATGTTAATAAAGCAATTGGAAAAAATTACAAGTCTGTATAGGAAAAAAGTTGGCCATGTATTAAAAAATTGTTAATCTTGTATTTGGAAAATGTTAATCAAGCATTTAAAAAATATATAGAAAAATACTGACCATGTATTACAAAAATGTTAATTTTGTATTGAAAAATATTAGACATGTATTAGAAAAATTCTGTTAACATATACAAAAAATGTAGAATAAAAACCAAAAGAACAAACAAAACCAAAAAAGAAACAAAATAAACCAATCAAAAATTAAATGAAAAATAAAACAGAAGAAACAAAATGCAATAAATAAAAAACGGAGAAACAAGAAACAAACAAAAGAAAACGAAAAAAAGAAGAAAACCCCCGAAGAAAACGGGCTCGAATCGGCTCAAGTAGGACACGCCCCACTTGGGCGGAGTCGCTAGCAGCGCCTGCGATCTCCCTGAAGTCCAGGAATCGATCACTGCTTCTCCCTTCCCTGTGCTCTTTTCACTTTAACTTTGCTCGCGTAAATGGGTCGGCGGCCTGCTTAATTCGAGATATAGTTGCCGTGTCATGCGCGGTATAAGAGGTCCCATCCTAAGTGGCTGCTGCTTCGGAAGAAGAAATTTGAACCCTCTGGTAACGCTCCTAGTCTCTGAATTTTTGGATCTTCGCTCGACAGTCGACACACAAGAGGAACACATCGGTCGCCGCTCGATACAAAGGGGATCGAGCCGGTTGGAACCTATCTGGTGCACCGCGGCAATTGGTGCTACCGGTGCACCGGACCGCATTGCACATACAAAAATGTTCGAAAAAATCCATGAAAAATTTAGTGCATTGACACAACATCAATGTATGTTGTCACAAAAATTTAAATCAAAATTCGAAACATTGCTCGAGATACAAAAATGACATGTTTGACATCAATGTGCTAATCGGCCAAAACTGAAGCCCAACTTGTGTTATGTACTATTTAGTGTCAATTTTTTTATTTTTGTATCTCGAGCAATGTTTTGAATTTTGATTTGAATTCTTGTGACAACATACATTGATGTTGTGTCAATGCACTAATTTTCTTTCAGATTTTTAAAAATATTTTTGAATGTGCAACGGGGGATCGGCGCACCGGTAGCACCACTTGCCCCGATGCACCATATACATCCCCTCGAGCCGGTTTTATGAGGGATCTAGCCGAGGCATTCAAGGAGGGGATCCATGCGAGCAATGCGGCGACGCAGGAGATCGGCGTTGCAAGACTGAGAGGCCCTGGGGATGCAAGGTGAAAGCAGGAGTGCGGGTGGCGATGCCTGGTGGGTGACAACGGCAACTTCTGCTTCTCTCTAAACTAGCCAGAGACATCATTCGCTGCTTAGCTACCCTCAACCACCATCTCCTGTCTGTTCACTCGCCCCTGATGGACACACATCGCGACAATGCAAACTACATAGTCCCTATCTTGCTTACCTGTGACCTGCCGTCGTTGTAGTTCACATATCCTCGCAGCTGAGCATATCCATGTGAAACGAAGCATTGCTAATGTTTCACATGTATATCCAGTTTCTGTTGGAAATATGCCCTAGAGGCAATAATAAAATGGTTATTATTATATTTCTTTGTTCATGATAATTGTCTATTGTCCATGCTATAATTGTGTTATCCGGAAATCGTAATACATGTGTGAATACATAGACCACAACATGTCCCTAGTGAGCCTTTAGTTGACTAGCTCGTTGATCAATAGATGATTACGGTTTTCTAACCATGGACATAGGATGTCATTGATAACAGGATCACATCATTAGGATAATGATGTGATGGACAAGACCCAATCCTAAGCATAGCACAAGATCGTGTAGTTCGTCCGCTAAAACTTTTCTAATGTCAAGTATCATTTCCTTAGACCATGAGATTGTGCAACTCCCGGATACCGTAGGAATGCTTTGGTTGTGCCAAACGTCACAACGTAACTGGGTGGCTATAAAGGTACACTACGGGTATCCCCGAAAGTATCTGTTGGGTTGGCACGAATCGAGACTGGATTTGTCACTCCGTATGACGGAGAGGTATCTCTTGAAGGAAATATGCCCTAGAGGCAATAATAAAGTTATTATTTATTTCCTTATATCATGATAAATGTTTATTATTCATGCTAGAATTGTATTAACCGGAAACATAATACATGTGTGAATACATAGACAAACAGAGTGTCACTAGTATGCCTCTACTTGACTAGCTCGTTAATCAAAGATGGTTATGTTTCCTAGCCATAGACATAAGTTGTCATTTGATTAACGAGATCACCTCATTAGGAGAATGACGTGATTGACTTGACCCATTCCGTTAGCTTAGCACCCGATCGTTTAGTATGTTGCTATTGCTTTTTTCATGACTTATACATGTTCCTCTGACTATGAGATTATGCAACTCCCGTTTACTGAGGAACACTTTGTGTACTATCAAACGTCACAACGTAAATGGGTGATTATAAAGGTGCTCTACAGGTGTCTCCAAAGGTACTTGTTGGGTTGGCGTATTTCGAGATTAGGATTTGTCACTCCGATTGTCGGAGAGGTATCTCTGGGCCCACTCGGTAATGCACATCACTATAAGCCTTGCAAGCATTGTGACTAATAAGTTAGTTGCGGGATGATGTGTTACGGAACGAGTAAAGAGACTTGCCGGTAACGAGATTGAACTAGGTATCGAGATACCGACGATCAAATCTCGGGCAAGTAACATACTGATGACAAAGGGAACAACGTATGTTGTTATGCGGTCTGACCGATAAAGATCTTCGTAGAATATGTGGGAGCCAATATGGGCATCCAGGTCCCGCTATTGGTTATTGACCGGAGACGTGTCTCGGTCATGTCTACATAGTTCTCGAACCCGTAGGGTCCGCACGCTTAAAGTTACGATGACAGTTTTATTATGAGTTTATGTATGTTGATGTACCGAAGGAGTTCGGAGTCCCGGATAAGATCGGGGACATAACGAGGAGTCTCGAAATGGTCGAGACGTAAAGATCGATATATTGGACGACTATATTCGGACTTCGGAAAGGTTCCGAGTGATTCGGGTATTTTTCGGAGTACCGGAGAGTTACGGGAATACGTATTGGGCCTTATTGGGCCATACGGGAAAGAAGAAAAAGGGCCTCAAGGGTGGCCGCACCCCTCCCCTTGGTCTGGTCCGAATTGGACTAGGGAAGGGGGGGCGCCCCCTTCCTTCCTTCTCTTTTTCCCTTCCTCTTTTCCTATTCCATATGGGAGGTAGAATCCTACTAGGACTAGGGAGTCCTAGTAGGACTCCACACTTGGTGTGCCCCCTCCTAGGGCCGGCCTCCTCCTCCCTTGCTCCTTTATATACGGGGGCAGGGGGGCACCCCAGAGACACAACAATTGATCCTTGAGATCTTTTAGCCGTGTGCGGTGCCCCCCTCCACCAAATTACACCTCGATAATATCATTGCGGAGCTTAGGCGAAGCCCTGCGTCGGTAGAACATCATCATCGTCACCACGCTGTCGTGCTGACGAAACTCTCCCTCAACACTCGGCTGGATCGGAGTTCGAGGGACGTCATCGAGCTGAACGTGTGTAGAACTCGGAGGTGCCGTGCGTTCGGTACTTGATCGGTCGGATCGTGAAGACGTACGACTACATCAACCGCGTTGTGATAACGCTTCCGCTGTCGGTCTACGAGGGTATGTGGACAACACTCTCCCCTCTCGTTGCTATGCATCACCATGATCTTGCGTGTGCGTAGGAATTTTTTTGAAATTACTACGTTCCCCAACATCTCTGGGCCCACTCGGTAAGACATCATCGTAATGAGCTCAATGTGACTAAGGGGTTGGTCACGGGATGATGTGTTACGGAACGAGTAAAGAGACTTGCCGTAACAAGATTGAACAAGGTATCGGTATACCGACGATCGAATCTCGGGCAAGTGCTATACCGGTAGACAAAGGGAATCGTATACGGGATTGATTGAATCCTTGACATCGTGGTTCATCCGATGAGATCATCGTGGAACATGTGGGAGCCAACATGGGTATCCAGATCCCGCTGTTGGTTATTGGCCAGAGAGATGTCTCGATCATGTCTGCATAGTTCCCGAACCCGTAGGGTCTACACACTTAAGGTTCGATGACGCTAGGGTTATAGGGAATAGATGTACGTGGTTACCGAATCTTGTCCGGAGTCCCGGATGAGAACCCGAATGTCACGAGGAGTTTCAGAATGGTCTGGAGGAGAAGATTTATATATGGGAAGTCCAGTTTCAGTCACCGGAAAGGTTTCGGAGTTTATCGGTATTGTACCGGGACCACCGAAGGGGTTCCGGGGGTCCACCTGCCCCGAAGGACCTAATGGGCTGTAGTTGTGTGGGAACCAGCCCCTTAGTGGGCTGGTGCGCCCCCCAGGGCCCAAGGCGCCTAGGGTTGGAAACCCTAGCGGGCCGCTGCCCCCCCGGGGGCGGGCGCCCCCCTAGTTGGAAACCCTAAGGGGGCCACTGCCCCCCCCCGAGGGGCCGCCGCCCCGGGGGCAGCCGCCCCGCCTCTAGATGGATCTAGGGGGCCGGCCCGCTCCCCTTCCCCTATACATAGTGGGGGTTTTGGGGCTGCCAGAGACACGAGTCTCCCTCTCTCTTGGCGCAGCCCTACCCCTCTCCCTCCTCGTCTCTCGCAGTGCTTGGCGAAGCACTGCTGGAGTGCCACGCTCCTCCACCACCACCACGCCGTCGTGCTGCTGCTGGACGGAGTCTTCCCCAACCTCTCCCTCCCTCCTTGCTGGATCAAGGCGCGGGAGACGTCACCGGGCTGCACGTGTGTTGAACGCGGAGGCACCGTTGTTCGGTGCTTAGATCGGATTCGGCCGCGACCTGAATCGCTTCGTGTATGACTCCACCGACCGCGTTCTTGCAACGCTTCCGCATCACGATCTTCAAAGGTATGAAGATGCACTCCCCTCTCGTTGCTAGTAAGCTCCATAGATTGATCTTGGTGATGCGTAGAAATTTTTTAATTTCTGCAACGATCCCCTACAGTGGCATCATGAGCTAGGTCTATGCGTAGTTTCTATGCACGAGTAGAACACAAGTTGTTGTGGGCGTCGATTTTGTCAATTTACTTGCCGTTACTAGTCTTATCTTGATTCGGCGGCATCGTGGGATGAATCGGCCCGGACCGACCTTACACGTACGCTTACGTGAAACAGGTTCCACCGACTGACATGCACTAGTTGCATAAGGTGGCTAGCGGGTGTCTGTCTCTCCCACTTTAGTCGGATCGGATTCGATGAAAAGGGTCCTTATGAAGGGTAAATAGAAATTGGCATATCACGTTGTGGTTTTGGCGTAGGTAAGAAACGTTCTTTCTAGAAACCTATAGCAGCCACGTAAAATTTGCAACAACAATTAGAGGACGTCTAACTTGTTCTTGCAGCATATGTCGTGTGATGTGATATGGCCAAAAGGATGTGATGAATGATATATGTGATGTATGAGATTGATCATGTTCTTGTAATAGGAATCACGACTTGCATGTCAATGATCATGACAACCGACAGAAGCCATAGGAGTTGTCTTAATTTATTTATGACCTGCGTGTCAACATAAACGTCATGTAATTACTTTACTTTATTGCTAAACCGTTAGCCATAGTAGTAGAAGTAATAGTTGACGAGACAACTTCATGAAGACACAATGATGGAGATCATGATGATGGAGATCATGGTGTCATGCCGGTGACGATGATGATCATGGCGCCCCGAAGATGGAGATCAAAAGGAGCAAAATGATATTGGCCATATCATGTCACTATTTGATTGCATGTGATGTTTATCATGTTTTTACATCTTATTTGCTTAGAACGACGGTAGCATAAATAAGATGATCCCTCATTAAAATATAAAGAATTGTGTTCCCCCTAACTATGCACCGTTGCGAAGGTTCGTTGTTTCGAAGCACCACGTGATGATCGGGTGTGATAGATTCTAACGTTCGAATACAACGGGTGTAAGCCAGATTTACACACGCAATACACTTAGGTTGACTTGACGAGCCTAGCATGTACAGACATGGCCTCGGAACACGGAAGACCGAAAGGTCGAACATGAGTCGTATAGAAGATACGATCAACATGAAGATGTTCACCGATGATGACTAGTCCGTCTCACGTGATGATCGGACACGGCCTAGTTGACTCGGATCATGTATCACTTAGATGACTAGAGGGATGTCAATCTGAGTGGGAGTTCATTAAATAATTTGATTAGATTAACTTAATTATCATGAACATAGTCTAAAACTTTGCTATATGTCTTGTAGATCAAATGGCCCACGCTAATGTTGCCCTCAACTTCAACACGTTCCTAGAGAAGACCAAGCTGAAAGACGATGGTAGCAACTACACGGAATGGGTCCGTAACCCGAGGATTATCCTCATAGCTGCCAAGAAAGCATATGTCCTTGAAGCACCGCTAGGTGATGCACCTGTTTTCCCAGCAACTCAAGACGTTATGAACGCCTGGCAGTCGCGTAGTGATGATTACTCCCTGGTTCAGTGCGGCATGCTTTACAGCTTAGAACCGGGGCTCTAAAAGCGTTTTGAGTAGCACAGAGCATATGAGATGTTCCAAGAGCTGAAAATGGTTTTCCAAGCTCATGCCCGGGTCGAGAGATATGAAGTCTCCGACAAGTTCTACAGTTGTAAGATGGAGGAGAATAGTTCTGTCAGCGAGCACATACTCAAAATGTATGGGTTGCACAACCGCTTATCTCAGCTGGGAGTTAATCTCCCGGATGATGCGGTCGTTGATAGAATCCTTCAGTCGCTCCCACCTAGCTACAAGAGCTTTGTGATGAACTTCAATATGCAGGGGATGGAAAAGACCATTCCTGAGGTATATTCAATGCTGAAATCAGCGGAGGTGGAGATCAAAAAGGAACATCAAGTGTTGATGGTGAATAAAACCACTAAGTTCAAGAAAGGCAAGGGTAAGAAGAACTTCAAGAAGGATGGCAAGGGAGTTGCCGCGCCCGGTAAGCCAGTTGCCGGGAAGAAGCCAAAGCATGGACCCAAGCCTGAGACTGAGTGCTTTTATTGCAAGGGAAACGGTCATTGGAAGCGGAACTGCCCCAAGTACTTAGCGGATAAGAAGGCTGGCAATACCAAAGGTATATGTGATATACATGTTATTGATGTGTACCTAACCAGCGCTCGTAGTAGCTCCTGGGTATTTGATACCGGTGCGGTTGCTCATATTTGTAACTCAAAACAGGAGCTGCGGAATAAGCGGAGACTGGCGAAGGACGAGGTGACGATGCACGTCAGGAATGGTTCCAAGGTCGATGTGATCGCCGTCGGCACGCTACCTCTACATTTACCTACGAGATTAGTTTTAAACCTCAATAATTGTTATTTAGTACCAGCTTTGAGCATGAACATTGTATCTGGATCTCGTTTAATGCGAGATGGCTACTCATTTAAATCTGAGAATAATGGTTGTTCTATTTATATGAGAGACATGTTTTATGGTCATGCCCCGCTGGTCAATGGTTTATTCTTATTTAATCTCGAACGTGATGTTACACATATTCATAGTGTGAATGCCAAAAGATGTAAGGTTAATAATGATAGTCCCACATACTTGTGGCACTGCCGCCTTGGTCACATTGGTGTCAAACGCATGAAGAAACTCCATGTAGATGGACTTTTGGAGTCTCTTGATTATGAATCATTTGACACGTGCGAACCATGCCTCATGGGCAAAATGACCAAGACTCCGTTCTCCGGAACAATGGAGCGAGCAACCAACTTATTGGAAATCATACATACTGATGTGTGCGGTCCAATGAGCGTTGAGGCTCGCGGTGGTTATCGCTATGTTCTCACCCTCACAGATGACTTAAGTAGAATGGGTATGTCTACTTAATGAAACACAAGTCTGAGACCTTTGAAAAGTTCAAGGAATTTTAGAGTGAGGTTGAGAATCAACGTGACAGGAAAATCAAGTTCTTACGATCAGATCATGGGGGAGAATATTTGAGTCACGAATTTGGCACGCACTTAAGGAAATGTGGAATTGTTTCACAACTCACGCCGCCTGGAACACCTCAGCGTAATGGTGTGTCCGAACGTCGTAATCGCACTCTATTGGATATGGTGCGATCTATGATGTCTCTTACCGATCTACCGCTATCATTTGGGGGTTATGCTATAGAGACTGCCGCATTCACTTTAAATAGGGCTCCGTCGAAATCCGTTGAGACGAAACCGTATGAATTGTGGTTTGGGAAGAAACCTAAGCTGTCGTTTCTGAAAGTTTGGGGATGCGATGCTTATGTCAAGAAACTTCAACCTGTAAAGCTCGAACCAAATCGGAAAAATGTGTCTTCATAGGATACCCTAAGGAAACTATTGGGTATACCTTCTACCTCAGATCCGAAGGCAAGATCTTTGTTGCCAAGAATGGATCCTTTCTAGAGAAAGAGTTTCTCTCGAAAGAAGTAAGTGGGAGGAAAGTAGAACTTGATGAAGTATTGCCTCTCGAACCGGAGAGTAGCGCAGCTCAAGAAAATGTTTCTGTGGTGCCTGCACCGACTAGAGAGGAAGTTAATGATGATGATAATGAAACTTCAGATCAAGTTGCTACTGAACTTCGTAGGTCCACAAGGACACGTTCCGCACCAGAGTGGTACGGCAACCCTGTCTTGGAAATCATGTTGTTAGACAATGGTGAACCTTCGAACTATGAAGAAGCGATGGCGGGCCCAGATTCTGACAAATGGCTTGAAGCCATGAAATCCGAGATAGGATCCATGTATGAAAATGAAGTATGGACTTTGACTGACTTGCCCGATGATCGGCGAGCCATAGAAAATAAATGGATCTTTAAGAAGAAGACATACGCGGATGGTAATGTAACCATCTATAAGGCTCGGCTTGTCGCTAAGGGTTATCGACAAGTTCAAGGGGTTGACTACGATGAGACCTTCTCACCCGTAGCGAAGTTGAAGTCTGTCCGAATCATGTTAGCAATTGCCGCATTCTA
Source organism: Aegilops tauschii subsp. strangulata (assembly GCF_002575655.3). Lineage (NCBI taxonomy): Eukaryota > Viridiplantae > Streptophyta > Magnoliopsida > Poales > Poaceae > Aegilops > Aegilops tauschii. Next base: position 32,975,664 of record NC_053036.3, on the reverse strand, counting down.
TGATTATGAGATATGGCAAATGGACGTCAAAACGGCATTCCTTAATGGTTTCCTTAAGGAAGAATTGTATACGATGCAGCCGGAAGGTTTTGTCGATCCTAAGAATGCTGACAAGGTATGCAAGCTCCAACGCTCGATCTATGGGCTGGTGCAAGCATCTCGGAGTTGGAACATTTGTTTTGATGAGATGATCAAAGCGTTTGGGTTTACACAGATTTATGGAGAAGCCTGTGTTTACAAGAAAGTGAGCGGGAGCTCTGTAGCACTTCTCATATTATATGTGGATGACATACTATTGATGGGAAATGATATAGAACTCTTGGAAAGCATGAAGGCCTACTTGAATAAGTGTTTTTCAATGAAGGACCTTGGAGAAGCTGCTTACATATTAGGCATCAAGATCTATAGAGATAGATCGAGACGCCTCATTGGTCTTTCATAAAGCACGTACCTTGACAAGATATTGAAGAAGTTCAATATGGATCAGTCCAAGAAGGGGGTTCTTGCCTGTATTGCAAGGTGTGAGATTGAGCACGGCTCAATGCCCGACCACAGCAGAAGATAGAGAAAAGATGAGTGTCATCCCCTATGCCTCGGCCATAGGGTCTATTATGTATGCCATGCTGTGTACCAGACCTGATGTAAACCTTGCCGTAAGTTTGGTAGGAAGGTACCAAAGTAATCCCGGCATGGAACACTGGACATCAGTCAAGAATATCCTGAAGTACCTGAAAAGGACTAAGGATATGTTTCTCGTTTATGGAGGTGACGAAGAGCTCGTCGTAAAGGGTTACGTCGATGCTAGTTTCGACACAGATCTGGATGACTCCAAGTCACAAACCGGATACGTGTATATTTTGAATGGTGGGGCAGTCAGCTGGTGCAGTTGCAAGTAAAGCGTCGTGGCGGGATCTACATGTGAAGCGGAGTACATGGCAGCCTCGGAGGCAGCACATGAAGGAATCTGGATGAAGGAGTTCATTACCGATCTAGGAGTTATTCCCAATGCGTCGGGCCTGATGACTCTCTTCTGTGACAACACGGGAGCTATTGCCCTTGCCAAGGAGCCCAGGTTTCACAAGAAGACCAGTCATATCAAGCGTCGCTTCAACTCCATTCGTGAAAATGTTCAAGATGGAGACATAGAGATTTGTAAAGTGCATACGGACCTGAATGTCGCAGATCTGTTGACTAAACCTCTTCCACGTGCAAAGCATGATCAACACCAGAACTCTATGGGTGTTCGATTCATCACAATGTAACTAGGTTATTGACTCTAGTGCAAGTGGGAGACTGTTGGAAATATGCCCTAGAGGCAATAATAAAATGGTTATTATTATATTTCCTTGTTCATGATAATTGTCTATTGTTCATGCTATAATTGTGTTATCCGGAAATCGTAATACATGTGTGAATACATAGACCACAACATGTCCCTAGTGAGCCTCTAGTTGACTAGCTCGTTGATCAATAGATGGTTACGGTTTCCTAACCATGGACATAGGATGTCATTGATAACAGGATCACATCATTAGGATAATGATGTGATGGACAAGACCCAATCCTAAGCATAGCACAAGATCGTGTAGTTCGTCTGCTAAAGCTTTTCTAATGTCAAGTATCATTTCCTTAGACCATGAGATTGTGCAACTCCCGGATACTGTAGGAATGCTTTGGGTGTGCCAAACGTCACAACGTAACTGGGTGGCTATAAAGGTACACTACGGGTATCCCCGAAAGTATCTGTTAGGTTGGCACGAATCGAGACTGGGATTTGTCACTCCGTATGACGGAGAGGTATCTCCGGGACCACTCGATAAGACATCATCGTAATGAGCTCAATGTGACAAAGGTGTTGGTCACGGGATGATGTGTTATGGAACGAGTAAAGACACTTGCCGTAACGAGATTGAACAAGGTATTGGTATACCGACGATCGAATCTCAGGCAAGTGTTATACCGGTAGACAAAGGGAATCGTATACGGGATTGATTGAATCCTTGACATCGTGGTTCATCCGATGAGATCATCGTGGAACATGTGGGAGCCAACATGGGTATCCAGATCCCACTGTTGGTTATTGGCCGGAGAGATGTCTCGGTCATGTCTGCATAGTTCCCGAACCCGTAGGGTCTACACACTTAAGGTTCGATGACGCTAGGGTTATAGGGAATAGATGTACGTGGTTACCGAATATTGTTCGGAGTCCCGGATGAGATCCCGGACGTCACGAGGAGTTCCGGAATGGTCCAGAGGTGAATATTTATATATGGGAAGTCCAGTTTCAGTCACCGGAAAGGTTTCGGGGTTTATCGGTATTGTACCGGGACCACCGAAGGGGTTCCGGGGGTCCACCTGCCCCGAAGGACCTAATGGGCTGTAGTTGTGTGGGAACCCGCCCCTTAGTGGGCTGGTGCGCCCCCCAAGGCTGAAGGCGCCTAGGGTTGGAAACCCTAGGGGGCCGCTGCCCCCCCCGGGGGCGGGCGCCCCCCCTAGTTGGAAACCCTAAGGGGGCCGCTGCCCCCCGAGGGGCCGCCGCCCCCCCTCCCCTTCCCCTATATATATCGGGGTTTTTGGGGCTGCCAGAGACACGAGTCTCCCTCTCTCTTGGCGCAGCCCTACCCCTCTCCCTCCTCGTCTCTCGCAGTGCTTGGCGAAGCCCTGCTGGAGTGCCACGCTCCTCCACCACCACCACGCCGTCGTGCTGCTGCTGGACGGAGTCTTCCCCAACCTCTCCCTCTCTCCTTGCTGGATCAAGGCGCGGGAGACGTCACCGGGCTGCACGTGTGTTGAACGTGGAGGCACCGTTGTTCGGTGCTTAGATCAGATTCGGCCGCGATCTGAATCGTTTCGTGTACGACTCCACCGACCGCGTTCTTGCAATGCTTCCGCATCACGATCTTCAAAGGCATGAAGATGCACTCCCCTCTCGTTGCTAGTAAGCTCCATAGATTGATCTTGGTGATGCGTAGAATTTTTTTAATTTCTGCAACGATCCCCTACAGTTTGAAGCCTAACTCTGTCGAAGGTTAATGAGACACTTTCTAATAACAACATTGACAGGAACCATGAGGCAATGTTCAATTGCAGTGACATTCAGCTCGCAGATGGTATCATGTCTTCTATCAGTTACCGGTCATATTTCAACTTTTGGGAATTTGCTTGCCTAACTGCACCTCTGTTTGAAATTTTTAGGATATGGAAGCAGCTCCAAAGGAGAGCACCAACACATTCAACTTGTCAATCAAATTGGTATGTTAATATATTAGTAGTGTTCTTTTCTAGATAGAAAATATGCCAACAGGCAAAGTTACATTTTCAGATGATGAAACTTCTAGTCTCAGTTTCGTATTTACATTTCCTTGATGTCGGGAACAACTGTGGCATGTGCAGTTCAGTGCCTACCTCATTTGATATCTCCTTTGCATATTTAGGGTTATGGTGACTTGTTGTTTATTTCTCTCTTTTCTAGCAGACAACAAATTTGCTCCTTCTTCAGTACTCTGCCATCATGCAAAGATTATATAACTATATCCAACTAACACAAGACTGCAGAGGACATATGAGTAATGGAACTTATGTGAACTCACTAGCACATACAAGAGAATCCGTCTTTTTCTTTCACTGGTATTTTTTATGAGAACTTCTCATTGGCACCTTTACAAAGTGTAATGAGGAACATCGTAGTTTTGAGAGTCAATCTATTGTATGCAAAAATCTCACTTACAATTTTGCGGTTTCATGGTTCTCCCTGTGTTAACGCCTCAATGGAAAAAAGTTCAAAAACTCCAAACTCTTGCACATTGTAACTTCTATAAATTCTTCCAGTGCAGTAGTTTTCACTGCAACGATGGGACGATATCTTATCAATTAATTAAGAAAACTAATACTTATTATGACAGCTTCATCTTGGGATGTGGTGGAAGTGTTGTTAACCCTTTCGAATGGCAGAGATGTTTCATCCTTTTTGTAGAACATTTTTTTCAATCTCATATCTGAAACACGAATGGATGTTGGACTTTCAAAAACTTGCGTCATTCCATGAAGATAGATGGGCGTGGAAATGTGTGCCCAGTTTCCCTTCCACACTACACCGCAAACTGGTTAATTTTCTCCCCTTTGTCAACTTAGGAATGTATGGGTTAATTATGCAAATTTAACATCCATGTTTACCTTCCTGTACTGATGTAAAAATGGACGGGCGCGGCAACACGTGCCATCATGGTCTAGTATCATTTGAAAGAGAGGGACGAGAGGCATATGTCATGGTAGTAAATGAGAGTTTGTGGTCGTCAACATCGTCATAACAATGGTTGTATGCACGTCTCTACTTGTTGGGGAACGTAGCAGAAATTCAAAATTTTCTACGCATCACCAAGATCAATCTATGTAGTAATCTAGCACCGAGGGGAAGGGGAGTGCATCTACATACCATTGTAGATCGCTAAGCGGAAGCGTTGCAAGAACGCGGATGAAGGAGTCGTACTCGTAGCGATTCAGATCGCGGTTGATTCCGATCTAAGCGCCGAACCACGGCGCCTCCGCGTTCAACACACGTGCAGCCCGGTGACGTCTCCCACGCCTTGATCCAGCAAGGAGAGAGGGAGAGGTTGGGGAAGACTCCGTCCAGCAGCAGCACAACGGCATGGTGGTGATGGAGGAGCGTGGCACACCAGCAGGGCTTCGCCAAGCACCGCAAGAGACGAGGAGGGAGGGGGGTAGGGCTGCGCCATGAGGGAGATGTTCTCGTGTCTATGGCAACCCCAAACCCCCACTATATATAGGGGAAAGGGAGGGGCTGCGCCCCCACCTAGGTTTCCACCTCTAGGGGTGGCGGCCAGCCCTAGATGGGACTAGGAGGGGCGGCCAAGGGGGGAGAGAGGGGGGCGCACCACTAGGTGGGCCTTAGGCCCATCTGAGCCTAGGGTTTCCCCTTTTCCCTTCTCTCTTCGCCTTGGGCCTTGGTGGGGGGCGCACCAGCTCACCTGGGGCTGGTCCCCTCCCACACTTGGCCCACGCAGCCCTCTGGGGCCGGTGGCCCCACCTCGTGGACCCCTGGGACCCTCCCAGTGGTCCCGGTACGTTACCGCTAGCACCCGAAACTTTTCCGGTGACCAAAACAGGACTTCCCATATATAAATCTTTACCTCCGGACCATTCCGGAACTCCTCATGGGGTTTGTTCATATCTCGCTTGTGAGAGAGGTTATTAGTCAACGGGTCTGAAACTTTCAGATCCGTGTGTGCTTTACGAATATCTATGTCATCTTGTAGATGCAGCTACCACGCGCTACTTGGACCTATTCCAAATAACTGCTCTACTATACGAATCCGGTTTACTACTCAGAGTCATCCGGATTAGTGTCAAATTTTGCATCGACGTAACCCTTTACGACGAACTCCTTTTCCACCTCCATAATCGAGAAAATTCCTTAGTCCACTAGATACTAAGGATAAGTTCGACCGCTGTCATGTGATCCATTCCCGGACACTATTGTACCCCTTGACTAACTCATGGCAAGGCACACTTCATGTGCGGTATACAGCATAGCATACTGTAGAGCCTACGTCTAAAGCATAGGGGACGACCTTCGTCCTTTCTCTCTCTTCTGCTGTGGTCAGGTCTTGAGTCTTACTCAATACCCACACCTTGTAACACAGCCAAGAACTCCTTCTTTGCTGATCTATTTTGAACTCCTTCAAAAACTTGTCACGGTATGTATTCATTTGGAAGTACTATTAAGCGTTTTTGATCTATCCTTATAGATCTTGATGCTCAATGTTCAAGTAGCTTAATCCAGGTTTTCCATTGAAAAACACTTTTCAAATAACCCTGTATGCTCTCCAGAAATTCTACATCATCTCTGATCAACAATATGTCAACAACATATACTCATCGGAAATTCTATAGTGCTCCCACTCACTTCTTTGGAAATACAAGTTTCTCATAAACTTTGTATAAACCCAAAATCTTTGATCATCTCATCAAAGCGTACATTCCAACTCCGAGATGCTTACTCCAGTCCTTAGAAGGATTGCTGGAGCTTTGCATACTTGTTAGCATCTTTCAGGATTGACAAAACCTTCTGGTTGTATCACATACAACCTTTCCTCAAGAAAATCGTCGAGGAAACAATGTTTTGACATCCTATCTGCAAGATTCCATAAATAATGCAGTAACTGCTAATATAATTCCAACAGACTCTTAGCATCGCTACGAGTGAGAAAGTCTCATCGTAGTCAACTCCTTGAACTTGTCGGAAAACATCTTAACGACAAGCCGAGCTTTCTTAATGGTGACACTTACCATCATTGTCTGTCTTCCTTTTAAAATCCATCTGCACCCAACAGCCTTACGACCATCAAGTATTTCTTCCAAAGTCTATACTTTGCTTTTATACATGGATCCTCTCTCGGATTTCATGGCCTCGAGCCATTCGTCGGAATCCGGGCCCACCATCGCTTCTCCATAGCTCGTAGGTTCATTGTTGTCTAGCAACATGACTTCTAAGACAGGATCACGTACCACTCTGAAGTAGTACACATCCTCGTCGTCCTACGAGGTTTGGTAGTGACTTGATCCGAAGTTTCATGATCACTATCATAAGCTTCCACTTCAATTGGTGTAGGTGCCACAGGAACAACTTCTTGTGCCCTGCTACACACTAGTTGAAGTGACGGTTCAATAACCTCATCAAGTCTCTACCATCCTCCCACTCAATTCTTTCGAGAGAAACTTTTTCTCGAGAAAGGACCTGTTTACTTCCAGATCTGAAATAGGAGGTATACCCAACTGTTTTGGGTATTCTATGAAGATGCATTTATCCGCTTTGGGTTCGAGCTTATCAGCCTGAAACTTTTTCACATAAGCATCGCAGCCCCAAACTTTTAAGAAACGACAACTTAGGTTTCTCTAAACGGTGTCGTCTCAACGGAATTGCGTGGTGCCCTATTTAAAGTGAATGCGGTTGTCTCTAATGCCTAACCCATAAATGATAGTGGTAAAGAGACATCATGGTATGCACCATATCCAATAGGGTGCAGCTATGATGTTCGGACACACCATCACACTATGGTGCTCCAAGCGGTATTAGTCGTGAAACAATTTCCACAATTTCTTAATTGTGTGCCAAACTCGTAACTCAGATACTCATCTCTATGATCATATCACAGACATTTTATCCTCTTGTCATGACGATCTTCAACTTCACTCTGAAATCACTTGAACCTTTCAATAATTCAGACTTGTGTTTCATTAAGTAAATACACTCAGCATCTACTCAAATCGTCTGTGAAGTAAGAACATAACGATATCCACTGCGTGCCTCAGCACTCATTGGACTGCACACATCAAAATGTATTACTTCCAACAAGTTGCTTCCTTGTTCCATCTTACTGAAAACGAGGCCTTTCAGTCATCTTGCCCATGTGGTATGATTTGCATGTCTCAAGTGATTCAAAATCAAGTGAGTCTAAACGATCCATCTGCATGGAGTTTCTTTATGCATATATACCAATAGACATGGTTCGCATGTCTCAATCTTTTCAAAACGAGTGAGTCCAAAAGATCCATCTACATGGAGCTTCTTCATGCGTTCTATACCAATATGACACAAATGGCAGTGCCACAAGTATGTGGTACTATCATTACTATTTTATATCTTTTGGCACGAACATGTGTATCACTGCGATCGAGATTCATTTTAGGTGCAAGACCATTGAAGGTATTCAAATAAACAGAGTAACCATTATTCTCCTTAAATGAATAACCGTATTGCGATAAACATAATCCAATCATGTTTATGCCCAACGCAAACACCAAATAACAATTATTTAGGTTTAACACCAATCTCGATGGTAGAGGGAGCATGCGATGCTTGATCACATCAACCTTGGAAACACTTCCAACACATATCGTCATCTCACCTTTAGCTAGTCTCCGTTTATTCCGCAGCTTTTATTTCGAGTTACTAACACTTAGCAACCGAACCGGTATCTAATACCCTGGTGCTGCTAGGAGTACTAGTAAAGTACACATTCATATAATGTATATCCAATATACTTCTGTCGACCTTGCCTGCCTTCTCATCTACCAAGTATCTAGGGTAGTTCTGCTTCAGTGACCGTTCCCCTCATTACAGAAGCACTTAGTCTCGGGTTTGGGTTCAACCTTGGGATTCTCTACTAGAGCAGCAAATGATTTGCTGTTTCATGAAGTATCCCTTTTGCCCTTGCCCTTCTAGAAACTAGTGGTTTTACTAACCATCAACAATTGATGCTCCTTCTTGATTTCTATTTTCGCCATGTCAAACATCGCGAGTTGCTCAAGGATCATCATGTCTATCCCTGATATGTTATAGTTCATCATGAAGCTCTAATAGCTTGGTGGCAGTGACTATGGAGAAGCATCACTATCTCATCTGGAAGATCAACTCCCACTCGATTCAAGTGATTGTAGTACTCAGACAATCTGAGCACATGCTCAACGATTGAGCTTTTCTCCCTTAGTTTGCAGGCTTAAGAAACTTGTCAGAGGTCTCATACCTCTTGACGTGGGCATTAGTCTGAAATCCCAATTTCAGTCTTTGGAACATCTCATATGTTCTGCGACGTTTCAAAACCGTCTTGTCGCCATAATTTTAAACCGTTAGCATCACACACTGAACTTTCACGTAGTCATCAAAACGTGTATGTCAGATGTTTCGTAACATCTACAGACGACGCTCGAGGTTCAGCACACCGAGCGGTGCATTAAGGACATAAGCCTTTTGTGCAGCAATGAGGACAATCCTCAGTTTACGGACCCAGTCCGCATAATTGCTACTATCAACTTTCAACTAAATTTTCTCTAGGAACATATCTTAAACAGTAGAACTAAAGCGTAAGCTATGACATAATTTGCAAAGACCTTTTGACTATGTTCATGATAATTAAGTTCATCTGATTATTTAATGAACTCCCACTCAGATAGACATCCCTCTAGTCATCTAAGTGATACATGATCCGAGTCAAACTAGGCCGTGTCCGATCATCACGTGAGACGGACTAGTCATCATCGGTGAACATCTCCATGTTGATCGCATCTACTATACGACTCATGTTCGACCTTTCGATCTCTTGTGTTCCGAGGCCATGTCTGTACATGCTAGGCTCGTCAAGTCAACCTAAGTGTTTCGCATGTGTTCCGAGGCCATGTCTGTACATGCTAGGCTCGTCAACACCCGTTGTATGCGAACGTTAGAATCTATCACACCCGATCATCACGTGGTGCTTCAAAACAACGAACCTTCGCAACGGTGCACAGTTAGGGGGAACACGTCTCTTGAAATTTTAGTGAGGGATCATCTTATTTATGCCACCGTCGTTCTAAGCAAATAAGATGTAAACATGACAAACATCACATGCAAATCATAAAGTGACATGATATGGCCAATATCATCTTGCGCCTTTTGATCTCCATCTTCGAGGCGCGTCATGATCACCTTCGTCACCGGCATGACACCATGATCTCCATCATCATGATCTCCATCATCGTGTCTTCATGAAGTTGTCTCGCCAACTATTACTTCTACTACTATGGCTAACGGTTAGCAATAAAGTAAAGTAATTACTGTTGGGGAACGTAGCAGAAATTCAAAATTTTCTACGCATCACCAAGATCAATCCATGGAGTAATCTAGCAACGAGGGGAAGAGGAGTGCATCTACATACCATTGTAGATCGCGATGCGGAAGCGTTGCAAGAACGGGGTTGATGGAGTCGTACTCGTCGTGATCCAAATCACCGATGATCCTAGCGCCGAACGGACGGCACCTCCGCGTTCAACACACGTACGGTGCAGCGACGTCTCCTCCTTCTTGATCCAGCAAGGGGGAAGGAGAGGTTGAGGGAGATCCAGCAGCACGACGGCGTGGTGGTGGAAGTAGCGGGATCCCGGCAGGGCTTCGCCAAGCGCAAGCGGGGAGGAGGGAGATGTGTCACGGGAGGGAGAGGGAGGCGCCAGGGCTTAGGTTTGCTGCCCTCCCTTCCCCCCACTATATATAGGGCCAAGGGAGAGGGGGGGGGGGCGCAGCCTTGGCCCTTCCTCCAAGGAAGGGTGCGGCCAGGGAGGAGTCCATCCTCCCCAAGGCACCTAGGAGGTGCCTTCCCCCTTTAGGACTCTCCCTTTACCTTATCTCTTGGCGCATGGGCCTCTTGGGGCTGGTTACCTTGGCCCATATAGGCCAAGGCGCACACCCCACAGCCCATGTGCCCCCCCGGGGCAGGTGGACCCCTTGGTGGACCCCCGGACCCCTTTCGGCACTCCCGGTACAATACCGATAATGCGCGAAACTTTTCCGGCGACCAAAACAAGACTTCCCATATATAAATCTTTACCTCCGGACCATTCCGGAACTCCTCATGACGTCCGGGATCTCATCCGGGACTCCGAACAACTTTCGGATTTCCGCATACTAATATCTCTACAACCCTAGCGTCACCGAACCTTAAGTGTGTAGACCCTACGGGTTCGGGAGACACGCAGACATGACCGAGACGACTCTCCGGTCAATAACCAACAGCGGGATCTGGATACCCATGTTGGCTCCCACATGTTCCACGATGATCTCATCGGATGAACCACGATGTCGGGGATTCAATCAATCCCGTATACAATTCCCTTTGTCAATCGATATGTCACTTGCCCGAGATTCGATCGTCGGTATCCCGATACCTTGTTCAATCTCGTTACCGGCAAGTCTCTTTACTCGTTCCGTAACACATCATCCCGTGATCAACTCCTTGGTCACATTGTGCACATTATGATGATGTCCTACCGAGTGGGCCCAGAGATACCTCTCCGTTTACACGGAGTGACAAATCCCAGTCTCGATTCGTGCCAACCCAACAGACACTTTCGGAGATACCTGTAGTGCACCTTTATAGCCACCCAGTTACGTTGTGACGTTTGGTACACCCAAAGCATTCCTACGGTATCCGGGAGTTGCACAATCTCATGGTCTAAGGAAATGATACTTGACATTAGAAAAGCTCTTAGCAAACGAACTACACGATCTTGTGCTAGGCTTAGGATTGGGTCTTGTCCATCACATCATTCTCCTAATGATGTGATCCCGTTATCAACGACATCCAATGTCCATGGTCAGGAAACCGTAACCATCTATTGATCAACGAGCTAGTCAACTAGAGGCTTACTAGGGACATGGTGTTGTCTATGTATCCACACATGTATCTGAGTTTCCTATCAATACAATTCTAGCATGGATAATAAACGATTATCATGAACAAGGAAATATAATAATAACCAATTTATTATTGCCTCTAGGGCATATTTCCAACAATTACATGGCGTTTTCATTGACACGCAGGTCATACAATAAATTAAGACAACTCCTATGGCTCCTGCCGGTTGTCATACTCATCGACATGCAAGTCGTGATTCCTATTACAAGAACATGATCAATCTCATACATCACATATATCATTCATCACATCCTTTTGGCCATATCACATCACATAGCATACCCTGAAAAAACAAGTTAGACGTCCTCTAATTGTTGTTGCATGTTTTACGCGGCTGCTATGGGATTCTAGCAAGAACGTTTCTTACCTACGCAAAAGCCACAACGTGATATGCCAATTTCTATTTAGCCTTCATAAGGACCCTTTTCATCGAATCCGATCCGACTAAAGTGGGAGAGACAGACACCCGCTAGCCACCTTATGCAACTAGTGCATGTCAGTCGGTGGAACCTGTCTCACGTAAGTGTACGTGTAAGGTCGGTCCGGGCCGCTTCATCCCACGATGCCGCCGAATCAAGATAAGACTAGTAACGGCAAGTAAATTGACAAAATCGATGCCCACAACTACTTTGTGTTCTACTCGTGCATAGAAACTACGCATAGACCTGGCTCATGATGCCACTGTTGGGGAACGTAGCAGAAATTCAAAATTTTCTACGCATCACCAAGATCAATCTATGGAGTAATCTAGCACCGAGGGGAAGGGGAGTGCATCTACATACCATTGTAGATCGCTAAGCGGAAGCGTTGCAAGAACGCAGATGAAGGAGTCGTACTCGTAGCGATTCAGATCGCGGTTGATTCCGATCTAAGCGCCGATCCACGGCGCCTCCGCGTTCAACACACGTGCAGCCCGGTGACGTCTCCCACGCCTTGATCCAGCAAGGAGAGAGGGAGAGGTTGGGGAAGACTCCGTCCAGCAGCAGCACAACGGCATGGTGGTGATGGACGAGCGTGGCACTCCAGCAGGGTTTCGCCAAGCACCGCAAGAGACGAGGAGGGAGAGGGGTAGGGCTGCGCCATGAGGGAGATGTTCTCGTGTCTATGGCAGCCCCAAACCCCCACTATATATAGGGGAAAGGGAGGGGCTGCGCCCCCACCTAGGTTTCCACCTCTAGGGATGGCGGCCAGCCCTAGATGGGACTAGGAGGGGCGGCCAAGGGGGGAGAGAGGGGGGCGCACCACTAGGTGGGCCTTAGGCCCATCTGAGCCTAGGGTTTCCCCTTTTCCCTTCTCTCTTCGCCTTGGGCCTTGGTGGGGGGGGGGCGCACCAGCTCACCTGGGGCTGGTCCCCTCCCACACTTAGCCCACGCAGCCCTCTGGGGCCGGTGGCCCCACCTGGTGGACCCCCGGGACCCTCCCGGTGGTCCCGGTACATTACCGATAGCACCCGAAACTTTTCCGGTGACCAAAACAGGACTTCCCATATATAAATCTTTACCTCCGGACCATCCCGGAACTCCTCGTGACGTCCGGGATCTCATCTGGGACTCTGAACAACATTCGGTAACCACGTATATCTATTCCCTATAACCCTAGCGTCATCGAACCTTAAGTGTGTAGACCCTACGGGTTCGGGAACCATGCAGACATGACCGAGACGTTCTCCGGTCAATAACCAACAGCGGATCTGGATACCCATGTTGGCTCCCACATGTTCCATGATGATCTCATCGGATGAACCACGATGTCAAGGATTCAATCAATCCCGTATACAATTCCCTTTGTCTACCGGTATAGTACTTGCCCGAGATTCGATCGTTGGTATCCCGATACCTTGTTCAATCTCGTTACCGGCAAGTCTCTTTACTCGTTCCGTAACACATCATCCCGTGATCAACTCCTTGGTCACATTGTGCACATTATGATGATGTCCTACCGAGTGGGCCCAGAGATACCTCTCCGTTTACACGGAGTGACAAATCCCAGTCTCGATTCGTGCCAACCCAACAGACACTTTCGGAGATACCTGTAGTGCACCTTTATAGCCACCCAGTTATGTTGTGACGTTTGGTACACCCAAAGCATTCCTACGGTATCCGGGAGTTGCACAATCTCATGGTCTAAGGAAATGATACTTGACATTAGAAAAGCTCTTAGCAAACGAACTACACGATCTTGTGCTAGGCTTAGGATTGGGTCTTGTCCATCACATCATTCTCCTAATGATGTGATCCCGTTATCAACGACATCCAATGTCCATGGCAGGAAACCGTAACCATCTATTGATCAACGAGCTAGTCAACTAGAGGCTTACTAGGGACATGGTGTTGTCTATGTATCCACACATGTATCTGAGTTTCCTATCAATACAATTTTAGCATGGATAATAAACAATTATCATGAACAAGGAATATAATAATAACCAATTTATTAGTGCCTCTAGGGCATATTTCTAACACTACTCACATAGTATCATTTTTGGCTGACGAATGGGCTTTCTCACTCACTTTTGGTCCGTTGAAACAATCCTAACCAATCTTATTTAATTAACCTTTGACTCGATTATCTCCTGCTCTGTTTCAGAAGAAATCATTCCCAACCAAATCTAACTAAACCTTACCTGGGTCACCTGAAAATGCTTTCAAGGGTTGTTCTCTAGCAAATGACCAATACCTATCATTATATACCAAATCAAGAGTGAAGAAGTGATTCTAAGGAGATCTTCCATCGATGCCCGAAGACTCCCATCAGGGCATAAAAATGCTCCAACTATTTGAGCCTACCTTTTTCTTTTATTCGAGTCTGGATACGCGCTAGGGTTATAGCCCACCCCATTTTGTATACTTCAATTAGAATAGTAATTTAATAGAGAAATTTCCAAGTGACACACCTTGCCCCTTGGCACCACCTATCTTGCTGGGATGGTTTGGAATAGAGGTTTAGTATAACAAAAGAGAATTTTTTTTAGCACATGTGTATCTGACAATAAATGCAAAATTCAAATAAACATCTTGCCGGTTGGCCCCGGTGAGAAATATATATCCATTGAGAAATAAATGCAAAGATTGAAATAAATTGGAAACCATCTTGCCGATTGAGCACATGAAGCATCAAATATTAATTTAAGAGTGTTTATCTAGAATGACAAAGTACAGTAAAATATCCTTAAATTTTGGGTAACTTCGCATAATCCAAGGCTCTCTTTCCTTCTAGTTTGTTTGAGAAATAAAGTCTTGCATACTCTTCTACTTTCACTGTCTTGTATAACATCTTCTCTCCTGTAGTTCCCAAAATTGGTGAAATAATTCCGTCATAATTTGGGATGTGAAATGCTGATATAGATAATCGCTCCTTGTGGGCATTGATGGTGACCCTGTGCTCAATGCTCTTGTACTTCCCATTCGTCATGATCTATAAATAACAAAGAGATTAGAATCAACAAATATCAAGTGTCTCATCTATATCCTTGAAAAGGGTAGTTCCTCAATCATATAAAATTGGAAGTAGTTTGAGACTATACATGACATTGTTTAGTGAAAACTTCCCTATGCACCATTCGACTATTGCTTTGTCTGGAGTGTACAGTCCATCTCCAGAAAAAGTTGCCTTTGCTTATAAGGCCTTAATTCTTTTGTCTTTTTGATGATGAACTTTTAGAAAAAACTACAAAGAAGATGGCAGAGAAATAATTGAACATTAACAAGCTAATTTTTCATTTGTTGCAACATGATTTTATTGACAACTAGAGAATAGGAGTGATAGTAACAAAGTAGCTTGTCTAAAAACAATGAGTCATTTTCATCAACTAAGTTGCCTAGATGTTGTGTGAGGGCTACAAAGGGGCTCGATGACTTGCTTGTTGGGTTAGGTGGACCTTGTACCTTTTCTTCCCTCAAACTCCTAACATATTTAGACACAACCCTAACAAAAAATCCTGTTTTTTTTGAACCAACATATGGTGTGGTAAAATTAAAGATTTAATATGTGATAAATAAATTCAGAAGTGCTTTTATAAACTCAGGTAACAGAAACATTTAACACATGATGACATGTTCGGCACAACATACGATGGCATGTTAGATTTTGGTAGAGGGAAAGAGTAAGTTGTGGAGTTGAGGATTTCTCTTCACCCGAGCACAAATAAGGATTGCATATTTTTTACTATATTATATACCATTTAGTTTGAGATACAATAAAACTCGCTAAGCATGTCTTCAAAAGCATACCTCAAGAAGGTCGCCCACATTCACCAACAGTGCATTAGAATGTGGTTTCACGGGAACCCACGCACCATGCCTTCTAATTTGTAAGCCTTGAACTGAATTAACTTTGAGCAGAATAGTTAGAAAAGATCCATCAGAATGTGGTGAGAAGCCTAGAACCTTTTCTGGTGTTGACGTGCATGGAGGGTAGTAGCTCATCCTAAGAAATTGTGACACATATTTGTCTGCCACCAACTCGGGATCAACATCTAGTGTTTTTGCAATGAAGATGGCAAGAGAATGTGTGAATTTCATCACCTCCGAAGAGTACCGTTCTATGCAATTCCTGGGATAATAATAATAACAATGTGTCTATGTTAATGTTGGGTTTTGGTAGATATTGAAATACTTTGGTCTTTATATGACTAGACCTAGCTTGTTTTGGTACCAAGTACAAATAACAAGCCCAATAAAAAATCATTGCTTATATAGTCCCCGGTTCGGCCTTTCGTTGGTCATTACCATGAACCATAAAACACATTTGCTAGATATTTATGATGAAAATATTACCCAAAAAACTTGATATCAATTTTATATTTTCTAGAAAACTTAATATTCATTTGTTCCTGCGGCTGATTTCAGTAATTTTTTCATTATCTAAGTTCCATATGAATACCTTGTTCAATTCAACTAAATTAACTAGGGATAGGTAGAGCATCAACAATAAAGGCAACAATATTTTGTAGGTTGTTGTAGTAACGACTAGTTTGGTGGTGTTGGTGTCCTATCTATACCAACGTGCAACGTAAAAAATAAATCATAGTGGTTTACTTTGACTCCATGACCTAGTTAGCTAGGAATACGAAATGTACTATAAATAAAATTGAAAAGAGTTCGTGGAATCAAATAAAGAAGATCTTAATCTCCACTAAGTGTCTCAGCACAAAAATGTTGTCTGTATGAAAATAAAAAGGTTGTCTGGAATAAAAGAAGCAAGATCTTAATCTCCACTAAGTCTATTCTCTATAGTTTATGTACTGGTATTGAATCAAAGAGATGCATAACACATTGAAAAGTAATGAAATAATAATGCCAACATAAATGTTTGGTACTCTCCTCTTTGGCCTTTGAGTGCATATTAAAAGAGCAATACATGTTTACATGTAATAAACACAACATATGGTTCATACGCCTAAGAAAATGAATAAATGTCAAAATGATGCTTCAAAGGCCACACTCACAAACATGGCACAGTATAGCGGTGGAAAGCCTCTTAGTTAAAAAATTGACATGGTCGATTGGTTTACCAAAAGATCACATGCAACCGAGTTGATCTTTTAAGTTTGAAGTATCCAATCCTGAAACAACTTGAGTGTCATTGCCAAATAAACAAAACTGCTTAACCTGATGCTTTCAATAGAGGGAATTCATTTTTCTTTGCCTTTCATGTACATCCAGATATCTCAAGCACACAAAGTCTAACCTGAAAGTATGAGGTTGACTTGGCCAGTAACTCATATCGCGAGCTTGGGGTGGTTGGGTGAAGAGAGCCAACATGTCAGCCCAATCTAGCTTTTGATCATCAGAGACAACAAACGCCTGGCCATAACCTTGAAGATCCCCTGGTTGTTGAGCATATGCATTCTTAACTTCCAAGGGGAGTCGAAAGAACTTTTGAATGCCCTGCTCTATCCCCATTATGACTTCATCCGATATTCCATGATTTACAACTTGAAATCTCAGTAGTTCGACATACAATAATGCTTTATCAAACACAGTTCTCGAGGGATGGAATGGATGAATCTATCTATTACTCTTATATTATACAGAGGGAGTAATATTTTGGAAAAAAATATATGGTTTGCATCTCTAGAATAAATTCCAAATTTTGTCTTTGAAATCCAATAGAAGATATCTCTAACCTTATACTTTTGAATGATGACTAATTTGGTTCCTGACCACAATCAATGTAGTATGAAAAATCAAGTTGTGATAATTTCCCCATGTGACGACCGAGTTGCACAAAAGTATGATAAACTATAATCAAACAAAACAAAAATACCAAGAAAACCATTCAAGGGAAGAAAGTAATAAAATTGGAAAATGTGAACAAATCTAAATTTTTTAAAAGTAAATACATAAAAGGACATCTTTAAAAAGAAATATTATACAAAAATTACTAAAAAATATTAGGAATATTAAGGTGAAAATTAATATATATATATATATATATATATATATATATATATATATATATATATATATATATAGAAAATGAAACCATATATATTTTATTAAGAGACCGACATAATTTCAGAAATCTTAGGGCTACTTTATGAACACGCATGAAGTGTCTCCACATTTTTTAGTATTTACTACTGTTGCTACACCATTTGTGAGTATTCTAGAATTTGAATTATTTGGGGAATAGTTATGCCTTTCCTTTTTCAATTTTTATTCATCTTTTAAGAAATTATATGGTTTGTTGATATACTTATTTTAGTAATTTTTATAATTATAAAATTAGTTGTTGAGAAACAAGTGTTATCTTTGTTTTTTGTAACTTTTTTTACTGCTATTTTCTTAATTTGTTTTTTTTCAAATCTTTTGTGTTGACTCAACCACGTGCAACGCAGTGTCACTGGTCATACGTCTTGTGGTTAGGAACAAACTATACTAGATGATACCCCTCGCAATTCTATGGGTAATAGTTGCAATGTGTATTTAATGAGATATGATTACATAAAACATGATTTGGATTAATATTATATGAACTAAAATTGAAGATAAATATCATATATTGTATTTGATTAGTGTATAGTTGATAACTGGCATCATATAATGAAAAACTTTTGTCATGCATGTTGAGGTCGGCCTTTGATCAGGTATCAAGTATGGTGAGATGGGACGTGTGTAAGTTGAGATAAGTAAAAGTGGTGGTCCGATGAAATGACATGTGTGCATGTTGTGATAAATAGAGATAGTGTGAATCAAGTATTTAATTATATAGGATTAGTCTCCCTGTTTTGTAACAAATATTTGTCGGATTTAAGTGGTTGTTTGGATTTGAGCCAAAAGTTGCCCAGCAAAAAGTCTAAACTAAACCTTGAACTCGTAGACGAAAGCTAAATCGAACCCTGAACTTCCAATCCCTGAAATCAGCACGGGTTGAATCCCGGGATTGTTGACGGTGCATGCGACTGGGCCGGCCCAATAGGCGTGAAGCCAGATTTTTGTTTTCTTTTTTGCTCAGTCTATTTTTTATTTCTTTTTTGTAATATGAGACGCGTAATAAAATACCAAAAAATAGTCAACTGTTGATTGCACAGGAGCGGCCAACCACGTGTTTTTTTTAAGGAACGGCCAACCACGTGTGAAGCGATTTTTTTGTCTTTTATCATAACACGTGACGTATAAAAATACGTATAGAAAATAAACAATAGGGAGAGAGTCGAACATACGACGTGGAGCTGCTGAACTCGTCGCGCAAGCCACGAGAATAAATGGCTGCTAGTCACTTTACGAGATGATCGAAATATTTAATCACACACCGCAAAGTATACAGATTAGGAATAAACTTTTTTAAGGGCAAAAAAATATGGAAAACGTAAACAATTTGCGAAAAGGAACAACTTTTCGAAAACGAAATCAATTTTGAACAAGTTAACACTTTTTTAAACATAATGTTTTTTGAAAAACTGGGAACAAATTTTGAAACCTGAACAAAATAAAAAATGCAAACACTTTCGGAAAAATTTAAAAATGGACTTTTGTAACCTGAAAAACTGTGTGAGAAAAATGTTGAATACTCCCGTAACAATGAAAGCGTAACAACGTACATAATGTATTTGGAAAAAAATATAACAAAAAGAAAAAAAGCCAAAGAAAACCAATGAAAATAAAGAAAACCGGAAGGAAAGGGAAAATGAAAAAAAATGAAAACCATAGCAGAGCGGGCACACAAGCGACTGCTCTAATGGGCCGGCCCAGCTTAACTTGCCATGTCAGCGAATACCAGCGAAATACTCTCAAGGTTTAAAATAGACCGGCATCGAAGAGTTTGGTGTGCTGATTTCAGGGGTTGGAAGTTAGGGGTTCGATTTAGCTTTCGCTTACGAGTTCAAGGTTTATTTTGGACTTTTTCCAAAAAAAATTGGTGTTGACCACGTCCAGGACACCTGTTTGGGTTGGTGCCGATTATTTGGCTCGCCCAGGCTGCATGCACTCTCACAGTTCGATTTCACGCCAACTCTTGGCCATTCACGGGTGGGCAAAAGGAAAAGGTTCCCTATTTTTTTGGCTAGCCCAGGAATTGGCAGGGCTATCACGGGCAACATCCAAACAGACCGTAAGAACTTAGTTTTTTTGAGAGTATAAGCGATGACTCGTGGAAAAGATTGTGGAAGCTGCCATGCCCTCGCAATATTCAGATGTTTGCTTGGCGGCTCAAGCATGACTCCCTGGCTTTCCGCACAAACGTGGCGAGGAAGGGTATCCCCATTGCCGATACAAAATGTTTATTCTGTGGAAGGGCAGATGAGGATGGCGCCCACCTGTTCATTAAGTGCAAGCACACCAAGGAGGTGTGGAGAGCGCTCGAGCTGGAGAAAGAACGAGTTACGTTGGAGAAGATCGGGCCCGTGCATGCAGTTCTTGATTTTTCTTTGGGAGCTTGATGTAAAAAAGCGGCTGCACATTCTCACATTCTGGTGGCTGTGGTGGTCTAACCGCAACAAGCTTCGTCAGGGAGAGATGCCTTTGGCTGCGGACACAGTGGCGCGCCACACGAGGAGCAGTGTGCTCGAGTTCCTGGAGATCTTTGGGAAGCCAGCGGACAAGCCTGTACCCGACAAGTGGCGGCCGCCGTCCCAAGCAGACTACAAGATCAATGTGGACGGGTCTTTCGTCCCAGGCCAGAATCATGCAGGATGGGGAGTGGTGGTAAGAACAAAAGATGGCAATCTGGCCTTTGCCCGGGCGGGCAGGCAGGAGCACATCACTAATCCTTTTGCAGCTGAGATCTCTGCCATGTCTCATGCCGTTCACATCGCTGCGGACCTGGGAATCGTCCGGGTCGAACTGGAGACGGACTCACAGCTTGTGGCTGAAGCCCTGGACATGCAGAAAGTTGATTCCTCGACATATGCTGCTGTCATTGAGGATATCAAGTACCACCTGAAACTTTGGTTCTCAAAGGTTACTATTTCCGCGTGTAGGCGTAGTGCAAATTCTGTTGCTCATGAACTCGTCAATATTAGCCGCGTGTGTGAACCTTGTATCTTGGGCGATCTGCCTAAGAACAGTTAAGTAATAAAGCAAGTGCTTTACCCTAAAAAAAAGAACTTAGTTTTTTTGAGAAGGATTTAAGAATTTGCAAGATCTATAATTTCCCGTAATGGTTGTTAGAGACCAAGTCTAAAATTAACCTCCATTACTCGACATTATAGATGTCACGATATCTAAAATCTGACATTTTTTTTATTTGAGAGGGACAAGGTTAGAGACCGAGTCTAGACTATAGAATCAACCAACAGCTCAGTAATTTGGTAAAGAAAAAGACACACAAGCGAAGTAAACGAATATTTTTTTTGAACCAACCTGTGGTTGGATGGTTAGAGGGAGAGTGGTGTCCCCAACCCACCAGGGTTCAAGTCCTGGTGCTCGCATTTATTTCAGGATTTATTTCAGGATTTCTGGCGATGCGCTTTCAGTGGCCGGAGACGTTCCCGTCGACGACGAGGCGCCTATAGTGACTTCGTAAATTTCAAGATGATATGCCGGCTCAGTCTCTCAGAGGTGCTCATAGGGGTAGGGTGTGCGTATGTGCGTTTATAGGAGTGAGTGTATGCGCGTATGTATGAGCGCTTAAGTCTGTACTGATGTTCAAAAAAAGAAAATATTTTTTTTCGTAATATCTGTCGTGCTTCAACCACCTCAACGATCGAAGGTAAATACCCCAAATGTCAGGTTGCGCCAATGCAATGACATTGTGTAGACTAATGACACATAAATTGTACTGGTCGGCTAATATTGGCCCTCGAGTGACGTACCTGAAAGAAGCCCCACTCCGCGCAGGCAAATCTGAGCTTTGCGGTCTCCGCTTCAGCGGACTCGGGGCTCAGGAGCTTGCTGATGTCGATCACCGGAACGTCGTCGGACAGCTCGGGGAGGACGGCGTGTGCGTCGATGTCCGGCTGGATATACCGTTGGATCTTGTCGACCGTCAGCTCGCCGGCGGATGCCACCAGCGCCTGGACGTTAGTGACGGGAAGCGATGTTCCCAGCTTCGACCACCTGCTCTCGCTGGCGCTGCCACTCGCTGCCTCCACCTCCATGAGTATAGCTGCCTAGGTCTCCACCACGGGTCTCGCTAGTGAAGTTACAGGGAGCAGGCTATTATATACACTGTTAACTGAACTGTGATGTTACCACACGATGAAACTGGTCAGAAATGCGAATGATTCCTCGACCGGCTCGTCTGGGAGGCCCCGATCCATGTGCTTGGATGCACCGACCGATGTTAAAAAATTGCCCGGCGGCTAATGGCAGAATTTAACTGGGATATAAATACTTCTGCACCGACACACTTGCAGATCTGCTCTGGCGCGGTTCAAACATGCCTTTGTCATTTTCGAAAGAAAAAAACATGCTTTTGTACACGAAGTCATAAACCTTGTTTTTTTTTGCGAGGGAGTCATAAACCTTGTTACTTGTGTGGTTTCTGAAATGAAACCGGGAGACGGTTATTAGCCCATCTTTTTTTTCCGTAGTAATACGTGTCTCATAAATAAAATAAAGATTCACTTAGAATCCATGTAAACATTGATATTACATGACTGAAAAGATAGGATAATCCTACGCAAAAAACCAGCGTTTGTCCCTCTCCACTAAGGAAGAGAAGACAGATCACCTCTCCACCCGAGCTAGACGCGGCTTCATCGCTGATCAGCAGATTTACGGACCTCCAAAGTAGTTTGCCTGAAGCAAAACTATTGCGTTTAAAGAATCAGACCGGGGCAACGTGTCCCCGGACACACCATCGAACATCAGAACTGACACCCCCGCACGACTACGACGTCGGAAGAGAAAACCAAAACCACCAGCCTCCAACCACAAACCCAGCACAAGATGCACCATCTTCCAGGTGTTACTTGCATAGACAACCGGTTGCGCGTACTCCTGGATGGCAAAACCTCCCCGCTCCACAATAATGTCGGAGACAACGCCGCAGCAATGGGGACAGAGCAGAAGGAGAGACACACCTGATGGAGTCGCCGCCGCCGCCTTGCCGACACCATCCACAAACCCTAACGCCGCCGATCTAAAGGATCGGCAAACACAGGATGCCATCAACTCCGAGACGCCGCCATGAAGGGCACCGCCGGTGTGGGAGTGAAGTTGAGGCAGATTCATTCGTCCGGACACCGCTCCCACCACCCCAACAGCGCACCACGACCTACAAATCCAAACCCTAACCACAGAGCGGAGGAACGGGTACGACCGATAACGATCTTCGTAGAATATGTGGGAACCAATATGGGCATCCAGGTTCCGTTGTTGGTTATTGACCGGACAGGTGTCTCGGTCATGTCTACATCGTTCTCGAACCCGTAGGGTCCGCACGCTTAATGTTTGATGACGATTTTATATTATATGAGTTATTTGATTTGGTGACCGAATGTTGTTCGAAGTCCCGGATGAGATCACGGACATGATGAGGAGTCTCAAAATGGTCGAGAGGTAAAGATTCATATATTGGACGATGATATCGGGTCACCGGAAGGGGTTCCGGGCATCCCCCGGCAACTACATGGGCCTAATGGGCCAAGAAGGGGACAGACCAGCCCATAGGGGTCTGGTATGCCCCATGTATCCAAAATAAGTGGGAAGGAAAGAGGGGAAGAGAGAAAGGAAGGGGAGCAATCCGGCCTCCCTTTTCCTTCTCTCCTCCCTCCTCCTTCCTTCCCCTCCGGATGAATATGGAAGGGGGAGGCCGAATTGGGAGGCGCCCAAGTAGTATTCCTCCTACTTGGGGCGCCCCCTTGGCCACCTCCCCTCCCCTCCAACCTATATATATGAGGCAGGGAACCGCTAGAACATACAACAATGATTGTCAGCCGTGTGCGGCGCCCCCCTCCACAGTTTACGCCTCCGGTCATATTGTCGTAGTACTTAGGCGAAGCCCTGCACGGATCACTTCACCATCACCGTCACCACGCCGTCGTGCTGACGAAACTCGCCCTCGACACTTTGCTGGATCAAGAGTTCGAGGGACGTCATCGAGCTGAACGTGTGTAGAACTCGGGGGTGCTGTACGTTCGGTGCTTGATCGGTCGGAACGAGAAGAAGTTCAACTACATCAACTGCGTTGTTAAACGCTTCCGCTTTCGGTCTACGAGGGTACGTGGACACACTCTCCCCCTCTCGTTGCTATGCATCTCCTAGATAGATCTTGCGTGAGCGTAGGAATTTTTTTGAAATTGCATGCTACATTTCCAAACAATTGTGTCTCTTGTGTTCCTTCATTGATGGTCTTGATCAAATAGTGTGACTTAATACAAATGGTGTTCAGTACCTGGGACTCGGCTATTCGAATAGATTCTACACTCTGCAGAGATTGTACATTTTTCCAACGCTGTGGATAACAATCCAACAAATCCCGTCTATAGCATGGCCCTCTGAACATACCACCAACATCCAGTAAGCTAGTCCTGGGAGAGAGAAACTGGGTCCCTACCACCCCATGACACAACTCATCCACTACCAGATGCCATAAACTTTCTTTGTGCACAATCTTACCAACCCATGCTCTTGTAGCTGAATGGCAATCTCCCAGCCAAGGAGATACTGAAAGCCCAACCATTCCTCTTTGGTGATACGGCTAAGACACATAATCTACTATATTTAAATAGGAGCTCCCCACTACATGATTTCTCTTGACATGCAGCCCATCCACATCATCAAGCCATGTCAGCAACATCACTTTTATTTTTTTCAATCAGCTTTCGCGACACATCACATTATTTACGTTATTATTTTGCCCCTTCGTTCTTCGGCACGCACCGCTTCATTTTCTGCAGAAGCCCCGTTACGCGCTGGGCCTAATTAAAACGCCTCCTCCGCTTCAGTTTCTTTCCCAAGTGAATTCCACATCAAAGCGCCCGATGGTCCCACGAAAAGAAAAACGGCGCACGATGGCAC
Organism: Aegilops tauschii subsp. strangulata; assembly: GCF_002575655.3. Taxonomy (NCBI): domain Eukaryota; kingdom Viridiplantae; phylum Streptophyta; class Magnoliopsida; order Poales; family Poaceae; genus Aegilops; species Aegilops tauschii. The sequence goes on along the minus strand of NC_053036.3, from coordinate 32,951,015 downwards.
CGCTTCTTCTCCGCTTCTGTTTCTTCCCCATATATTCTCCGTCGCTGCGTGCTTCTTCTCCAATTTCCACAGCAGCTCTCCCCTTGCTGCAACTACTAGCGCGTCGCCCGCCGCCCTACCCATGTGCGGTGTCTTCGCCTGCCGCCAGCCCACCTCACTGCCAAGCCAGCAGCCAGCCCACCTCACCTCCTCAGGGCCTCCTCACCACCGTCACACGGGGGCGCAGCGCCGGAGTTCGTCCTTCCCTCGAGCACCGATTGTCCAACAGATTCCACATCCATAGTAGCTGATAGTCTCGTAGCAAAGAGGGGACGAGAGCTCAATCTCATTATAATCTGCCATCACAAAAAGTATTACCCGATCTGATTCCTCCCTCCCTCTCTCTCTCTCTCTCTCTCTCTCTCTCTCTCTCTCTCTCTCTCCGGACTGTTATCATGTTCTGCGATTACTCATCTCCTTATTTGTTTGCAGAATTAAATCAGCTTTGCAGAGAGAGGTTATCTTGAAATAACGCAGAAACTAAAATGCATGAAATTAATTAAAGGTATTCAAACGTCACTTATCGTTCCCTTATTCTCCCCAATATTTATATCCAAGCAATATACTAATTTTCCATCCAATTTTCTCATATTCCGCTCCCAAACGGCAAGGGGCATAGACGATTGTCAAACATCTGGGTCCTTACACTCAAGAGTATTGTTTCTTGATAGTGTATTATTCTTCAGTTAAGTCATGGCCCCTTAACAGTTTGGTACTAAATTTGCTTATAGGATTCCTCCTTAAATTGTGTTTTCTACAACTATCCCTGCAAACTTTGGTACATATGCTCCCTGGTGATCTACTACCTTTGAAAAGTTGTATGCCCTTGGTAATAATTTATTACTCTCATGGTCTCACCCTTGAAACATACAGGGGTGTTGCTTCTGAGTAAGTACAGGGCATAAACGTAGACCACTTATGTATAAAAAATAAGGAAAATAAATAAAGGTTAGTTAAGATCATTATGCCGATTCAAAACTTTCATATCCATTGATATCTTTCTAACTAATGTTATACACATGTTCTTTTATTCATATCCCTGAATTCAGGTCTTTTGCAGTCTGTTTATTTGTGAAAAATATTTTTTTATGTAAGTCGACAAGATGTTTGTCATATAGTTGTTGTAGTGGCAGTAAATGTCATATTGCTCACCATGAAGGCTTAAAGTTTGCATTTGTTGATTTGTGTTTGCTATATTTGATCTAGATTTTACTTTAGAGGTGCAAGCCCACAGACAAGAAGAGAGAGATGTAACTTATCTGTGTGCAGCATTTTATTTTATTCCCATGCATATCTTAGGTTATTGTTATCCATCAGGTATGTCAAGGAAAGGGCCATCCGCAAGCACTTGCCACTTCAAGGATTTCACATTAGATTCTAGATCGTTCACATACTGTTGTATATAAACATACATATTATGTCACCTCATCAAGAACTTCTATCCGGAAATATATGTAATAAATTTTGTAAGTAGCTGCTATATTGTTGTTTGCTATGGGTTTTGCAGATGATTTAGTCATCAGTCGATCATAAGGAACCACAACTCTTAGAGGTTACAGCTTTGATCTTTGGAAGGTATGATGAGCATGCAGTCAAAACTCCTACAGATACACTCTACATTGTGATACAATATGATTGTATTTGCATATGCATGCAAACTTTTGTTTTTGTTCTTATCTCGCAGGTTGTTGGTTGCAAATGATGGGGATTGCCGAGCAGTTCTATGTAGGAAAGGCATGGCTACAGAGATGTGGCGTCATCACAGGCCAAAATATGAAGCAAAGCATCATGCTCTTTCACATGGACATAAGGAAGTATATATCTTTTTTGCTTACACGGTGTTTGATTGCTAATAGATGTCTTTTCTCATGCTTTTCCAGCAATTACTGACGTCTAATGGCATGATGCGTACCAAGAAATAATTTTGTTTCGCTCACAAATAATCCTTTCCATTTTACTGCCGTTGTTGCCACTTACTATACGTATACTGTGTCATTCTTTTCCTGTTTTCATTTCGAACTATGCTTTTCTAACAGTATGCAAGTTTGCAATTTACTCCATTGAACAGGGTAGTGTACAGTTTCTCTTGATATAAGAGCTGCAGCTTCAAGCCATCCCTTGCACTGTTTATGTATATATATAGGCATCAGAATTCAAAATATGTACACCCTTAAGTATGTTACGATTTTACCCGCTATTTCATTTGTGATGCACAGATAATTAAATGTTATTAATTGATTCATGAAATGATTTTCTGCTGTGGCCAATAAGTTATTTCATGCAGTACATATTTGTGCTTCCCTTTTCTCTGTTAATCTTTTGACAAATTGTTGTAACATACATTGATTCTGCATTTGTATACCTTTTTTGGGTGCTGCATACTGCCCATTTGATTTGGAGAAGGTATACAAAATTACTATTTTGCCCTTCTATTTATTGACCATTCCTCTATGTGATTCTGTATATTTTGCTTTCTTCATGTATTGGCGAAATGCAACATGTTCAATATATACACTTCACACTTTGGTGCTTTTTCTTACACTTATTTACTATTAGCAAAGTATTGCAACAGAGATCAATATATACATTGGATTGTTGCTTAACGGTCGTCTTTGAATTTTGAAAGATTTGTCTCCTACCAATCTAATATAATTTGATCAAAATTTATTTCAACCAAATCCCGCAGCAACGCGCAGGGTATCATCTAGTTGTAACCCTCTCACAAAGGCACATGTGGTTGCATGGAAAGGCTTGATTCAGTGGCACTATGACTCGATCAACCATGAAGGATTTAATTGAATAAGTTTATTTCTGTTACATTTAATCCTCCACATAATTCAGTAGGTTCAGATCAAATCATAGCCATGTCAATTACCAAAAGAACTTAACAAATAATATAATCACGTTCATACTATCAACTAGCAATTAAAGTGAGTATCTAGTTTCACTACTTAACATGCTTCAAAATGAATGCTACTCGTCCAACTAATTAACAAGCAAATATAAAGAAGTAGCATAGCAATAATTCTAACAAAATCATAATTAAACCACTATGCAAAATAATTCAATTGTACTTGGAAATGCAAGTTTTAAGTCATGGCCTTGCAATGCCATCAAGTAAATGGAGGTGGTGGCGTGCCTTGTTCACAGGGAGTGTCAAAGTACTACTGGTCTTCACCTCCTTAATTATAAATGTAAATATCACATAAAGCCAAAAAAACTGTGTTTGGAAATTCTAGACAAGTTATAAAAATACAAGATTAAATCAGTGGATAAAGAATTTCAAAAGAGAAGTAGTGCAAAAAGAATCAACTCATTTGGACCTATCATTTAGGAGTTGTGCTTGGTCAAAATTGGGTCAACAGAAAATTTTACATGGATTTAAATGACTTAAATCAAAACCACGTTGATGGCATATTGAGGAAATACACCTCAACTTACGTACTGCTTTGGGCGTGCCTGGAGTCACGGACAGGTGGTGTCCAATTAGAGGGGGTGAGTGCGCAACGGCTCACAAACGACCGTTCATCGGCGTAGGGGACACGGCGTTCTTGGGGAGTGTCAGGCTAGAATGGTGCGATGACGGCAGTCACATCCGTACCTGTAGCTTCCCGGGAGGTGGATGGATGACGAGCAGATCTTCGTCTCCGGCGACGGCGTCCTACTCGTTGGAATCAGGTGATTCAGCATGGAATCAAGTGGATGGGCAAGGCATCCTCCCTTGAAGGGCTAGGGAAGCCTTTGGTGGAAGTGACTTGGGCTGGGGTGGAGCAAAGAGGGATGGCGGCGGTGCTTAGCTTGATTCTAAGGAGCAGCCCTCCTAGTTGTGCCCTCGAGCTAGGGGATATGTGAGCGAGTGGGAGAGGTGGTGCGAGTGCAAGAGGGGACGGGCAGTGGCCTTTTTAGCCGTGGTTGGGTGGCATGGCTTGCCGTGCCGCCATGGGTGAGCTCGTAGCGAGCTGGCCCTGCGCCTGCCTCTGCCTGGGCATGGGAGGGGCCGTGGGGGTACATCGAAGGGGACGTTTGTATTGCCGAGATAGACAAGATGGTGGCTCACGGATGGTGGAGTGTTGTGGTCATGGTCGATCGTGCTCACGGACGGGAGGGATGACGCTGAGGCTACGGGGAGGATTGTGCAATGCTTCCTTTTGCAGAGTGGCAAGCCGGTGACGGGCACTAGCGCCAGGGCTGGCTGGCAAGGGGCCGGATGACATGCAGAGCACGCCTTTGGCATGACAATCCCGTGGTCACTGAGGTACTGGGGGCCTGGGTGTCTTTTTGTGGCTAGCACTGTGTCCGGTAGGCTAGGCATGTAGTATAGGTCATCTAGGTGGAAAGTAATTTGTTTCAAGTGAACCAAATCAAACGTGTAGGTCTAAAATTACTACTACCGATGAATTTTTTGTACCGTGCCAAGGATACATGGTGAGGCGCCATGGGTTGATCTTTCGTGTGTGGTGCCTGGGTACTAGGATGAGTGTCTAGGCCAAATTTTTTCTTGTTTGGAAAAAGGTAAGAGGTAGTTGCTTTGTAAACCAAAAGTTGTGGCAAAAACTAGCTGTGGATGGTGTGCTCACTTGAGAAACTTTCCACAAGTGTTTGGGGGGCATTTCTAGGCGGGTTTAACTAACCTCTAGAATTTATGAGCATTGTTTGGAAATTTTTGGGATGGCAAAATATAGGTTGCTTCACAACCTATGTGCTTGAGGGTATATTCTTTTATAGAAAAAGAATATATTGAGAAAAAGTGTATGGATGAACTTGGGAAGAAATATTAGTGTTGGAGGCTTGGGTCCACTTGTGTAAAGAAAAGTAAATATGATCCCAATTTCTAAGTCCAAAGAGCCATTCAAGTGAATCCAAGGTAAACTCCAAATAAATCCAAGGTGTTCTCGGAGGAAAAGAAAAAGGGCCAAAATCCAGAGTCTTACAATCTTTGCCTTGGCGCTACTTTTCTTGATGGATGGTTTGGAATAGAGAATTTAATATACTTGTTTTCATCTTCCAAGTTTCACAAGCGTGACTGAAGAATAATTTCATCACATGTATATCTGGAAAAAATGCAAAGATTCAAATAAAGTGACAAATGTCTCGCCGATTGGTCCCGGTGAGAAATGTATATCCATTACAATGAAGCATAAAATATTAGTTTAAGAGTGTTTATCAAGAACGACAAATTACAGTAGAGAATCCTTATATTTCAGATAACTTCGCATAATCCAGGGCTCTCTTTCCTTCTAGTTTGTTTGAGAAATAAAATCCTAAATACTCTTCTACTTTCACTGTCTTGTATAATATCTTCTCTTCTGTAGTTTCCAAAATTGGTGAAATAATTCCATCATAGTTTGGGATTTGAAATGCTGATATGGATAGTCGCTCCTTGTGGGCATTGATGGTGACCCTGTGCTCAATGCTCTTGTACTTCCCATTTGTCATAATCTATAGATAATAAATAGATAGCATTTAACAAATATCAAGTTTCTCATCTATATCCTTGAAAAGAGTAGTTTCTCAGTCATATAAAATTGGAAGTAGTTTGGAACTAAACATGACATTGTCTTAGGGAAATGTTCCATGTACACCATTCAACTATTGCTTTGCTAGAGTGTACCGGCCATCCCTAGAAAAAGCTGCCTTTGGTTGTAAGGACTTAATTATTTTGTCTTCTTCGATAAGGAACTTATATAAACAAATAGAGGAAGATAGCGGGAAAATTGTTGAACATTAGCAAGCAAATTTTAGTTTATTGCAACATAATCCTATTGACAACCAAAGAATAGGAACAATAGTAACCAAGTAGCTTTTATAAAGAGAAAACAATGAGTCTTTCCAGTGACTAAGAATGAGCTTTCTCAGTTGAGTTTCCTAGATGTTGTGTGAGGGCTACAAAGGTGGCTCGATGACTCGCTTGTTTGGGTAGGTGGACCCTGTACTTATTCTGCCCTCAAACTCCCAAAATATTTAGAAAAAAAAACTAACCAAAAATCTTGCTTATTTTTTCTGAACCAACATATGAGGTGGTAAAATTTATGATTTAATATGTGACACGCCCTCCGATTCATACTACTTGTCACTCAAACAGATGTATCTTGACGTATTTTAATGTTAGATACATCCGTATGACCGACAAGTAATATGAATCAGAGGGACTGCATCAACTGAGTAGTACTTTTACAAACCCAGGTATGAGAACTATTTAACATAAGATGACATTTCAGACATAAGCACTTCCGTTTGGTGGCAGCGGGATGGGCGTGTGAGCTTGTAAGCACATGTGTGTGTGTGTGTGCGTGCGTGCGTGCGTGCGTGCGTGCGTGCGTGCGTGTGTGTGTGTGTGTGTGTTCTTTACTACTTTTCATAACATTTAGTTTTAGATGCTATACAACTAGCTTAACATATCTAGAAGCATACCTCAAGAAGATCGCCCACATTCACCAACAGTGCATCACAATGCGGTTTCACGGGAATCCATGCACCATGCCTTCTAATTTGTAAGCCTTGAACTAAATTAAGTTCTAATAGAATAGTTAGAAAAGCTCCATCGGAATGTGGTGACAAGCCTAGAACCTTTTCCGGGGTTGACGCGCATGGAGGATAGTAGTTCATCCTGAGAACTTGAGACACATGTTTGTCTGCCACCAATTCCGGATCAACATCTAGTGTTTTTGCAATGAAGATGGCAAGAGAATGTGTGAATTTCATCACCTCTGAAGAGTATTGTTCAATACAATTCCTGGGATCATAACAACAGTAATGTTTCTTTGTTAATGTTGGGTTTTGGTAGGTATTGAAATACTTTAGTCTTTATATGACTACTCCTTGCTTGTTTTTGTACCAGGTACAAATAACAAGCCTGGCAAAAAAAACATTGCTTGTATAGTTCCCTGTTCGGCCCTTTGTTGGTCATTGCCATGAACCATAAAAAGTCGGTTCCTAGATATTTATGCTGAAATTTTACCCAGAAGACTTGATATCAATTTTATTCTTCCAGAAAACTTAATATTCATTAGTTCCTATGGCTGATTTAAAATTTGCAACATCTAAATTTCATAAAGAACAATTCGTTGAATTAAACCAAATGGTCTTGGGATAGGTAGATGTCAATAAAGACAACAATCTTTTGTAGGTCATTGTGGTAAGGTCTGTTTGGTGAGGTTGGTGTCATATATATACCAATGCATAAACATAAAAAAATATCATAGTAGTTTACTTTGAGAGATGTGTAACATTGAAACGGGATGAAATAATAAGGCCAACATAAATGAATAAATTTGCTCAATCTGATGGTTAGAATAGAAGGACGGCATTTTCCTTCTTATATCTAGATATCTCAAGCATACAAGTCTAACCTGAAAGTATGAGGTTGACTTGGCCAGTAACTCATATCGCGAGCTTGGGGTGGTTGGGTGAAGAGGGCAAACCTATCAGCCCATTCTAGCTTTTGATCATCAGAGACAACAAACACTTGTCCATACCCTTGAAGACCCCCTGGGTCCTGCGCATATGCATTCTTAACTTCGAGGGGGAGTTGAAAGAACTTTTGAATGTCCTCCTTTATACCCATTATGGCTTCATCCAGTATTCCATGATTTACAACCTGAAAACTCATTGGACAAACAATGATGCCTTATCAAATACAATTTGATGGACGGAGTGAGTGGATCTATCAATTGATATTTAGAGAAAAGTATGGTTTGTATCTTTCCAGATTTTGTCTTTGAACTCCAATACTAGATAATTTTGACCTTATACTTTTGAAAGATGACTAATTTGGTCTCTGACCACAATCCGGGCAGTATGACAATTGAAGTTGTGATTATTTCCCCCATGTGACGACCAAGTTGCACAAAAATATGATAAATTATGAAGAAGAAAAATACCAGGAAAATTATTCAAGGGAAGAAAGTAAAAAAAATTGGAAGTTGTGAATAAATTGAAATTTTTGAAAAATAACTAAATGAACTGACATTTTTAAAATAAATATTCTTGAAAAGTTACAAAAAATATTTGGAATATTATGTTGAAATAATAAATATAGAAAATGGAACCATAAGGAACCAATGATCAGGTTTTGACCAGTCTTCTTCCACGGGGTTGTATTTTTCTCTCTTACCTCTTCCTTCTCAGATTGTATTATTGAGATATTTAATCGAACACCTTGCATGCACTGCGTGTGCGGTCCATGTGTGCCGAATAGTGGTGGCTGCTCCCGTGCCTCGCGCACATGCGCCACACCGCGGACGGGTGTTGGCCGACGCCCTGTGCGCCAGGAGGCTACTATACCTAGGCCAAAGGAAGTTGTATCTTGGGGCAGTGCAGCTCAGCATCAACATCTCCGTCGCGCTCTCCCCCATGTCGCTTGCAGCTCGCCAGGTGAGCAGCGCAGCTCGGTGTCGTCTCAGCTGCTGCGGTCCTCGATGATGGGGCGCTCAACGTAAACAACCGGGCGATATGGCATTCACATGCACGCCGGCGCACCAACTTGTCCGCCACTATCCGCACCACGCCCACCACCGTCACCTTCAAGAGGTTGTACAGGAGCGCCGCTATCATGCCTAGCATGCATGTGGTGCTGCTTCGTCCCGCTGCTCCTGTGCACCAGATGGAGATGCCCGACGCGCTCTTGAGCTTCTCCTCGCGCGCCACCCCTGCACTGGGTTCCCTCGCACGCGCACCCCGGTCCCCGGATCACGTGCTCCCGGGCAGTGGAGAAGAGGAGATCGAGGACGAGCACGAGGCTTGTCTTCATCCTACGCGGTCACCCTGGTCGTCTCCTTGCGTTCATCCTCATCATGAAGCAGGGGCGGCCGTGGTCCGCGGTGTCCGGCGAGGTAGAATGGGGCGCGATGTCCAGCGAGGTGCAGGAAGCTCATGGTGGCCAGCAGTACTGGTGGCAGGCGAGGTAGGGCAGAGGCATCGTGGTTGGCTAGAGGACTTGCGAGGGTTCGGCCATGAAGACACATGCAGTGCATGCAAGGTGTTTGATGAAATGCCTCAGTAAGCCAGTCAGAGAAGAAAGAAGAGAGGAGAGAAAAATACTGCCACATGGATGAAGACTGGTCAAAACCATGTTGAGTCAGCAGCGATACCGAGTCAGCCAAAACAAGGGACTGAACTTGTCTGGTTTCAAGAGTTAGAGATGCAAGTTTTCTGGTTTTAAAGTTAGGGGACTAAATATCTTCACCAAGAGTTGAGGGATTAAATATATACTTTCTTGAAAAGAAAAGCAAAAGCCGGGTGAACAAAATTATTTGTTTACTATGCCGTGCTTCTTCAACAATCACAACGATCCTAATCAACAAAAAAAAAACCATCTCAAAGATCGAAGGTGAGCTACAGTGACATTATGTAGCAGTTTAATCCTTGAGTGACATACCTGAAAGAAGCCCCACTCCGCGCAGGCAAATCTGAGCTTGGCAGCCTCAGCTTCAGCTGACTCGGCCCTCAAGAGCTTGCTTAGGTCGATCACCGGAACTTCGTTGGACAGCTCGGGGAGAACGGCGTGCGCGTCGATGTCCGGCTGGACATACCGTCCGATCTTGTCGACCGTCAGCTCGCCGGCGGACGCCACCAGAGCTTGCACGCTCGTGACGAGAAGCGATGTTCCCACATTCGACTAGCTGTCCTCGCTGGCGCTACCACTGGCTGCCTCCGCCTCCATCGGTGTAGCTACCTAGCTCTTCACTACGGGTCTCGCTAATCAAGTTACGGCCATCGATCAGGCTATTATATAGCAGACTGTTAAGTTAACTGAAACGTAATGTCAACTCCTGCTAATGACGCTGGGGCGGACAGAAGGTGGGCATGTGATGATTCCATGCGCACATCACGGTGCGAACGGACGGTCTGGATAGAGGGTACTCTCTCCGTTTCATATTAGTGGACTGTGCTAACGTCCAACAGATCCGCACGAGTCTATCCCCGTCGGATCCACTTCTCCCGATACGAACGACATGTAGCCAAGCGTATACGTATCCAGGTGAACAATTTTTGAGCCCGCGTGACTCTCCTGTGCTAATTAGCTCTAATTGATTTAATTAAGTATGCATGCATGCATGTGGGACAAAAATACTGATGTCAGCAAAGATTTCAACAAAATTTAAAATTCAAAATGTTTTGTAGCTTGAACCGTTGGTCCGATAAAAGAACTGTTTTCACATAAAAGATTCGTCGCGGCGAGACATTCGAAACTAGATCTCATGTTGATATGTTCCGGCGATTTTTTTCCGGGAAAACAGTTACCACGCGTCTGCTATGCAAGTTACCATGTCAGTTGTGCATAAGTTATCATGTTGTTTATAAAGGAATTACAGGGGCATAAAAAATAGTTCCTCAAACATTCGCTTCACATGCACATGCCTAAATGCATTAGGGGGGAAATGGATGTCATCTTAGATGCTTCCCTATTTTCAAACTAAAATATCTTTATAGCGTGAACTGTCTGTCCGATCGAAAAATCATTTTCACACAGAAAAAACCGTCACGATGAGATATAGTAAACTAGATCACGTGTTGATATGTTCTAATGATTTTTTCCGTGCAAATAGTTACCAGGCATGGGCTAAGTAAGCTATCAGCTCTGATGTATGTATATTATCATCCTCTTTATACGTGAGTTACCATGGTACATTGTCAACTTGTTTTTTCGGGACAAAAATTACCGTGTTGCTTGTGCGTGTGTTACCATGCACATGGTCCGTATATTACCACGTTATTTACACATAAGTTGTCGAGGGTATGTTTTTGAACAACTTCCTCCCCCTCCCCCTTCCTCTGGTTCAAAGTTACAATGGTGTTTTGTACGTGAGTTATCAAGTTTACAGCGTGTATATTACTGTGCTATTTACATGGAGGTTGTCGGGAGGGAGCTATATTTTCAAACAACTTCCTCCCATCCCCCTACCCTCAGGTCAAAATTATTATGGTGTTTGCGCATGAGTTATCATGTATACGATGCTTATAGTACCACGCTATTTACAACCCTCAGTTCAAAGTTACGATGGTGTTTATGCCTGAGTTATCAGCTCTGTTGTGCGTATGTTACCACCTATACAGAATTTACCGTGGGTATGTTTTGAACTTTTTTTGCCCCAGTCTAAAGTTACCATGGTGTTTGTGCATAAGTCAAGTGTGCGATTCGTATATTACCATACTATTTACATTGAAGTTATCAAGGTATGCTTTCAACAACTATTCCCCCCCCCCCCCCCCCCCCCCTCCGGGATAAAAAGTTACCATGATGTTTATATACCTGAGTTATCAAGTCTATGATGCATATATTACCATTATATTTCCAAAGAAGTTAACAGGGGTGTGGTTTCAACAACTATTTTTTTCTCTGGGCCTAGGTTACCACGTGTCTATGCGTAATTTACCATGCCCGCATTGTGTATATTATCATGCTATTTAGGCAGAAGTACCATGTTGTTAATACTCGTGGGTTATCAGGTCAACGATGTGTATAGGTTATCAGATTCACCTTCATTTTGCCCGGGTCTACGATCATTTTGAAAAAAATACCTTACTAGAAAAATTACCACGGTTTTTACATAGTTTATCAGGTTTACGATTGAAGCGGATCTGTTGCCACATGCGCGTGGTCGGTCGCTGCCGCGAGATGCGAATCGTACGGTTCACGGGTCGGTCGTGCCTGTCGCTAAAATGTATCATGCAGCTCGACCATGATTATATGCGAATGGTTCCTGGACCGGCTCGTACGGAAAGCGCCGATGCAAAAAAATGCCTCGTCACCTAATGGCCGAATTTATTGCACTGACCACTTGCAGATCTGCGGTGGCGTGATTCAAACATGCCTTTGCACCATCACTCTGGAGTATTTTTAGCAGATATACCATCTTCAACGCGTACTTTCATATCAAACACTGTATCCGTCTACGGTGAGCAGTGATGTGGGAGCCGGACATTCAACCGCTCGCAAACATTTGAAATGGGATTTCAACAAACTGGATAAATTACATCAAACATGACAGAAGTAAGCAAAGCTCGGATATAATTTACATAAAGGAACGATATTTCATCCTCTTAACTAAACTAAGCCCGCAACATCAAAGTAATTATAGAGAATAGGATAATTCATCCATAAATAGCATGCAAACATCTCTAGTACAACAATAGTTCAAACTAAACAAGAAAACCGGATGTTCAACAAGTTTTCTTGTATGATCAATTTCAAATTGAACGGTACTATAATAATCAGAGCCGGCACATATCCTCCCACACAGGCTGTCCATTGAGTCTCATTCAACAATGTATGTGCGTGAATGTCATGTCCTCGGTCCTGTAGTACATCATGGCCGAGCATGCAAGCTATACAACTTGTAGAGCATCATTGATGAATGAATGAATTAACCAACATGTAGAGCAACAAGAAGCAAACTTTTGATCTCCACACGTTTTAACCGGGCCACAAAACTGCATGACGAAGTTCTTAATAGTGTACCACCGATGCCCTAACGACCTCACATTGCATTCATGGATGATGTGCATACCTTAGGGCGCAAAGTGATTCCGCGCATGAAACGAACCATGCATGCGCCACCAAATGACAAAGCCCCTTGAGTTCATGCCTACAAAGTCTACAGATACAGCCAACCACGCAGCACACAATAACTTATCCTTCTCCACCGAGTACCCCACCATCGTGCTTAATCTAGAAAACAACATGGAGTTCGAAAATAAGCTCCATCACATTTGACTGAACACCTGCCGGGCGTGGTGTCTGATGACCCACAAGTATAGGGGATCTATCGTAGTCCTTTCGATAAGTAAGAGTGTCGAACCCAACGAGGAGCACAAGGAAATGACAAGCGGTTTTCAGTAAGGTATTCTCTGCAAGCACTGAAATTATCGGTAACAGATAGTTTTGTGATAAGGTAACTTGTAACGGGTGGCAAGTAATGAAAGTAAATAAGGTGCAGCAAGATGGCCCAATCCTTTTTGTAGCAAAGGACAAGCCTGGACAAACTCTTATATGAAGGAAAACGCTCCCGAGGACACATGGGAATTATCGTTAAGCTAGTTTTCATCACACTCATATGATTCACGTTCGTTACTTTGATAATTTGATATGTGGGTGGACCGGTGCTTGGGTACTGCCCTTCCTTGGACAAGCATCCCACATATGATTAACCCCTCTTGCAAGCATCTGCAACTAGAAAAGAAGTATTAAGGTAAACCTAACCATAGCATGAAACATGTGGATCCAAATCAGCCCCTTACGAAGCAACGCATAAACTAGGGTTTAAGCTTCTGTCACTCTAGCAACCCATCATCTACTTATTACTCCCAATGCCTTCCTCTAGGCCCAAATAATGGTGAAATGTCATGTAGTCGACGTTCACATAACACCACTAGAGGAAAGACAACATACATCTCATCAAAATATCGAACGAATACCAAATTCACATGATTACTTATAGCAAGACTTCTCCCATGTCCTCAGGAACAAACATAACTACTCACAAATCATATTCATGTTCATAATCAGAGGGGTATTAATATGCATAAAGGATCTGAAAATATGATCTTCCACCAAATAAACCAACTAGCATTAACTACAAGGAGTAATCAACACTACTAGCAACCCACAGGTACCAATCTGAGGCTTTGGGACAAAGATTGATACAAGAGATGAACTAGGGTTTTAGAGGAGATGGTGCTGGTGAAGATGTTGATGGAGATTGACCCCCTCCCGATGAGAGGATCGATGGTGATGACGATGGTGATGATTTTCCCCTCCCGGAGGGATGTTTCCCTGGCAGAACAGCTTTGCCGGAGCCCTAGATTGGTTCCGCGCCTCGTGGCGGCGGTGTTTCGTCCCGAAAGCTTGCTTCTGATTTTTTTTCCAGGGTGAAAGGCTTCATATAGCAGAAGATGGGCACCGGAGGCCTGCCAGGGGGCCCACGAGGCAGGGGCGCGCCCAGGGGGTAGGGCGCGCCCCCACCCTCGTGGCCAGGGTGTGGGCCCCCTCTGGTTGATTCTTTCTCCAGTATTTTATATATATTCCAAAACGTGCCTTCGTGAAGTTTCAGGACTTTTGGAGTTGTGCAGAATAGTTCTCTAATATTTGCTCCTTTTCCAGCTCAGAATTCCAGCTGCCGGCATTCTCCGTCTTCATGTAAACCTTGTAAAATGAGAGAGAATAGGCATAAGTATTGTGAAATAATGTGTAATAACAGCCCATAATGCAATAAATATCGATATAAAAGCATGATGCAAAATGGACGTATCAACTCCCCCAAGCTTAGACCTCGCTTGTCCTCAAGCGGAAGCCGATAACGAAAAATATGTCCACATGTTTAGAGATAGAGGTGTCGATAAAATAAAATACGGACATGAGGGCATCATGATCATTCTTGTAACAGCAACACATATATATTGTCATATGATTTATTATGCTAAAGTAACAATCTATTCACAATGTCCAGTATGAATCAGAAACTTCATTGAGAACTAACAAACTATGATCTCGGTCATTGAAGCAAATGCAATTTATCATAACATCAGAAAGAGTCAATATAAGAGCTTTTCAGCAAGTCCACATACTCAACTATCATTTAGTCTTTCATAATTGCTAACACTCACGCAATACTTGTGGGTATGGAGTTTTAATCGGACACAAAGAAAGATAGGGGCTTATAGTGTTGCCTCCCAACCTTTTACCTCAAGGGTAATGTCAACAATAATAGTTTATGATAACTTACATCCAATTGGATATATATATATATATATATATATATATATATATATATATATATATATATATATATATATATATATATCATGATCTTTCCGACACAATGTACTTGCCAAAGAATAAAATATAAAAGGAAAAGGTGAAGATCACCATGACTCTTGCATAAGGTATAAGACAAAAGTCAAAGATAGGCCCTTCGCAGAGGGAAGCAGAGGTTGTCATGTGCTTTTATGGTTGGATGCACGAAATCTTAATGCAAAAGAACATCACTTTATATTGCCACTTGTGATATGGACCTTTATTATGCAGTCCGTCGCTTTTATTGCTTCCATATCACAAGATCGTATAAAGCTTATTTTCTCCACACTAATAGATCATACATATTTAGAGAGCAATTTTTTTTGCATGCAACAATGACAACTTACTTGAAGGATCTTACTCAATCCATAGGTAGGTATGGTGGACACTCATGGCAAAACTGGGTTTAAAGATATTCGGAAGCACAAGTAGTATCTCTACTTGGTGCAAAGAATTTGGCTAGCATGAGGGAGAAAGGCAAGCTCACCATGTTGGATGATCCATGACAATATACTTTATTTCGGATATAAGAAAACATAACCCATTACGTTGTCTTCCTTGTCCAACATCAACTTTTTAGCATATCATATTTTAATGAGTGCTCACAATGATGTCCAAGATAGTATATTTATATGTGAAAACCTCTCTTTCTTTATTACTTCCTATTAATTGCAACGATGACCAAAACTATGTTTGTCAACTCTCAACAACTTTTATTCATCATACTCTTTATATGTGAAGTCATTACTCTCCATAAGATCAATATGATCTCTTTTTATTTTCTTTTTATTCCCTCAAGATCATAGCAAGATAACCAAGCCCTTGACTCAAAACTAATATTTATTATATATAGCTCACGGACTCGATTACATAGAAGGATCATAAAGCAAAACTCAAAACTAAATCATACTAAAACTTTATTCTACTAGATCAAGATATCACCAATATGATCGAACTAAGAAAAACGGTAAAGTCAGAAGTGTGATGGTGATACGATACCGGGGCACCTCCCCCAAGCTTGGCAGTTGCCAAGGGGAGTGCCCATACCCCATGTGTTTATGCCTCTTTCCTCAGAGGTGGTGATGATGGAGTTGTTGATGATGTAGGCTTGTCGTCCCTTTTCCAAGGCATAGGCTCACCATCATAGAATGATGATCGAGTCTCCGGGATTCTCAAATCTGCATCCAAACTCATCCTCTTGAATCTATATTCATACTCACAGTTTTGGTTTTGCAAGTCATAGATCTGGGCTTGGAGGTGCTCGATTTGCTCATGAAGCTTGAAGATGGCCTCCCCAATATTCTTGGCATCCAACTTGTGGTTGTTGGTGAACTCCGCGATCATCATGTGGTTGGCGTCGAGTCCGCGTTCCACCACCCCTTGGCACTTGAAAACTTGCTGCTCCATTGCTTCGAGTCTTGTCTCCACGCTTCCAGTCCTCCTTGGTCCCTCAACATCGCGGATGTGCAGCAACCCCTCACGCATCTCAATGGTTTGAGGGCGTTGCAGCACCTCCGTGAGGTAGGGGTTGATGACCTTCTCAAAGAACTTGTCCTTAGGGGCTTTTGGAGACGTCATGGTGATCTAGATCTGTCAGAAAAACAGCTCGAAACAAAAACAGAGGATATTTGCGTGGTACGGTGGTCAAAACCTTTGGGAGATTATATAATGAATTTTTACCAACCAAAAGAAGTATCGTGCAAGAAAACGGAGTCCGGAGGGCGCACGAGGTTCCCACGAGGCAGGCGGCGCGCTCAGGGGGTAGGGCGCGCCCTCCACCCTCGTGGACGCCTCATGTCCTTCCCGGACTACTTATTATTTTCCTATTTTCTTAAATATTCCAAAATGGAGAAAAATTGCCATTAGAACTGTTTTGGAGTCGGTTTACTTACCATACCACATACCTATTCCTTTTCGGAGTCTAAAACGTTCTGGAAAGTGTCCCTTATATATTCCTCCGGGGTTACGGTTTCAATAACATTAGTTTCAACATTTATGGGATTATCTGAGATATAATGTTTGATTCTTTGACCATTCACCATCTTCGGATTTGTGCCTTCGAAGTTGTTGATTTTTATGGCACCGGAACGATAGACCTCCTCGATAACGTAAGGGCCTTCCCATTTAGAGAGAAGTTTTCCTGCAAAAAATCTTAAACAAGAGTTGTATAGCAAAACATAATCACCTACATTAAACTCACGCT
This sequence comes from Aegilops tauschii subsp. strangulata, assembly GCF_002575655.3. Lineage (NCBI taxonomy): Eukaryota > Viridiplantae > Streptophyta > Magnoliopsida > Poales > Poaceae > Aegilops > Aegilops tauschii. The sequence goes on along the minus strand of NC_053036.3, from coordinate 32,933,979 downwards.
TTTGTATCCTTTTGTCATGCCATTTTTTAACTTTTTCTTTAAACAGTTTGGCATTCTCATAGGCCTGAGTTCTCCATTCATCAAGTGAGCTTATGTCAAATAACCTCTTCTCACCGGCAAGTTTGAAATCATAATTGAGCTCTTTAATGGCCCAATATGCCTTATGTTCTAGTTCGAGAGGTAAGTGACAAGCTTTTCCATAAACCATTTTATACGGAGACATGCCCATAGGATTTTTATATGCAGTTCTATAGGCCCATAATGCATCATCAAGTTTCTTGAACCAATTCTTTCTAGATCTATTAACAGTCTTTTGCAAAATTAATTTAATCTCCCTATTACTTAGTTCTACTTGACCACTAGACTGTGGATGATATGGAGACGCAATTCTATGATTAACATCATACTTAGCAAGCATTTTACGAAAGGCACCATGAATAAAATGTGAACCACTATCTGTCATTAAATATCTAGCGACTCCAAACCTCGGAAAAATAACTTCCTTAAGCATCTTAATAGAGGTGTTATGATCAACACTACTAGTTGGAATAGCTTCTACCCACTTAGTAACGTAATCAACAACAACTAAAATATGTGCATACCCATTAGAGGAAGGAAACGGTCCCATATAATCAAAGCCCCAAACATCAAATGGTTCAATAACAATTGAATAATTCATAGACATTTCTTGACGTCTACTAATATTACCGATTCTTTGACATTCATCACAAGACAAGACAAACTTACGGGCATCTTTGAAAAGAGTAGGCCAAATAAAAACCGGATTGCAATACCTTATGTGCAGTTCTATCTTCAGCGTGGTGTCCTCCATAAGCCTCGGAGTGACACTTGTGTAGGATCTGTTCCTGTTCATGCTCAGGTACACAACGTCTAATAACACCGTCTACTCCTTCTCTATAAAGGTGTGGGTCATCCCAGAAGTAATGTCTTAAATCATAGAAAAACCTTTTCTTTTGCTGGTATGTGAAACTAGGTGGTATAAATTTAAAAACAATGTAATTAGCATAATCAGCATACCATGGAGCAGTACGAGAAGCATTTATGACAGCTAATTGTTCATCAGGAAAGCTATCATCAATAGGTAGTGGGTCATCAAGAACATTCTCTAACCTAGATAAGTTGTCTGCAACGGGGTTCTCAGCTCCCTTTCTATCAATAATATGCAAATCAAATTCTTGTAGCAAGAGAACCCATCTAATAAGTCTAGGTTTAGCATCTTTCTTTTCCATAAGATATTTAATAGCAGCATGATCAGTGTGAACAGTTACTTTAGAATCAACAATATAAGGTCTGAACTTATCACAAGCAAATACAACAGCCAAAAATTCTTTTTCAGTGGTAGCATAATTACTCTGGGCACTGTCTAGAGTTTTACTAGCATATTGGATAACGTTTAATTTCTTATCAAATCTTTGTCGTAGAACAGCACCTACAGCATAATCACTAGCATCGCACATAATTTCAAAGGGTAAATTCCAATCAGGTGGTTGAACAATAGGTGCAGAAATCAAGGCTTTCTTAAGTATTTCGAATGCTTCTACACAATCATCATCAAAGACAAAAGGAACATCTTTTTGTAAGAGATTAGTCAGAGGCCTAGAAATATTTGAGAAGTCTTTAATGAACCTCCTATAAAAACCGGCATGACCGAGGAAACTTCTTATACCTTTGATGTCCTTAGGACACGACATCTTTTCAATAGCATCAACTTTAGCTCTATCAACTTCAATACCTCTTTCAGAAATTTTATGCCCCAAGACAATACCGTCATTAACCATAAAGCAGCACTTCTCCCAATTCAAGAAAAGATTAGTTTCTTCACATCTCAGCAAAACTCGATCAAGGTCGCTCAAGCAATCATCAAAAGAAGTTCCATAAACAGAAAAATCATCCATGAAAACCTCAACAATCTTTTCACAAAAGTCAGAGAATATAGCCATCATGCATCTTTGAAAGGTAGCAGGTGCATTACATAAGCCAAAAGGCATACGTCTATAAGCAAAGGTACCAAAAGGGCAAGTAAAAGTGGTTTTTTCTTGATCCTCTTTTGACATAGGTATTTGAGAGAAACCAGAATAGCCATCTAGAAAGCAAAAATGTGTATGTTTGGATAATCTTTCTAGCATTTGATCAATAAAAGGTAAAGGGTAATGATCCTTTTTAGTAGCTTTATTTAGTTTGTGGAAATCAATTACATTCTATAACATGTAACAATTCTTTGTGGGATCAATTCATCTTTATCATTAGGAACAACAGTAATACCTCCCTTCTTAGGGACACAATGGACAGGACTTACCCACTGACTATCAACGACATGATAAATTATACCTGCCTCCAGAAGCTTTAGTGTTTCTTTTCTTACCACTTCTTTCATCTTAGGGTTTAACCGCCGTTGGTGATCAACAACCGGTTTAGCGTCTTTCTCCAATTTTATTTTGTGCTGGCATAGAGTGGGACTAATGCCCTTAAGATCATCAAGAGTATATCCAATAGCAGCACGGTGCTTCTTTAGAGTTTTCAATAATTTATCTTCTCCTTCTCTGAAAGGTTAGCACTGATAATAACATGATATATCTTCTTTTCATCAAGATAAGCATATTTAAGAGTATAAGGTAATAGTTTAAGCTCAAACACGAGATCACCCTTTGGTGGAGGAGGATCCCCTAGAATTTCAACAGGCAAGTTGTGTTTCAAAACAGGTCCCTGTTTAAAGAATAATTCATCTATTTCCCTCCTTTCATTCATAAACATATCATTTTCATGGTCTAGCAAATATTGCTCTAAAGGATCGTTAGGAGGCACGAAAATAGAAGCAAGACCAATAATTTCATCTTTCATAGGCAATTCTTTATCATGGGGTTGTCTACAAAATTTAGCAAAATTAAAATCATGAGACATATCCCCTAAACCAACAATAACAATATCTTTTTCGCAGTCTATCTTAGCATTAACAGTATTCAAGAAGGGTCTACCAAATATAATGGGACAAAAGTCATCTTGTGGGGAACCAAGAACAAGAAAATCAGTAGGATATTTAACCTTCCCACACAAGATTTCAACATCTCTAACAATCCCAACTGGTGAAATAGTATCTCTATTGGCAAGCTTAATTGTAACATCAATTTCTTCTATCTCAGCAGGTGCAATATCATGTGTATAAGGAATGAGGTATTGCACTTGCACTAGCACCCATGTCACATGAGCCATGATAACAATTATCTCCTATTTTAACACAAATAACAGGCATGCCAACAACAGGTCTATGTTTACCCTTAGTATCGGGTCTAGCAATTCTAGCAGCTTCATTACAGAAATAAATAACATGCCCATCAATATTATCGGCTAAGAGATCTTTAACCATAGCAATACTAGGTTCAACTTTAATTTGCTCAGAGGGTGTAGGTGTTCTAGTATTACTCTTACGAACCACAATTGAAGCTTTAGCATGATCCTTTATTCTAATAGGGAAGGGTGGTTTCTCAATATAAGCGGTAGGAACAATAGGATCAACATTATAAGTGATAGCCTTTTCTTCAACTTTAATAGGTTCAACTACTTTTACTTCAATGGGAGGATTATATTTAAACCACTTCTCCTTAGGGAGATCAACATGAGTAGCAAAGGATTCACAGAAAGAAGCTACTATCTCAGAGTCAAGTCCATATTTAGTGCTAAATTCATGGAAAACATCGGTATCCATAAAAGATTTAACACAATCAAACTTGGGTGTTATACCTGACTCCTTACCTTCATCGAGATCCCAATCTTCAGAGTTGCGTTTAATTCTTTCCAATAAATCCCATTTGAATTCAATAGTCTTCATCATAAAAGAACCAATACAAGAAGTATCGTGCATGGAGCGATTATTGAGAGAAAGCCGAGCATAAATTTTTTGAATAATGATTTCTCTTGGGAGCTCATGATTGGGGCATGAATATAACATTGACTTAAGCCTCCCCCAAGCTTGACCGATGCTTTCTCCTTCGTGAGACAAAAAATTCATAGGATAAAATTTCTGGTGAAATTCCAATTTCAATCGGTTGTAGTTCCATGATCCCATATCATCACATAGCCTAAACCATGGCAATGCCTTTCCCTTCAAAGATAAAGGGAATACCTTCTTCTTGATAACATCCTCGGGCATACCTGCAAGCTTAAATAACCCACAAACTTTATCCACATAGATTAGGTGCAAATCGGGATGTAATGTTCCATCTCGTGTAAAAGGGTTAGCTAGCAGTTTCTCTATCATACCCGAAGGAATTTCAAAGTAAACATTTTCAGTAGGTTCAGTAGGTTGAGGAGAAACTCTTTGCTCTACTGGCCGGGGTGAAGATACCCCGAACAATCCCCTCAAAGGATTATGTTCCATAGTAACAAGTGACAGTAAATTTCCGCACACTATATGAATTTTTCCTTACCAAATTCCACTTACCAAAGGCGCTTCACTCCCCGGCAACGGCGCCAGAAAAGAGTCTTGTGAAGGAAATATGCCCTAGAGGCAATAATAAAGTTATTATTTATTTCCTTATATCATGATAAATGTTTATTATTCATGCTAGAATTGTATTAACCGGAAACATGATACATTTGTGAATACATAGAAAAACAGAGTGTCACTAGTATGCCTCTACTTAAATAGCTCGTTGATCAAAGATGGTTATGTTTCCTAGCCATAGACATGAGTTGTCATTCGATTAACGGGGTCACATCATTAGGAGAATGATGTGATTGACTTGACCCATTCCGTTAGCTTAGCACTCGATCGTTTAGTATGTTGCTATTGCTTTCTGCATGACTTATACATGTTCCTACGACTATGAGATTATGCAACTCCCGTTTACCGGAGGAACACTTTGTGTGCTACCAAACGTGACAACGTAACTGGGTGATTATAAAGGTGCTCTACAGGTGTCTCCAAAGGTACTTGTTGGGTTGGTGTCGTGGTTTTGTCACTGCAGATGTCCTAGAGAAAGGACTTAGTCGTGGAGCCATCGCTACGGGTTAGCTTAAAGGGGTTAAAGCGGACAAGGGACGCAAGAGAGTTTATACTAGTTCGGCCCCTTACGATGAAGGTAAAAGCCTACGTCTAGTTGTGATGGAATTGATGGGGTTTCGATGACCAGGGAGCGAATACGCTTTGCCTAAGTCTCGAGTTGTTGGTTGTTGTCCCTGAACCGCCGCCGGGTCGTCCCCTTATATACATGGGTTGACGCCCGCCGGTTTACAGAATCCCGAGGCCGGCTCATAAACGTGTCCGGCTCGGTCTCTGCTACTTCTATCTTACAACACAAGTTTACATATCAATGCCGGTTTATGTCTACAGACCTTAAACCGGCTTTGGGCCCTGGGCCTTCATGAAGCGTCACTGTCTGTCCTCATGGACTTCAGATACAGATGAACTACTTATGGGGTTAACCCGGCCTCTCCTGGCCGGTTTACGCCCAGTGGTAATATCCCCAACATTAGGCCCCAGATTGATTTGAACTGGTTCATGTCAATCCTCAATACTTAAGAAAATTTCTCCTTCAACATCTTCACACAATCTTGTAAACCGCCGTGACATCATCTTCTAGGATCATGGTAAACCGCCGTAACGTCACCTGTCATTAACGAGCCTCCGACAATCGAGCGACAGCTCCGCCTTATATCCAAAATTTAGGCTCCTTGATTTTCGCGCCTGATGCTTATCTTTCTGCCCTTATAAATAGGGCCAGGGGGTCTTTCCATTCCCCCCCGTATCTCTTCACCTCGTCCTCTTCCTTGCACTGCCCGACATTTGGAGCTCAGCCGCCACCGTCGACCTTTGCTTCCGCCTCAACTCCGGCGGCTGCATCACCCTGAACGCACCAGAGAATCGCGGCGCCTCTCCGCTCTTCCATCAGCATCGGTAAGCCTTCTTTCCTTCCAACCATAGATCTGTCATTAGGGTTTTAGTGTTCATCGGTGTTCGTCGGTGTTCGTCGTTGTGCAATAGCTCTTTGATTCAAACCTTGATATTTATCCTGTACGGTGATAGCCGTAGCCCTTCTTTTCCATCCATGCATCTCGTTTAAGTAGAAAATCCCATCTGAACCTTCATCAACTTCTTCAGTACCAATATTTAGGTCTGAATATATTTTCATTTTCTGACATGCGGTAGATCCAAAATTATAATGCCAACTTGTGAAACCTGTTTTTCCCTTCACTTATACATCTTTAATACCAGATTGGGCGGTTTAACTTCATATACAAAATGATGACCCAGTAGATACCATTAGTCCCCTGTTGAACCGCCAATGCTTTCATCATTGTATTGTTTCCATTGTCAGACTCCGGTTTACAAATAACCAATCCCGGTTTATCAATATGCTTGTATCCTTATACTGTTGTGTAGTTGTCCACTGTAAATCTTAAACCGGCAATAATCATGTTTCAGATTTCCATTGCCATGGCCAAGCAAATCTATGAATGCAATTGGGCTCCCTCTCGAGTAACCGAAGAGCAGTTAAACAATCTTGTTAAAACAGGCGCTTTAGCTAAAAAAGATGTCATCCACTGGAGGGTCCCTGGCCCGGAAAATCCTCCTACACCCAAGGATGGAGAGGTAGTCGTGTTCGCTGATCATCTCGGACGAGGTTTTAGCCCTCCCGGTTCAAAAAAATTCCGGGATGTACTGGCTAGTTTCCAACCGCGCCCTCAAGACATCGGTCCCAATTCTGTAACCAACATCTGCCACTTCCAAGTCTTTTGTGAGGTTTATCTGCAAGAGGAACCTTCAGTCGAACTGTTTAGGGATTTCTTTCACTTAAACCGTCGCACAGAGTTCTCGGATGGACCCAATACGGAACTGGGCGGAATGGCGGTTCAGAAAAGGAAGGAAGTCACCTTCCCCCATCCCAAACTCCACAGTCACCCCAAAGAGTGGAACCAGACTTGGTTTTACTGCATGGATACATCTCCATCCGATGAAAACCCCCTGCCGGGTTACCGCCCTGAACGCCTTAGCAACACACATCCTTTTTCTCAGAGGTTGACGGCAAGAGAAAGGGCCAACTATGCTCCCCAATTATGAAAGCTTAGAGCCTTCATGGCGAATGGTTTCACAGGAGTTGATCTTGCTCGTTGCTGGATAAGCTGGAGTATTCTGCCCTTAAGCCGGCGCTCCGGTTTGATGTGTGAATATACGGGGAGTTTATAGGATGCTCAGCGGCACATTGACATTCAGCTTACAGATGCAGAAGTCACTGAGGCTGTAAAAAAGATATTGAACGAACCGGAGGCTGTCTGTGCCCAAACCGACTACTCCCTTTCTGCACCTTCAACAAACCACCAGCTGTAAGAATCATATAATCTTTTTATCTGAAGTTGCTTCTGTCCAAATATTCTCTGAAAGTGTGATTATTTTCTGACAGGGTGATGATCCGTTCTGGAACAAGAAACCATCCCAAGACAAACTGGCGAAGCCGCAAGATAAACCAGTCAAGCCAGTTCGTCCAAAGACCAAGGTTGTTAAAAAACCTGCCAAGAGAAGGACCACTGCATCCTCCGATCCACCAGCTGATGACGATGTGGGTAACCCGGAACCAGAGGTAGAACTTGACTCTCTTGGTTCATTTTTCGTACATCTCATTGACAATGATTATTATCAGGACGACGCTGAAGGCAGTCATGCTGAGGACATAGAGGTAACCATTCTTTCCTCCGATTCAGATCCTCTGCCAACATCAAAAATCCGTCAAGCAAACCGGAAAGTAAAATTTTCTCACCCTCTTGCTTACTTGGACCCAAACTTTCTTTTGAAGACGCAGCAGCACGAAGCTCGCCGTACAACCCGGCACAGTGGCCAGGTAGTTACCTCCGCCGGTTTACCGAATAGTCCGGTTCGGAAACGCCAATCAGAGGTCTCTTATCCCATTGATACTTCATGCCCAAAAGTAGGTTGTTTCCGCCAGCCTCTTAACCCGTCTGATTCAAATTATCAGGGTACTTCTCACTCATCCTCTGGCGAGTCATCGACCACGCAGCTTCCACCCCTCAAAACAGTTCCTGGGTGAGCTATGCATGTGTCTTTATTCTTGATGTGTTATCTTTACATACTGTATTGATCCTTATGTTTATCTTTTCTCAGCGCCAAGCCAAGACCCAGCAAGAAGGCTCGGTTAAGCAAACCGGCTGATAATAATGTAGCTGCTGAACCGGAAACAACTCCAGATCCAGAAGAAACCGACGCTGACGACATGCTTAACGATCCGCCGCCTCAAGACCATGACTTCCTTGCCGAACAAGTGCAAGTTGACACTACAAGCCATGCAGACCGGCCAACCAGCCCTGTCTGAACTGATGACAAACCGGCCAGTCCGGTTAAGGATACTAACAAACCGCCAACTCCAGCAAAGGCTGCTGATGATCAAGATGATGGCATTATGATTACTGGCACTGGCCACACCACTCCTGGCAACCCTATCGCTTTGTCAAAGTATACTGCCAAGGACGAGCTCTCTGCTATCGGCAAAGGCAAATGGAATGCCGATTTATCAAGCTACGCCCATCTCAATGCTAAAGACATTCACTCTGGCTTCTTGAACCGTCTGTATACCAGCCGTGACTATGAAGCTAGTTTGGTAAACTTGATGAAGGAGCGATATGAGGTAACTACTATTTTTCTCTTTTGTCCAATTGCAGTTTATCAACTCCTAGTAGCCCCAAGTGACGGTGTATGATACCAATCTAAACCGGGACTTTGTCATAACTTAACTTTGCATATTTAGCCTCCAGGGACCAGATTACTTCTTTATGATGAACCGGTTCCTTAAAATTTGCCATACTGCTCTTTCACCGGTATAGCCCCCAAGGGCCGGTTTAACTTTATAAAGATGAACTGGGACTGTATAAGAATTCTCATACCAATAGTTTTTGAGCAAACACACATTAGCCCCCAAGTGCCAAGATTAATACTTGTATTGTGCTTAGGACTTGTAGAAATTTCTGATAAGGAGCAAATATGCATTAGCCCCCAAGTATCAAGGGCATAACTTGTTATGTGCTTGGTACTTCAAATATGTACTGTCAACTCATTATGTATCTGTCTCTTTATAGGCTGAACTGAGCAAGAAGGAAAGCCAAACCGCTGATCTGCAAGAGAACATCAAGTCCCAACAGGCCGAAACTTCCAAAGCAAAAGATGAGCTGACGAGCGCCTTAGCCGCTATGGAAAAGCTAAAGGAGAGCTTCGCCAAGGAGCGGGCGGATTGGAACACAGAGAAATCCGCTTTGCGGTAAAGAGCTGAAGACGCTGAAGCAGCTCTCAAACCGGTGGTAGACGAGCTGACTGGTGTAAAGCGGCAGATACATGCCATGACTGCTGCTGTGTTCGGTAAGCATCCTTGCTTTATACTTTCAACATATCTTCCCATGCGTTGCCGGTTTGCTTTATACTTTCAACATATCTTCCCAGGAACTCGCATTAGTCATCTAGGCTCTGACGTTCAGAAGAAGCTGAAGGCTGCCACACGCTGATAGAACACTGTATACCGGCGCACAACGAATTATCTGCGCTGCTTCTCACAACAAGCCGCCCCCGACGTTAATCAAGTATACCTTAGACAGGCTATCTATGCTGCCTGCCCGGGTAGAAGAGCTAAAGAGGTCTGCTGCAAGGGCTGGCGCTCTGACCGCACTAACCCGGGCAAAAGCATGGGTGCCTGATCTTGATTCGACGGACGTGGCTAAAGGCTACCCAAGCTTAAAAGAAGACGGATCGGAATTTTGCACTGAAGATCTCCGCGCCATAAACCGGGAAGTACATCCACTGGCTTGTCAACCTTCTGAAGAGGCTGATCTTTCATTTTACCAGGCGAGTTATGATACCAATAACAAGCGGGTTGCTGCACCAACTCCTGAGGCTCAAAACCTGATCCCTCCAATCCGTAAGCACGCTTATGCCCCTGACATTGAACCGTCCACCCTTATAAGCGACGAAGCTGTGTTCCAAGCTTTAACTGGGATCGACTGGACAACTGTTGACTTCCAGCCGCTGGGTAGGGATGAAGATGAGCCGGTGCAAGATGATCCGCAGCCGTCAGGTCAAGCTGATAAGCAATCATAATCCGGGGGCCGGTTTAGTCTTCCACTTGCTGCAATGCTTATTGAGAAACAATTATCCCTTTGGGCACTGAAACGCCTTGTAATAGGCTAGTTAAAACACTTGGTCTGTTTTGCCTTCATGCATATCTATGTGCAACTGATGCGAATCCGCCATGCTTAAGATATGATGTTCATAATCCATAGCTATGTATTCAAGTTGTTCCTGCAGATAAGAAGCTTAAAGCGCCCTGGCGGTTTACCACCGGGCGGGTCATGATACCCAAATATATATATGACCAAGGTTTATAACCAAGGTAAAAGATAACCAAATATGGAAATATATGGTACCTGTGACCTTTAGGCATAGTGTTGGCTGACCAACTTTGTAATGAGGGTAATAACCCTAATCCGGAGTAGAAGTAACTCCTGTTATATGATGCCGTTCCGGGCTGTGATACACACCAGTTTATTCCATACTGGTGACTTTAAGTCAAAACCAGACCGGGCTGATAGTCTCCGGATTATAATTTGATTGTATACTATCAACTTGTAGTTGATAGCCTAACCGGGCTGATAAACACCGGTTTAAAAACATCACAAATCTTATTAAAACAAAGAAGACTCAGCAAAAGGCAAATAAAAACCGTTGTAGTCGAGGCTTTTCTCGGGCTGCCAGGCCCCAAGTTTGATCAAGAGGTGTAGCTATGGTTCGGGTTCGACCAAGCCCCCAAGTGATGTTGTGGCATTACGCCGATCAAGAGGTGTAGCTATGGTTCGGATACGACCAAGCCCCCAAGTGATGTTGTGGCATTACGCCGATCAAGAGGTGTAGCTATGGTTCGGGTTCGACCAAGCCCCCAAGTGATGCTGTGGCATTACGCTGATCAAGAGGTGTAGCTATGGTTCGGGTTCGACAAAGCCCCCAAGTGATGCTGTGGCATTGCGCCGATCAAGAGGTGTAGTTATGGTTCGGATACGACCAAGCCCCCAAGTGATCTAATATCAAGCTTTGAGAAGCTAAATCAAGGGGTAAACCGGACGCCACTTTGTAAGCTCCATGTAACCACACATGATGTAAGAAAACAACAGATACCCCGCTTTAGCTGAGGTTCTGGTTTATTATATTGATCATAATATATACAATGTCATGATATGTACATAAGCAGAGCCTGTAGCTCAAGTATAGTAGGGCCGAAGATGAGCAATATTCCACGGCCGGTTGGTCTCCTCCTCCGATTTACGTGAGTCTTTGCGCTCTCGAACATCGATTAGGTAGTATGACCCGTTGTGTAGATTTTTGCTGACCACAAAAGGTCCTTCCCAAGGGAGGGATAGCTTGTGCATATCCGTCTGATCCTGGATGAGTCGAAGCACCAAATCTCCTTCCTGAAAGGTTCTGGTTCTAACCCGGCGGCTATGATAACGACGCAGATCTTGCTGATAAATCGCCGAACGGGCTGCCGCCATGTCACGCTCCTCATCTAACAGGTCAAGAGCTTCCTGCCGTGCTTTCTCGTTGTCAGCTTCAACGTATGCCACTACACGAGGTGAGTCATGACGGATGTCACTAGGAAGAACAGCTTCCGCTCCATAAACCATGAAGAACGGTGTGTATCATGTCGATCTGTTGGGTGTGGTATTGATGCTCCATAACACTGAAGGTAGCTCCTCAACCCAACAACTCGGCGTCCGTTGCAAAGGAACCATAAGCCGGGGTTTGATGCCTCTCAAGATCTCTTGATTGGCCCTCTCCGCTTGACCATTGGACTGGGGGTGAGCCACTGATGACATGTCAAGCCGGATGTGCTCACGTTGACAGAACTCCTTCATGGCACCCTTTGACAGATTGGTACCATTGTCTGTTATAATGCTGTGTGGAAAGCCAAACCGGAAGATCACCTTTTTGATGAATTGAACCGCCGTGGCTGCGTCACACTTACTAACTGGCTCTGCCTCCACCCACTTCGTGAACTTATCAACCGCCATCAAAACGTGGGTCTTCTTGTCCTTGGACCTCTTGAAAGGCCCAACCATATCCAGCCCCCAAGTTGCAAACGGCCAGGTGATTGGAATCATCCTCAATTCTTGAGCCGGTACATGAGCGCGCCTTGAGAATTTCTGACAGCCATCACATCTTTTGACCAAGTCCTCGGCATCAGCATGAGCTGTCAACCAATAGAAACCATGACGAAACGCCTTGGCCACCAAAGATTTTGAACCGGCGTGGTGACCACAATCTCCTTCGTGGATCTCACGCAAAATTTCACGGCCTTCCTCAGGAGACACACAGCGTTGAAACTCCCTTGTCACACTGCAATGATGTAACTCTCCATTGATAATTGTCATGGACTTGGACCGCCGGGTTATCTACCTGGCCAAGGTTTCATCCTCTGGTAATTCACCCCGGTTCATATACGCCAGATATGGAACCGTCCAATCCGGGATAACATGAAGAGCCGCCACCAATTGAGCCTCCGGATTAGGAACATCCAAATCCTCTTCACTAGGGAGCTTGACGGACGGATTATGCAAAACATCCAGGAAGACATTAGGTGGAATCGGTTTACGTTGGGAACCCAGGCGGCTTAAAGCGTCCGCCGCTTCATTCTTCCGCCGGTCCACATGATCCACCTGATAACCTTTAAAGTGACCTGCAACAATATCCACCTCACGACGATATGCTGCCATTAGTGGGTCCTTGGAATCCCAAGTGTCGGACACTTGTTGAACCACCAGATCCGAGTCACCGAAGCACTTAACTCGGCTGAGGTTCATCTCCTTAGCTATCCGAAGACCATGGAGTAAAGCCTCATATTCAGCTGCATTGTTAGTGCAAGGGAACATTAAACGGAGAACATAACAAAACTTATCACCTCGTGGGGAAGTTAATACGACTCCAGCCCCCGAGCCCTCCAATTGCCTGGACCCATCAAAATGAATAGTCCAATAAGTGTGATCCGGCTTCTCCTCTGGCGCTTGTAATTCTGTCCAATCATTGATGAAATCCACAAGTGCCTGAGATTTGATCGTCGTTCGGGGTATGTATTTCAACCCGTGAGGCCCGGCTCGATAGCCCACTTAGCAATCCGACCAGTTGCTTCCCTGTTCTGGATTATATCCCCCAAAGGAGCAGAGCTGACCACCGTGATGGGATGACCTTGGAAATACTGCTTAAGCTTCCGGCTTGCCATGAAAACCCCATACACCAATTTTTGCCAATGCGGGTACCTCTGCTTGGACTCAATAAGTACCTCACTGATATAGTAAACCGGCCGCTGAACCGGATATTCCTTTCCTACCTCCTTGCGCTCCACCACAATAGCCACACTAACAGCCCGAACATTAGCTGCCACATATAGCAACAACGGTTCTTTGTCCACTAGAGCAGCGAGAATCGGCGGATTAGCCAGCTGCCGCTTTAATTCCTCAAATGCTTCATTAGCGGCGTCACTCCAGACGAAGTTATCCGTTTTCTTCAGCATCTGATATAAAGGGATGGCCTTCTCGCCAAGGCGACTGACAAACCGGCTCAATGCGGCAATCCGGCCTGCCAGGCGTTGAACATCATTGATACATTTCGGTTTAGCCAAGGAGGTGATGGCCTTGATCTTTTCCGGATTAGCTTCAATGCCCCTGTTAGACACCAAAAAGCCCAAGACCTTGCCTGCAGGTACACCAAAGACACACTTGGCCGGATTAAGCATCATTTTATAAACCCTTAGGTTATCAAAAGTTTCCTTCAAGTCATCAATCAATGTCTCCTTCTTCCTTGATTTTACCACAATATCATCCACATAGGCGTGAACATTGCGGCCGATCTGTTTATGCAGACAATTCTGCACACACCGTTGATAAGTCGCCTGGGCACTCTTGAGCCCAAAGGGCATGGACACATAGCAGAAGGCTCCAAAGGGAGTTATGAAGGCTGTCTTCTCCTGGTCCTTAACTGCCATTTTGATCTGATGATAACTAGAGTATGCATCCAAAAAGCTTAAACGCTCGCAACCCGCCGTAGCATCAATAATTTGATCAATACGGGGAAGGGCAAAAGGATCTGCTGGACAAGCTTTGTTGAGATCTGTGTAGTCCACACACATACGCCAAGTGCCATTCTTCTTGAGGACCAGCACCGGATTAGCCAACCACTCAGGATGGAATACTTCAACGATAAATCCAGCCGCCAAGAGCCTGGCTACTTCTTCTCCAATAGCTTTGCGTCTTTCTTCATTGAACCAGCGGAGAAACTGCTTGACCGGTTTATACTTGGGATCAACATTGAGAGTGTGCTCAGCGAGTTCTCTCGGTACACCTGGCATGTCGGAAGGCTTCCATGCAAAGATGTCCCGAGTCTCATGGATGAACTCGATGAGCGCGCTTTCCTATTTTGGATCCAAGTTAGCGCTGATGCTAAACTGCTTGGACGAATCGCCAGGCACGAAGTCAACAAGCTTAGTCTCATCAGTCGATTTAAACTTCGGGGCCGGATCATGCTCTGTTGTTGGTTTCTTCAATGAAGTCATATCTGCCGGATCAACATTGTCCTTGTAAAACTTCAACTCTTATGTTGCACAAACCGACTCAGCATAAGCCGCATCACCTTCTTCACACTCCAGAGCAATCTTGCGGCTCCCATGCACGGTTATAGTTCCCTTGTGACCCGGCATCTTGAGCTGCAGATAGACATAACAAGGCCGTGCCATAAACTTAGCATAAGCTGGCCGTCCAAATAGGGCATGATACAGGCTGCTGATTTTCACCACTTCAAAGGTCAAGGTTTCTGATCTCGAGTCATGCTCATCTCCAAAAGCCACCTCCAGAGCTATCTTACCAACAGGATATGCCGACTTACTAGGCACTACACCATGGAACACCGTATTGGACGGTTTAAGATTTTTATCTGTTAACCCCATGCGACGGAAAGTTTCGTAATAAAGGATATTGATACTACTCCCTCCATCCATGAGTACCTTAGTGAACTTATAACCTCCCACCTGAGGTGCCACCACCAGAGCCAGATGACCCGGATTGTCAACCCGGGGTGGATGATCTTCTCTACTCCACACAATTGGCTGCTCGGACCAGCGCAAATAACGGGGCACCGCCGGTTCACCGGCATTCACCACCCTTTTATGAAGCTTCTGATCGCGCTTGTCCAAGCTAGTGGTGAAGACATGATACTGTCCGCTATTTAACTGCTTCGGGTTGCTCTGGTAACCCGACTGCTGCTGCTGCTGATTGCCCTGATGATTATAGCCACCTTGATTACCATGATTACTTTGATTGTTATGTCCCCCCTGATTACCGTGGAAGCCTGAACCGGAATTTCCTCCACCATAACCCGGCCCATGAGACCCGGGGCCCGAACCGCCTCCTGGTCCATGATCATACCGGAAAGAATTAGAATTTTTGAACTCTTGCATGATGTAACAATCTTTCCAGAGGTGCATGGACGGTTCCTCCTTCGTCCCATGCTTTGGACAGGGCTGGTTCAACAGATAAGACAAACGGTCCGGATTAGGATTTGGCCTTCCACCGCGCTGGGGCGGTTTACCCTTACGCCGCTGGCCCTTGTCGTGTGTATTAGTATTAGCCACAAAGTCTAAACCCTGCCTTGCGCTTGCCGTCATTTCCATGACCCGCCGGGTTGTGGTGCTGCCCCTTGGTGTTGCCGTTCTTCTTTCCCTTCCCTGTCTTATCATCGTCAGACTCGGGATCCTTGGTACTATCAGAGTCGGCATACTTCACCAGTGCAGCCATGAGGGTTCCCATGTCATTACAATGACGTTTGAGCCGTCCCAACTTCAACTTCAGGGGTTCAAACCGGCAATTGCCTTCCAATGTTAAAACTGCGGTGTCAGCGTTGATGCGATCTGATGAATGCAAAATCTCCGAAACCCGGCGCACCCAATGGGTTGTTGACTCTCCTTCCTCCTGGACACAGGCAGCTAAGTCCACAATTGACATGGGCTGCTTGCATGTATCCTTGAAATTCTGAATAAACCGGGCTCTCAACTCGGCCCATGACCTGATAGAATTAGCCGGTAAGCCTTTAACCAAGTGCGGGCTGTCCCTTCTAGCATCATGGTGAAGTATTTCGCACATGCCGCATCATCCACATCCAACATCTCCATGGCCATCTCATAGCTTTCGACCCATGTTTCAGGGGATAAATCTGCGGTGTAATTCGGCACCTTGCGCGGGCCCTTGAAATCCTTGGGCAGGCGCACATTGCGTAATGCTGGGACAAGACATGGCACTCCCAAAGAACTAGAGGGAACTCCTGGTTCCACCGATGTGGTTGGACGAACCGGAGTAAGCTGACAGGCTTCATGCTGCGCCGCTAACTCGGCTTCTCTGCGTGCCCGAGCCCGGTCCACCACCTCCTGAGCATCACCAGCACCACCCGCCGGGTTATTGCCACGGGGCGGATCACGGTTCCGCGCATTGCTTGACACTGCCGGTTCATCCATATGCCTGCTGTAACTCCGGCTTGGACGGGTAGTGGAATGAATCCGATCACGACTATATGAATAAGCCTCCTGTTGAACCAAGGCTGTCTGAAGAAGCTCCTTAACCCGACGCGTCTCGACCGCCGCTGGAGAATCGCCTTCGATCGGGATGGCCGCCAGCCGTGAAGCGGCAGCGACAATGTTGTCCATCGGGTTAGAATAATGACCCGGTGGCGTGGGGACATGCGGTGCCACAATGTTGTTCTGACGAGGCGGATCCACCAAACGTGGCTGAACCGGCGCCCCTGCTCCCGGTGCCTCCGCCCGGTTTACCACCGGCGGATTGCTGGTCCCCGCTCCTGGGGTGTTAAAGAGATTTCTAGCGTCATAAACCGGCGGCAAGCGAGATCGGTGCCTCCTCTTCAGGACTTCGTTCGACGCACTCTGATCCAGCATAATCCGGTAAGCTTGTGCATCCAAAGCGGCCCGCTCCGCGACTATCTTGGTATCCTCAGCTGCTAAGTCGGCTTTGGCCTGGGTGATCTGATTTTTCACTTTCGCGATTTCCGCATTGTGTGCATCCTGATCCGCCGGGTTAACCTCCGCCATCAGCGTTGCCAACGTGTGAAACAAATCAGATAGAACTTGAGCTGGCGGTCACACAGGGCCTCTTGCCCC
The DNA here is from genome assembly GCF_002575655.3 of Aegilops tauschii subsp. strangulata. NCBI lineage: Eukaryota > Viridiplantae > Streptophyta > Magnoliopsida > Poales > Poaceae > Aegilops > Aegilops tauschii. The sequence continues at coordinate 32,916,766 of NC_053036.3, read as the reverse complement.
GACCGCTGCTGCCGCTGCCGATCCGGAAATCATCGCTGCTGCAGTCGAAGAGCGGAGCGCCGGTTGCGTGCCGGCCATGAAGATTGCAACCCGGTTTGGCAGATCAAAGGGGTCCGGAATACTGTTGCCATCGGAACAGCCCCCAATCCGGCCATCTTGTAACTGATATAACGACTCGGTCTCTCCGGTCAATGACTCGTCGCCGGAATAAATGACGGTCTCACCACCAGATTCTGATCTATCCTCAGATTCCCCTCCATGGATAACTCCCACGAAGGCACGCTTCATGACAGGCTTGACCCGGGCAGATCTCGCATGCTGAGCCGTTTCGACGAGGTCAGTGCAGACGTCTGGCTCAGGGCCCGGTTCACCGATCTTGCCAATGAAAACGTGTATGCCACCAAAGGGGACCCGGTACCCGTACTCGATTGAGCCGGCCTCGGGGCCCCAGCCTGCATCGTCGATGTAGAGCTTGACGCGACGACTCTTGGTCATCCGGCCCACAGCGTAACCCTTGAGTCCTTCGAAGTTGCCCTCCAAGAACTTGAAACCATCGTGTGATAGCCCCACGGTGGGCGCCAACTGTCGTGGTTTTGTCACGGCAGATGTCCTAGAGAAAGGACTTAGTCGTGGAGCCATCGCTACGCGTTAGCTTAAAGGGGTTAAAGCGGACAAGGGACGCAAGAGAGTTTATACTAGTTCGGCCCCTTACGATGAAGGTAAAAGCCTACGTCTAGTTGTGATGGAATTGATGGGGTTTCGATGACCAGGGAGCGAATACGCTTTGCCTAAGTCTCAAGTTGTTGTCTGTTGTCCCTGAACCGCCGCCGGGTCGTCCCCTTATATACATGGGTTGACGCCCGCCGGTTTACAGAATCCCGAGGCCGGCTCATAAACGTGTCCGGCTCGGTCTCTGCTACTTCTATCTTACAACACAAGTTTACATATCAATGCCGGTTTATGTCTAAAGGCCTTAAACCGGCGTTGGGCCCTGGGCCTTCATGAAGCGTCACCGTCTGTCTTCATGGACTTCAGATACAGATGAACTACTTATGGGGTTAACCCGGCCTCTCGTGGCCGGTTTACGCCCAGTGGTAATATCCCCAACAGTTGGCGTATTTCGAGATTAGGATTTGTCACTCCGATTGTCGGAGAGGTATATCTGGGCCCTCTCGGTAATGCACATCACTTAAGCCTTGCAAGCATTGCAACTAATGAGTTAGTTGTGGGATGATGTATTACGGAACGAGTAAAGAGACTTGCCGGTAACGAGATTGAACTAGGTATTGAGATACCGACGATCGAATCTCGGGCAAGTAACATACCGATGACAAAGGGAACACCGTATGTTGTTATGCGGTCTGACTGATAAAGATCTTCGTAGAATATGTGGGAGCCAATATGAGCATCTAGGTTCCGCTATTGGTTATTGACCGGAGATGTGTCTCGGTCATGTCTACATAGTTCTCGAACCCGTAGGGTCCGCACGCTTAACATTTCGATGACAGTTATATTATGAGTTTATATGTTTTGATGTACCGAAGGTTGTTCGGAGTCCCGGATGTGATCACAGACATGACGAGGAGTCTCGAAATGGTCGAGACATGAAGATTGATATATTGGAAGCCTATATTTGGATATCGGAAGTGTTCCGGGTGAAATCGGGATTTTACCGGAGTACCGGAGGGGTTACCGGAACCCCCGGAGGTTAATGGGCCATAGCGGGCCTTAGTGTATATGAGGAGAGGCGGCCAGGGCAAGGGCCGCGCGCCCCTCCCCCCTAGTCCGAATAGGACAAGGAGAGGGGGGCGCCCCCCTTTCCTTCCTCTCCTCCACCTGTTTCCCCCTTCTCCTATTCCAACAAGGAAGGGAGGGAGTCCTACTCCCGGTGGGAGTAGGACTCCTCCTGGCGCGCCTCCTCGCTGGCCGGCCGTGCCTCCCCCCTTGCTCCTTTATATACGGGGGCAGGGGGCACCCCAAGGACACAACAATTGATCGCTTGATCTTTTAGCCGTGTGCGGTGCCCCCCTCCACCATAGTCCACCTCGATAATACTGTAGCGGTGCTTAGGCGAAGCCCTGCGTCGGTAGAACATCATCATCATCACCACGCCGTCGTGCTGAGGAAGCTCTCCCTCAACACTCGGCTGGATCGGAGTTCGAGGGACGTCATCGGGCTGAACGTGTGCTGAACTCGGAGGTGCCGTGCGTTCGGTACTTGATCGGTCGGATCGTGAAGACGTACGACTACATCAACCGCGTTGTGCTAACACTTCCGCTTTCGGTCTACGAGGGTACGTGGACAACACTCTCCCCTCTCGTTGCTATGCATCACCATGATCTTGCGTGTGTGTAGGAATTTTTTTGAAATTACTACGTTCCCCAACAGTGGCATCCGAGCCTGGTTTTAGGCGTTGATGTTATATGCACGAGTAGAACACAAGTGAGTTGTGGGCGATATAAGTCATACTGCTTACCAGCATGTCATACTTCTGTTCGGCGGTATTTTTGGATGAGGCGGCCCGGACTGACATTACGCGTATGCTTACGCGAGACTGGTTCTACCGACGTGCTTTGCACACAGGTGGCTGGCGGGTGTCAGTTTCTCCAACTTTAGTTGAACCGAGTGTGGCTACGCCCGGTCCTTGCGAAGGTTAAAACAGCACCAACTTGACAAACTATCGTTGTGGTTTTGATGCGTAGGTAAGAACGGTTCTTGCTATGCCCGTAGCAGCCACGTAAAATTTGCAACAACAAAGTAGAGGACGTCTAACTTGTTTTTGCAGGGCATGTTGTGATGTGATATGGTCAAGACATGATGCTAAATTTTATTGTATGAGATGATCATGTTTTGTAACCGAGTTATCGGCAACTGGCAGGAGCCATATGGTTGTCGCTTTATTGTATGCAATGCAATCGCCCTGTAATGCTTTACTTTATCACTAAGCGGTAGCGATAGTCGTAGAAGCATAAGATTGGCGAGACGACAACGATGCTATGATGGAGATCAAGGTGTTGCGCCGGTAACGATGGTGATCATGACGGTGCTTCGGAGATGGAGATCAAGGTGTTGCGCCGGTAACGATGGTGATCATGACGGTGCTTCGGAGATGGAGATCACAAGCACAAGATGATGATGGCCATATCATATCACTTATATTGATTGCGTGTGATGTTTATCTTTTATGCATCTTATCTTGCTTTGATTGACGGTAGCATTATAAGATGATCCCTCACTAAATTATCAAAGTATAAGTGTTCTCCCTGAGTATGCACCGTTGCGAAAGTTCTTCGTGCTGAGACACCACGTGATGATCGGGTGTGATAGGCTCTACGTTCAAATACAACGGGTGCAAAACAGTTGCACACGCGGAATACTCAGGTTAAACTTGACGAGCCTAGCATATAACAGATATGGCTTCAGAACACTGAGACCGAAAGGTCGAGCGTGAATCATATAGTAGATATGATCGACATAGTGATGTTCACCATTGAAACTACTCCATCTCACGTGATGATCGGACATGGTTTAGTTGATATGGATCACGTGATCACTTAGAAGATTAGAGGGATGTCTATCTAAGTGGGAGTTCTTAAGTAATATGATTAATTGAACTTTAATTTATCATGAACTTAGTCCTGGTAGTATTAGCATATCTATGTTGTAGATCAATAGCTCGCGTTGTTGCTTCCCTATGTTTTATATATGTTCCTAGAGAAAACTAAGTTGAAAGATGATAGTAGCAATGATGCGGACTGGGTCCGTGATCTGAGGTTTATCCTCATTGCTGCACAGAAGAATTATGTCCTTGATGCACCGCTAGGTGACAGACCTATTGCAGGAGCAGATGTAGACGTTATGAACGTTTGGCTAGCTCAATATGATGACTACTTGATAGTTTAGTGCACCATGCTTAACGGCTTAGAATCAGGACTTCAAAGACGTTTTGAACGTCATGGACCATATGAGATGTTCCAGGAGTTGAAGTTAATATTTCAAGCAAATACCCGAGTTGAGAGATATGAAGTCTCCAACAAGTTCTACAGCTAAAAGATGGAGGAGAATAGCTCAAGCAGTGAGCATGTGCTCAGATTGTCCGGGTACTACAATCGCTTGAATAAAGTGGGAGTTAATCTTCCAGATAAGATAGTGATTGACAGAATTCTCTAGTCACCATCACCAAGTTAGTAGAACTTCGTGATGAACTATAATATGCAAGGGATAACAAAAACAATTCCCGAGCTCTTTGTGATGCTGAAATCGACGAAGGTGGAAATCAAGAAAAACATCAAGTGTTGATGGTTGACGAGACCACTAGTTTCAAGAAAAGGGCAAAGGGAAGAAGGGGAACTTCAAGAAGAATGGCAAGCAAGTTGCTGCTCAAGTGAAGAAGCCCAAGTCTGGTCCTAAGCCTGAGACTAAGTGCTTCTACTGCAAAGGGACTGGTCACTGGAAGCGGAACTACCCCAGGTATTTGGTGGATAAGAAGGATGGCAAAGTGAACAAAGGTATATTGGATATACATGTTATTGATGTGTAATTTACTAGTGTTTATAGCAACCCCTCGTCATTGATACTGGTTCAGTTGCTAAGAGTAGTAACTCGAAATGGGAGTTGCAGAATAAACAGAAACTAGTAAAAGGCAAGGTGACGATGTGTGTTGGAAGTAGTTCCAAGATTGATATGATCATCATCGCACACTCCCTATACTTTCGGGATTAGTGTTGAAACTAAATAAGTGTTATTTGGTGTTTGCGTTGAGCATGAATATGATTTGATCATGTTTGTTGCAATACGGTTATTCATTTAAATTAGAGAATAATTGTTGTTCTGTTTACATGAATAAAACCTTCTATGGTCATACACCCAATAAAACGGTTTGTTGGATCTCGATCGTAGTGATACACATATTCATAATAATGAAGCCAAAAGATGCAAAGTTAATAATGATAGTGCAACTTATTTGTGGCACTGCCGTTTAGGTCATATTGGTGTAAAGCGCATGAAGAAACTCCATGCTGATGGGATTTTGGAATCACTTGATTATGAATCACTTGATGCTTGCGAACCATGCCTCTTGGGCAAGATGACTAAAACGCCGTTCTCCGGAACAATGGACCAAGCAACAGATTTGTTGGAAATCATACATACTGATGTATGTGGTCCGATGAATATTAAGGCTTGCGGCGGGTATCATTATTTTCTGACATTCACAGATGATTTGAGCAGATATGGGTATATCTACTTGATGAAACACAAGTCTGAAACATTTGAAAAGTTCAAAGAATTTCAGAGTGAAGTGGAGAATCATCGTAACAAAAATAAAAGTTTCTACGATATGATCGCAGAGGTAAAATATTTGAGTTGCGAGTTTGGCCTTCAGTTAAAACAATGTGAAATAGTTTCACTACTCACGCCATCTGGAACACCACAGTGTAATGGTGTGTCCGAACGTCGTAAATGTACTTTATTAGATATGGTGCGATCTATGATGTTTCTTACCGATCTACCACTATCGTTTTAGGGTTATGCATTAGAGACAGCTACATTCACGTTAAATAGGGCACCATCTAAATCCGTTGAGACGACACCGTATGAACTATGGTTTGGCAAGAAACCTAAGATGTCGTTTCTTAAAGTTTGAGGTTGCAATGCTTATGTGAAAAGGTTTCAACCTGATAAGCTCAAACCCAAATCAGAGAAATGCGTCTTCATAGGATACCCAAAAGAAAATGTTGGGTACACCTTCTATCACAGATCCGAAGGCAAGATATTCGTTGCTGAAAATGGATCCTTTCTAGAGAAGGAGTTTCTCTCGAAAGAATTGAGTGGGAGGAAAGTAGAACTTGATGAGGTAACTGTACCTGCTCCCTTATTGGAAAGTAGTTCATCACAGAAACCAGTTCCTGTGACACCTACACCAATTAATGAGGAAGCTAATGATGATGATCATGAAACTTCAGATCAAGTTACTACCGAACCTCGTAGGTCAACCAGAGTAAGATCCGCACCAGAGTGGTACGGTAATCCTGTTCTGGAGGTCATGTTACTTGACCATGACGAACCTACGAACTATGAGGAAGCGATGATGAGCCCAGATTCCGCAAAATGGCTTGAGGCCATGAAATCTGAGATGGGATCCATGTATGAGAACAAAGTATGGACTTTGATTGACTTGCCCAATGATCGGCGAGGCATTGAGATTAAATGGATCTTCAAGAGGAAGACGGACGCTGATAGTAGTGTTACTATCTACAAAGCTAGAATTGTCGCAAAATGTTTTCGACAAGTTCAAGGTGTTGACTACGATGAGAGTTTCTCACTCGTATCTATGCTTAAGTCTGTCCGAATCATGTTAGCAATTGCCGCATTTTATGAAATCTGGCAAATGGATAAACAAAACTGCATTCTTTAATGGATTTATTAAAGAAGAGTTGTATATGATGCAACCAGAAGGTTTTGTCAATCCTAAAAGTGCTAACAAAATATGCAAGCTCCAGCGATCCATCTATGGACTGGTGCAAGCATCTCGGAGTTGGAATATACGCTTTGATAAGTTGATCAAAGCATATAGTTTTTATACAGACTTGCGGTGAAGCCTGTATTTACAAGAAAGTGAGTGGGAGCTCTGTAGCATTTCTGATAAGTATATGTGAATGACATATTGTTGATCGGAAATAATGTAGAATTATTCTGCAAAGCATAAAGGAGTGTTTGAAAGGAGTTTTTCAAAGAAAGACCTCGGTGAAGCTGCTTACATGTTGAGCATCAAGATCTATAGAGATAGATCAAGACGCTTGATAAGTTTTTTTTTTCAATGAGTACATACCTTGACAGGATTTTGAAATAGTTCAAAATGGAACAGTCAAAGAAAGAGTTCTTGCCTATGTTACAAGGTGTGAAGTTGAGTAAAGACTCAAAACCCGACCACGGCAGAAAAATAGAAAGAGAATGAAGAGTGATTCCCTATGCCTCAGTCATAGATTCTATCAAGTATGCTATGCTGAGTACCAGACCTATTGTGTACCTCACCATAAGTTTGGCAAGGGAGTACAATAGTGATCTAGGAGTAGATCACTGGGCAGCGGTCAAAATTATCCTTAGCGGAATAAGGATATATTTCTTGGTTATGGAGGTGAGAAGGAGTTCGTCGTAAAGAGTTACGTCGATGCAAGCTTTGACACCGATCTGGATGACTCTAAGTCACAATCCAGATACATATTGAAAAGTGGGAGCAATTAGCTAAAGTAGCTCCGTGCAGAGCATTGTAAACATAGAAATTTGCAAAATACTTATGGATCTGAATGTGACAGACCCGTTGACTAAAATTATCTCACAAGCAAAACATGATCACACCTTAGTACTCTTTGGGTGTTAATCACATAGCGATGTGAACTACATTACTGACTCTAGTAAACCCTTTGGGTGTTGGTCACATGTTGATGTGAACTATGGGTGTTAACCACATAAAGATGTGAACCATTGATGTTAAATCACATAGCAATGTGAACTAGATTATTGACTCTAGTGCAAGTGGGAGACTGAAGGAAATATGCCCTAGAGGCAATAATAAAGTTATTATTTATTTCCTTATATCATGATAAATGTTTATTATTCATGCTAGAATTGTATTAACCGGAAACATGATACATGTGTGAATACATAGACAAACAGAGTGTCACTAGTATGCCTCTACTTGACAAGCTCGTTGATCAAAGATGGTTATGTTTCCTAGCCATAGACATGAGTTGTCATTTGATTAACGGGATCACATCATTAGGAGAATGATGTGATTGACTTGACCCATTCCGTTATCTTAGCACTCGATCGTTTAGTATGTTGCTATTGCTTTCTTCATGACTTATACATGTTCCTATGACTATGAGATTATGCAACTCCCGTTTACCGAAGGAACACTTTGTGTGCTACCAAACTTCACAACGTAACTAGGTGATTATAAAGGTGCTCTACAGTTGTCTCCAAAGGTACTTGTTGGGTTGGCGTATTTCGAGATTAGGATTTGTCACTCCGATTGTCGGAGAGGTATCTCTAGGCCCTCTCGGTAATGCACATCACTTAAGCCTTGCAAGCATTGCAACTAATGAGTTAGTTGTGGGATGATGTATTACGGAACGAGTAAAGAGACTTGCTGGTAACGAGATTGAACTAGGTATTGAGATACCGACGATCGAATCTCGGGCAAGTAACATACCGATGACAAAGGGAACAACGTATGTTGTTATGCGGTCTGACCGATAAAGATCTTCGTAGAATATGTGGGAGCCAATATGAGCATCCAGGTTCCGCTATTGGTTACTGACCGGAGACGTGTCTCGGTCATGTCTACATAGTTCTCTAACCCGTAGGGTCCGCACGCTTAACGTTTTGATGACAGTTATATTATGAGTTTATATGTTTTGATGTACCGAAGGTTGTTCGGAGTCCCGGATGTGATGACGGACATGACGAGGAGTCTCGAAATGGTCGAGACATGAAGATTGATATATTGGAAGCCTATATTTGGATATCGGAAGTGTTCCGGGTGAAATCGGGATTTTACCGGAGTACCGGAGGGGTTACCGGAACCCCCCGGGGGTTAATGGGCCATAGTGGGCCTTAGTGGATATGAGGAGAGGCGGCCAGGGCAAGGGCCGCGCGCCTCTCCCCCCTAGTCCGAATAGGACAAGGAGAGGGGGGCGGCGCCCCCCCCTTCCTTCCTCTCCTCCACCTCTTTCCCCCTTCTCCTATTCCAACAAGGAAGGGAGGGAGTCCTACTCCCGGTGGGAGTAGGAATCCTCCTGGCGCGCCTCCTCCCTGGCCGGCCGCACCTCCCCTCCTTGCTCCTTTATACGGGGGCAGGGGGCACCCCAAGGACACAACAATTGATCGCTTGATCTTTTAGCCGTGTGCGGTGCCCCCCTCCACCATAGTCCACCTTGATAATACTGTAGCGGTGCTTAGGCGAAGCCCTGCGTCGGTAGAACATCATCATCGTCACCACGCCGTCGTGCTGACGAAACTCTCCCTCAACACTCGGCTGGATCGGAGTTCGAGGGACGTCATCGGGCTGAACGTGTGCTGAACTCGGAGGTGCCGTGCGTTCGGTACTTGATCGGTCGGATCGTGAAGACGTACGACTACATCAACCGCGTTGTGCTAACGCTTCCGCTTTCGGTCTATGAGGGTACGAGGACAACACTCTCCCCTCTCGTTGCTATGCATCACCATGATCTTGCGTGTGCGTAGGAATTTTTTTGAAATTACTACGTTCCCCAACATCTTGATGACCCAAAAGTATAGGGGATCTATCGTAGTCCTTTCGATAAGTAAGAGTGTCGAACCCAACGAGGAGCAGAAGGAAATGACAAGCAGTTTTCAGTAAGGTATACTCTGCAAGCACTGAAATTATCGGTAACAGATAGTTTTGTGATAAGGTAACTTGTAACGGATGGCAAGTAATGAAAGTAAATCAGGTGCAGCAAGATGGCCCAATCCTTTTTGTAGCAAAGGACAAGCCTGGACAAACTCTTATATGAAGGAAAACCCTCCCGAGGACACATGGGAATTATCGTCAAGCTAGTTTTCATCACACTCATATGATTCGCGTTCGTTACTTTGATAATTTGATATGTGGGTGGACCGGTGCTTGGGTACTGCCCTTCCTTGGACAAGCATCCCACTTATGATTAACCCCTCTTGCAAGCATCCGCAACTAGAAAAGAAGTATTAAGGTAAACCTAACCATAGCATTAAACATGTGGATCCAAATCAGCCCCTTACGAAGCAACGCATAAACTAGGGTTTAAGCTTCTGCCACTCTAGCAACCCATCATCTACTTAATACTTCCCAATGCCTTCCTCTAGGCCCAAATAATGGTGAAGTGTCATGTAGTCGACGTTCACATAACACCACTAGAGGAAAGACAACATACATCTCATCAAAATATCGAACGAATACCAAATTCACATGACTACTTATAGCAAGACTTCTCCCATGTCCTCAGGAACAAACGTAACTACTCACAAATCATATTCATGTTCATAATCAGAGGGGTATTAATATGCATAAAGGATCTGAACATATGATCTTCGACCAAATAAACCAACTAGCATCAACTACAAGGAGTAATCAACACTACTAGCAACCCACAGGTACCAATCTGAGGCTTTGGGACAAAGATTTGATACAAGAGATGAAGTAGAGTTTTAGAGGAGATGGTGCTATTGAAGATGTTGATGGAGATTGACCCCCTCCTGATGAGAGGATCGATGGTGATGATGATGGTGATGATTTCCCCCTCCCGGAGGGATGTTTTCCCGGCATAACAGCTCCGCCGGAGCCCTAGATTGGTTCCGCCAAGGTTCCGCCTCGTGGCGGCGGTGTTTCATCCCGAAAGCTTGCTTCTAATTTTTTTTCCAGGGTGAAAGACTTCATATAGAAGAAGATGGGCACCGGAGGCCTGCCAGGGGGCCCACGAGGCAGGGGGCGCGCCCAGGGGGTAGGGCGTGCCCCCACCCTCGTGGCCAGGGTGTGGGCCCCCTCTGGTTGATTCTTTCTCCAGTATTTTTTATATATTCCAAAACGTGCCTCCGTGAAATTTCAGGACTTTTGGAGTTGTGCAGAATAGGTCTCTAATATTTGCTCCTTTTCCAGCTTAGAATTCCAGCTGCCGGCAGTCTCCCTCTTCATGTAAACCTTGTAAAATGACAGAGAATAGGCATAAGTATTGTGACATAATGTGTAATAATAGCCCATAATGCAATAAATATCGATATAAAAGCATGATGCAAAATGAACGTATCAGTGTCCACCATGGATGTTGTCGGTAGTGGGCGGAGGGATCCTGGGTGGACGGAGGAAGTGTTGGTGGGGGTTGTGATGTTCTACGATGTCCAGGCGGCGGCCGAAGAGGTACAACAACGGCGGCGGACTAGAAGGGTGTGGATGGAAAGTAAGGGGGAGCAGGGATGGAGTAAAAGATAAGTGAACCAGGATGGGGCGTTTGAGTGGACCGGAGGTGTTGGAGTCCTACATGACGGCGGTCTGGACTCCCGCAAAGGCCCCTCATCCAGTTTGCTTCTGATTTGTGAGAAAACGTACGTACGGACCGCTCCGCGGACCGACAGGGTACCATGTTGGATAGAAGAATGGCCCCAATAGCTCGGTCCTGATGGATGTGGCTGGTTAGTGGGTCATTGAAGATGCTCTTAAGGGTAAGGAGTAAAAATGGAAAGAAAAACACAGTCGATTATATTAGTCACTTCGTCAGCTCACCATTAGTTGACGCCGCCAGAGCTTGGACGTTCCCAGCTCTGTGATCTCACTGGTGCTACCATTCAGCGCCTCACCCACCTCCATGCAGGTTCTCAGTATGCCGTGCTCTGCTTTTGCTCGCTTATTTGTTCATGCATTCCACATTATATTTTTGAAAAGGATCGGATTTATTATAAAAGTTTAACGGAAGCCTAAAAATCTTAAACATAATAAAAATTACATCGAGATTCCGAGACCATCAAACGACCACTATTGCCTTCAGAATGAGCCGTCGATGGGCTGCTGTCACCACCTACCGGACCCAGCTTGACCTTATCAATCACAGATAGGAAGCCATCATGCACGTGCTCCTAAGGACCAGCGTCCTGGAGCCACAACCGTCGTCGTCGAATTCTTGCGTAGATCTGAAGCACCTAACACCAAATCTGGCCAGATGACGAGAAACCCTAACCTCGCCGTCCCAAGGAGATGGTAGGAATCCCGTGCGGAGCTCCATCGACTATGTCCAAACGAACAAACTCGAGGGGGTCGAAACCTGGAAGACAAACTCGAAGAAGAAACACCATCATCCACCCGAGCGCCGCACCTGCGTGGACTAAATGCCCTAACCTCAACTACTAAGCGGAGCGGAGACACCGAGGTTCCCCTCCCCGCCACCGGCCGTCGGAGCGACAGGTAGAGGGGAGGCGGATCCACGGGCTCAAGGTGAAATCTGGACGTGAAAGTTTTCCAATGGAACACTATTTAGCATAGTGGCTTAAGTTAAGTGTGAGGAATCAAGGTCCCATCAGTGATTCTAAATATACCAAGCCAGTAATACCTCATAAATTATGAATTTTGTGAAAGCATGAAGACACATATAGATATATAAATATACACACGGATCTGAAATTGTCAGATCCGTTGGACGAAGTCTATACAACAAGTGAAGCATATTTTACACCATTGGGGGTCGTGTAACTGGGTGCATCGCAGCTTCCTCTGGACGTCGTCCAGCGCGTTGGTTAAAAGCGGCATTGCGCGCGTCGTCCAACGCGCTGGTTAAAAGCCGCGCGCGGGCGCCCGCCAACTGCCACCCTTTCCCTCCCCCGCGCCTCTTCCTCGCCTCTTCCCGTGCCCCGCCACCGCGCCTTCTCCCCCGCCTCTTCCAATTCCCTGCCGCCACTGCGCCTTCTCCCCCCGCCTCTTCCAGCGCCTTGTCATGCCGCCGCGCCCCCGGAGCAGCTCGGGCTTCCGCGGCGGCCGCCTCCACCCCTCCAGCGTGTATTATGCGGAGATCCACTCCGGCGATACACGCTTTGGGCTCGAAACGTTATATTTTGCAGTGCCTGCTGGTGCTATGGCGGCTAAATTTTTCAGCGCCTGGTAAAGCAAATTAAACACTCTCCTGCGTGCGCTAAAAAGCTATTTCGGCGCTGAAAAACAAATTTAGCGGGCGCGCAACTGTGTGCCTGTTGGAGATGCTCTTAGGCCCTTGTGTATATAAACCGTTATCCAACAACATCTATGACTAATACTCCATCGGAGACCCAATATACAGCACGTGTCTCTAAGTATTAGCTAAAACATGGCATTACATTAAGCAAAAACAAAATTAAGCTGAGGCCATCTGCAAGTCAGTTGTTTATGGTGTTTGATAGTTCAAGCAACAAAAATGCAGCACACAAGTCAAGTCTACAAGATCACAACATCAACATAACGAGATGGATGTAATTCCAGTCAAACAAAATAAGCACCGATAATTGATTGGTGGCTAATGGGGCAGTTGTATTTCTCAATCCATAATTCTCATCTTCCGCTTGGCACCACCTATCTTGATGGATGGTTTGGAACAGATATTTGAAATAAACCTATATTCGTCTTTCAAGTATTACAAGTGTACCCGATGAAGAATTTCATCACATGTATATCTGAAAATAAATGCAAAGGTTCATATAAAATGACAAACGTCTCGCCGATTGGTCCTGGTGAGAAATATATATCCATTAAAATGAAGCATCACATATTAATTTAAGAGTGTTTATCCAGAACGACAAAGTTCAGTAGAAAATCCTTATATTTCGGATAACTTCGCATAATCCAGGGCTCTCTTTCCTTCTAGTTTGTTTGAGAAATAAAGTCTTAAATACTCTCCTACTTTCATTGTCTTGTATAATATCTTCTGTTCTGCAGTTTCCAACATTGGTGAAATAATTCCATCATAGTTTGGGATTTGAAATGCTGATATGGATAGTCGCTCCTTGTGGGGATTGATGGTGACCCTGTGCTCAATGCTCTTGTACTTCCCATTTGTCATAATCTATAAATAAGAAATAGATTGGATTCAACAAATATCAAGTTTCTCATCTATATCCTTGAAAATAGTAGTTTCTCAATCGTATAAAATTGGAAGTAGTTTGAGACTACACATGACATTGTCTAGGGAAAAGTAATATATACACCATTCAACTATTCCTTTGTCTAGAGTGTACCGTCCATCCCCCGAAAAAGATGACATCGCTTGTAAGGCCTTAATTTTTTTTGTCTTATTTGATAAAGAATTTACAGAAAAAATAGAAGAAGACAGCAGAAAAAATGTTGAACACTAACAAGCTAATTTTCGTTTATTGCAACATAATCCTATTGAATATTGAATATTAACAAGCTGATTTTCATTTATTACAAGACAATCCTATTGAGAACCAGAGAATAGGAACAATAACCTAGTACCTTGTACAAAGAGAAAACAATGAGTCTTTTCTTCAATTAAGAATGAGCTTTCTCAACTAAGTTTCCTAGATGTTGTGTGAGGGCTACAAAGGTGGCTCGATGACTCGCTTGTTTGCTTAGGTGGACAATGTACTTTTTCTGCCCTCAAACTCCCAAAACATTTAGAAACAACCCTAAGCAAAAATCCTGCTTATTTTTTCTAGACCAGCATATGACCTGGTAAAATTAACGATTTAATATGTGATACATCAATTGAGAAGTGCTTTTACAAACCCAAGTAGCAGAGCTATTTAGCACAAGATGACATGTCGGACATACGCACTTTCAATTGGTGTCAGAGGGATGGGTGTGTGAGCGTGTAAGCACATCTGTATCTTAGAGTTTCATAAAGGAGATAGTAAGTTATGAAGTTGAGGATTTCTCCCACCCAAACACATATAAGGATTGCAAAGTTTTTACTAATTTTTATACCATTTAGTTTCAGATGCTATACTACTAGGTTAATATGTCTTTAGAAGCATACCTCAAGAAGGTCGCCCACATTCACCAATAGTGCATCACAATGTGGTTTCACGGGAATCCATGCACCATGCCTTCTAATTTGTAAGCCTTGAACTGAATTAACTTCTAGCAGAATAGTTAGAAAAGATCCATCGGAATGCGGTGACAAGCCTAGAACCTTTTCTGGGGTTGACGTGCATGGAGGGTAGTAGTTCATCCTGAGAAATTGAGACGCATGTTTGTCTCCCACCAATTCCGGATCAACATCTAGTGTTTTTGCAATCAAGATGGCAAGAGAACGCGTGAATTTCATCACCTCTGAAGAGTACTGTTCAATACAATTCCTGGGATCATAAAAATATTAATGTTTCTCTGTTAATGATGGGCTTTGGTAGATATTGAAATATGTTGGACTTATATGACCAGACCTAGCTTGTTTTTGTACCAAGTACAAATAACAAGCCCAATAAAAAATTCATTGCTTGTATAGTCCCCTAGTCGGCCCTTTGCTGGTCATTACCATGAACCATAAAAACTCGGTTGCTGGATATTGATGCTGAAATTTTACCCAGAAGACTTGATATCAATTTGTTTTTCATAGAACAAATAATATTCATTAGTTCCTATGGCTGATTTTAGTAAAATTTGCACTTCTAAGTTTCATAACGAACAATATTCAACCAAATTGTCTAGGGATAGGTAGAACATCAACAATAAACGCAACTATCTTTTCTAGGTTGTTGTGAGGTTAATTTAGTTTGGTGAGGCTGGTGTCATATCTATACCTATGCATAAACGTAAAAGCTATATCATAGTAGTTTACTTTGAGAGATGCGTAACATTGGAAAGGAATGAAATGATACGGCCAACATAAATGTTTGGTACTCTTCTCTTTGGAGTATGAGTGTATATTAAAAGGGTAATGCATTTTTTACATGTAATAATGTAATAAACACACAACAGATGGATCATATGCATAAGAAGATGAATAAATGTCAAAATGACGCTTCAAAGACCACACCACAAATATGGCACACTATATCGGTGAAAGCAAGTTCTTAGTTCAAAACTTGACACGGTCAATCCATTTACCAAAAGATCACATGCAACCATGTCAATCTTCTAAGGTTTAAGTATCCAATCTCGAACCAACTTGAGCGCCTTTGCCAAATTAATATATTTGCTTAATCTGGTGCATAGAATAGAAGGTAGCAGGCATTTTCCTTCTCCTTTCTTATACATTTAGATATCCCAAGCATACAAAGTCTGACCTGAAAGTATGAGGTTGACTTGGCCAGTAGCTCATATCACGAGCTTGGGGTGGTTCAATGAAGAGGGCAAACCTGTCACCCCATTCTAGCTTTTGATCATCAGAGACAACAAACACTTGGCCATACCCTTGAAGATCCCCTAGGCGTTGAGCGTATTCATTCTTAACTTCGAGGGGGAGTCGAAAGAAATTTTGAATGTCCTGCTTTATACCCATTATGACTTCATCCGGTATTCCATGATTTACAACCTGAAAGCACAATAGTTGGACAAACAATAATGCTTTATCAAACACATTTTCAAGGGAAGGAATTAATGAATCTACAAACTAATATGTAGAGAAAAGTATGGTTTTTCTCTCTAGACTAATTCCGGATTTTATCTTTGAAATCCAATACTAGATATCTTTGACCCTATACTTTTGAAAGTGGCTAATCTGGTCCCTAACGACAATCGGAGCAATATGACAAATTGCAATTATTTCCCCCATGTGATGACCGAGTTGCACAAAAGTATGATAAATTATGAAAAAATACCAGGAAAAGCATTCGAGGGAAGAAAGTAATAAAATTGGAAGATGTGAATAAATCTAAGAATTCAAAAAATAACTATATGAACTGAGATTTTTAAAAAGAAATATTCTAAAAAAGTGACTGAAGATATTTGGAATATTAAGTTGATAATAATAAATATAGAAAATGAAACCATAAATAACCAATGATCAGGTTTATATAGGATCAGTCATCCTCAAATTTACAAGAGATGTCGTATTTAAGAATTTGTAAGACCTTTTGAAGTAATAGATATTACAAGTGAGTCTTGAATCAATCTCAATTACTACCACATTATAGACGTTACAATTTCTTAAATCCAACAATATTTTCTGAGGAGGGCAAGGTTAGAGATCGAGTTTAGAATAAATCTCTATATACTACTGAAAAAATAAGTAGCGTTTCTTTTCCTGCTAGGCGGAACTTTTCGTCAACCGGTTTCCCCCTCCACCATGTCTCCATTGTCAGCTGGTTTTTTTTTTCACCTTGCCATATTTGACCACAGCTTCCCAGTATACCGCTCAATCACATTAATTTACTTGTTTTTTTTGCATCAATTCCACTTTAATTTACTTATCAAATTTATCATCAGACTATAGGGTAGATCACGGACAGATTTGATTAACATTTATTTGGACAATCACATTAATAAGGGCAGATAAATCACGAGTTAACACACTAGAATATTTATATCTCGTCGCAACGCACGGGCATTGTCCTAGTTGGTAAAAAAAAACACAAGCTGGGTGAACAAAATTATTTGTTTACTCGTAAAGTCTGTCGGGCTTCAAGTATCTCATCAACTATCCTAATGAACAACAACCAAAAAAAGACTATCTCTACGATCGAAGGTAAAGACCCAGACCCCAAATGTCTCCAGGTTGCCCACGGAGATACAATACCCATTATGAAGAAATATAAATTGTAGTGGTCGGTTAATATTGGCCTCAAGTACCTGAAAGAAGCCCCACTCCGCGCAGGCAAATCTGAGCTTGGCGATCTCTGCTTCAGCGGACTCGGCGCTCAAGAGCTTGCTGAGATCGATCACCGGAACCTCGTCGGACAGCTCAGGGAGAACGGCATGTGCGTCGATGTCCGGCTGGATATACCGTCCGATCTTGTCCACCGTCAGCTCGCCGGCGGACGCCACCAGAGCCTGCACGCTCGTCACGGGAAGCGATGTTCCCACCTTCGACCACCCGCCGGCGCTACCACTCGCTGCCTCCGCCTCCATCGGTGTAGCTACCTAGTTCTCCACGACGGGTCTCGCTAGTCAGGTTACAGCCATCGATCAGGCTATTATATACTCCGTAGCAGATTGTTAACTGAAATGTAATGTCAACTCCTGCTAATGACGCTGGGGCGGACAGAAGGTGGGCATGTGATGATTACATGTGCACACATCACGATGTGAACGGACGGTCAGAGTAGAGCGTACTCCCTCCGTTTGGTATTGGTTGTCGCTGATTTAGTACTACAATTAATATAAAACAGAGAAAGTACCATGAAAGTCGACCACGATTATATCTTTCGGACTCAGAAAATGCGAATGATTCCTTGACCGGCTCGTCCGGGAAGCGCCGATGCTAAAAAATAGGGTAGTGATCTGCGCCGGTGCACCGGCCCAATCGTTGGGCCGGCCAAGGCCCAGCCGTCCGATCCGCGAGCTTGAGCCGTCAGATCTGTTCCTCGAGCCCCCTTCCCCCGCGTTGACTTCTTCCTCTTCTTCTTCACCGCGTCCTCACCCCAGCCGCTCCTGTCGCCGGCGACTAGCCCCCTCACCTGGACCTCCTCCCCCCTAGTCCCACGCTGCTGGATGCGCTCTCCGTCCCTGTCGCCGCCGGCCGCCGTCCCCGTCCCCGTCGCCCCCCGTGGTCCAGCAAAAAGCCCCATCGCCCCCTCGTAGCAAAAAATGGCGCCGTCTTGAAGCACACCGGCACCCCTTGTCGTCGCAGCACCTAGCAGCCGCCGTCGTCGCTGGACTGTCGTGTCGCCGACGCAGCTCTCAACATCGCTGCTCGCTGCCATTGGCGAGTCAGGTTGAAGCTTTTTATCTCATCGGTTGAAGCTTTTCTCTATGCCTGTTGAAGCTTTTCTCGCGGATTGAAGCTTTCCACCGTGCCAATTGAAGCTTTTTTCACCTAGCTTGAAGCTTTTTTCACAAAGGGTTGCAGCTTTTTACTCTGCGGTTGCAACAAAAACACAGATAGACGCCATGGTCGTTGTTGAGGAGGATTTTCTCAATCTCTGTTTGAAGCTTTTTCATCTGTGGGTTGAAGCTTTTTGTCAAAACGGTTGTAACTTTTCCTGTATTTCGTTGTCTGGTTGAAGCTTTTTTATCTAATGGATGTAGCAAAAACCTCCAACGGTAGTAGCAAAAGCCTGCTACGGTTGCAGCAAAAAAAAACATTGTCGTCCTCGCGAGGTCGTAGCTCTGCCTGATGGATGTAGCAAAAAGCTTTGCCGGTAGTAGCAAAATCCAACAACGGTTGCAGCTTTCCCTTGTTGTGCAATGCCATTGAAGCTTTCTATGTCTATGGTTGAAGCTTTTTCCAACGGCTGTTGAAGCTTTTCTAGGTGACGGTTGCAACACTTGTATACGCGGGAGGATCCGGGCATGGCTGCAGGCAGCCATGGCGGCCGGCGAGGGAGCGCCTGGCCGCCGGCGATGGAGGTCGTGGTCACCCAGTCGCAGCCCGGGGGTAGGGGGAAGGGGGGGAGGGGGAAGGGGGGAGGGGATGCGCCCGCGTGAAGGCTTGAGGTAGGGGATGGATCTGGCCATGAAGGCAGGCAGCCATGGCAGTCGGCGAGGGGAGCCTGGCCGCCGGCGAAGTAGCTCGTGGTGGCCCAGTCGCAGCTCGGGAAGAGGGGAATGGATGGGGAAGGGGTGGGGAGGAGGGGGCAGAAGAAGAGGGCTTCCGCGCGCCCATGAAGGAGACGCGAGGAAGGGGAGACCGGCCCAATGTTTGCGCCAGTGCCCCGGCCCCAAACACTTTCCTAAAAAATATGCCCGTCAGCTAATGGCCGAATTTAATGCACTGGCCACTTGCAGATCTGCGGTGGCGTGATTCAAACATGCCTTTGCACCATCACTCTGAAGTATTTTTAACTGATATACCATCTTCAATGTGACGTCCATATCAAACACTGTATCCGTCTGCGAAATGGTGGGGATCAATCAGTAAGAAGTGATGTGAGAGCCGGACATTCAACCGTCGCAAACATTTCAAACGGGATTTCAACAAACCGGATAAATTACATCAAACACGACAAAAGTAAACACTGTAGGCATGAACGATAAATAGCATGCAAACATCTTTAGTACAAGAATAGTTCAAATTCAACAAGATTACCGGATGTTCAACAAGTTTTCCCATATGATCAATTTCAAATTGAGCGGTACTAGAATAATCAGAGCCGGCACATGTCCTCCCACGCAGGCTACCCGTTGAGTCCCATTCAACAATGTATGTGCGTGAATGGCCTGTCCTCGGTCTTGTAGTACATCATGGCCGAGCATGCAAGCTATACAACTTGTAGAGCGGCATTGAGTGAATGAATGAATTAACCAACATGTAGAGCGACAAGAAGCAAACTTTTGATCTCCATGGATGCGAGCAATGGCCACATTGCCTCCACACATTTTAACCGCGCTGCAAAACTTCATGATCTTAATAGTGTACCATCTATGCCCTAACGACCTCACATTGCATTCATTGATGATGTGCATACCTTAGGGCGCAAAGTGATTCCATGCATGAAACGAACCATGCATGCGCCACCAAAAGACAAAGCCCCTTGAGTTCATGCCTACAAAGTCTGTAGATACAGCCAACCACACAGCACAAAATAACTCATCCTTCTCCACCGAGTACCCCACCATCGTGCTTAATCTAGAAAACAACATGGAACTCGAAAATAAGCTCAATCACATTTGACCGAACACCTGCCGGGCGTGGGGTCCACCATGGATGTTGTCGGCAGTGGGCAGAGGGATCCTGGGTGGATGGCGGAAGCGTTGGTGGGGGTTGTGATGTCCTACGATGTCTAGGCGACGGCCGAAGAGGTACAACAGCGGCGGAGGATGAGAAGGGTGTGGATGCAAAGCAAGGGAGCAGGGACGGAGTGGAAGAGAAGTGGACCAGGATGGGGGATTTGAGTGGACTGGGGGTGTCCGAGTCCTACATGACGACGGTCTGGACCCCGCAAAGGCCCCTCCCCCAGTTTGCTTCTGATTTGTGGGAAAACAGACGTACGGACCGCTCCGCGGACCGACAGGGTACCACGTTGGATAGAAGAATGGGTCCCGACAGCTCAGTCCTGATGGATGTGGCTGCTTTGAGGGTCATTGAAGATGCCCTTAAGGGTAAAGAGTAAAAATGGAAAGAAAAACATCGTCGATTATATTAGTCACTTCGTTAGCTCGCCAGTAGTGGACGCCGCCAGAGCTTGAACGTTCCCAGCTCTGTGATCTCTGGTGCTGCCATTCAGCGCCTCCACCACCTCCATGCAACTAGTTACTCCCTCCGTTTCTAAATATTTGTCTTTTTAGAGATTTTAAATGGACTACCACATACGGATGTATATAGACATATTTTAAAGTGTAGATTCACTCATTTTGCTCCGCATGTAATCACTTGTTGAAATCTCTAGAAAGACAAAATTTAGAAACGGAGGAAGTAGTTCTCAGTATGTCGTGCTCTGCTTTTGCTCGCTTATTTGTTCATGCATTCCGCATTATATTTTTGAAAAGTATTGGATCTATTATAAAAGTTTATTGGAAGCCGTTGGACGAAGTAGGTAAGTCTGAGGAATCAAGGTCCTACCAGTGATTCTAAATATACAAAGCCAGTGCCTCACAAATTATGAATTTTATGAAAGCGTGAAGACACATAGATATATAAAGATACACACGGATCTGAAATTGTCAGATCCGTTGGACGAAGTCTATACAGCAAGTAAAGCATATTTTACACCGGGTTGGTGTAACTAGGTGCATCGCAGCTTCCTCTGGATGCTTATCATCAGCTGACTTCGAGATTATCTTTTCTCGCAATTTTATAAAATGCTGACTCCAGACTCTCGCAATATACTAATCTTCGTTTTGATCTTTCTTACGTAGTATAGCCATTTCTGACTCCATACGCTAGCTATTAGTATATAACTGTTAGTTGAGGTTGCAACTTGCTAATCTTTTTCTGTTTGATTCGATCAAACAGAACGGAATTATTAGTTAAACTGCGGTCTCACAAGAAAGATGTGAATGATGATTCCTCGATCGGCTTGACCGGAAGGTCCTCTGATCCCTACGTTTGGACGTAACGACGCTAAACAATGCCCGCTTGGAACCAAGAACGCCTGCTGAGCCCATCTGCAGGCCGGTCTGTTTTACAGTCTTTTGTACTACAGGCAGCAGCAATACTCTGGCACAGGTCAAGTACTCTACTCTACAAGATCAGAGCGTAACCATAAATGAGATGGTTGTAGCTCCGGTTAACCAGAATAAGCACCAACAATCGGTTGGGTGGCTATTGGGGCTGTTGTTTCCCAATTTGTTATTATCATCTTCCCTTTGGCGCCAACCTTCTTGCTGGGATGAAACTGTTTTCGTCTTCCAAGTATCATCACAATTGTGACAGAAATTCAGCATATGTATATCCGAAAATACATGAAGAGATTCAAATGAAGTAACAAACATCTCGGTGATTAGTCCCGGTGAGAAACATATATCCATTAATCATCAAATAGTATTTTAAGAGTGCTCATCTAGAACGACAAAGTACGGTAGAAAATCCTTATATTTCGGATAACTTTGCATAGTCCAGAGCTCTCTTTCCTTCTAGTTTGTTTGAGAAATAAAGTCTTGAATACTCTTCTACTTTCAGTGTCTTCTGTATTGGGATAACCTCTTCGTGCATGTCTAGAATGATAAATTAGAGTAGACAATCCTTATTGGGATAACTTTGCATGATCTAGGGCTCTCTTTCCTTCAAGTTTGTTTGTGAAAAAAAGTCTTGCATACTCTTCTACTTTCACCGTCTTGTATAACAACTTCTCTTCTCTAGTTTCCAAAATTGGTGAAACTATTCCATCATAATTTGGGAGGTGAAATGCAGACACAGTTAGTCGCTCCTTGTGGGCATTTATGGTAACCCTGTGCTCAATGCTCTTGTACTTCCCATTTGTCATAATCTATAAACAAATAAGTAAACTAAATTAGACAAATATCAAGTTGCTCATCTATATCCTCGAAAAACAGTTCCTCATATAAAGTTGAAAGTAGTTTCAGAACTACACACGACATTGTCTAAGAAAAACTTCCCTATACAACATTCAACTATTGCTATGCCTAGAATACACCCCTAATCTCTAGAAAAAAGGTACCTTTTGTCTTATTTGATCAAGCTTTCTTGGAATTAATAAATAGAAAGAAGTAGTACGGAAATTATTGAACATTAGCGAACTATTTTTCATTTATTGTAAGATGATCTGAATGACAATAAGAGAAAAGGAACAATAGTATTCAAGTAGCTTGATTAAAGAGAAACTAGAATGAGTCTTTTATGTGGCCTATAATGAGCTTTCTGAGCAACGTTGGCTTGATACTGGGCGAGGGCTACAAAGGTGGTTGATGCATCACTTGTTTGGCTGGGTGGACATCTTACTTTTTTGCTCTCTAACTTCAAAATTATTTAGAAACAACTCTAACCCAAAATCGTGGTTATTTTTCTGGAGTGGCATACAATGTGCTACAATTAATAACGTAACATGTGATAAATGAATTGAGAAGTACTTTTACTATCTCGGGTGGCTGAAAAACTTAATACCCAATGGCAAGCCAAATATAACCGCTTTCATTTGGTCAATGTGCTTGGGCGTGTTAAAGTTTGTCAGTCAAAAAACTTACGGAGTTGAGTTTTTCTCTTCACTAGGCACATATAAGGATTCTAAAAACATTATTTCCCTATTTTATATAACATTTAGTTTGAGATGTTGTATGACTAACTTAACATGTCTCAAGAAGCATACCTCAAGAAGGTCACCCACATTCACCAATAGTGCGTCGCGACATGGTTTCACGGGTATCCATGCACCATGCCTTCTAATTTGTAAGCCTTGAACTGAATTAACTTCCAGTAGAATAGTTAGAAAGGACATGTCAGAATGCGGTGTGAAGCCTAGAACCTTTTCTGGCATTGGCGTGCATGGAGGGTAGTAGCCCATCCTGAGAAATTGCGCCACATGTTTGTCTTCAACCAATCCGGGATTAAGATCTAGTGTTTTTGCAACGAAGACGCCAAGAGAATGAGCAAGTTTCATCACCTCCGAAGAGTACTTTTCAATAAAATTTCTGGGATCAAAAGAAGAATAATGTTATTGATGCCATTGATAGATATTGAAATAATTTGGGCTTTATATGACCGGACTTAGTTGTGTTAGTTCCAAGTACAAACTATACACCTCGGCCTGAATTTTTGTTATGCGTTGCCATGTACCATAAAAAGACTCTCTTGCTAGCTATTCATGATGAAAATATTACCCTGAAAGACTTAATATCAATTATTTTTTTGCCAGAATACTTAATATTTGTTAGTTCCTCTGTAAGATTTTTAGATTTATGAGTTTTTCAATACAAAAGTTCCATAAATAACTTTTTTTGGATTCAACAAAAAAATTCAGGGCTAGGTAGGACATCAACAATAAAGGCAACAAATTATTTGTAGGTTGTTGTGGCAATGTCTAATTTAACTTGGTGGGGTTGGTGTCATTTCTATACCAATGTTCAAATATAAAGAAAATATCTTAGAAGTTTACTACTCTACTTTGAGTCCTTAGCATAGTTAGGAGTATAAAGTGTTGTGTGTATGAATTGTAAAAGGGTACTCAGGGTCAAAGAAGTGAACATCTCAATCTGCGTTGCTGTTGAATTGATGAGATGCATAACAATAAAAAATAACAAAAAAATAAGGCCAACATAAATTTTTGGTACTCCTCCTCTTTGGCCTATGAGTTTATGTTATGAGGCTAATAAATGCTTTACACGAAATGAACACGTAACAGATGGTAGCAGTGAAAAACGTGCTTTTACCTCAAAATTACATAGAATGTCAAAATCATGTTTCAAAGGTCACACTCACAAAAATGGCGCACTGTAGCAGTGGAAAACATGCTCTTATCTCAAAATTGACATGTTTGTCCATTTTATAAAAAAATTATGTGTAACTAAGTCAATCCTGTAAATTCTAGAAATCTAATCACCATTGAACTCGGGTGTTGGGCCAAATTAAGTAAGCTGCTAAACTTGATTCTTTGAAAAGAAGGAAGGCGTTTTTATTTTCCTTTCTTATCCATATAGATATCTCAAACATACAAATTAAAGTCTCACCTGAAAGTATGGGGTTCACATGGCCAGTAACTCATATCACGGGCTTCGGGTGGCTGGGCGAAGAGCGCAAACATGTCACCCCATTCTAGCTTTTGATCATCAGAGACAACAAACGCTTGACCATAACCTTGAAGATCCCCTTGCCGCTGAGCATATGCATTCTTAACATCGAGGGGGAGTTGAAAAAACTTCTGAATGTCATGCTTCATACCCATGATGACCTCATCTGGTATTCCATGATTTACAACCTGCAAAACTCAAAAGTTGGACAAACAGTCATGCTTTATCAAACATAGTTTTTGAAGGATGGAATGATTGAATCTAGTCATTAATGTTTTGAGAAAAGTATACATTTTCTATCACTAGACTGGTTCCAGATTTTGTCCTTGAACTCTGATACCAAATATATCTGACCTTCAACTTTTGAAACATGACTAATTTGTACCCTGGCCACAATCAAAAGTAGTATAACAAATAAAGCCATGATGATTTCCCCCATGTGGCATTCGAGTTGCACAAAAACTGAATAAATTCGAAACAAATATATATATAAAAGAAAAAACATTCAAGGCAAGAAAGTCGTAATATTGGCAAGTGCGAATAAATCTGAATAATCAGAAAATAAAATAAATAAGCAAACATTAAAAAATTAGAAATATTCTGGAAAAGTCGCCTTAAATTTTAGAAAGAAGAACACTTTTTCTTTCATGTATGTATGATACAAGTGAGGACATATAAATTAAACTGGTTAAGTTCATTACTTGAGTGACGCACCTGAAAAAATCCCCACTCCGCGCAGGCAAACTTGAGCTTCGCGGCCTCTGCCTCGACGGACTCGGGGCTCGAAAGCTTGCCGACGTCGATCACCGGAACCTCGTCGGAGTGCTCGTCGAGAACAGCGAAAGCGTCGATGTCCGGCTGTATGTACCGCTCGATCACCTCGGCCGTCAGCTCGCCGGTGGACGCCGCCAGGGCCTGGACGTTCCTGACGGGAAGCGTCACAGCCAGCTTCGACCACCTGCTCTCGCTGACGCTGTCACTCGCTCTCGCTGCCTCTACCTCCATCAGTACAGAAATGTTGTTCACTACGTCTTGGCGCTCTCGATAGTTAGCTTACTTTTGCTTGCTTATTTGTAGAGAAGGATCCAGCCACCGATGAGGCTATTATTTGTAGAAGAGTGATAGTTACGCTGCCATGTTACATGAAAGGAGGTAGAAGATGCGAATGGTTATTCCTCGATCGGCTCGTCCGGAGGGCCCTCTGATCCATGTGTTTGGACGCACCGATCGATGCTAAAAAGAATGCCCCGGCGGCTAATGGCCGAATTTTACAGGCTTGGAATAGTTTTGCACTGATACACTTGCAGATCCGCTGTGCCGTGGTTAAAACAGGCTTTTGTACAGGCAGTCATCTCCCATCCCTGGAGAATCATATTTGACCGAAATCACTAATTGAGCAAAACTTCCGCGTTTCACACAGAGAAGAAGACAGCGACCGATGTAAAATGGGCAAGCCCATTATATATATAGGTAGCTAACATACTACAGGACCTGGGTTTGGGGAACCGTCTAGAAGGTTCTTGAACTAGTTTTCTTTTTATCTGCTGTTTTCGGGTTCTTCTTTTTTAGTTATTTCTGTTTCTTTTAGAAAACAATTTTTTTCCAAAAAGAGTATTATATCAAAATTTTCTAAAAACTATTGGATTTAAAAATGGTTCGCTTTTTCAAAAATATGTTCGGAATTTCAACAATTGTTTGTATTTCTTTAAAAACTGTTTGAAATTTCGAAAATTGTTCAAAGTTTTTAAAATTGTACACGCTTTTGAAGAGATGTTAGAAATTTCAAAATTGTTCGCTTTTCCAAAAGTTGTTCAAAAATTTCAAAAAAAACACAAAATATTTGAATTTTCAACAAATGTTGGTGTTTTCAAAAATTGTTGTCAAAATTTTAAAACATGATGTCTATAGCGTCAGGTTGCTACAGTGTTCCAACCACTGCAGGCAACGGAGCAGGTAAAGTGATCTCTATAGTGCGCGCTAAAATGGGTTGGCCTAGTTCGGACACTCCCCTGTGCTGAAGCCCGACAACTTGACGCTAAATGCATCATATAGGGACTCCATAATCCTTGTCACTCGAGGGCGAACTTTATGTTATGTGAAAGAAAGCTCAGGCCCGACATTAATAATGCATCTTTTGCGGGTAAATTAATTAATGATGTCCCTGAAACAACGAAAAAAATACAATGTGCTACGGCTTGCTTACACAAAGGTCCACACACACGCGACAAGATTATGACAACTGGCTTACACAAAGGTCTACACGCACTTGGACGAATTATTGTATGGACTTGGGTTGGTGCTTTATTTATAAAGCAAGGCAAAAGTCTATTTCAAGCAAGCCTAACCAACTAAACTAGGGATGCAGAATAAGGGGTAAGCCATGCCGAAGAAAACACAAGGGTGAAGTAGCACCATCTCAGAAGGCTGAGTCGTTGATGCAAAGAACGGAACAACCAAACCGACAAGGACACACCATCCTGCCGACAATCTTTGTCACTGAACAGGACCACGTCTCATGCTGACAAGAGACATCAATTCTAGCATCCCGGAGTTCACGAAGAACACAACGTGTCATGCGGACGAGCGATATGATCACCCAAGAAGAACACCTTATCTCATCAGGCCTGGTCTCAACCATACAAAGCCACATTTGCCAACTAGCAACACTCGGGATAACAAGGAACCGAAGTCCAAGGCGGTGCGCAGGACGGGTAGGATGAGCGTCACCACCCTTTAATCCAAAAATATGGTGTTTTCACCGAGAGCACCAATGAGGTCATAGAGCGGCTGTGATGATGCCTTCAAAGAGGGGATGGCATTCGTGAATGTCACACAGCTAGACGGACTGAAGTTGGACTAGGTTTCGCAACGACATGAGTTATCTGCCTCCAGACTTGGCATGGTTGATTGCCAAGATAACCACCGGACAACCACCACCAAATGCAAATCGGCAGCACCCACGCGCCTTCACAGTCATGGTTGACGACCCTCACTTGGGTTGTGAGCCCTGCCCACAAGCATCACAACTTTCTACCAAATAGGGATGGGGCATTGCAACTTTCCACCAAATAGGGATGCCAGCCTGGATCCAAACTACCTCGTTCTGGCAAGCGTGAGGATAGTAGAGACCTTTTTAAGGCCTTGGGGGTATGATACTGGCTAACAAGCGCAACCCTAGGATCCATATTGTCATGAAGTCCAGCCAGATCTAAACCCGACTAGCTCCGGATGAGCACAACTGGAATTTGAAATGCATAGGTGCTAGGTTAGGAGAAGAGGAGGGAGGATAAGAACTGGGTCACGTCTATAATAGTAGCCAACTCCTGATGTCGGCGGAAAGTGGCCAGACCCCTAGTCGAAGCCACTCGTGTCCCCCATCTACCTCATCATGCACGACCAATGTGGCCTCCACCACAAGCTATTAACCCTAGATCTGATTGATGAAGCACAAGGGTACCGCTTCCCATCATCAAACGGTTATCGGACCAGCCGGTCTTCGGAACACCTAACCGACAAGCACGATTATGCCACACAGTCACTCATGATCTGGATGAGGAGAGAGCCTTGCCGCAACCATCCACAGAAACCACACAAGCAAGCTCTCTCCAGGAGCAAGGATGATGGGAAAGAAGTGGTAACATTGGGTTTTTTAGGGCGTCACCCAAGTCATCCCAGGGGAGCAGCACAAGGGTTGAGATCGGAATTGTTGAAATATCGGTTAGTGCAAACTCCGTTATTAATTGGTTTGAAACTTTTATCCAAAATTGGCTGAAAGTTGCAAAAATAGCCCAAACTTTCAGATGGCTAGGCAAAGTGATTCCCAAGATATTCACAAACCTATACTAAATTGTTGAAAGTTTTATAATTCCATTTAAAAACCAAACTTTCTAAAAAGGTGAGGCAAAATAATAATTGAGATTGAAATGAGCTGGGCAACTCCAATAATCAATGATGTGTGGACCGTCTGTCAACTTACACTTCCCATGTTGCCACGATACCCAAAAAATACATGTTTTTTATTATGTGTAAAGTATATTCCAAAACATATTATCATGTTCATTGGTGAACACACATGTATATCTAGACAATGGAGCCATTTTTGATACCCAAAATCCTAAAGTTCCCGTGTTGTTATGATAAAAATATCCACCTGGAAAAGAAATAGCCAGCTTATCTCTGAAATGGGAGAAAATGGAGGTGACTTATGAAGATGTGAGTAGTGACTCAAGCAAGGAAAGATGTGAGTTATGACTCGAGCATGGGGACAACAGAGGTGGAAAGCACAATGGATGCAAATCACCTATTCAGGGTATATAACAGTGGAAGAAATCCTCTTTTATGGCAATGATTGAAGTTTGAATTCATGCTAATTTTGTTATCTTTCAAATACCATGCCAACAAATAGTTAGCCTACACAGGTTTAGAAGTACTAGTCGACTTACATATGGTTGTGCCTCTCATTTCAACGGATTCACTTGCAAGCAAATAATCATGAACAAATCTTCAAAAGAAAAATCATCGGCGACATCTAGAAAAACTGAAGTAGTAGAAGAAGAATTTTAGAATACATATATATTATCATAAAATGAATGGAGAGATTTAAATGAAGTAACAAATGTCTCAGTGATGATAAATATATCTGCTTACTACATTGAGGATCAAACTTCCCTCAAAAGAGTAAAGGAAGCATCAAAATTCATTTGATGATAGATTATCTAGTAAATGAAGTAGAGTACATAAGCCTTATATTTGGGATAACTTAGCATAATCAAGGGTTCTCTTTCCATCTGGTTTGTTTGACAAATAAAGTCTTCCATACTCTTCTACTCTCATTGTCTTGTATAACACCTTCTCTTCGGTACTGCCCAAAACTGGTGAAATTATTCCATCGTACTTTGGAACTTGAAATGCTGATATGGATAGTCGCTCCTTCTGGGCATTTATGGTGACCCTGTGCTCAATGCTCTTATACTTCCCATTTGTCATAATCTGTAACCAATGATTAATTTTAATTAAATAAAATACGAAATTCCTCCCTTATATAAGGTAGTTTGAAACTAGTGTAATATGTTCATACTGTTTATGAAACATCTCCCACTACACTACTCAATTATCACTCGGGTCAATAAAACACTCTCAATTCTAAATTGTTTGTGTTTCATTCCTAGAATCCAAAATTAGGTTTAAAACCATACCTCAAGGAAGTCACCCACATTTACCAATAATGCATCACCCCGTGGTTTTACTGGGATCCATGCACCATGCCTTCTAATTTGTAGGCCTTGAACTGCATTCACTTCTAGCAGGATAGTTATAAAAGATCCATCAGAATGCGGTGAGAAACCTAAAACCTTTTCGGGCGTGGTTGTGCATGAAGGGTAGTAGTTCATTCTCAGAAACTGGCCCACATGCTTGTCTTCCATTAATTCAGGATCAACACCTATTGTTTTGGCAATAAAGGTGGCAAGAGAATGACTGAGTTTCATCAACTCGGAAGAGTACTCTTCAATAGAATTCCTAGGATTAAAAAAATGTATGTGTTACTGTTAGATATTTGTAGAAATTTAAATAGCTACATACTTTTAGTGACCTGACTTGGCATTAATTTTTAGGGGATATCATTTGCTAGTGTAAAGTATAAATAGAACAAGCAGACCACATTTTGTTGTTTGTTTAGCCATTGGCATGCTTGTACTTTGTTGGGCACACCATGAACACTATCAAATCAATTGATAGATACTTATACGAAAATATTACCCTGGTAAAGTAGTTCATTTTATTTTGCAGAAAAGTTTAATGTCATTAGTTCCTCTCTTTTTCATATTTCAGTAAATTGCTCAACATATATGTTTGATCAAGAAATTATTCAATTAAACCAAATGTCCCACTCACAAACATGCAAATTATGGCAATGAAAGCAACATGTCCCGTTCATTTAAAGATTTGGCATGTTCTTCGTTAACCAAATGATTACATGTTACAAACCGGAACTTTTAGGAATCCAATTTTGATTCAATTCTCGAGTCGGACATATTTAAATAATTTTCTTAATTTGATGATTTGATTAGAAAGAAATAGTTTCAATTTACCTTTATTATCCATCTAGAAATATAATATGTTTCAAACACAAACAAACTAACCTGAAATTAGGAGGCTGGTTTGGCCAGTAACTCATATCACGGGCCTGAGGTGGCTGCGAAAAGAGGCCAAACATGTCTGACCAATCTAGCTTTTGATCATCCGAGAGAACAAACGCTTGACCATAACCTTGAAGATCTCCTACTCGTTGCGCATATGCATTCTTAACTTCGAGGGGCAGCTGAAAGAACTTCTGAATGTCATGCTTCATACCCGCGATGACCTCAATTGGTATTCCATGATTTACAACCTATAGATTGTAGAGATTAGATAAGTAGTCTTGCTTTACATATGGACTTCTATTTTTAGCAATGGAATGGCTGGATCTAGTAATAAATATCTAGAAAATTAAGTATGCTGTTAAAATTAGAAAAGTTTACTAAACCGCACCTGGAAGAAGCCCCAGTCCTCACAGGCAAATCTGAGCTTGGCGGCCTCCACTTCCACTGACTCGGCGTCGAGGAGCTTGGCGAGGTCGATCACCGGAACCTCATCGGAGTGCTCGGCGAGAACCGTGTCCCCGTCGACGCCCGGCTGGATGTACCGTTCCATCGCGTCGACCGCCACCTGGCCGGCAGACGCCGCCAGCGCCTGGACGTTCCTGACGGGGAGCGACGTTCCTGACTGCGACCATCTGCCCTCGCTGGCGCTGCTGCCACCACTCCTCGCCTCCACCTCCATGATCACTCGCAAGTTACTTCTCTGCCACACGTCTACACTGCACACTCTACTCCAGTTACTCTGCCTGCTTATCTGACCAGGCATTGAGCCGTCCAGGCTACTTATAGAGTGCAAGATTGTTAGTGCTCGCAACTTGCAGTAATCTTTTTTCTTGGATCTGATCGAGCTCAATGATTCCTCGATCGGCTCGTCTGAGGTTCTCCGATCCATGCAGTTGGACGCACCGATCGAGGCTAAATAATGGCCGGCGGCTAACGGCCGAATTTTACGTGGATAGAATACTTTTGCACCCCACATGCATGACATCAGTGTGCCCTCCAACTGTAAAACGCTTGGTTCACGGTGTTTAAACTGCAGCAGAAATGCAGTAGAGACCACTGCACGCCGGCCCGGAATACAGTGTAAACAAAATGAGATGGAACGGACGTAGATAACCCCGGCTTGGAACATCAAAGTGAATGGCAGAGGGCGAAGTTGGAGCGAGCAAATAACCTATGGGTCCGTTCGATTCAGAGTTTCAGACGAACGCATTTGGAGCATACGCGATTACACCCCACGACACTGGGGCGCGCGGGCGTGGAGAGAGGACCTCCTTTGCATGCATGCATCGCATTTGTTATTGCTGTGTGGGACCGCTGCTATAGTGTTTTCTGTCTCACCTAATATACATTCACATGATATTCTCTACTGATTAAGTTTCGTTCAAATAAATAGATGCCTAATGCATGTTACAATAAAAGATTGATTTACATTCTGTTTGCACAAATGTATTTTTTCTGACAAGGTCTTTAAAACAAGACCAATATTGAATATATTTTCAGAAGTTAATATTTTGACAACTAAGTAACCATGCTTCAAACTTGTTTCATACAAATTTATTAATTCCATGCGAAAAAATTAATAATGTTTCATTATGTTTCACAAAAAAGTATCTTGTTATTTCACTATGGCTACCCTTGTTCGGTTGCATTTCATAATGTTGCATTGTGTGCTAATGAGTGTCAAACTGATTATTAGTAATCTAAAAGTTTGTAAATATTAATAGATTTTATTGCAACAAAACTTTGAACTTATCTACTCCATAGTTATGTGTACTTTTATAGTGTTTCACCATGTTTCATAATTTAAAATTTAAAATTTATTCAAATATGAAGTGGTCTCATTTCAAAGGTCCCATCGTCAAAAACACAAATATGAAAACGGGTCATAAATTATACTTTTGGTTCAAAATATAAAATAGATTCAAACTCGGAAATAAAATGAAAAAGCATGGGATGGTGGAGCATAGGTGGAACAGTGCGCTTGCATGTGGTGAGAGAAAGATCTACCTACTGTGAGCAGTATAAATGCATGGCATCGGATCTCCAAGCAAAACCAACGGTGCATGCATGCACGGTGGGAGGTGAGCTTTTCTCTGCGGGCGTGTGAAAGGATCGATATAGTTGACTAGAGAGGGGGGTGAATAGGCAACTAACAATTTTTAGCTTTTCTTTACCAATTTAAAATTTGCAACAAAGTAGGTTGTCTAGATATGCAACTAGGTGAGCAACCTATATGATGCAACAACAACAAGCATACAAGCAAGCAAGAGATGCAACACAACATAAGCTTGCACAAGTAAAGGTACGAGATAATCAAGAGTGGAGCCGGTGAAGACGAGGATGTGTTACCGAAGTTCCTTCCTTTTGAGGGGAAGTACGTCTCCGTTGGAGAGGTGTGGAGGCACAATGCTCCCCAAGAAGCCACTAGGGCCACCGTATTCTCCTCACGCCCTCACACAACGCGAGATGCCGTGATTCCACTATTGGTGCCCTTGGAGGCGGCGACCGGACCTTTACAAACAAGGTTGGGGCTCTCTCCACAACCGAATTGGAGGCTCCCAACGAAACCACGGAGCTTCACCATAATGGAATATGGCTCCGATGTGACCTCAACCGTCTAGGGTACTCAAACACCCAAGAGTAACAAGATCCGCAAGGGATTAGTGGGGGGAATCAAATTTCTCTTGGTGGAAGTGTAGATCTGGGCCTTCTCAACCAATCCCCAAAGAATCAACAAGTTTGATTGGCTAGGGAGAGAGATCGGGCGAAAATGAGCTTTGGAGCAACAATGGGGCTTGGGGGAAAAGAGGTGAGTCAACTTGAAGAAGAAGACCTCCTTTTATAAGGGGGGAAACAATCCAACCGTTACCCCCGCTCAGCCCCGCACAGAGCGGTACTACCGCTGTGGCCAGCGGTACTACCGCTCCCCCTCGCGGTACTGCCACACAGACAGAAGAAAGCAAGAAGCGGAGCAGGACCTGGACCCAGGGCGGTACTAACAACAGTGGTAAGGGCGGTACTACCGCTTACGAGCGGTACTACCGCCTCTACTGCCGCTGCCAGTTCCGCAAAACCCGACACGAGAGGCGACAACCTCGAGTCAAGGCGGTAGGAGCGCGGAACCGTAGCGGTTCTATAGCTGAGAGCTCCAGGCGGTACTACCGCTGTGGAACGGTACTGCCGCTTGTAGCTCTTGAGTGGTACTACCGCTGGGGTCCGCGGTACTACCGCTGGGACCAGATTTCATAGAGAAGGCAACAAGGGAGCCTCCATCGAAGTGGGAAGGCTCAGAGGATGCAAATGGGATGTGTACGTGTTGATTCCACCCTAGCCTAACCAATGCGGACCCCCTCTTGATAGTACGGTGACTCCTACGACACAAGTCCACCAAAACTGAATCGAAAGAGCTACACCGTCTTCGCTTAAAACTCCGAGGGGAGGGAATCATCTCGTGCCAAAGGATGAATCTCTGAAATACTCAACGCACACGATTAGTCCGCAAAGACGTTGTCATCAATCACCAAAACTACTTAGAGAGAGACATGCCTTAACAATCTCCCCCTTTTTGGTGGATTGATGACAACATGGGATTTGCACAAAAGGTAATACAAGAAAGTAAATGAATCCCAAAACTACAAAATATAGATGGAGCTCCCCCTGAATGTGTGCACGTAATAAGAGGTGCCTTTGGGAAGCAGAGCACATACATTAGGATCAACGCTCCCCCTATATTTTATAGTCAGACAGCATTAGCAACAGGTAATGGAACATATAAA
Organism: Aegilops tauschii subsp. strangulata; assembly: GCF_002575655.3. Taxonomy (NCBI): domain Eukaryota; kingdom Viridiplantae; phylum Streptophyta; class Magnoliopsida; order Poales; family Poaceae; genus Aegilops; species Aegilops tauschii. The sequence goes on along the minus strand of NC_053036.3, from coordinate 32,882,099 downwards.
GCTCGGATGCATAAGAGTAGGAGTGAGCAAAGAATATAACTGGATAAGCATGCAACTCACATACTACCAAGGTACTCGACAAACTAGATAATAAAAGGATAAGGTAGCATTTGTCTCACACCATATGATAGGGTACAGGGTCTCACAAACATAAACCAAACAAGCGTAAAAAACGAGAAAAGAGTTTGCGAGAAAGACAGGCAAGGCAAACACGCCACACAAACACACGCTCGCAACTCGACAACGACAAATCCCTAAGCTCTCTCCCCCTTTGGCACCGAGACACCAAAAAGGCAAAGAGCGCTGCTACAGCTCCAGGTGATAGCAAACTGAGGGTCTCCATCATCACATCCCAGCAGGATCGTCTGCACTGCCATCATCAGTAGGAAACTGCTCGGTGTCTGAATCGGTCCACGGGCAGTGTTGCTGAACCCATTCCTCCTCATCAGTGATCTTTCCCTCAGATCCGCTGGCAACAGTGGCACCCAACTGGCGCATGAGCTCCTTGTGACGGCTCCTGGCCTTCTTCTCAGAAACATGAGCCATATACTGTCCATGAGACTCCATGCAAAAGAGTTTCTTCATATTGCGCTTGATCTTCTTTGCCCATGAGGGCTCCACTCCAGAGGGCTCATAATCCACATCATCGTCAGCATCAGCCTCGACCTCGGTCTCCATGTCAGCAGCTCCAGATGGAATCCCAGACCTAGAAGCCGGGGTGCCCTAGTTCTCCTTCTTCCGTAGACGCTTGATCTCATGGGAGATCAACTCACCAGTCTCCAGCAACATTAGGATACACGCGAGCCCAAGCCTTCTCAATGAGTAACATGATAAACGGACCATAAATAGGGCACTTGTGCTCAGAAATGGCGGAGACGAGTTTAGACCACATGACATGAGAGATATCCAATGATTCTCCAGTGTTTTCTTCCTTCTTATGCTGGCAGAAAAGAAGCATGTCTACGAGAAAGGAGTGAACCATATCCAAGTTCCCAATGCGAGGGAAGAGAGTCTCTCGGAAGATGCGATGAAGAATGTCCAGATAGGCAGGCAGCTCATAGGTCTCCTTCTGAGTCACGGGGTGAATCTTCAAAGTACAGTAGGGACAGAGAGATTGCTTGTGAGTGGACATTGCATTGCGATGAGGGCGAAAGCCAACTGGGTTCTCAAGTCCGTGATCTTCAACACCAAGTAACTCCATGAAGGCCTTCCACTTGACGGAAAGCAGCCTCCCATTTGTCATCCAAGTCAGAGTCCTTTCCTCATCTGTTCCAAGATGGACCGTGGCATAAAACTGAGCCACCAAATCTGCATCAAAATCCTTGTTGAACTGCATGATCCTGCGGATGTTCAACTGAGAGCACATCTGTAGGGCATCACCAAAGTAAGCAAGATCCTTCTCCATAAAGTCAATGTCAATGGTGGGAACATCAACATAGAGATTCTTCTTCGATCTGATCACATCAAAGTAGATGGCATACTGAAAACGGTTCCAGAACGGGCGGTTGACCAAAGTGGGTTCTTGATCTTCCACATAGGGCTTGTGCCAACGCCTTCCCAGAATTCCTTGGCATTCATCTATGTCACAGTCTTGCACCTAGGTTTTGGCCTGTGGGCAGTAGTCTTCTTGTGCTGAGAAGGAGGAGGAACACTTGAGGAAGCAGTCGCGGTCTCAGAGGTACGATAGCGCTTTGAAGTTGAACGCCCGGGGTTGACACGCCGGATATGCTGTTCAGAGAGGCCATCACCTGGAACCAAACACACGGACAGAAGAGACAAACCGAAAGAAAGAGCATAAGCCACCAAACAAAACAACATGGATCAAAAATTTGCAGGAATATGATGGAAGTGGGCATCCGGCGGTAGTACCGCGATCAGTAAGCGGCAGTACCGCCCTAGCGGTAGTACCGCTCCAAGGGGGCGGTAGTACCGCACGAGACGGGGAAACGGCGGTTCCCTATAGCCGTGGTCAAATCCGGCACTACCGGGATGCCAAATTCAAAAATACTCCTACCAAATATCAATCCAAATAGTCTAGTCGCCTTCTCCAACCTACTCAAGCCTTGATTTAGCCAAAAATCGAGAGATGCAACAACTATTGCCCCTGAAACACTAGATCTGAAATCTAGGCAAGAAGAGAAAGGGAACGGGGGCAATACCGGCATCCATGGTAAGAGGACGGGGTGGGGATCCATTCCACCGAAGGGAATGGAGAGGGACGGACCGGAGATGGCAGCCCACCGGAGCCCTCCCGCGGCGAGTCAGCGCTGGAGAGACGAGGAGGAACGAGTGGGTTATGCGAATGGGTATGGGGGAGAAGAAACCTCCCCCTGCCCCGACATAACCCCCTGGTCCCGCCCGCAGCGGTAGTACCGCTTGGGTGGGCGGTAGTATAGCTTGTCAACACAAGCGGTAGTACCGCCCAGCCAAGACCCCAAAGACTAGACACAAAAAGGCTGAGCTCAAAAGGAAAGGAAAAACAAATGGCAAGGAGAGAGAACAAACACAAAGCAACAAGAACACCAACGAGAGGACAAGAAACACACACCTCTTCAAGAGAGGGCGGTGGCCGAGGCCACCTATGTTTGAGTCAAGAGGTATGGCGGCGCGAAGATTTTAACCTTGGGCCCATGACCAAAACTCGTCTTTGAAGCACAAGTACCATAAAAAATGGCTAATGTGAAAGACTTGATCAATTTATGCATAATGGGGTGAGGGAGAGTTCATTGAGAGAACAACACTCCCCCTATGTCCATGCCTACACCTAAACAAGACATCACGAAGAGTATGGTGGGGTGTTCCAAGGTTCAAGCCACATTGCTCGAATCAATGATATTTAGCTCATGCCTTAACTCGCGAAATCTTGATTCATCCAAGGGCTTCGTGAAGATATCTGCAAGGTTATCATGGGTGTTGACATAGTTGAGCTCGATCTCCCCTCGCCTAATGTGATCCCGGATGAAATGATACTGAATCTCAATATGCTTCGTCTTGAAGTGTTCCACCGGGTTGAGAGAAATCTTGATGGCACTTTCATTGTCACAACAAAGAGGCACTTTGTCACAAATGACACCGTAATCCTTTAAAGTTTGCCTCATCCAAAGAAGTTGTGCACAACAACTACCAGCGGCCACATACTCTGCTTCGGTGGACGAGAGACACACACAACTTTGCTTCTTAGAAGACCAACTCACCAAAGAGCACCCAAGAAATTGGCACCCTCCGGACGTGGACTTCCTATCCACTTTGTCTCCCGCCCAATCAGAGTCCGAATAGCCTACAAGATCGAAGTTTGCTCCTCTTGGGTACCATAAGCCAAAGTTTGGGGTATGAGCCAAATATTGAAAGATTCGCTTGATCACCACAAAATGGCTTTCCTTAGGTGCGGCTTGAAACCGTGCACAAGTTCCCACACTCAACATGATATCCGGTCTAGATGCACAAAGGTAAAGCAAGGAGCCAATCATGGAACGATATACCTTTTGATCCACCGCTTTACCATTGGGATCTACGTCAAGTTGGCATTTGACGGGCATTGGAGTGGAAGCCGGCTTGACATCACCTAGCTTGAATCGCTTGAGCATGTCTTGAGTGTATTTTGGCTTGGTTGATGAAGGTTCCTTCTCTTCTTTGCTTGACTTCAAACCCGAGAAAGAACTTCAACTCTCCCATCGAGGACATCTTGAACTTTGAGGTCATGAGAGCGGAAAATTCCTCATTGAAAGCTTTGTTAGGGGAACCAAAAATAATATCATCAACATATAGTTGGCACACAAACAACTCCCCTTTGACCTTCTTAGTAAAAAGAGTGGGGTCGATTTTCCCAATTTCAAACCCACGATCATGTAACAACTCGGTAAGGTGTTCATACCACGCACGTGGGGCTTTTTTAAGGCCATAGAGTGCCTTATCGAGTTGATACACATGATCGGGGAAATAGGGATCCTCGAACCCGGGGGGGTTGTTTGACATACACCAACTCATTAATAGGACCATTAAGAAAAGCACTCTTCACATTCATTTGTTGCAACTTAAAGTTATGATGAGAAGCATAAGCAATCAACATGCAAATGGATTCAAGGCGAGCAACGGGGGCAAAGGTTTCACCGTAGTCGATACCCTCGACTTGGGAGTAGCCTTGTGCTACCAATCAAGCCTTGTTGCGAACGATAATACCATGAGCATCTTGCTTGTTCTTGAATATCCACTTGGTTCCAATGACATTATGGTTCCCTGATGGCCTTGGCACCAATCTCCAAACCTTGTTGTGCTCGAAATTGTTGAGTTCTTCATGCATGGCATTAAGCCAATCTGGATCTTCGAGCGCCTCATAGACATTTTGGGGTTCAACACAAGAGACAAACGCGTGATGTTCACAATAGTTTGCCAATTGTTTACGAGTGCTTACCCCCTTTCGTATGCTTCCAAGCACATTTGTCATGAGATGACCCTTGGTAGAGAGCTTGGATGCAATCTTGGCGGCACGACGCTCCAATTCCTCCTCAGGAGTGAGTTGAGGAGCGGTTACTTGATCATCTTGAGCGTCATCATGAGCTTGTTCTTGATCTTGAGCTCACTACTAGGAAAAGGCCTACTAGTGGCGCACCAGTTTTGCCTACTAATGGCGCACCACTGGTGCGCCACTAGTACCACGCCACTAGTATTTTTTACTAATGGCGCACCACTGGTGCGCCATTAGTATGCCTCCCAGGGGGCCATATATACCCATGTGCTTTGCCATACTAATGGCGCACTGCGGGGTGATGCGCCATTAGTACCCTTTGGCATACTAATGGCGCACTGCGGGGTGATGCGCCATTAGTATCCTTTGGCATACTAATGGCGCACTGCGGTGTGATGCGCCATTAGTATCCTTTGGCATACTAATGGCGCACGTTGGTGTGATGCGCCATTAGTATGTATATTAGGGATTATTATTTTTTCTTTTCTGATTTTTGCACAGATTACAAAATATATTATTGGACAGAATATAAGCAGCACCACACAGCAACAGCAGATTCATCGAATACAATAGAAGATTAGTCTCCGAATAAAATTCATCATATTAGTCTCCGAATTCAAAAGACCGAACAAAGATAGAACATTACAAGTCTCGAGACCGCGAGTAGCGAGTTTGTCTTCACATTACAAGTCGATATCGATCATCTAAACTACCATCACATAGAAGAGAGCTGCGGTCATCACGATGAGCATCATCGCGATGAAACTGGTCTTCATCCGGTTCCTCCAACGCTCCCTCCTCTCTCCCGCTAGATAGCGCGCGTATCTAGATTCCGCCTCCACCCTAGTGGTGTACCCTTTGTAACTGTTACTGCTGAAACGGTGAACCTGTCTCCGACACTCCTCCCAGTCGTCGTAGACTCCGGGAACCTTACCCTTGTACACGACATACGACAGCATCTCTATGCACTAGCCAAACAACAGACAATACATAAGCAATATATAAGTATGCAACAAAAGGATCGGAAGAGAAAAGCAAGACATTAATAGCACGATTCATGGTCCTACTAATAAATAGCATCGATTACATCTAAGTTGAACGACTGTCCAAACCAAAGAGACATACAAGTTCATTAAAGTTTAATTACAACATGAGCTAATCAATGTTTCAGAACTACACATAGCATCACTACTTTCGACTCGACTCATGGGACCGGAGCGTGGATGAAGCCGCCGTCTGTCGTGATGGTCATGAAGTCGCAGGCGTTGTCAGCCTGCATTTGTAGCGTTGTGTCTATCTCACTGTTGGACGGTTGAAATTTGAGGTAGAACTGCCCCGAGGTACGAAGGACATCTTGATGGATGATTTCTGCAAACTCCGACTGGATGCGAAAGAATTCTTGTCGGATGTCCGCGTCCTGGATTGCCGCCAAGCTTGCGGCCCAATCTTTGAGATTATTTGGTAGCAGAAGGTGATTATGGTCCCGTACGATCGCCCGCATGTGATGGAGGGTGTAGTAGGCATCCTTCTGACCGTCAGGCGGCTGCTTGACGCAGGGGAACATCGTATTGTGGGTGAACACGTGCCTGCCGTACCTACGAACTGGCCTCTTAAAGGTGCCTCCAGATGCGGCGTAGCCGGGGAGAGCATCATCAAGAACTTTCTTGATATTTGTGTAGTCTATCTTGGAGTCACGGTCCGGGTCGAAATACGTGGCCATGGAATATTTCGGGCTTAAGAGGATGAGTGTGCAATGTGTGTCACTGCACAGAACACGGAATGTTAGAAAAAAAGAACAATCGAAATCTAAGAAATCATATGTTACGGGGCGGTTAGAAGATGACTTACTCGGGAAAGTAAGGCACAAGGAAGTTATCCTTATCTGGGTTTGCCAGAATGACGCCTTCGAGGTGTGAACTCGCGACTTGCCGGTCCCCAGCACTGCCCAAGATCTTGGCACGCATGTAGAAGGGGTCGACTATCACAATGTCCGGGGTCTTGTCTCTAATGATCCACATCTCCATACTCAGCGAAAACAGCCGAACGAAGGTGTAGTGCAGCGGATGAAGGTTAAGCATAGCAAAGATGTCATCAAACCGCAGGACGATCGTACCCCCGACGGCGCTATCCACAAAGCCCTTGCCCTCTGGAACCTTGGCCACGAAAACCAGGTATGCCACATCATTCTCTCTAAGACACCGCTTCTCCAAAGAAAGAACACTGTCATGCAGACTCCGCATAGCACCGGTTGCAGCATTGAGCATATTTGTCGGTAGCATCGCCCTACCCGCCACATGCACCCTCCTCGAGATATCCTTAGGTGAAGGTGGCCCGTCCTGAGCACGGATCGTACTCGGTGCCGGCTGGCTCGCACTGGCGCCCTTGTTAGTCTTTCGTTTCCGTCCCTTCTTCCTGATCTGCTGTAATGGGATCGAGTTCTTCTCACAGTCCGCCTTCTTGAGCGTGTTGGGGCTGATAATATTTGGCACCTCAGCTATCTGAGGCTCGGTGAAGGTGGCAGCTGGAGGCGTCTCCTGAGAACTGAACGCCAGACGACGCCTGTTGCAATTGGGTTTCTCCGCCGTACCAGCTAGATCGCGGTCGTCTTTTTCAGGGTTGGGTTCTTGAGAAGGAGGCCCGCAGAACTCGTCACCGTACCCATGTTCGGCAAAGTACTTATCGACGTTGGAAAATGTACCGCCGTCGTTGTCGTCGTTGTCCGGATCCTGTGCCATATGCATGTCCGGATTCTGTGCCATAGGGATGTCTGGCATGTCGGGTAGCGTTGCGGCGTTCTTGCCATGGCTTGGCGCTGGCACGACTGGCGGTCTTGTCTGTGGGGTGGTGTCCACCACCCCCAAACGAATTTGGCTCTTCGGCCAAAGCAGGGGCCAACTTACACAGGCACTGAGGGTCATCACATCATCTTCGTCGGCCCCAGCGGGTCGAATCGGAGGTAACAACTCGTCGCAGCCTAGCAGCACCCGAACCAGTTCAACCCTATACAAGGTGGGTGGCATCGGATTACCGTGGAACACGTGGTTGCCCGGAACGATTCTGCCCTTGGCGACATCGACCAACTCGCCGCCCACGAAGTGCAGGAGAGTGCAAGGAACATCGGTGGCGCCCTGCGAAAACATGTAGGGCGTCAGGGATGCCCAGTCAAAGGCATGGAGATGAAGTCATCGGCCGAGAGGCTTAGTTACCGTGATGCCATCGAGCTCGGCTAATGTCGAGGCACCGCCAACGGCGGGCGTGCGCGTGCAACTGACGGAGGGGCCGCTTCCTGGCGAGGTGCCGGCCGGCGTGCACCCGGGTGCATTAAGCTCCAATGCCCGTGCCGGCGCCGGAGACACGAATACCGCCTCCGCCAGAGACACCAATGGCGCCACCTGCGCGTTGTGCGAGTTGCTGGCCGTGAAGCTGGGAACCGGGGGAGGCCCCTATTGGCCGCCCGCAATCCACGTCGTCAGCCCCTGAATCAAGGTAGGCACAATGCCGGTGAGCGTCGTTCCCAGTTGTTGTTGCACTTGCTCTTGGACAATCTCCGGAATCCGCGCCACTTGTGCCTTGAGTTCTTGAACCTCGCGCGACTGGCTTTCCGAGCTGGTCTTTTTCTCCTTTCGCCCACCAGCGGTATAGTATGACGACCATTTTGTGGACAAGCCTTTGCCGGCCACACGACCAGCTGACGACGGCTTACTGAGCTTATCCTTGTTTTTCATTACGTTCAACGCCCTATTTAAAGGGGTACAAAAGGGGAGCTCTGAGACGACCCCGCGCTACTGCTTTCAGCCTCCTGCGGAAGGAATGTGAACCATTTAGAAATTTGGCTTCATTAATTAGAATGCAACCATATGGAGCTAATTACGCGGGGGTGTATTCCTTACCAGAACAAGCTCAAGCGCCCTGGTCTTCGGATCCGTGGTAAGCTCCTTTCTTACCGGGTCCTCCTTGTACCGGGCCCTGACAAAGTTCCTGGTCCGCTTGTCACGTAATTTCTCGAAGCAGGGCGGTAGGCCTTGCTCGGCACGCTCCGCGTCCTCCTTGTCCCATATAGGCTCCGCCACTCTGTAACCGCCGGGACCGAGTTGGTGGACCCCTAAGTTCAACTCCCGCATTTCTTTCCCCCACTGACTTGATTCGGAGGTTGCGCTGCTCTCGCACTTGATCTTGAACTCCTTGTAGTCATCTTCGCTCATCAAAGGATATTTCGCCTTGATCTTCTCATAACTATCACCTTTTTCAATCATTGCCTTCACCGTGCTTCCCCATGTAGACAGGGCCGTGCTCATCCTCGTGAGGGCGGCACTGTTCACTTTATTCCCTGAGAGGCGTGTGTTTGCAAACTCAGCGGGGAACTTGTATCGTCCGTGCAGCTTCGTGAAGAGGAGGCTGCGCAAATTCCCTTGGTCCTTATGCCTTAGGTTCTCGGTGTTGATCGAGACGGTGCTCCGGAGAATGCACCCGAGCTGAACCGAGTACCCCTTGACTACATGTTTGGGCGCCGTTGGATGCCCGTCGGAGTTCACTTCAGTAAATTCCTCCTTGACGGTGCCGAGCACGTTCGGGCGCCGGTCCTTCCGTTGCCTCTTCGGTTGGCTGCCATCTGTGCGTGCGCTGCCATCATCAGTGGTGGCATCCTCGGCGGCACCATCAGTGGTGTCATCCCCGACGCCACTAGGGGTTGTGTAGTCAGGATCGGTGTCTTCCGCGGCGGCGTCCTCATAGCGGTGAGGTTCTTCCTCCATCTCCTGGGACAGCTCCCAGAATTGCTTGCCGCCCGAACCGCCGGCCTCATCGTTGTGGGCCATGTTTCGCTCTAAATAGGAAAAAAGTTTGGTCAAAAAGTTGGTTATTGTCAAGGAACAAGATCATGGTCTCATCATTTAGGGTTTGTCGACACCGAGGCATCCTAAAAGCTAAGCTTTTATCATTTAGGGTTTGTCGACGCCGAGGCACCCTAAAAGCCTAAGCGTACATCATTTAGGTTCTCATCGACACTGAGGCACCCTAAAAGCCAAGGTTTTATCATTTAGGGTTTGTCAATGCCGAGGCACCCTAAATGCTAAGTTAAGTTTTCATCATTTAGGGTTTATCGATGCCGAGGCACCCTAGGTTGGCTGATATATATGGGTATCGTCTAATAATATACCCTACTTAATTAAGGACAAACACCAAGAGACAGTAAACATATCACACTTCTATATGTATAACACAAGAGGCAGTTGATCCTACTTAATTAAGTACTAAGATACCCCGGCCCATGCATTAGTCGCAAGTACCCCATATGTCCTATTTTTAGCAAAGTCATGCTAAAATTCACAGAAAATTTCAGCATGACCTTTGCTGAAAATAGGACATATGGAGTACCCGAATTTGCCGGAACGGAAGTTAATCGACATTCCGGCAAACTCAAGGGCCTCTCGGGGTACCTGCAAAATCATTATCCCCGCGTAATGAGGTCGCCAATGGGTCATTTCAGAAGATCACAAGTAGCATCATCACAAGTACAACATCATCTATAGCTTTATATTAACAAAGCATCAGCACATATACAAAAGACCACTTATGCCAACAGTATGGTTTATATCAGATTCAGAGTTAGAAACAGGAAAAACTGGTGCTTCAAAGCCTACTGGACACAATTTACATCTATCAGTACAGGATGTCCTGACTAATTTCAAGTGTTCACAGGTGAACTTGTACCATGGATGAGCCTAGTGCTTCATTAGTCACCCTGTGCATGAAATGTATCGTGTATCAAACCATCAATTAACTACTAAAAAACAAAAACCTTCATGACAGAGTGAAAATAGTTACCGAACTCAATGACTAAAGATATGTAAAATGTATGACACAGAAAATAAAGAAATCATGTTGATGAATAGTATTGTGTCAAGTTCAGTTTGAAAATTCAGTTACTGCTTGAGTGATTTGACACCAAAAATTACTCCCAAAATTACAATGACTGTATATTGACTGCATATGCTTGTTTTGATTGTAACTTGGTGAAGTAGTCACTACTGTACTACTAGTGTGCAGCGATTGGGGAGAAGAGCTCATCGATTAGATTGTAACTTGGTGCACTTGCATTCAGTCACCACCACCAAATCCTAGTGCAGCTGTGGTTCTAAAATCCTAGTGCACTTGCACTTGGTGCACTTGGAGAACATGATTGGGCATTCTGAAACATAATTGCTCTAGTGCAGCTGTGGTTCCAATTGAGGTGTGCCCTATGGTCTTATACATAAGCCAAACAAACTAATTGGGGTTCAGCAGCAAGCAGCTGCACAACTGCATCACTCCCTGTCTCCCTCCCTTCAGATACAGCGGCTCAAAAGTCAAGTAAACTGAAGATTAATCTAACAAGCCTGACAGTAGCTAACTGTACCTAACTGTACCTAACTGATGCTAACTGTACCTGACTGGATTTTTTTATGACAACTAACTGATGCTAACTGTACCTAACTGTACCTAACTGATGCTAACTGTACCTAACTGATGCTAACTGTCACAAATATGATATTTTTATAACAAAATACATCATTATCAGGGCACATTATGGTCATTTTCTTACATGATGTGTAACATCCCAAATTTTCAATTTGGAATGTTATACATAGATCATCATTTGCATATCATGTTTTGTTGCATTTTGACAAATCCTCGATAAATCCTAAGCAACTCAAGGACCCTCGGAGAGAGTTGGGGATTTTCTCGAATTTTTCTTATTTGATTTTTCAAACGAGGATTTTATTTTAATTATTTTTCTCTCCGGAAAAATATTTCAATTTATAAATAAGCGAGAGGAGAAAATATGACTTCTCCAAAACATTGAAATACTGGAGGAAAAATGTTAAAAACATTATTTGGAATTTATTGGATTTTACTTGCAATTTTTATTGCATTTAAAAAATATGCATGTTTTCAAAATATTTATTTTTGATTTTAAAAATGTTCACCCTATTCTAGATTTTCTAACTAGACGGGGAAATTTTATTTCATATTTTTCTGATTTTTATTTATTTTTCTACGCAATATTTTCCGCGGAACATTTAAAAAAAATTCGCGCCGCGCCGACTGGGCCGAGCCCAGCCGACGGCCCACCCCGCCCGCGCTCTCCTTCCTCCCCACGACGCCGCCGGAGTCCGCCGGGAGCACGGGAGCCGCCGCCGCCTCGGATGCCCCTTCCCCAAGCCGGAGTACCCCCCCTCCATATATACCCCCCTCCGTTTCTCCTTACCCGAGCCGCCGCCGCCGCCCGCATCGCCCGCCGCCGCCGCCCGTAACCCGCTGCCGCCGCCGCCCGCCCTCGCCGCCGGAGCCGCCGCCCCGAGCCCCGCACCCCCGCCGCCACGAGCCCCGCACCCCCGCCGCCCCTCGCGCCGAGCCCGGAGCCCCGCCCTCGCCGCCGGAGCCCGATGAGGTACTGCCCGTGTTCGCGTTGACCGGTTTTCTAAAAAAACCTTTTGTTTAAAAAAAATCCCTAGATCGGTTTTTTTGGTTTTCTTATTTTACGAGCGTTCACCGAACCGTTCGTTTTAACGAACGCGTTCGTCGGTTTTTCTCTGTTAACGAACGTCCGTTATTTAAACCGTTCGTCCGTTTTTCTTTTTCGTCGGATTTTCTCGTTATTTTCTCAGATTCGATTTCTGATTGAATTTTCGAATCTGTATAACTTCTCGCTCGTTTATCGGAATCAGGTGATTCAAGCGCCTAGAGTTTCGTCTCGAAATTCTCTTTCCGTTTAATCTACTCAAACAAGTTTTTGCAGCAGTAAAATTTGACCTAGATCCAGATTAGCAAACGAAGTTTCTTTCTTTCGCCGTTTGACTTTCGTTGCTTCTTTCAAGTTGATTCTTTTTGCAAACCGGAGTTCTTAAGTTGAACTTTCTGGTTGGATCTTTCTTTCGAGTTTTACCTGTGCATTAGATGAGTACTGATTGTATGCTTGTTTGTTTGCGATAGAGTATCCGGAGTGTGCCGCTTGTTACTTCGACTCGCTAGGTTTTGCGGATCATCAGCAAGGCAAGTAACACTTTGATCATACCCCGTTCATACCCAGTTTTATTGCATTAGATCTTTTTCCTCAAACACATTGCATGATTAGGATCTATTTAAACTGTGGGTATTGGGAAGTAGTTGAGGTAGTACCTATTACCTGTTTATATCAAACCCTTGGGAGTTACTTCTACGTTGCTATTATATTGCCATGCTATGCTCGTAGACGTGGATTGGGTTTGAGAGATATTCATGACAGATGTGAGTGTTTAATAATGGTTCAACTTAAGGTGGCAACTAAAACTCACATCTGGGTGGATTGAGGCACCTGGAGAACCCAGTGTTGTCTGTATGTATAAGGTCCGCCACCCAGGCTCAAAGGGATCATAAGATTATTCATGCTAGAAACTTCCGTGTGCAGCCGCAAGCTATTATGGGCTCTAGCATAGCTGAGTAGGTTACAGGATCTCTTGAAGAGGTGGACTAGCAGATGTAGGGGAAAGTAGGTGTACCGGTCCATCCAGAGTAGAGAGTGACTGTTTCTGAAAGACTGTGTCTGGGTCATCCGTTTCTCAAACATCATGTAGTGCGAGAATCAAGCGGAGGCGATCGAGTCTTGTGGGGAAAAGTGCACAAACCTCTGCAGAGTGTACAAACTGATCATGATTAGCCGTGTCCCCGGTTATGGACAACTTGAGTATCTAGTACCTGGATTATCATTTGAATCTCATCACCGTGATACTTATAATTAATTTTGTTGGGTTAATGATGTTACTTAATTGGGATTGAGTTGGAGATACCTTCTCAATGTTTCAACCACCATGATAGTTAAATAAAAATTTATTCCTTTGCAGTAGGATAAAATTGGCTTTTCGCAAAACTGTAACCATAGAGCTTTCCACCAGCCATATATGCATATAGTATAGCCTTATCATTGTTCATTGCTCTCTATGTGTTGCTTTGCCAGCATATTCTATGTGCTGACCCGTTTTCGGGCTGCAACGTTTCATGTTGCAGACTTTTCAGACGACGAGTAAGGTGCCTTAGGTCGTGGTCTTATACTCAGTGATGCCGCTGGAGTTGATGGACTCACTTATCTTCCAAGCCTTCCGCTGTTATCGTTATTAGATGGCCTTAAGCCATGTTTATTATACTTAATCTCTTCGGAGATATTCGTTGTAATAAGTGTGTGATTGCTACTCTGTTATAAATCCTCCATTTGTACTGTGCGTGTCAGCATTACTGATCCAGGGATGACACTGGTGCACAGCAGCACAGGCCATTTGAGGTCTGGTCGCTACAAAGTTGGTATCAGAGCACACGCTGACTGTAGGACACGACCACTAAGCTTAAGCCCTAGAAAAACTTCTCTCTTCTCATTTCTGACCCCTCTCCACTTTCTACTCTTTTAGGAATGGCGAATGCAAGGAGCAAGTTCATGCAACCAGATGAAGACACGCCATTTGGACGACATTTGAAGGAAGTCACCAAGTACTTGAACATAGGAATACCAAGCGTCACCGGAACCTGCAACGCTACATTACCTGAAGAGGAGAGTTGGAAGATTCAAGTTATCATTCCAGGAAGGATGTTTAGTGCCATGAGATTGGTTTTCGAAGCACCAACTTGGAGCTTAGGGAAGAGCATGGCCGCACATATCGCCATGGGACGCATCGGAGAAGTCTACCACCAGGAGCTTAAGGATACAATTGTAGCTTTCATCCAGGAGCAGAACCAGCATATTCGACGCCGGGAGAACCAGATATGCACGGACAAGGAAGAACTAAAGAAGGCATTTTTTTACTCCAAGAAGAACTCAAGACTACACGCGAAGACTATCTGGAGGAAATCAACGCACTAGTCGGGAAGATTGACGACCTGGAGAATAAGATTGGAACATTCATGGGAAATCCAGTGCCAAAAGCAGAAGTCGACGAATGCACTTGTCCGGATAACTACATCATCATCGACGACACCGACTCGGAACCAAGTGAAGACGAATGGATTGATGAAGCTGGAGCAGACATCATGGAGTCTTCAACGGATCAGAATTTTTAGTAGACTACCATATCAGTAGTAGTTTTTCCCCCATTTAGTAGTATAGCTCAGGCACTTTGTAACGCTAGTTAGATCGATTGTTTTGCCTTGTTTGGATTGATTGAGTGATATTGATTGTAATTGCCTCATGAGCATATGGGTAGTGTTTTCTCTCCAGACCTCATTCTACTCTTAATTCTCATCTTTTCTAAACCTATCAGATGCCTCCGAGACGCGACACCGGATTTGTTTTCCCGCCAGAGATCACCCAGTTGATTCAGCAACAGAATGCCTTGATGCAAGTGTTAGTTCAGAACCAAGGCAACAACAACAACAACAACCCACCGCCACCATCACCTGTTGACCACTTAGCCCGTTTCTTAAGGCTAAACCCGCCGGTGTTTTCCAGTAGCACCGAGCCGATTATTGCAGATGATTGGCTCCGCAAAGTTGGAAGGGAGTTAACCACTGCAGGATGCACAGATGCGGAAAGAGTGCGTTTTGCCGCACATCAGCTTGATGGACCCGCAGCATCATGGTGGGAGAATTATACAGCCACGCACCCTATTGACACTGTCACATGGGACCAGTTTCAGCAAGCTTTCCGTACAGCTCATGTTTCAGCAGGAGCTATGGCTATGAAGAAGCGTGAGTTTCGCAACCTACGCCAAGGAGGACGCACCGTAGGCCAGTATGTGGAAGATTTCAGTAAGTTAGCACGTTATGCACCAGATGACGTTGCTACGGATGCTGCCAAGCAGGAGAAATTTCTGGAAGGACTGAATGATGAGCTGAGTATGCAGTTGATGGTAGCAACCTTCAACAACTACCAGGAGCTGGTATATAGAGCTCTCATGATAGAAGGGAAGCAACAGCAGATTGAAAACCGCAAGAGGAAGTATGGACAAGGGAAGTATAATTCTGGAGCCCAGCAGAAGCCACGATTTACCCCGAACCCGGGAGGACAGTTTCAGCATACCCATGGAGGAGGTAGTTCGCACAACCATAATGGCTCCAAGAATGGTAATGGGAATGGAGGAGGAAACGGACAGAACCGCACCAACCCATCTACCCCAACCAAGAGAGATCTAAGTCACATTACTTGTTTCAAGTGCCAGAAGACGGGACATTATGCAACTGATTGTCCCGAAGCCCAAAATGGAAACGGCAATGGAAGCTCTGGGAAGAAGCCGAACCCGTTCAACAAAGGACATGTGAACCACGTGAGCGTGGAGGAGATTGAAGCTCAGCCTGATGCAGTAATAGGTAAGTTTTTGGTTAATTCATTTACTGCAACTGTTCTTTTCGATACTGGTGCATCGCATTCATACATATCAAGGGGATTCGTAAACAAGTTTAAGATGCCCACCCAAGTTCTCAAAAGCCCCATGTTAGTAACCTCGCCAGGAGCAGAGTATATGGCCACCCAAGGATGTTTTAAGATACCGTTGGCCATTGGAAGGCATGTTTTCCCCTCAGACCTCATTGTTTTGGAATCGCAAGGTTTGGATGTGATTTTGGGAATGGATTGGCTATCGTTGTATGGAGGAAACATCGATTGTGCCAGCAAGACTATTTTGCTTACCACCCCGGAAGGAAAAAGGATCAAGTATGTATCCAGGCATATGCCGAAGAGGACTCAAGTGAATTCCTTATCAGGAGTTGTACAGGAGGAAGTACCAGTGGTGAAGGATTATCCGGATGTATTTCCAGAAGAGTTGCCAGGCATGCCACCAGATAGAGACATTGAGTTTTTGATTGAACTTTTGCCAGGCACAGGGCCAATATCTAAGAGACCGTACAGGATGCCCGCAAAGGATTTGGAGGAAATTAAGAAGCAGATCAAGGAGTTACTGGATAAAGGCTATATTCGCCCAAGTTCGTCACCTTGGGGATCACCAGTACTTCTAGTAGAGAAGAAAGATGGGTCACTAAGGATGGTTGTTGATTACCGAGGATTGAATGAAGTGACCATCAAAAACAAGTACCCACTTCCGATGATCAATGATTTGTTTGACCGCCTGCAAGGAGCTAAAGTATTTTCCAAGATCGATCTACGATCAGGATACCATCAGTTAAAGATTCGAGAGCAGGATATACCCAAGACAGCATTTACCACCAGATATGGATTGTATGAGTATACCGTTATGTCATTTGGACTGACTAACGCACCGGCCTATTTTATGAACCTGATGAACAAAGTGTTTATGGAGTTTTTGGATAAGTTTGTCGTGGTGTTCATTGATGATATTTTAATCTTTTCCAAGGATGAAGAAGAGCATGAGGAGCTTTTACGATTGGTACTTGAGAAGCTCAGAGAACATCAGTTATATGCCAAGTTCAGCAAATGTGAGTTTTGGTTGAAGGAAGTTGGATTCCTTGGACATGTTATTTCTAGAGAAGGAATAGCAGTAGACCATGCCAAGGTTGACACAGTGACAAGTTGGGAATCGCCCACGACAGTTGGAGAAATCCGGAGTTTTCTTGGACTCGCAGGATACTACCGGAGATTTATCGAGAATTTCTCAAGGATTGCTAAGCCCATGACTGAGCTATTGAAGAAGGACACCAAATTCAATTGGACTGAGGAGTGTGAAGCTAGTTTCCAAGAGTTGAAGAAACGATTGGTTACATCACCAGTGTTGATTCTGCCAGATCAACGCAAGGACTATGAAGTTTATTGCGACGCTTCTCGTCGAGGACTTGGAGCAGTGCTTATGCAGGAAGGAAGAGTTGTTTCGTATGCTTCCCGACAACTTACACCCCATGAGAAGAATTATGCTACGCACGATTTGGAGTTAGCAGCCGTGGTGCATGCATTGAAGACATGGAGACATTTTCTCATCGGAAACCATTGTGAGGTGTACACGGATCACAAGAGTTTGAAGTACATTTTCACGTAGAAGGAGTTAAACCTCAGACAGAGGAGATGGTTGGAGCTCATCAAGGACTATGATATGAGATTGCATTATCACCCTGGAAAGGCTAACGTAGTAGCAGACGCGTTGAGCCGCAAGAGTCATGTAAACACCCTCATGACAGGAGAGTTACCTCAGGAGTTAGCCGAGGACTTACGCGAGCTATGTTTGGAGATAGTCCCTAGAGGCTATTTAGCGACATTGGAGATTCAGCCTACCTTGATGGAAAGGATCAGAGAAGCTCAGAAGACAGACAAGGAGATTGAAGAGATAAAGGAGAAGATGAGCAAAGGAAAAGCCAAGGGATTTCGTGAGGATGAGCACGATACCTTATGGTTCGAGGACCGCGTATATGTGCCAAATGATCCGGAGATCAGGAAGTTGATTTTGCAAGAAGCCCATGATTCACCATACTCGATTCATCCAGGGAATACCAAGATGTATTTGGATTTGAAGAATACATTCTGGTGGACCGGAATGAAGAAGGATATTGCGGAGTATGTAGCAGTTTGTGATGTATGTCATAGAGTGAAGGCAGAGCATCAGAAGCCAGCAGGATTGCTACAGCCATTGCCGATACCCGAATGGAAGTGGGATAAAATAGGCATGGATTTTATCACAGGATTACCCAGGACTCGTACAGGCTATGACTCGATATGGGTTGTAGTCGACCGTTTGACGAAAGTGGCTCATTTCATTCCAGTGAAGACCACTTACACCAGCGCTAAGTTGGCAAAGATATACATGACCAGGATAGTATGTTTGCATGGAGTTCCGAGGACCATTGTATCAGACAGAGGAACCCAATTTACCTCGAAGTTTTGGAAGCAGTTACATGAAACAATGGGAACCAGGCTGGAATTTAGTACAGCATTTCACCCGCAGACAGATGGACAGACCGAGAGAGTCAACCAGATTTTGGAGGACATGTTGAGAGCATGTGCACTAGATTATGGATCAAGTTGGGACGACAATTTGCCATATGCGGAGTTTTCTTATAATAACAGCTATCAAACCAGTTTGAAGATGGCCCCTTTCGAAGCTTTGTACGGAAGGAGGTGTAGAACACCGTTGTTGTGGGACGAAGTTGGAGACCGTCAGTTGTTTGGACCAGATTTGATTAAGGAGTCTGAACAGAAAGTGAAGTTGATTTGCGATAGGCTCAAGGTAGCCCAGTCCAGACAGAAGAGTTATGCTGATTCTAAACGCAAGGAGACAGTTCACGAAATCGGAGACAGAGTGTATCTTCGAGTATCACCACTACGAGGAGTAAAGCGCTTTGGAGTTAAGGGAAAGTTAGCGCCTCGTTTTATCGGACCATACAGAGTGTTGGAACGTATGGGAGAAGTTGCCTACAAGCTGGAATTACCCGAAGGATTGTCTGAAGTTCATGATGTATTTCACGTTTTGCAGTTGAAGAAATGCCACGCAGAGATGGCTGAGATACCACTGAGAGATACTGTGCCACTGGAAGCAATTCAGTTGGAAAGTGATTTGACTTATGAGGAGAAGCCAGTTAAGATTCTCGAGTATGCCAGCCGAGTTACCCGCAGCAAGGTTATCAAGTTTTGCAAAGTTCAGTGGAGTCACCACACAGAAGATGAGGCCACCTGGGAGCGAGAGGAAGATCTACGGAAAAACCACTCCCACCTGTTTTCTAGCCAACCCGAATCTCGAGGGCGAGATTCATCTTAAGGGGGGTAGGTTTGTAACATCCCAAATTTTCAATTTGGAATGTTATACATAGATCATCATTTGCATATCATGTTTTGTTGCATTTTGACAAATCCTCGATAAATCCTAAGCAACTCAAGGACCCTCGGAGAGAGTTGGGGATTTTCTCGAATTTTTCTTATTTGATTTTTTAAACGAGGATTTTATTTTAATTATTTTTCTCTCCAAAAAATTATTTCAATTTATAAATAAGCGAGAGGAGAAAATATGACTTCGCCAAAACATTGAAATACTGGAGGAAAAATGTTAAAAACATTATTTGGAATTTATTGGATTTTATTTGCAATTTTTATTGTATTTAAAAATATGCATGTTTTCAAAATATTTATTTTTGATTTTAAAAATGTTCACCCTATTCTAGATTTTCTAACTAGACGGGGAAATTTTATTTCATATTTTTCTGATTTTTATTTATTTTTCTACGCAATATTTTCTGCGGAACATTTAAAAAAAATTCGTGCCGCGCCGACTGGGCCGAGCCCAGCCGACGGCCCACCCCGCCCGCGCTCTCCTTCCTCCCCACGACGCCGCCGGAGTCCGCCGGGAGCACGGGAGCTGCCGCCGCCTCGGATGCCCCTTCCCCAAGCCGGAGTACCCCCCCCCCCCTCCATATATACCCCCCCTGTCCGTTTCTCCTCTCCCGAGCCGCCGCCGCCGCCCGTAACCCACTGCCGCCGCCGCCCGCCTTTGCCTCGCCGCCCGCCCGCCGGAGCCCCGCCCTCGCCGCCGGAGCCGCCGCCCCGAGCCCCGCACCCCTGCCGCCCCTCGCGCCGAGCCCGAAGCCCCGCCCTCGCCGCCGGAGCCCGACGAGGTACTGCCCGTGTTCGCGTTGACCGGTTTTCTAAAAAAAACAAAAAAACCTTTTGTTTTAAAAAAAACCCTAGATCGGTTTTTTCGGTTTTCTTATTTTACGAGCGTTCACCGAACCGTTCGTTTTAACGAACGCGTTCGTCGGTTTTTCTCTGTTAACGAACGTCCGTTATTTAAACCGTTCGTCCGTTTTTCTTTTTTGTCGGATTTTCTTGTTATTTTCTCAGATTCGATTTCTGATCGAATTTTCGAATCTGTATAACTTCTCGCTCGTTTATCGGAATCAGGTGATTCAAGCGCCTAGAGTTTCGTCTCGAAATTCTCTTTCCGTTTAAACTACTCAAACAAGTTTTTGCAGCAGTAAAATTTGACCTAGATCCAGATTAGCAAACGAAGTTTCTTTCTTTCGCCGTTTGACTTTCGTTGCTTCTTTCGAGTTGATTCTTTTTGCAAACCGGAGTTCTTAAGTTGAACTTTCTGGTTGGATCTTTCTTTCGAGTTTTACCTGTGCATTAGATGAGTACTGATTGTATGCTTGTTTGTTTGCGATAGAGTATCCGGAGTGTGCTGCTTGTTACTTCGACTCGCTAGGTTTTGCGGATCATCAGCAAGGCAAGTAACACTTTGATCATACCCCGTTCATACCCAGTTTTATTGCATTAGATCTTTTTCCTCAAACACATTGCATGATTAGGATCTATTTAAACTGTGGGTATTGGGAAGTAGTTGAGGTAGTACCTATTACCTGTTTATATCAAACCCTTGGGAGTTACTTCTACGTTGCTATTATATTGCCATGCTATGCTCGTAGACGTGGATTGGGTTTGAGAGATATTCATGATAGATGTGAGTGTTTAATAATGGTTCAACTTAAGGTGGCAACTAAAACTCACATCTGGGTGGATTGAGGCACCTGGAGAACCCAGTGTTGTCTGTATGTATAAGGTCCGCCACCCAGGCTCAAAGGGATCATAAGATTATTCATGCTAGAAACTTCCGTGTGCAGCCGCAAGCTATTATGGGCTCTAGCATAGCTGAGTAGGTTACAGGATCTCTTGAAGAGGTGGACTAGCAGATGTAGGGGAAAGTAGGTGTACCGGTCCATCCAGAGTAGAGAGTGACTGTTTCTGAAAGACTGTGTCTGGGTCATCCGTTTCTCAAACATCATGTAGTGCGAGAATCAAGCGGAGGCGATCGAGTCTTGTGGGGAAAAGTGCACAAACCTCTGCAGAGTGTACAAACTGATCATGATTAGCCGTGTCCCCGGTTATGGACAACTTGAGTATCTAGTACCTGGATTATCATTTGAATCTCATCACCGTGATACTTATAATTAATTTTGTTGGGTTAATGATGTTACTTAATTGGGATTGAGTTGGAGGTACCTTCTCAATGTTTCAACCACCATGATAGTTAAATAAAAATTTATTCCTTTGCAGTAGGATAAAATTGGCTTTTCGCAAAACTGTAACCATAGAGCTTTCCACCAGCCATATATGCATATAGTATAGCCTTATCATTGTTCATTGCTCTCTATGTGTTGCTTTGCCAGCATATTCTATGTGCTGACCCGTTTTCGGGCTGCAACGTTTCATGTTGCAGACTTTTCAGACGACGAGTAAGGTGCCTTAGGTCGTGGTCTTATACTCAGTGATGCCGCTGGAGTTGATGGACTCACTTATCTTCCAAGCCTTCCGCTGTTATCGTTATTAGATGGCCTTAAGCCATGTTTATTATACTTAATCTCTTTGGAGATATTCGTTGTAATAAGTGTGTGATTGCTACTCTGTTATAAATCCTCCATTTGTACTGTGCGTGTCAGCATTACTGATCCAAGGATGACACTGGTGCACAGCAGCACAGGCCATTTGAGGTCTGGTCGCTACAAAGTTGGTATCAGAGCACACGCTGACTGTAGGACACGACCACTAAGCTTAAGCCCTAGAAAAACTTCTCTCTTCTCATTTCTGACCCCTCTCCACTTTCTACTCTTTTAGGAATGGCGAATGCAAGGAGCAAGTTCATGCAACCAGATGAAGACACGCCATTTGGACGACATTTGAAGGAAGTCACCAAGTACTTGAACATAGGAATACCAAGCTTCACCGGAACCTGCAACGCTACATTACCTGAAGAGGAGAGTTGGAAGATTCAAGTTATCATTCCAGGAAGGATGTTTAGTGCCATGAGATTGGTTTTCGAAGCACCAACTTGGAGCTTAGGGAAGAGCATGGCCGCACATATCGCCATGGGACGCATCGGAGAAGTCTACCACCAGGAGCTTAAGGATACAATTGTAGCTTTCATCCAGGAGCAGAACCAGCATATTCGACGCCGGGAGAACCAGATATGCACGGACAAGGAAGAACTAAAGAAGGCATTTTTTTTACTCCAAGAAGAACTCAAGACTACACGCGAAGACTATCTGGAGGAAATCAACGCACTAGTCGGGAAGATTGACGACCTGGAGAATAAGATTGGAACATTCATGGGAAATCCAGTGCCAAAAGCAGAAGTCGACGAATGCACTTGTCCGGATAACTACATCATCATCGACGACACCGACTCGGAACCAAGTGAAGACGAATGGATTGATGAAGCTGGAGCAGACATCATGGAGTCTTCAACGGATCAGAATTTTTAGTAGACTACCATATCAGTAGTAGTTTTTCCCCCATTTAGTAGTATAGCTCAGGCACTTTGTAACGCTAGTTAGATCGATTGTTTTGCCTTGTTTGGATTGATTGAGTGATATTGATTGTAATTGCCTCATGAGCATATGGGTAGTGTTTTCTCTCCAGACCTCATTCTACTCTTAATTCTCATCTTTTCTAAACCTATCAGATGCCTCCGAGACGCGACACCGGATTTGTTTTCCCGCCAGAGATCACCCAGTTGATTCAGCAACAGAATGCCTTGATGCAAGTGTTAGTTCAGAACCAAGGCAACAACAACAACAACAACCCACCGCCACCATCACCTGTTGACCACTTAGCCCGTTTCTTAAGGCTAAACCCGCCGGTGTTTTCCAGTAGCACCGAGCCGATTATTGCAGATGATTGGCTCCGCAAAGTTGGAAGGGAGTTAACCACTGCAGGATGCACAGATGCGGAAAGAGTGCGTTTTGCCGCACATCAGCTTGATGGACCCGCAGCATCATGGTGGGAGAATTATACAGCCACGCACCCTATTGACACTGTCACATGGGACCAGTTTCAGCAAGCTTTCCGTACAGCTCATGTTTCAGCAGGAGCTATGGCTATGAAGAAGCGTGAGTTTCGCAACCTACGCCAAGGAGGACGCACCGTAGGCCAGTATGTGGAAGATTTCAGTAAGTTAGCACGTTATGCACCAGATGACGTTGCTACGGATGCTGCCAAGCAGGAGAAATTTCTGGAAGGACTGAATGATGAGCTGAGTATGCAGTTGATGGTAGCAACCTTCAACAACTACCAGGAGCTGGTATATAGAGCTCTCATGATAGAAGGGAAGCAACAGCAGATTGAAAACCGCAAGAGGAAGTATGGACAAGGGAAGTATAATTCTGGAGCCCAGCAGAAGCCACGATTTACCCCGAACCCGGGAGGACAGTTTCAGCATACCCATGGAGGAGGTAGTTCGCACAACCATAATGGCTCCAAGAATGGTAATGGGAATGGAGGAGGAAACGGACAGAACCGCACCAACCCATCTACCCCAACCAAGAGAGATCTAAGTCACATTACTTGTTTCAAGTGCCAGAAGACGGGACATTATGCAACTGATTGTCCCGAAGCCCAAAATGGAAACGGCAATGGAAGCTCTGGGAAGAAGCCGAACCCGTTCAACAAAGGACATGTGAACCACGTGAGCGTGGAGGAGATTGAAGCTCAGCCTGATGCAGTAATAGGTAAGTTTTTGGTTAATTCATTTACTGCAACTGTTCTTTTCGATACTGGTGCATCGCATTCATACATATCAAGGGGATTCGTAAACAAGTTTAAGATGCCCACCCAAGTTCTCAAAAGCCCCATGTTAGTAACCTCGCCAGGAGCAGAGTATATGGCCACCCAAGGATGTTTTAAGATACCGTTGGCCATTGGAAGGCATGTTTTCCCCTCAGACCTCATTGTTTTGGAATCGCAAGGTTTGGATGTGATTTTGGGAATGGATTGGCTATCGTTGTATGGAGGAAACATCGATTGTGCCAGCAAGACTATTTTGCTTACCACCCCGGAAGGAAAAAGGATCAAGTATGTATCCAGGCATATGCCGAAGAGGACTCAAGTGAATTCCTTATCAGGAGTTGTACAGGAGGAAGTACCAGTGGTGAAGGATTATCCGGATGTATTTCCAGAAGAGTTGCCAGGCATGCCACCAGATAGAGACATTGAGTTTTTGATTGAACTTTTGCCAGGCACAGGGCCAATATCTAAGAGACCGTACAGGATGCCCGCAAAGGATTTGGAGGAAATTAAGAAGCAGATCAAGGAGTTACTGGATAAAGGCTATATTCGCCCAAGTTCGTCACCTTGGGGATCACCAGTACTTCTAGTAGAGAAGAAAGATGGGTCACTAAGGATGGTTGTTGATTACCGAGGATTGAATGAAGTGACCATCAAAAACAAGTACCCACTTCCGATGATCAATGATTTGTTTGACCGCCTGCAAGGAGCTAAAGTATTTTCCAAGATCGATCTACGATCAGGATACCATCAGTTAAAGATTCGAGAGCAGGATATACCCAAGACAGCATTTACCACCAGATATGGATTGTATGAGTATACCGTTATGTCATTTGGACTGACTAACGCACCGGCCTATTTTATGAACCTGATGAACAAAGTGTTTATGGAGTTTTTGGATAAGTTTGTCGTGGTGTTCATTGATGATATTTTAATCTTTTCCAAGGATGAAGAAGAGCATGAGGAGCTTTTACGATTGGTACTTGAGAAGCTCAGAGAACATCAGTTATATGCCAAGTTCAGCAAATGTGAGTTTTGGTTGAAGGAAGTTGGATTCCTTGGACATGTTATTTCTAGAGAAGGAATAGCAGTAGACCATGCCAAGGTTGACACAGTGACAAGTTGGGAATCGCCCACGACAGTTGGAGAAATCCGGAGTTTTCTTGGACTCGCAGGATACTACCGGAGATTTATCGAGAATTTCTCAAGGATTGCTAAGCCCATGACTGAGCTATTGAAGAAGGACACCAAATTCAATTGGACTGAGGAGTGTGAAGCTAGTTTCCAAGAGTTGAAGAAACGATTGGTTACATCACCAGTGTTGATTCTGCCAGATCAACGCAAGGACTATGAAGTTTATTGCGACGCTTCTCGTCGAGGACTTGGAGCAGTGCTTATGCAGGAAGGAAGAGTTGTTTCGTATGCTTCCCGACAACTTACACCCCATGAGAAGAATTATGCTACGCACGATTTGGAGTTAGCAGCCGTGGTGCATGCATTGAAGACATGGAGACATTTTCTCATCGGAAACCATTGTGAGGTGTACACGGATCACAAGAGTTTGAAGTACATTTTCACGTAGAAGGAGTTAAACCTCAGACAGAGGAGATGGTTGGAGCTCATCAAGGACTATGATATGAGATTGCATTATCACCCTGGAAAGGCTAACGTAGTAGCAGACGCGTTGAGCCGCAAGAGTCATGTAAACACCCTCATGACAGGAGAGTTACCTCAGGAGTTAGCCGAGGACTTACGCGAGCTATGTTTGGAGATAGTCCCTAGAGGCTATTTAGCGACATTGGAGATTCAGCCTACCTTGATGGAAAGGATCAGAGAAGCTCAGAAGACAGACAAGGAGATTGAAGAGATAAAGGAGAAGATGAGCAAAGGAAAAGCCAAGGGATTTCGTGAGGATGAGCACGATACCTTATGGTTCGAGGACCGCGTATATGTGCCAAATGATCCGGAGATCAGGAAGTTGATTTTGCAAGAAGCCCATGATTCACCATACTCGATTCATCCAGGGAATACCAAGATGTATTTGGATTTGAAGAATACATTCTGGTGGACCGGAATGAAGAAGGATATTGCGGAGTATGTAGCAGTTTGTGATGTATGTCATAGAGTGAAGGCAGAGCATCAGAAGCCAGCAGGATTGCTACAGCCATTGCCGATACCCGAATGGAAGTGGGATAAAATAGGCATGGATTTTATCACAGGATTACCCAGGACTCGTACAGGCTATGACTCGATATGGGTTGTAGTCGACCGTTTGACGAAAGTGGCTCATTTCATTCCAGTGAAGACCACTTACACCAGCGCTAAGTTGGCAAAGATATACATGACCAGGATAGTATGTTTGCATGGAGTTCCGAGGACCATTGTATCAGACAGAGGAACCCAATTTACCTCGAAGTTTTGGAAGCAGTTACATGAAACAATGGGAACCAGGCTGGAATTTAGTACAGCATTTCACCCGCAGACAGATGGACAGACCGAGAGAGTCAACCAGATTTTGGAGGACATGTTGAGAGCATGTGCACTAGATTATGGATCAAGTTGGGACGACAATTTGCCATATGCGGAGTTTTCTTATAACAACAGCTATCAAACCAGTTTGAAGATGGCCCCTTTCGAAGCTTTGTACGGAAGGAGGTGTAGAACACCGTTGTTGTGGGACGAAGTTGGAGACCGTCAGTTGTTTGGACCAGATTTGATTAAGGAGTCTGAACAGAAAGTGAAGTTGATTCGCGATAGGCTCAAGGTAGCCCAGTCTAGACAGAAGAGTTATGCTGATTCTAAACGCAAGGAGACAGTTCACGAAATCGGAGACAGAGTGTATCTTCGAGTATCACCACTACGAGGAGTAAAGCGCTTTGGAGTTAAGGGAAAGTTAGCGCCTCGTTTTATCGGACCATACAGAGTGTTGGAACGTATGGGAGAAGTTGCCTACAAGCTGGAATTACCCGAAGGATTGTCTGATGTTCATGATGTATTTCACGTTTCGCAGTTGAAGAAATGCCACGCAGAGATGGCTGAGATACCACTGAGAGATACTGTGCCACTGGAAGCAATTCAGTTGGAAAGTGATTTGACTTATGAGGAGAAGCCAGTTAAGATTCTCGAGTATGCCAGCCGAGTTACCCGCAGCAAGGTTATCAAGTTTTGCAAAGTTCAGTGGAGTCACCACACAGAAGATGAGGCCACCTGGGAGCGAGAGGAAGATCTACGGAAAAACCACTCCCACCTGTTTTCTAGCCAACCCGAATCTCGAGGGCGAGATTCATCTTAAGGGGGGTAGGTTTGTAACATCCCAAATTTTCAATTTGGAATGTTATACATAGATCATCATTTGCATATCATGTTTTGTTGCATTTTGACAAATCCTCGATAAATCCTAAGCAACTCAAGGACCCTCGGAGAGAGTTGGGGATTTTCTCGAATTTTTCTTATTTGATTTTTCAAACGAGGATTTTATTTTAATTATTTTTCTCTCCGAAAAAATATTTCAATTTATAAATAAGCGAGAGGAGAAAATATGACTTCTCCAAAACATTGAAATACTGGAGGAAAAATGTTAAAAACATTATTTGGAATTTATTGGATTTTATTTGCAATTTTTATTGCATTTAAAAAATATGCATGTTTTCAAAATATTTATTTTTGATTTTAAAAATGTTCACCCTATTCTAGATTTTCTAACTAGACGGGGAAATTTTATTTCATATTTTTCTGATTTTTATTTATTTTTCTACGCAATATTTTCCGCGGAACATTTAAAAAAAATTCGTGCCGCGCCGACTGGGCCGAGCCCAGCCGACGGCCCACCCCGCCCGCGCTCTCCTTCCTCCCCACGACGCCGCCGGAGTCCGCCGGGAGCACGGGAGCCGCCGCCGCCTCGGATGCCCCTTCCCCAAGCCGGAGTACCCCCCCCTCCATATATACCCCCCCCCCCCCGTCCGTTTCTCCTCTCCCGAGCCGCCGCCGCCGCCCGTAACCCGCTGTCGCCGCCGCCCGCCCGCCGGAGCCCCGCCCTCGCCGCCGGAGCCGCCGCCCCGAGCCCCGCACCTCCGCCGCCCCTCGCGCCGAGCCCGAAGCCCCGCCCTCGCCGCCGGAGCCCGACGAGGTACTGCCCGTGTTCGCGTTGACCGGTTTTCTAAAAAAACAAAAAAACCTTTTGTTTAAAAAAAACCCTAGATCGGTTTTTTCGGTTTTCTTATTTTACGAGCGTTCACCGAACCGTTCGTTTTAACGAACGCGTTCGTCGGTTTTTCTCTGTTAACGAACATCCGTTATTTAAACCGTTCGTCCGTTTTTCTTTTTCGTCGGATTTTCTCGTTATTTTCTCAGATTCGATTTCTGATCGAATTTTCGAATCTGTATAACTTCTCGCTCGTTTATCGGAATCAGGTGATTCAAGCGCCTAGAGTTTCGTCTCGAAATTCTCTTTCCGTTTAATCTACTCAAACAAGTTTTTGCAGCAGTAAAATTTGACCTAGATCCAGATTAGCAAACGAAGTTTCTTTCTTTCGCCGTTTGACTTTCGTTGCTTCTTTCGAGTTGATTCTTTTTGCAAACCGGAGTTCTTAAGTTGAACTTTCTGGTTGGATCTTTCTTTCGAGTTTTACCTGTGCATTAGATGAGTACTGATTGTATGCTTGTTTGTTTGCGATAGAGTATCCGGAGTGTGCCGCTTGTTACTTCGACTCGCTAGGTTTTGCGGATCATCAGCAAGGCAAGTAACACTTTGATCATACCCCGTTCATACCCAGTTTTATTGCATTAGATCTTTTTCCTCAAACACATTGCATGATTAGGATCTATTTAAACTGTGGGTATTGGGAAGTAGTTGAGGTAGTACCTATTACCTGTTTATATCAAACCCTTGGGAGTTACTTCTACGTTGCTATTATATTGCCATGCTATGCTCGTAGACGTGGATTGGGTTTGAGAGATATTCATGACAGATGTGAGTGTTTAATAATGGTTCAACTTAAGGTGGCAACTAAAACTCACATCTGGGTGGATTGAGGCACCTGGAGAACCCAGTGTTGTCTGTATGTATAAGGTCCGCCACCCAGGCTCAAAGGGATCAAAAGATTATTCATGCTAGAAACTTCCGTGTGCAGCCGCAAGCTATTATGGGCTCTAGCATAGCTGAGTAGGTTACAGGATCTCTTGAAGAGGTGGACTAGCAGATGTAGGGGAAAGTAGGTGTACCGGTCCATCCAGAGTAGAGAGTGACTGTTTCTGAAAGACTGTGTCTGGGTCATCCGTTTCTCAAACATCATGTAGTGCGAGAATCAAGCGGAGGCGATCGAGTCTTGTGGGGAAAAGTGCACAAACCTCTGCAGAGTGTACAAACTGATCATGATTAGCCGTGTCCCCGGTTATGGACAACTTGAGTATCTAGTACCTGGATTATCATTTGAATCTCATCACCGTGATACTTATAATTAATTTTGTTGGGTTAATGATGTTACTTAATTGGGATTGAGTTGGAGGTACCTTCTCAATGTTTCAACCACCATGATAGTTAAATAAAAATTTATTCCTTTGCAGTAGGATAAAATTGGCTTTTCGCAAAACTGTAACCATAGAGCTTTCCACCAGCCATATATGCATATAGTATAGCCTTATCATTGTTCATTGCTCTCTATGTGTTGCTTTGCCAGCATATTCTATGTGCTGACCCGTTTTCGGGCTGCAACGTTTCATGTTGCAGACTTTTCAGACGACGAGTAAGGTGCCTTAGGTCGTGGTCTTATACTCAGTGATGCCGCTGGAGTTGATGGACTCACTTATCTTCCAAGCCTTCCTCTGTTATCGTTATTAGATGGCCTTAAGCCATGTTTATTATACTTAATCTCTTCGGAGATATTCGTTGTAATAAGTGTGTGATTGCTACTCTGTTATAAATCCTCCATTTGTACTGTGCGTGTCAGCATTACTGATCCAGGGATGACACTGGTGCACAGCAGCACAGGCCATTTGAGGTCTGGTCGCTACATGACGCTAACTATACCTAACTGAATTTTTTGACAGTAGCTAACTGTATTTAGTAATTTTTCTGTAACAGTCTTGCCCCTATTTGAAGGACAAGCAAATAGATACCTAAAATCCACTAGTATTGCCTCTAAAAAAGCCTAACTGGATTTTTCTGTAACTGTACCTAACTGAATTTTTCTGTACCTAACTGAACTGTAAGGAGTTCACTGAAATTCACTAGTATTGCCTCTAAAAAAGCCTAAAGTCCACTATTATCTACTTTAGGCACAATCATACACAATTCTGACTATACTGTAACAATTGTACTCTATCAAAATGTTGAAATTTTGACATTCGGAGGGTCACCTGCGTGGTGGTGCCCTGCACAGCAGTTGTTGAGCTCGCGCGGTGTGGTGAGCTCGCCGGAGATGGACGGGCCCTGCACAGCGGTCGAGACTCAGAGCAGAGGTTGAGGGCAAGAGGAAGAAGAAGAAGAAGGAAGTGGAGGGGAGGGGCTCACCTGCAGTCGAGGGCGTACACGGCGCCGGCCGGCTGCAGTGGTGGGGGGCGCGGGGGCGCGGGGGCGGCGGGGGTGGAGTCCGGCGGGGGAGAATCACGCTGGCGACGGGGTCGTTGCGGTCGCCACTCCTTGTCGCCGCCGAGCTCACGCCGGGGGTGAAGAAGAGGAAGATGGCGGCGGTCCTCCTGGGCAGGCCGCGCGGTGTTGGACGGCGAGCACGAGGTTGACGCAGGTGGGGCCGCGAGGGGAGGGGGGACGGCGAGGGCGCGGGCGGAGGGGGCGGTTGCGCGGGAGGACGTCGAGGGCGCGAGCGCGGGCGGAGGGGGGCGGCGAGGGAGGCGGCGCTCGGCTCGGGGAGGGGGCGTTGGGGGCGGTGGTGGTTGGGTGCGGCGGGGGCAGCGAGCACGGCCGAGGACGGCGAGCACGGGGGCGGTGGTGGTCGATGTGTTGGGGATCGTAGCAGAAATTTAAAATTTTCTACGCATCACCAAGATCAATCTATGGAGTCATCTAGCAACGAGAGAGAGGAGTGCATCTACATACCCTTGTAGATCGCGAGCGGAAGAGTTCAAGTGAACGGGGTTGATGGAGTCGTACTCGTCGTGATCCAAATCACCGATGACCGAGCGCCGAACGGACGGCACCTCCGCGTTCAACACACGTACGGAGCAGCAACGTCTCCTCCTTCTTGATCCAGCAAGGGGGAAGGAGAGGTTGATGGAGATCCAGTAGCACGATGGCGTGGTGGTGGAAGTAGCGGGGATCTCGGCAGGGCTTCGCCAAGCTCGGCGAGAGGTAGAGGTGTCACGGGAGGGAGAGGGAGGCGCCAGGGGCTGTGGTGCGGCTGCCCTCCCTCCCCCTCCTATATATAGGCCTCCTGGGGGGCGGCGGCCCTGGGAGAACTGATCTCCAGGGGGGCGCCGGCCCTGGGAGATCTGATCTCCAGGGGGGCGGCGGCCAAGGGGTGGCTTCCCCCCAAAGCCAAGCGGGGGCGCCCCCACCCCTAGGGTTTCCAACCCTAGGCGCAGGGGAGGCCCAAGGGGGGGGCGCACCAGCCCACCAGGGGCTGGTTCCCCTCCCACTTCAGCCCATGGGGCCCTCCGGGATAGGTGGCCCCACCCGGTGAACCCCCGGGACCCTTCCGGTGGTCCCGGTACTATACCGGTGACCCCCGAAACTTTCCCGGTGGCCGAAACTGGACTTCCTATATATAATTCTTCACCTCCGGACCATTCCGGAACTCCTCGTGACGTCCAGGATCTCATCCGGGACTCCGAACAACTTTCGGATTTCCGCATACTATTATCTCTACAATCCTAGCGTCACCGAACCTTAAGTGTGTAGACCCTACGGGTTCGGGAGACATGCAGACATGACCGAGATGACTCTCCGGTCAATAACCAACAGCGGGATCTGGATACCCATGTTGGCTCCCACATGTTCCACGATGATCTCATCGGATGAACCACGATGTCGAGGATTCAATCAATCCCGTATACAATTCCCTTTGTCAATCGGTACGTTACTTGCCCAAGATTCGATCGTCGGTATCCCAATACCTTGTTCAATCTCGTTATCGGTAAGTCACTTTACTCGTACCGTAATGCATGATCCCGTGACCAACCACTTGGTCACTTTGAGCTCATTATGATGATGCATTACCGAGTGGGCCCAGAGATACCTCTCCGTCATACGGAGTGACAAATCCCAGTCTCGATCCGTGTCAACCCAACAGACACTTTCAGAGATACCTGTAGTGTACCTTCATAGTCACCCAGTTACGTTGTGACGTTTGGTACACCCAAAGAAATCCTACGGCATCCAGGAGTTACACGATCTCATGGTCTAAGGAACTGATACTTGACATTGGAAAAGCTCTAGCAAACGAACTACACGATCTTTGCGCTATGCTTAGGATTGGGTCTTGTCCATCACATCATTCTCCTAATGATGTGATCCCGTTATCAATGACATCCAATGTCCATAGTCAGGAAACCATGACTATATGTTGATCAACGAGCTAGTCAACTAGAGGCTCACTATGGACATGTTGTGGTCTATGTATTCACACATGTATTACGATTTCCGGATAACACAATTATAGCATGAACAATAGAAAATTATCATGAACAAGGAAATATAATAA
This sequence comes from Aegilops tauschii subsp. strangulata, assembly GCF_002575655.3. Taxonomy (NCBI): domain Eukaryota; kingdom Viridiplantae; phylum Streptophyta; class Magnoliopsida; order Poales; family Poaceae; genus Aegilops; species Aegilops tauschii. The sequence goes on along the minus strand of NC_053036.3, from coordinate 32,849,536 downwards.
TAACCATTTTATTATTGCCTCTAGGGCATATTTCCAACAGTCTCCCACTTGCACTAGAGTCAATAATCTAGTTACATTGTGATGAATCGAACACCCATAGAGTTCTGGTGTTGATCATGTTTTGCTCTAGGGAGAGGTTTAGTCAACGGATCTGCTACATTCAGGTCCGTATGTATTTTACAAATATCTATGTCTCCATTTTGAACATTTTCACGAATGGAGTTGAAGCGACGCTTGATATGCCTGGTCTTCCTGTGAAACCTGGGCTCCTTGGCAAGGGCAATAGCTCCAGTGTTGTCACAGAAGAGAGTCATCGGACCCGACGCATTGGGAATCACCCCTAGGTCGGTAATGAACTCCTTCATCCAGATTGCTTCTTGTGCTGCCTCTGAGGCCGCCATGTACTCCGCTTCACATGTAGATCCCGCCACGACGCTTTGCTTGCAACTGCACCAGCTTACTGCCCCTCCATTCAGAATTTACACGTATCTGGTTTGTGACTTAGAGTCATCCAGATCTGTGTCGAAGCTAGCATCGCCGTAACCCTTTACGACGAGCTCTTCGTCACCTCCATAAACGAGAAACATATCCTTAGTCCTCTTCAGGTACTTCAGGATATTCTTGACCGCTGTCCAGTGTTCCATGCCGGGATTATTTTGGTACCTTCCTACCAAACTTACGGCAAGGTTTACATCAGGTCTGGTACACAGCATGGCATACATAATAGACCCTATGGCCGAGGCATAGGGGATGACACTCATCTTTTCTCTATCTTCTGCCGTGGTCAGGCATTGAGCCGTGCTCAATTGCACACCTTGCAATATAGGCAAGAACCCCTTCTTGGACTGATCCATATTGAACTTCTTCAATATCTTGTCAAGGTACGTCCTTTGTGAAAGACCAATGAGGCATCTTGATCTATCTCTATAGATCTTGATGCCTAATATATAAGCAGCTTCTCCAAGGTCCTTCATTGAAAAACACTTGTTCAAATAGGCCTTTATACTTTCCAAGAATTCTATATCATTTCCCATCAATAGTATGTCATCCACATATAATAAGAGAAATGCTACAGAGCTCCCACTCACTTTCTTGTAAACACAGGCTTCTCCATAAGTCTGTGTAAACCCAAACGCTTTGATCATCTCATCAAATCGAATGTTCCAACTCCGAGATGCTTGCACCAGCCCATAGATGGAGCACTGGAGCTTGCATACCTTGTTAGCATTCTTAGGATCGACAAAACCTTCTGGCTGTATCATATACAATTCTTCCTTAAGAAAGCCAGTAAGGAATGCTGTTTTGACGTCCACCTGCCATATCTCATAATCATAGAATGCGGCAATTGCTAACATGATTCGGACGGACTTCAGCTTCGCTACGGGTGAGAAAGTCTCATCGTAGTCAACCCCTTGAACTTGTCGATAACCCTTAGTGACAAGTCGAGCCTTATAGATGGTCACATTACCATCCGCGTCTGTCTTCTTCTTAAAGATCCATTTATTTTCTATGGCTCGCCGATCATCGGGCAAGTTAGTCAAAGTCCATACTTCGTTTTCATACATGGATCCTATCTCGGATTTCATGGCTTCTAGCCATTTGTCGGAATCTGGGCCCGCCATTGCTTCTTCATAGTTTGAAGGTTCACCGTTGTCTAACAACATGATTTCCATGACAGGGTTGCCGTACCACTCTGGTGCGGAACGTGTCCTTGTGGACCTACGAAGTTCAGCAGTAACTTGATCTGAAGCTTCATGATCATCATCGTTAACTTCCTCCCTAATCGGTGCAGGCACCACAGGAACATCTTCCTGCGCTGCGCTACTTTCCGGTTCAGAAGGGGTGACTATCAACTCATCAAGTTCCACTTTCCTCCCACTCACTTCTTTCGAGAGAAACTCTTTCTCCAGAAAGGACCCGTTCTTGGCAACAAAGATTTTGCCTTCGGATCTGAGGTAGAAGGTATACCCAATGGTTTCCTTAGGGTATCCTATGAAGACGCATTTTTCCGACTTGGGTTCGAGCTTTTCAGGTTGAAGTTTCTTGACATAAGCATCGCATCCCCAAACTTTTAGAAACGACAGCTTAGGTTTCTTCCCAAACCATACTTCATACGGTGTCGTCTCAACGGATTTCGACGGAGCCCTATTTAAAGTGAATGCGGCAGTCTCTAAAGCATAGCCCCAAAATGAGAGCGGTAGATCGGTAAGAGACATCATAGATCGCACCATATCCAATAGAGTGCGATTACGACGTTCGGACACACCATTTCGCTGAGGTGTTCCAGGCAGCGTGAGTCGTGAAACTATTCCACATTTCCTTAAGTGTGTACCAAATTCATGACTCAAATATTCCCCTCCATGATCTGATCGTAAGAATTTTATTTTCCTGTCACGTTGATTCTCAACCTCACTCTGAAATTCCTTGAACTTTTCAAAGGTCTCAGACTTGTGTTTCATTAGGTAGACATACCCATATCTACTCAAGTCATCAGTGAGAGTGAGAACATAATGATAGCCACCGCGAGCCTCAACACTCATTGGACCGCACACATCAGTATGTATGATTTCCAATAAGTTGGTTGCTCGCTCCATTGTTCCGGAGAACGGAGTCTTGGTCATCTTACCCATGAGGCATGGTTCGCACATGTCAAATGATTCGTAATCAAGAGACTCCAAAAGTCCATCTGCATGGAGCTTCTTCATGCGTTTGACACCAATGTGACCAAGGCGGCAGTGCCACAAGTATGTGGGACTATCGTTATCAACTTTACATCTTTTGATATTCACACTATGAATATGTGTAACATCACGTTCGAGATTCATTAAGAATAAACCATTGACCAGCGGGGCATGACCATAAAACATATCTCTCATATAAATAGAACAACCATTATTCTCGGATTTAAATGAGTAGCCATCTCGCATTAAACGAGATCCAGATACAATGTTCATGCTCAAAGCTGGCACTAAATAACAATTATTGAGGTTTAAAACTAATCCCGTAGGTAAATGTAGAGGTAGCGTGCTGACGGCGATCACATCGACCTTGGAACCATTCCCGACGCGCATCGTCACCTCGTCCTTCGCCAGTCTCCGCTTATTCCTCAGCTCCTGTTTTGAGTTACAAATATGAGCAACCGCACCGGATCAAATACCCAGGAGCTACTACGAGTACTGGTAAGGTACACATCAATTACATGTATATCACATATACCTTTGGTGTTGTCGGCCTTCTTCTCCGCTAAGTATTTGGGGCAGTTCCGCTTCCAGTGACCACTTCCCTTGCAATAAAAGCACTCAGTCTCAGGCTTGGGTCCATTCTTTGGCTTCTTCCCGGCAACTGGCTTACCGGGTGCGGCAACTCCCTTGCCGTCCTTCTTGAAGTTCTTCTTACCCTTGCCTTTCTTGAACTTAGTGGTTTTATTCACCATCAACACTTGATGTTCCTTTTTGATCTCCACCTCCGCTGATTTCAGCATTGAATATACCTCAGGAATGGTCTTTTCCATCCCCGGCATATTGAAGTTCATCACAAAGCTCTTGTAGCTCGGTGGAAGCGACTGAAGGATTCTGTCAATGACCGCGTCATCCGGGAGATTAACTCCCAGCTGAATCAAGTGGTTGTGCAACCCAGACATTTTGAGTATGTGCTCACTGACAGAATTGTTTTCCTCCATCTTACAACTGAAGAACTTGTCGGAGACTTCATATCTCTCGACCCGGGCATGAGCTTGGAAAACCATTTTCAGCTCTTCAAACATCTCATATGCTCCGTGTTGCTCAAAACGCTTTTGGAGCCCCGGTTCTAAGCTGTAAAGCATGCCGCACTGAACGAGGGAGTAATCATCAGCACGTGACTGCCAAGCGTTCATAACGTCTTGGTTCTCTGGGATGGGTGCGTCACCTAGCGGTGCTTCTAGGACATAATATTTCTTGGCAGCTATGAGGATGATCCTCAGGTTCCGGACCCAGTCCGTATAGTTGCTGTCATCATCTTTCAGCTTGGTTTTCTCTAGGAACGCGTTGAAGTTGAGGGCAACATGGGCCATTTGATCTACAAGACATATTGTAAAGATTTTAGACTAAGTTCATGATAATTAAGTTCATCTAATCAAATTATACAATGAACTCCCACTCAGATAGACATCCCTCTAGTCATCTAAGTGAAACATGATCCGAGTCAACTAGGCCGTGTCCGATCATCACGTGAGACGGACTAGTCAACATCGGTGAACATCTTCATGTTGATCGTATCTTCTATATGACTCATGCTCGACCTTTCGGTCTTCCGTGTTCCGAGGCCATGTCTGTACATGCTAGGCTCGTCAAGTCAACCTAAGTGTATTGCGTGTGTAAATCTGGCTTACACCCGTTGTATTCGAACGTTAGAATATATCCCACCCGATCATCACGTGGTGCTTCGAAACAACGAACCTTCGCAACGGTGCACAGTTAGGGGGAACACTTTCTTGAAATTATTGCGAGGGATCATCTTATTTAAGCTACCGTCGTTCTAAGCAAATAAGATATAAAACATGATAAACATCACATGCAATCAAATAGTGACATGATATGGCCAATATCATTTTGCTCCTTTGATCTCCATCTTCGGGGCGCCATGATCATCTTCGTCACCGGCATGACACCATGATCTCCATCATCATGATCTCCATCATCGTGTCTTCATGAAGTTGTCACGCCAACGATTACATCTACTTCTATGGCTAACGTATTTAGCAATAAAGTAAAGTAATTTACATGGCGTTATTCAATGACACGCAGGTCATACAAAAAATAAAGACAACTCCTATGGCTCCTGCCAGTTGTCATACTCATCGACATGCAAGTCGTGATTCCTATTACAAGAACATGATCAATCTCATACATCACATATATTTCATTCATCACATCCTTTTAGCCATATCACATCACAAGGCATATGCTGCAAAAACAAGTTAGACGTCCTCTAATTGTTGTTGCATGTTTTTACATGGCTTCTATAGGTTTCTAGCAAAAACGTTTCTTACCTACGTAAAACCACAACGTGATATGCCAATTTCCATTTACCCTTCATAAGGACCCTTTTCATCGAATCCGTTCCGACTAAAGTGGGAGAGACAGACACCCGCTAGCCACCTTATGCAACTAGTGCATGTCAGTCGGTGGAACCTGTCTCACGTAAGCGTATGTGTAAGATCGGTCCGGGCCGCTTCATCCCACGATGCCGCCGAAACAAGATAAGACTAGTAGTGGCAAGAAAATTGACAACATCTACGCCCACAACTGCTTTGTGTTCTACTCGTGCATAGAAACTACGCATAGACCTAGCTCTGATACCACTGTTGGGGATCGTAGCATAAATTTAAAATTTTCTACGCATCACCAAGATCAATCTATGGAGTCATCTAGCAACGAGAGAGAGGAGTGCATCTACATACCCTTGTAGATCGCGAGCGGAAGCGTTCAAGTGAACGGGGTTGATGGAGTCGTACTCGTCGTGATCCAAATCACCGATGACCGAGCGCCGAACGGACGGCACCTCCGCGTTCAACACACGTACGGAGCAGCGACGTCTCCTCCTTCTTGATCCAGCAAGGGGGAAGGAGAGGTTGATGGAGATCCAGCAGCACGACGGCGTGGTGGTGGAAGTAGCGGGGATCTCGGCAGGGCTTCGCCAAGCTCGGCGAGAGGTAGAGGTGTCACGGGATGGAGAGGGAGGCGCCAGGGGCTGTGGTGCGGCTGCCCTCCCTCCCCCTCCTATATATAGGCCTCCTGGGGGGCGCCGGCCATGGGAGATCTGATCTCCAGGGGGCGGCGGCCAAGGGGTGGCTTCCCCCCAAAGCCAAGTGGGGGGCGCCCCCACCCCTAGGGTTTCCAACCCTAGGCGCAGGGGAGGCCCAAAGGGGGGCGCACCAGCCCACCAGGGGCTGGTTCCCCTCCCACTTCAGCCCATGGGGCCCTCCGGGATAGGTGGCCCCACCCGGTGGACCCCCGGGACCCTTCCGGTGGTCCCGGTACAATACCGGTGACCCCCGAAACTTTCCCGGTGGCCGAAACTGGACTTCCTATATATAATTCTTCACCTCCGGACCATTCCGGAACTCCTCGTGACGTCCGGGATCTCATCCGGGACTCCGAACAACTTTCGGATTTCCGCATACTATTATCTCTACAATCCTAGCGTCACCGAACCTTAAGTGTGTAGACCCTACGGGTTCGGGAGACATGCAGACATGACCGAGACGACTCTCCGGTCAATAACCAACAGCGGGATCTGGATACCCATGTTGGCTCCCACATGTTCCACGATGATCTCATCGGATGAACCACGATGTCGAGGATTCAATCAATCCCGTATACAATTCCCTTTGTCAATCGGTACGTTACTTGCCCGAGATTCGATCGTCGGTATCCCAATACCTTGTTCAATCTCGTTACCGGTAAGTCACTTTAATCATACCATAATGCATGATCCCGTGACCAACCACTTGGTCACTTTGAGCTCATTATGATGATGCATTACCGAGTGGGCCCAGAGATACCTCTCCGTCATACGGAGTGACAAATCCCAGTCTCGATCCGTGTCAACCCAACAGACACTTTCAGAGATACCGTAGTGTACCTTTATAGTCACCCAGTTACGTTGTGGCGTTTGGTACACCCAAAGCAATCCTACGGCATCCGGGAGTTACACGATCTCATGGTCTAAGGAAATGATACTTGACATTGGAAAAGCTCTAGCAAACGAACTACACGATCTTTGCGCTATGCTTAGGATTGGGTCTTGTCCATCACATCATTCTCCTAATGATGTGATCCCGTTATCAATGACATCCAATGTCCATAGTCAGGAAACCATGACTATCTGTTGATCAACGAGCTAGTCAACTAGAGGCTCACTATGGACATGTTGTGGTCTATGTATTCACACATGTATTACGATTTCCGGATAACACAATTATAGCATGAACAATAGAAAATTATCATGAACAAGGAAATATAATAATAACCATTTTATTATTGCCTCTAGGGCATATTTCCAACACGATGGTAGTCGGGCGCGGGTGAGATGAGGCACGGGAGGGATTAGAGAGAAATGTGAGAGATTGGGGATTTTAGTGTGGGGGGAAGCTTACTAATGGTGCACCACGAAGCGGTGCGCCATTAGATTGTTTTTTTATATAGCAATGGCGCACCCACGATCGGTGCGCCATTAGTAAACTTTTTTTTATATAGCAATGGCGCACCAACCAGAGGTGCGCCATTAGTAATCTTTATTATTATTATTTTTTGTTGCATCTAATAATTTTTTAGAAAATGAATATGAATATGAAACAGTAATAATTTTTTATAAAAACAGTAATAATATTTATGAATATGAAAAAAATCATCAAATTTATTATCTGAAAATATAATCAAATTTGTTTTTTTTGCAATTTTAATTGCATTCATTTGTGACGGTGGAGCGGGCCGGGGAGGGTGCGGGGGGTCGTTAGCGGCGGTGGAGCGGGGGAGGGTGCGGGGGGTCGTCGACGGCGGCCGGTGGAGCGGGGTAGAGGGTGCCGGGGGTGCTCGGCGGCGAGGGGGGCGGATCTGGCGAGGTGGGATAGCGATCGAGATGGAGGGGGTCGAGATCGAGTGTCCATGAAATTTAAAAATATTCATGAGTTCAAAAAGTGCCCATGAAATACAATCAAGAAATGAAGGCTACAATTTAAATACAATCGATCTTAGCTAGCTATCTGTTCACAATCTTCTTGCCCTTATTTTTCGTAAATGGAGTTCTTCTCTTGAACGGACGTCCTTTAGGTAGGGTGGTCCTGCTTCTTCTTGTGGTGTATGCTGATACTTCATCATCGTCGTCATGTTCCATCTTCGAGTCGCCGTACTTGTCGAAGTCCTGCTCATTGGCAACTCCATCCATTCCGATGATCTTCCTTTTGCCTCTCCTCACGACAACACGACTGGGCTTTGACGGGTCGGTAATGAAGAAGCATTGGTCCACTTGGGAAGCCAGTACCCATGGCTCATTTTTCGCGGTGACGTTCGCGCCTGCGGTCTTGGATTTGGCTTCGGGTATAACCATGGTGGTGAAATACCGGTCTTCTTTTATGACGCTCTTGGCCCATCTGACACGGAACATCGGGACCTTCTCTCCAGCGTAGCTCAGCTCCCAGATCTCCTCGATCCTTCCGTAGTATCTGTCCTTGTCGTTACCGGTGTAGGATTCCATCGTTACCCCGGAGTTCTGATAACCATCGCTCTTCATGTCCTTGTCCTCGGTGTAGAATGTGTAGCCGTTGATATCGTACGCCTCATACGTCATCAGGTTGTGCCCGGCGCCCTGTGACAAGGCGAATATGAGTTGTTCTTCCGCGGAAGAATCCTCATGTAAAGGGTACGACAGAAGCTTCTGCTTGAACCAACGTGTGAAACATGAGTTGTGCTCTTTGATTATATCTCCGTCCGTCCTCTGTTGGCCTCGGTCATTGTACGTCTTCTCAATAAACGTTTTGTGCTCTACCACCCAAGGATCGACCACGTCTATGTGTTGTAGCGCGACTAGGTTTGCTCTTTCAAAGTCGGCGAGTCGACCATCGAAGTCGACATGCATTTCGCGGCGACCCTCGCGGTGACCCCATCTAGCGAGCCTGCCGAGGTGCCTGTTGACGGGCAAACCAATGGGGTTCTCGATGCCTAGATAATTCGTGCAGTAGGAGATGCACTCTTCGGTCAGAAAGCCCCTGGCTATGCTTCCCTCTGGACGTGACATGTTGCGAACGTATCCTTTGATGACACCATTCATCCTTTCGAACGGCATCATGCTGTGCAGGAACGTCGGCCAGAGTTGGATGATATCCTCCACGATATGGACCAGCAGATGCACCATAACGTCGAAGAATGCGGGCGGGAAGTACATCTCAAGCTCGCATAGTATCACCACGATCTCTTCATGTAGCCTTCTGAGTTGCCTCACGCCAACCGACTTCCGAGAGATGACGTCGAAAAAGTTGCATAGGCCAAATAGCGTTTCACGGACGTGCGTGTCCATGATCCCACGGATTGCAACTGGAAGTATCTGCGTCATCAGCACGTGATAGTCGTGAGACTTCATCCCGCTGAACTTCTGCTTCGCTGAGTCTAGGTATCTGCTTATCTTCCCCGCGTAACCGTAAGGAAGTTTTACTCCTACGAGGCAGGTGAAAAACTGATCGATCTCCTCCTGACTTAGAGTGAAGCACGCGGGAGGGAAGTCATTTCCGGTCTTCTTGGCCTTTTTGCCTTTGCGACGACATTTCGTGTCCTGCTTCGCCTCATCATCATTATCATCATTAGCGTGAAGCTCCTCCCTGATGCCCATTGATTTCAAGTCTGCCCTTGCTTTCGGCCCATCTTTGGTCCTCTCTGGCATGTTGAGCATGGTACCAAGCAGACTCTCGCACACGTTCTTCGTGATACGCATGACATCAAGGCTGTGAGGCACACGGTGGATCTTCCAGTACGGCAAGTCCCAGAAAACAGACCTCGTTTTCCATACCTTCAGCAGTGGCTCTGGCGCCTTTCACTTCTTTCCCGGCTCTGGCGCCTTTTGCTTCTTTCCCGGCAGTGGGCAATCTTTCCAATTTTTCAACAGCTCGTCTATTTCCTCGCCGCTCCTCGTACGCGGGCGTCTTCGGGGTTTGGTTTCACCATCGAACAGATCCTTGCGTTTCCTCCACGGGTCATCGTCGCGAAGCCACCTTCGATGTCCCATGAACACGGTTTTTGAAGACCCGGGATCTCTATCTAGCTGGCGATACGTTGTGTCATCCATGCACCTGACGCATTCAGAAAATCCGTGGACCACCTGCCCTGCGAGATATCCGTAACCGAGATAGTCGTGCACCGTCGTGAGCAGTGCGGCTCTCATAGGGAAATATTCTTTCTCTACGGCGTCCCATGTATTGGCTGGCATTTTCCACAACGTGTCTAGCTCCTCTTTCAGCAGCCCCAGATACAGATTGATGTCGTTCCCTGGTTGTTTCGGCCCTTCAATTAGCATACTCATGTGAATGTACTTCCTCTTCATGCACAACCAGGGGGAAGGTTGTACATCCACACAAACACAGGCCAGGTGCTATGTGTGCTTCTCTGGCTGCCAAACGGATTGACTCCATCGGTGCTCGCGCCCAGCACGATGTTCCTTGGATCCTTCCCAAATTCTGGTTGTTCGAAGTTCAACGCTTCCCACTGGCTCCCATCCTTAGGGTGACTCAGCATCTTGTCTTTTTTATTTATCTCCGGATCATTTGCGTCATCTTCTCGCTTCTTCTCCTCCCTATCCGCGTGCCAACGCAGGAGCTTTGCTACCTTAGGGTCCGCAAAATACCGCTGCAGACGAGGAGTGATCGGAAAGTACCACACCACTTTTCGAGGAGCTTTCTTCCTCTTCTTGTATCGAGTGACGCCGCACACCGGACATATGGTAGACTCCGCGTGCTCGTCCCGATAAATGATGCAATTGTTCATGCACACATGGTATTTCACGTGCGGTAAATCCAGAGGACACACGATTTTCTTCGCCTCCTCGAAACTGGTCGGGCACTTGTTCCCCTTGGGAAGACGTTTGTGCCAGAATGACATGTTCTCGTCAAAGCATGCGTCGGTCATTTTGTGTTTTACCTTCATCTCCAGAGCCATGAGCGTTACTTTTAGGCGGGTATCCTCAGGCCTGCATCCTTCATACAATGGAGTAACCGCGTCTATCTCCAGTTGATCCAGCTTGGCTTTCTCTCGGGCGGCAGCTCTTGCGTTATCCGTCTGCTTGAGAAGCAGCTCTTGAATATGAGGGTCCTGCACCCAGCCCATCGATGGTCCATCGTCGTCTGCTCCGCCGGCATCTTCATCTTCATGATCATGCCCTTCGTCTGCTCCCGCATCTTCCTCATCATCATGTCCGGCATCTTCTGCATGATGACTGTGTACAGCATCACCGTCGTGATCATGTCTTGGAGATTCTTCGTCTTCTCGCCCGCCCGAGCCGTGGTGGTTGTCTTGCTGCCCATCCTCATTTCTTTCCCGACCCCCATGGACGACTTCATAGTCATCTTCATCACCTTGCCACCGATAGCCATCCATGAAACCACGCAAGAGCAGGTGGTCCCGCACCTGCCCGGAATCCGGGTCCACAATAAGGCTCTTCAGCTTGCATCTTCGACACGGACATCTTATCTCCGTCTCGTTCTTTTCAAGCATCTCGGCCTTCGCGGAGCTCAAAAACCTATTCACGATGCCTTCGGTCATCGTGCGGACCATGGTCGCCTGCGGGGTAGAGCAAAACGATATTTTAGAACCAAGAAAAAATTTGGCATGACTTTCCCTAAAAATAGGACCAAAAAGAATGCATAGTGCCAAAATTCTCGCCGAAACGGAAATGAATCAACATTCCGGCAAAATATTGGCAACTATCGCATTTCAAATACCGGTACCAGCAAACACAAACATATATGCAACACCACAAACATATGCGACACCACAAACATACATAGATCTAGCTAGGCCATAAAAAGTGCATGTGCACGTTGTTCGAGAGGGAGAGCAACATAAAGATAGCTTCCCCCTTACTTACCTATCAAAAAAAGGTAATTTAACCACTTAATTTGGATGAATTTATGGTGCAAATGAGGTGAGGAGGAGGAGGCAGCCGAGACAAGCTTGGAGGAGGAGGTGGAGAGAATGAAGTGGGGAAAGTGAGTGGGTAGGTGTGGCTGTCCAAAATATCTAGCTCGTCCCAGGTTACTAATGGCGCACCACCACCTAATGCGCCGTTAGTAGTAACCCTGGTTACTAATGGCGCACCTGCTGGCGGTGCGCCATTAGTAGTTTTGCAAAAAAAACACTAATGACGCACCATGTAACAGTGCGCCATTACTAGTTTAAACTAGTAATGGCGCACCGTTCCCTGGTGCGCCATTAGTAGTTTTGCAAAAAATAAAAAATAAAAAAATATAGTAGTGGCGCACTATGTGGCTGGTGCGCCATTACTAGTTAGAACTAGTAATGGCGCACTGTGCCCTGGTGCGCCATTAGTATGTTTGGAATAATTAAAAAAATTGTTACTAATGGCGCACCCTGTGGCTGGTGCGCCATTAGTGTCTTTCACACTAATGGCGCACCAGCACATGGTGCGCCACTGCTATATAGCAATGGCGCACCACATGTCTGGTGCGCCATTAGTGGCCATTCCATCTATAGCCCTTTTCCTAGTAGTGGCTTGCTCTTGATCTTGAACTTGCTCGGAGAAGAGAACTTGACCTTGGGCATCACTTGGTGGTTCAACACCATCTTGAGGTTGATCTTGCCCTTGGTCTTGTTCATGAGGATGAGGGCCTTCACTTTGTTCTTCGGAAGCGTGTGGGTCTTGGGTTGGTGATGGTTCCACTTGAGTGGAACATTGTCCTTCTCCTTCGGCCACAAGGGGTTCCTCAATGGGTAGGATAAAACCAACACCCATTCTTCTTATGGCTTGGGGAGGAATTTCATCACCTACATCACAAGTACCACTTTGCTCCACTTGGGAGCCATTATTCTCATCAAACTCCATGTTACATGTCTCCTCAATAAGTCCCATGGACTTATTGAGGACACGGTAAGCATGAGAGTTTGTAGCATAACCAACAAATGTGCCCTCATAAGCTCTAGCCTCAAATTTGGACAAACGGACACCTTTCTTGAGAATGAAACACTTACACCCGAACACCCGGAAGTACTTGAGGTTGGGCTTGTTACCAGTGAGTATCTCATAAGGAGTCTTGTTCAAGCCTTTGCGGAGATAGAGCCGATTGGATGCATGACACGCGGTGTTGATGGCTTCGTCCCAAAAGTTGTATGGAGACTTGAACTCCGCCATCATGGTTCTTGCCACATCCATCAACGTCCGATTCTTCCTCTCCTCCACACCATTTTGTTGAGGGGTGCAAGGTGCGGAATATTGATGATTGATCCCTCATCACTGAGAAACTCATCCAAGGTGTAGTTCTTGAACTCGGTGTCGTTGTCACTTCTTATCGTCAAGATCTTTACATTGTCTTGGCGTTGGGCTTCATTTGCAAAGTCAATGAAGGTTTGTTGGGTCTCACTCTTCCTCTTGAAGAAGTACACCCAAGTGTATCTTGAATAATCATCCATAGTCACCAAGCAATATTTTCTACCTCCAAGACTATTAAAGGATGGAGGCCCAAAGAGATCCAAGTGAAGGAGCTCCAAAGGCCTCTTCGAGTAAATGATAGTCGTGGGAGGGTGAGCCTTCTCTTGGAGCTTTCCTTCGATACAAGCACTGCAAGCACGATCTTTAGCAAAACTAACATTTGTTAGTCCACGAACATGGTCCCCCTTGAGAATACTTTGCAAAGATCTCATACTGACATGGGCTAAACGGCGATGCCAAAGCCATCCCACATCAACTTTAGCCATTAGGCATGTCGCGGTCTTAGTGGGTCGCTCCGAGAAGTTAATCACATAGAGACCGCTCTCGACATGCCTAACAAAGGCTACTTTAAGAGTCTTGCTCCACAAGAGGGCCACAGTATCAATATCAAAGAAAGTGGCAAAGCCCATGAGTGCAAGTTGATGAACGGAAAGTAAATTGTATGCAAGGGACTCAACAAGCATGACTTTCTCGATCGTGGGATCATGAGAAATGACAACCTTGCCAAGTCCCAATACCTTAGAGGACGAGGCATCACCCCACTCGACATTGGTGGGCATAGATGGAATCTTGTGCATGTCCACCACCAAGTCCTTGCTTCCGGTCATATGATTGTGTCTCCACTATCAAGCAACCATGATCCCCCACCGTAAGCAAACACCTACAAGAGATCAATGCTTGGTTTTAGGTACCCATTTTGTAATGGGTCCTTTGATGTTAGTAACAAGGGTCTTAGGAACCCAAATAGACCACTCAATGTACTAATAAGGAGAACCAACAAATTTAGCATAAACATGTCCATCACTAGCACGGCATAACACATAGGAAGGGTTAAAGTCGCTGGCTTTGTTGGAAGGGGTGGCATTGTCTTTCTTGACACCACCACCCTTCACATTGTTCTTCTTCTCCTTAGAAGCACCCTCTCCCTGTTTCAGAAAAGTTTGCTTGAGAGGAGGAGGTCGTTTGGCCTTGTCATTCTTCTTCTTGTTCTTGGACTTAGGTGCGAACCCAATCCCTTTCTTGGCCACAACTTCCTTTTGATTGCTCAAAAGGTCGTTGAGGTTCTTCTCACCTTGTATGCACGACACAAGGCCTTTCTCAAGTTGCTCCTTCAACTTTGCATTCTCCTCAACAAGATGCACATGCTCACAACAAGGGTTAGTAGCATTTGCATTATCAATCAAAACCATATGAGGAAACGTGGCTTTCTCCTTGGTTAGCTTCACTTGGAGTTGATCATGAGACTCTTTAAGACTAGCATGAGTACCCTTCAAGGCCTTGTGAGCCTTGTCAAGTATATCAAACTCCTCCTTGAGTCTAGCAAGATCAATCCCAAGTTTGGCATTCTCGGAATTTAGCACACGAGATACAACAAGAGCATGATCAAGATCTTTCTTTAATTTAGCATGATCATCGTTGTATGACTCCTCAAGAGCCAAACGATGACCACGCTCTTCCTCAAGAGCATTAGAGAGATCTGATATCTCATCGGCATAGTCTATGCCCCTCCATCTTAGAGATGGTTTCTTCGTGAGCCTCGATCGTGTCATTGGCTTCACCAAGTTGTTCCAAGAGACCAACAAAGTGCTTCTTGGACTTACCCTTGAGCTTACTCATAAAAGACTCAAATTCATTTTCTTCCTCATTAGGCCCCTCACTTTCATCAATGCAATCCGTCAAGGAAGGATTAGTAGTGATGGTAGTTTTGATGTTGGGGGTTACCTTGTTGGTGGCTTTAGCCATGAGGCACTTGGCGGTGATGTTCTCATTGGGTGAGTCGAAGAGGGACACCCGTGGAATCGTTGCAATGGCCACGGAGGCCATGGCAACCAAGTCACCGTCTTCATCATCATCATCATCCTCATTGTACTCTTCTTGCGCCACCAACCCCTTGGGAGGAGTCTTCTTGGGGAAGTTGCTCTTGTTGGGGAAAGACTTGGCCTTGTCTTTTCGAATGAGCTTGCCACCATTATCTTCCCTCTTCTCATATGGGCATTCCGCAACAAAGTGGCTCACATTTCCACAATTATAGCAAGTCCTCACATGTTGCTTGCCCTTCGCGCCACTTGAGTTGCTTTTGTTGAAGTTTGGCCTTGTGTTCTTCTTGATCCAAAATTGCCTTGAAGCGAGGGCCATGTGCTCATGATAAGCATATTTTGTATCTTCGGGGTTGCTCTCCTCTTCTTCCTCTTCTTCCTCTTCTTCCACACTAACCTTGGCCTTCAAAGCAAGGTTGGGCTTCTTAGCTCTTTGAGAATGCAATACCGCATTGTCGGCGGTCTTGTCCAAGATCATCATTGCCACAAACTCATCCAAGACTTCACTTGAGGACAAGGTGTGGATGTCCGGCCTCTGACGGATGACGGAGGACATGGCCTTGTGGTAAGGCATCATGGCCTTGAGGAACTTGCGCTTGATCCAATTGTCATCCGTATCCTTGCTCCCATGATCTCGGAGTGAGACCGCGAGAGTGGTTAGCCTCCGGTAAAGCTCACGAGGTTCTTCATCTTCATTCATTGCGAACTCATCGGCTTCATCTTGCACCACTTCATAGTTGGAGCGTTGAATGCTTGTGCTTCCCTTGTAAAGGGAGACAACATGGTGACATGCTTCCTTGGCCATGGTGAAAGGTCGGAGATGTGCAAGATCTTCGGATGGAATTGCATCTTGGATGATGAAAAGAGCATTCTCGTTGAATTGATGATCCGCGGCTTCTCTAGGGGTGAAGTTGCTTGGGTCATGCGGAGAAACCTTGCTCAATGATTCTCCAAAGATTAGTATTAACATGATTTAAATGACGTTTAAAGCGATATACCCAAGAGTCAAAATCCTCATTTTTCACAATCTTAGGAGGAGAGCCGGCATGATTTAAATGAGTGGAGGGAATAGATCCTCCATAAGTAATAGGAGGTTCCACATGGGCAAAGATGCCGCTACCATTTCTACCACAAGACAAAGGAACTTTCTCACTAGTAGCTTCCCCCTTGTCGGAGTTAGCATCCGTCACCTTGTTAGTGGGATTGACCACATCCAACGGTGAGGTGGATAATTTGAGACCATCAAGAAAGTTCTTAAGCATGCCTTTGACCTCGGCCGTCATGGAGGTTTTCAATGTGTCCAAAGCCACATTGAACTCCTCACGTGAGACCGAGGTTCCCCCATCGGTCATAGATGAGGACGGAATCACACCGGGGTGCTCCTCCTCACCGTCTACGGTGTCAACCATACTCTTCGGACGGCAAAGTCCTTAATAAAGAGACGAGCCTCTGATACAATTGAAAGGATCGATATAGTTGACTAGAGGGGGTGAATAGGCAACTAACAATTTTTAGCTTTTCTTTACCAATTTAAACTTTGCAACAAAGTAGGTCTTCTAGATATGCAACTAGGTGAGCAACCTATATGATGCAACAAAAACAAGCATACAAGCAAGCAAGAGATGCAACACAATATAAGCTTGCACAAGTAAAGGTACGAGATAACCAAGAGTGGAGCCGGTGAAGACGAGGATGTGTTACCGAAGTTCCTTCCTTTTGAGGGGAAGTATGTCTCCGTTGGAGCGGTGTGGAGGCACAATGCTCCCCAAGAAGCCACTAGGGCCACCGTATTCTCCTCACGCCCTCACACAATGCGAGATGCCGTGATTCCACTATTGGTGCCCTTGGAGGCGGCGACCAGACCTTTAAAAACAAGGTTGGGGCTCTCTCCACAACCGAATTGGAGGCTCCCAACGAAACCACGGAGCTTCACCATAATGGAATAGGGCTCTGAGGTGACCTCAACCGTCTAGGGTGCTCAAACACCCAAGAGTAACAAGATCTGCAAGGGATTAGTGGGGGAATCAAATTTCTCTTGGTGGAAGTGTAGATCTGGGCCTTCTCAACCAATCCCCAAAGAATCAACAAGTTTGATTGGCTAGGGAGAGAGATCAGGAAAAAATGAGCTCTGGAGCAACAATGGGGCTTGGGGGAAAAGAGGTGAGTCAACTTGGAGAAGAAGACCTCCTTTTATAAGGGGGAAACAATCCAACCGTTACCCCCGCTCAGCCCCGCACAGAGCGGTACTACCGCTGGGGGCAGCGGTACTACCGTTGTGGCCAGCGGTACTACCGCTCCCCCTCGCGGTACTGCCGCGCAGACAGAAGAAAGCAAGAGGCGGAGCAGGACCTGGACCCAGGGCGGTACTAACAGTGGTGGTAAGGGCGGTACTACCGCCTCTAATGCCGCTGCCAGTGCCGCAAAACCCGACACGAGAGGCGACAACCTCGAGTCGAGGTGGTAGGAGCGCGGAACCACAGCGGTACTACGGCTGAGAGCTCCGGGCGGTACTACCGCTGTGGAGCGGTACTACCGCTTGTAGCTCTTGAGCGGTACTACCGCTGGGGTCCTCGGTACTACCGCTGGGACCAGATTTCATAGAGAAGGCAATAAGGGAACCTCCATCGAAGTGGGAACACTCAGAGGGTGAAAAGGGGATGTGTACGTGTTGATTCCACCCTAGCCTAACCAATACGGGCCCCCTCTTGATAGTACGGTGACTCCTACGACACAAGTCCACCAAAACTGAATAGAAAGAGCTACACCGTCTTTGCTTAAAACTCCGAGGGGAGGGAATCGTCTCGTGCCAAAGGATGAATCTATGAAATACTCAACGCACACGATTAGTCCGCAAAGACGTTGTCATCGGTCACCAAAACTACTTAGAGAGAGACGTGCCTTAACAGCGTGCCCATGCCAAATCAACCCATGTAGTTTTCAGAGTGGGTTCATGCAATTCAACCACGGCTAACAGATTGAAATTCTCGGCATCATTTATTTTCCTTTTGAGAATATGTCTTTCAGCTTTTTTTCACGAGTGTTGCATTTCTGTACCAATGCAAGTCCAGAACTATGAGCCCAACCCTTGGCTCCAGATTGTCATGAAGTCTAGTCAGGTCTAAACCCGACTAGCTCCGAACAAGCACAACTCAATTTTGAAATGCGTAGGTGCTAGGTTAGGAGAAGAGGATGGAGGATAAGAAGCGGGTCACGTCTATAATAGTAGCCAACTCCTAATGTCAGAGGAAAGTGGCCAAACCCCTAGGTGTAGCCACTCGTCTCTCCCATCTACCTCACCATGCACGACAGGTTGTGGCCTCCACCACAAGCTATTCACCGTAGATCTCTTTGATGAAGCACAAGGGTACCGCTTCCCATCGTCAGAAGGTTGTCGGACCAGCCAGTCTTTGGAGCGCCTAACTGACAAGCACGAGTGTGCCACACACTCACTCAAGATCGGGATGAGGAGAGAGCATTGCCGCAACCATCCAGAGAAACCACACAAGTTCTCTCCAGGAGCAAGGATGATGGGAAAAGAAGTGGCAACATTTGGTTGGTTTGGGCGTCACGGAAGTTATTCCAGGGGAGCAACATGGGGGTTGAGATGGGAATGGTTGAAATATTGGTTACTGCAAAGTGCAAACTCTATTGTTAATTGGTTTGAAGTTTTTATCCAAAATTGGCAGAAAGTTGCAAAAACAGCCCAAACTTTCGGATGGCTAGGCAAAATGATTCCCAACATATTCACAAACCTATACCAAATTGTTGAGAGTTTTATAATTTTAGTTAAAGATCGAACTTTCTAAAAAAACAGGTGAGGCATAATAATAATTGAGATTGAAATGAGTTGAGCAACTCCCATAATCAATGATGTGTGGGCTGTCTGTCAACTTTGACTTCCCATGTTGCTACGATACCCAAATAAACATGTTTTTGTTATGTGTAAAGTATATACCAAAATATAATCAGGTTCATCGATGAAGATACATATATATCTAGAAGATGCAGCCTTTTTTATAACCAAAATATCAAATTTCACATGTTGCTACGTTAAAAAATCCACCAAGAAAAGGAATAGCCAACTTATCTTTGAAATGGGAGAAAACAAAGGTGACTTATGAAGTGACTCGATCATGAAAGTTGTGAGTTATGACTCTAGCACGGGGAAAATAGAGGTGGCAAGAACAACAAATGCAAACTCCTATTCGGGGTATATAACAGTAGGAGAAATCCTCTTTTATGGCAACGATTGAAGTTTGAATTCACACTATTTTTTTATCTTTCAAATGTCATGCCAAAAAATAGTTAGCCTACACAGGTTTAGAAGTACTAGCAGACTTACATATGGTTGCGCCTCTCATGTCAAGGGATTCACTTGCAAGAAAATAATCATGAACGAGCATTGAAAAGAAAAATCATCAGCAACATCTAGCAGAACCAGAGTAGTACAAGAATTTCAGAATACATATATATTATGAAAATATTGTTGGGGAACGTAGAATGCAATTTCAAAAATTTCCTACGCTCATGCAAGATCTATCTAGGAGATGCATAGCAATGAGATGGGGAGAGTGTCTCTACGTACCCTCATAGACCGAAAGCGGAAGCGTTTGACAACGTAGTTGATGTAGTCGAACTTCTTCTCGTTCCGACTGATCAAGCACCAAACGTACGGCACCTCCGAGTTCTGCACACGTTCATCTCGATGACGTCCCTCGAACTCTTGATCCAGCTGATGTCTACTATGCAACCTTCTTCTTGTAGACGTTGTTGGGCCTCCAAGTGCAGAGGTTTGTAGGACAGTAGCAAATTTCCCTCAAGTGGATGACCTAAGGTTTATCAATCCGTGGGAGGCGTAGGATGAAGATGGTCTCTATCAAACAACCCTGCAACCAAATAACAAAGAGTCTCTTGTGTCCCCAACACACCCAATACAATGGTAAATTGTTATAGGCGCACTAGTTCGGCGAAGAGATGGTGATACAAGTGCAATATGGATGGTAGATATAGGTTTTTGTAATCTGAAAATATAAAAACAGCAAGGTAACAAGCGATAAAAGTGAGCATAAATGGTATTGCAATGCTAGGAAACAAGTCCTAAGGTTCATACTTTCACTAGTGCAAGTTCTCTCAACAATAATAACATAATTGGATCATATAACTATCCCTCAACATGCAACAAAGAGTCACTCCAAAGTCACTAATAGCGGAGAACAAACGAAGAGATTATTGTAGGGTATGAAACCACCTCCAAGTTATCCTTTCTGATCGATCTATTCAAGAGTCCGTAGTAAAATAACACGAAGCTATTCTTTCCGTTCGATCTATCATAGAGTTCGTACTAGAATAACACCTTAAGACACAAATCAACCAAAACCCTAATGTCACCTAGATACTCCAATGTCACCTCAAGTATCCACGGGTATGATTATATGATATGCATCACACAATCTCAGATTCATCTATTCAACCAACACAAAGAACTTCAAAGAGTGCCCCAAAGTTTCTACCGGAGAGTCAAGACGAAAATGTGTGCCAACCCCTATGCATAGATTCCCAAGGTCACGGAACCCGCAAGTTGATCACCAAAACATACATAAAGTGAATCAATAGAATACCCCATTGTCACCACGGGTATCCCAAGCGAGACATACATCAAGTGTTCTCAAATCCTTAAAGACTCAATCCGATAAGGTAACTTCAAAGGGAAAACTCAATCCATTACAAGAGAGTAGAGGGGGAGAAACATCATAAGATCCAACTATAATAGCAAAGCTCGCAATACATCAAGATCATGCCAAATCAAGAACACGAGAGAGAGAGAGAGAGAGAGAGAGAGAGAGAGAGAGAGATCGAACACATAGCTGCTGGTACATACCCTCATCCCCGAGGGTGAACTACTCCCTCCTCGTCATGGAGAGCGCCGGGATGATGAAGATGGCCACCGGTGAGGGATCCCCCCTCCGGCAGGGTGCCGGAACAGGGTCCCGGTTGATTTTTGGTGGCTACAGAGGCTTGCGGCGGCGGAACTCCCGATCTAGGTTATTTTCTGGAGGTTTGGGGATTTATAGGAGAGGTTGGCATCGAGAACAAGTCAGGGGGGCCCACAGGGAGTCCATGAGGCAGGGGCGCGCCCTCCACCCTTGTGGGGCCCACGGGACTCCCCTCCGGTAACTCTTCGTTCCATTATTTTTTATATTTTCCAAAAAAATCTTCGTTGATTTTCAGCGCATTCCGAGAACTTTTATTTCTGCACAAAACCAACACCAGGGTAGTTCTGCTGAAAACAGCGTCAGTCCGGGTTAGTTCTAACCAAAATCATGTACAAATATTATAAACATGGCATGAATACATCAAAAATTATAGATACGTTGGAGACGTATCAGCATCCCCAAGCTTAATTCATGCTCGTCCTCGAGTAGGTAAATGATAGAAACATAATTTTTGATGTGGAATGATACCTAACATAATTTTCAATGTAATTTCTTTATTGTGGCATGAATGTTCAAATCCGAAAGATTCAAGACAAAAGTTTAATATTGACATAAAAATAATAATACTTCAAGCATACTAACCAAGCAATTATGTCTTCTCAAAATAACATAGCCAAAGAAAGCTCGTCCCTACAAAATCATATAGTTTGGTCATGCTTCATTTTCGTCACACAAAATGCTCCCATCATGCACAACCCCGATGACAAGCCAAGCAATTGTTTCATACTTTAGTATTCTCAAACTTTTTCAACTTTCACGCAATATATGAGCGCGAGCCATGGACATAGCACTATAGGTGGAACAGAATATGATGATGGAGGTTGTGTGGAGAAGACAAAAAAGGAGAAAGTCTCACATCGACGCGACTAATCAACGGGCTATGGAGATGCCCATCAATTGATATCAATGCGAGGAGTAGGGATTACCATGCAACGGATGCACTAGAGCTATAAATGTATGAAATCTCAACAAAAGAAACTAAGTGGGTGTGCATCCAACTTGCTTGCTCACGAAGACCTAGGGCATTTTGAGGAAGCCCATCGTTGGAATATACAAGCCAAGTTCTATAATGAAAATTCCTACTAGTATATGAAAGTGACAAAATAAGAGACTCTCTATCATGAAGATCATGGTGCTACTTTGAAGCAAGTGTGGTAAAAGGATAGTAGCATTGTCCCTTCTCTCTTTTTCTCTCATTTTTTTGGGCCTTCTTCTTTTTTATTTGGCCTTTCTCTCTTTTTTTGGGCCTTCTCTTTTTTTTGGCCTTTCTCTTTTTTTCCTCACACGGGACAATGCTCTAATAATGATGAGCATCACACTTCTATTTATTTACAACTCAAGGATTACAACTCGATACTTAGAACAAAATATGACTCTATATGAGTGCCTCCGGCGGTGTACCGGGATGGGCAATGACTCAAGAGTGACATGTATGAAAAATTATGAATGGTGGCTTTTCCACAAATACGATGTCAACTACATGATCATGCAAAGCAATATGACAATGATGAAGCGTGTCATAATAAACGGAACGGTGGAAAGTTGCATGGCAATATATCTCGGAATGGCTATGGAAATGCCATAATAGGTAGGTATGGTGGCTGTTTTGAGGAAGATATAAGGAGGCTTATGTGTGATAGAGCGTATCGTATCACGGGATTTGGATGCACCGGCGAAGTTTGCACCAACTCTCGAGGTGAGAAAGGGCAATGCACGGTACCGAAGAGGCTAGCAATGATGGAAGGGTGAGAGTGTGTATAATCCATGGACTCAACATTAGTCATAAAGAACTCACATACTTATTGCAAAAATCTACAAGTCATCAAAACCAAGCACTACGTGCATGCTCCTAAGGGGATAGATTGGTAGGAAAAGGCCATCGCTCGTCCCCGACCGCCACTCATAAGGATGACAATCAAAGAAACACCTCATGCTTCAAATTTGTTACACAACGATTACCATACGTGCATGCTACAGGACTTGCAAACCTCAACACAAGTATTTCTCAATTCCACAATTACTCAACTGGCACGACTCTAATATCACCATCTTCATATCTCAAAACAATCATCAAGTATCAAACTTCTCATAGTATTCAATGCACTCTATATGGAAGTTTTTATTATACCCCTCTTGGATGCCCATCTATTAGGACTAAATTCATAACCAAAGCAAATTAAAATGTTGTTCTAAAGACTCTAAAAATAATATAAGTGAAGCATGAGAGATCAATAATTTCTATAAAATAAAACCACCACCGTGCTCTAAAAATATATAAGTGAAGCACTAGAGCAAAATTATATCTAGCTCAAAAGATATACGTGAAGCACATAGAGTATTCTAATAAATTCTGATTCATGTGTATCTCTCCAAAAGGTGTGTACAGCAAGGATGATTGTGGTAAACTAAAAAGCAAAGACTCAAATCATACAAGACGCTCCAAGCAAAACACATATCATGTGGTGAATAAAAATATAGCCTCAAAGTAAAGTTACCGATAGACGAAGACGAAAGAGGGGATGCCTTCCGGGGAATCCCCAAGCTTAGGCTTTTGGTTGTCCTTGAATTTTACCTTGGGGTGCCTTGGCATCCCCAAGCTTAGGCTCTTTCCACTCCTTATTCCATATTCCATCGAATCTTTACCCAAAACTTGAAAACTTCACAACACAAAACTCAACAGAAAACTCGTAAGCTCCGTTAGTATAAGAAAATAAATCACCACTTAGGTACTGTTGTAAACTCATTCTTTATTTATATTGGTGTAATATCTGCTGTATTCCAACTTCTCTATGGTTCATACCCTCCGATACTACTCATAGATTTATCAAAATAAGCAAACAACACACGAAAAACAGAATATGTCAAAAACAGAACAGTCTGTAGCAATCTGATTTGTTCGAATACTTATGGAACTCCAAAAATCCTACCAAATTAGGAAAACCTGAGAAATTTGTGTACCAATCCAGAGCAAAAAGAATCAGATCAAAAGCACGTTTCTGTGAATTATCAAAACTAATTTACTGGGCACAAAAGTTTCTGATTTTCAGCAGGATCAACACAACTATCACCGTAAGCTATCCTAAAGGTCTTACTTGGCACTTTATTGAAACAAAAGCTATAAAACATGATTACTACAGTAGCATAATCATGTGAACACACAAAAACAGTAAAGGTAAATATTGGGTTGTCTCCCAACAAGCGCTTTTCTTTAATGCCTTTTAGCTAGGCATGATGATTTCAATGATGCTCGCATAAAAGATAAGAAGTGAAACATAAAGAGAGCATCATGAAGCATATTACTAACACATTTAAGTCTAACCCACTTCCTATGCATAGGGATTTTGTGAGAAAACAACTTATGGGAACAATAATCAACTAGCATAGGAAGGCAAAACAAGCATAACTTTAAAACTTTAAGCACATAGAGAGGAAACTTGATATCATTGCAACTCCTACAAGCATATATTTCTCCCTCATAATAATTTTCAGTAGCATCATGAATGAATCAACAATATAACCAGCACATAAAGCATTCGTTTCATGATCTACTTGCATAGAAATTTTACTACTCTCCACATAAGCAAATTTATTCTCATCAATAGTAGTGGGAGCACACTCAACAAAATAACTATCATGTGAAGCATAATCCAATTAAAAATTAAAATCATGATGACAAGTTTCATGGTTATCTTTATTCTTTATAGCATACGCGTCATCACAATAATCATCATATATAGGAGGCATGCTTTCATCATAATAAATTTGCTCATCAAAACTTGGGGTGACGAAAAGCTCGTCGTAAAGGACTAAGGATATGTTTCTCGTTTATGGAGGTGACGAAGAGCTCGTCGTAAAGGGTTACATCGATGCTAGCTTCGACACAGATCTAGATGACTCTAAGTCACAAACCGGATACGTGTATATTTTGAATGGTGGGGCAGTCAGCTGGTGCAGTTGCAAGCAAAGCGTCGTGGCGGGATCTACATGTGAAGCGGAGTACATGGCAACCTCGGAGGCAACACATGAAGCAATCTGGATGAAGGAGTTCATTGCCGACCTAGGAGTTATTCCCAGTGCATCGGGGCCGATGACTCTCTTCTGTGACAACACTGGAGCTATTGCCCTTGCCAAGGAGCCCAGGTTTCACAAGAAGACCAGGCACATCAAGCGTCGCTTCAACTCCATTCGTGGAAATGTTCAAAATGGAGACATAGATATTTGTAAAGTACATACGGATTTCAATTTCGCAGATCCGTTGACTAAACCTCTTCCACGGGCAAAACATGATCAACACCAGAACTCTATGGGTGTACGATTCATCACAATGTAACTAGATTATTGACTCTAGTGCAAGTGGGAGACTGTTGGAAATATGCCCTAGAGGCAATAATAAAATGGTCATTATTATATTTCCTTGTTCATGATAATTGTCTATTGTTCATGCTATAATTGTGTTATCCGGAAATCGTAATACATGTGTGAACACATAGACCATAACATGTCCCTAGTGAGCCTCTAGTTGACTAGCTCGTTGATCAATAGATGGTTACGGTTTCCTGACCATGGACATTGGATGTCATTGATAACGGGATCACATCATTAGAAGAATGATGTGATGGACAAGACCCAATCCTAAGCATAGCACTAGATCGTGTAGTTCGTTTGCTGAAGCTTTTCTAATGTCAAGTATCATTTCCTTAGACCATGAGATCGTGCAACTCCCGGATACCGTAGGAATGCTTTGGGTGTACCAAACGTCACAACGTAACTGGGTGGCTATAAAGGTGCACTACAGGTATCTCCGAAAGTGTCTGTTGGGTTGGCTCAGATCGAGACTGGGATTTGTCACTCCGTATGACGGAGAGGTATCTCCGGGCCCACTTGGTATTGCATCATCATAATGAGCTCAATGTGACTAAGTAGTTAGTCACGGGATCATGCATTACGGAACGAGTAAAGTGACTTGCCGGTAACGAGATTGAACGAGGTATTGGGATACCGACGATCGAATCTCGGGCAAGTAACGTACCGATTGACAAAGGGAATTGTATACGGGATTGCTTGAATCCTCGACATCGTGGTTCATCCGATGAGATCATCGTGGAACATGTGAGAGCCAACATGGGTATCCAGATCCCGCTGTTGGTTATTGGCTAGAGAGGTGTCTCGGTCATGTCTGCATGATTCCCGAACCCGTAGGGTCTACACACTTAAGGTTCGATGACGCTAGGGTTATAAGGAAGGTTTGTATGTGATTACCGAATGTTGTTCAGAGTCCCGGATGAGATCCCAGACGTCACGAGGAGTTCCGGAATGGTCCGGAGGTAAAGATTTATATATGGGAAGTCACCATACGGTCACCGGAAATATTCGGGGGTATACCGGTATTGTACCGAGACCACCGGAGGGGTTCCGGGGGTCCACCGGGAGGGTCCACCTGCCCCGGAGGGCCTTATGGGCTGTAGGTGGAAGGGAACCAGCCCTTAGTGGGCTGGGAGCCAACCCCCCTAGGGCCCATGCGCCTAGGGTTTGGGGGAAACCCTAAAGGGGGCGCCCCCCCTTGCTTGGGGGGCAAGCCACCTCCCCCTTGGCCGCCGCCCCCCCTCTAGATCCCATCTAGAGGGGCCGGCCCCCTTCCCCCTTCTCCCTATAAATAGAGGGGTGAGGGGAGGGCTGCAGCACCACATCCAAGGCGCAGCCCCTCCCCTCCCCAACACCTCTCCTCCTCCGCGTGTGCTTGGCGAAGCCCTGCCGGAGAACTGTCACTCCACCACCACCACGCCGTCGTGCTGCTGTTGGAGCCATCTTCCTCAACCTCTCCCTCCTCCTTGCTGGATCAAGGCGTGGGAGACGTCACCGCTCCGTATGTGTGTTGAACGCGGAGGTGCCGTCCGTTCGGCGCTTGGATCATCGATGATTTGGATCACGACGAGTACGACTCCATCAACCCCGTTCTCTTGAACGCTTCCGCTCGCGATCTACAAGGGTATGTAGATGCACTCCTCCCCTCTCGTTGCTAGTAAACTCCATAGATTGATCTTGGTGATGCGTAGAAAATTTTAATTTCTGCTACGATCCCCAACATTGGCATGATGAGCCAGGTTTATGCGTAGTTTCTATGCACGAGTAGAACACAAGTTGTTGTGGGCGTTGATTTTGTCAATTTACTTGCCGTTACTAGTCTTATCTTGATTCGGCGGCATCGTGGGATGAAGCGGCCCGGACCAACCTTACACGTACGCTTACGTGAGACAGGTTCCACCGACTGACATGCACTAGTTGCATAAGGTGGCTAGCGGGTGTCTGTCTCTCCCACTTTAGTCGGATCGGATTCGATGAAAAGGGTCCTTATGAAGGGTAAATAGAAATTGGCATATCACGTTGTGGTTTTGGCGTAGGTAAGAATCGTTCTTGCTAGAAACCTATAGCAGCCACGTAAAAGTTTGCAACAACAATTAGAGGACGTCTAACTTGTTTTTGCAGCAAGTGTCATGTGATGTGATATGGCCAGAAGGATGTGATGAATGATATATGTGATGTATGAGATTGATCATGTTCTTGTAATAGGAATCACGACTTGCATGTCGATGAGTATGACAACCGGCAGGAGCCTAGGAGTTGTCTTAATTTATTTATGACCTGCGTGTCAACTGAAACGTCATGCAATTACTTTACTTTATTGCTAACCGTTAGCCATAGTAGTAGAAGTAATTATTGGCGAGACAACTTCATGAAGACACGATGATGGAGATCATGGTGTCATGCTGGTGACGATGATGAACATGGCGCCCCGAAGATGGAGATCAAAAGGAGCAAAATGATATTGGCCATATCATGTCACTATTTGATTGCATGTGATGTTTATCATGTTTTACATCTTATTTGCTTAGAACGACGGTAGCATAAATAAGATGATCCCTCGCCAAAATTTCAAGAAAGTGTTCCCCCTAACTGTGCACCGTTGCGAAGGTTCGTTGTTCCGAAGCACCACGTGATGATCGGGTGTGATAGGTTCTAACGTTCACATACAACGGGTGTAAGCCAGATTTACACACGCAATACACTTAGGTTGACTTGACGAGCCTAGCATGTACAGACATGGCCTCGGAACGCGGAGGTGTCGTCCGTTCGGCGCTTGGATCATCGGTGATTTGGATCACGGCGAGTACGACTCCATCAACCCCGTTCTCTTGAACGCTTCCGCTCGCGATCTACAAGGGTATGTAGATGCACTCCTCCCCTCTCGTTGCTAGTAAACTCCATAGATTGATCTTGGTGATGCGTAGAAAATTTTAATTTCTGCGACGATCCCCAACACTAACACCCATGGAGTCTTGGTGATGATCATGTTTTGCTCGTGGAAGAGGCTTAGCCAACGGGTCTGCCACATTCAGATCTGTATGTATGTTGCAAATCTCTATGTCTCCCTCCTTGACTTGATCACGGATGGTGTTGAAGCATCTCTTGATGTGTTTGGTTCTTTTGTGAAATCTGGATTCCTTCGCTAAGGCAAGTGCTCCAGTATTGTCACAAAAGATTTTCATTGGACCCAATGCACTAGGTATTACACCTAGGTCGGATACGAACTCCTTCATCCAGACTCCTTCATTTGCTGCTTCCGAAGCAGCTATGTACTCCGCTTCACATGTAGATCCCGCCATGACGCTTTGCTTGGAACTGCACCAACTGACAGCTCCACCATTCAATATAAATACGTATCCAGTTTGTGACTTAGAGTCATCTGGATCCGTGTCAGAACTAGCATAGACGTAACCATTTACGACGAGCTCTTTGTCACCTCCATAAACGAGAAACATATCCTTAGTCCTTTTTAGGTATTTCAGGATGTTCTTGACCGCTGTCCAGTGATCCACTCCTGGATTACTTTGGTACCTCCCTGCTAGACTTATAGCAAGGCACACATCAGGTGTGGTACACAGGATTGCATACATGATAGAACCTATGGTTGAGGCCTAGGGAATGACTTTCATTTTCTCTCTATCTTCTGTAGTGGTCGGGCATTGAGTCTGACTCAACTTCACACCTTGTAACACAGGCAAGAACCCTTTCTTTGACTGATCCATTTTGAATTTCTTTAAAACTTTATCAAGGTATGTGCTTAGTGAAAGTCTAATTAAGCGTCTTGATCTATCTCTATAGATCTTGATGCCCAATATATAAGCAGCTTCACCGAGGTCTTTCATTGAAAAACTCTTATTCAAGTATCCTTTTATGCTATCCAGAAATTCTATATCATTTCCAATCAACAATATGTCATCCACATATAATATTAGAAATGCTACAGAGCTCCCACTCACTTTCTTGTAAATACAGGCTTCTCCAAAAGCCTGTACAAAACCATATGTTTTGATCACCTCATCGAAGCGTATATTCCAACTCCGAGATGCTTGCACCAGTCCATAAATGGATCGCTGGAGCTTGCACACTTTATTAGCACCTTTAGGATCGACAAAACCATCTGGTTGCATCATATACAACTCTTCTTTAAGAAATCCATTAAGGAATGCAGTTTTGACGCCCATTTGCCAAATTTCATAATCATAAAATGCGGCAATTGCTAACATGATTCGGACAGACTTAAGCATCGCTACGGGTGAGAAGGTCTCATCGTAGTCAACTCCTTGAACTTGTCGAAAACCTTTGACAACAAGTTGAGCTTTGTAGATAGTAACATTACCATCAGCGTCAATCTTCTTCTTGAAGATCCATTTATTCTCTATGGCTTGCCGATCATCGGGCAAGTCAACCAAAGTCCATACTTTGTTCTCATACATGGATCCCATCTTAGATTTCATGGCCTCAAGCCATTTCGCGGAATCTGGGCTCATCATCGCTTCCTCATAGTTCGTAGGTTCATCATGGTCTGGTAACATGACTTCCAGAATAGGATTACTGTACCACTCTGGTGCGGAACGTGCTCTGGTTGACCTACGAGGTTCGGTGGTAACTTGATCCAAAGTTTCATGATCATTATCATTAGCTTCCTCACTAGTTGGTGGAGGCATCACGAGAACGGTTTTCTGTGATGAGCTACTTTCCAATTCGAGAGAAGGTACAATTACCTCATCAAGTTCTACTTTCCTCCCACTCACTTCTTTCGAGAGAAACTCCTTCTCTAGAAAGGATCCATTCTTAGCAACAAAGATCTTGCCTTTGGATCTGTGATAGAAGGTGTACCCAACAGTTTCTTTTGGGTATCCTATGAAGACGCACTTCTCCGATTTGGGTTCGAGCTTATTAGGCTAAAGCTTTTTCACATAAGCATAGCAACCCCAGACTTTAAGAAACGACAACTTAGGTTTCTTGCCAAACCACAGTTCATACGATGTCGTCTCAACAGATTTATATGGTGCCCTATTTAACGTGAATGCAGCTGTCTCTAATGCATAACCCCAAAACGATAGCGGTAAATCGGTAAGAGACATTATAGATTGCACCATATCCAATAAAGTACGGTTATGACGTTCGGACACACCATTACGTTGTGGTGTTCCAGGTGGCATGAGTTGTGAAACTATTCCACATTTTTAAATGAAGGCCAAACTCGTAACTCAAATATTCGCCTCCGCGATCAGATTGTAGAAACTTTATTTTCTTGTTACGATGATTCTCCACTTCACTCTGAAATTCTTTGAACTTTTCAAATGTATCAGACTTGTGTTTCATTAAGTAGATATACCCATATCTGCTCAAATCATCTATGAAGGTCAGAAAATAAAGATACCCGTCGCGAGCCTCAACACTCATCAGACTACATACATCGGTATGTATTATTTCCAATAAGTCAGTGGCTCGCTCCATTGTTCCGGAGAACGGAGTTTAGTTATCTTTCCCATGAGGCATGGTTGGCAAGCATCAAATGATTCATAATCAAGTGATTCCAAAAGTCCATCCGCATGGAGTTTCTTCATGCGCTTTACACCAATATGACCTAAATGGCAGTGCCACAAATATGTTGCACTATCATTATCAACTTTGCATATTTTGGCATCAATATTATGAATATGTGTATCACCACGATCGAGATTCAACAAAAATAGACCACTCTTCAAGGGTGCATGACCATAAAAGATATTACTCATATAAATAGAACAACCATTATTGTCTAATTTAAATGAATAACAGTCTCGCATCAAACAAGATCCAGATATAATGTTCATGCTCAACGCTGGCACCAAATAACAATTATTCAGGTCTAAAACTAATCCCCAAGGTAGATGTAGAGGTAGCGTGCCGACGGCGATCACATCGACCTTGAAACCATTCCCGGTGCGCATCGTCACCTCGTCCTTAGCAAATCTTCGCTTAATCCGTAGCCCCTGTTTCGAGTTGCAAATATGAGCAACAGAACCAATATCAAATACCCAGGCGCTACTACGAGCATTAGTAAGGTACACATCAATAACATGTATATCAGATATACCTTTGTTCACTTTGCCATCCTTCTTATCCGCCAAATACTTGGGGTAGTTCCGCTTCCAGTGACTAGTCCCTTTGCAGTAGAAGCACTCAGTTTCAGGCTTGGGTCCAGACTTGGGCTTCTTCCCGGGAGTGAAAATTTGCTTGCCATTCTTCTTGAAGTTCCCCTTCTTTCCCTTGCCCTTTTTCTTGAAACTAGTGGTCTTGTTAACCATAAACACTTGATGCTCTTTCTTGATATCTACCTCCACAGCTTTGAGCATAGCGAAGAGCTCGGGAATTGTCTTATCCATCCCTTGCATATTATAGTTCATCACGAATCCTTTATAGCTTGGTGGCAATGATTGAAGAAATTTTTCAATAACACTATCATCCGGAAGATTAACTCCCAGCTGAGTCAAGTGGTTATGATACCCAGACATTCTGAGTATGTGTTCACTGACAGAACTGTTCTCCTCCATCTTGCAGCTATAGAACTTGTTGGAGACCTCATATCTCTCAACTTGGACATTTGCTTGAAATATTAACTTCAATTCCTGGAACATCTCATATGGTCCATCACGTTCAAAACGTCTTTGAAGTCCTGATTCTAAGCCGTAGAGCATGGCACACTGAACTATAGAGTAGTCATCAGACCGCGTCTGCCAGATGTTCAAAGCGTCTACATTAGTGGGAGGGGGCTTGTCACCTAGCGGTGCATCAAGGACATAATTCTTCTGTGCAACAATGAGGATAATCCTCAAGTTACGGACCCAGTCCGTGTAGTTGCTACCATCATCTTTCAACTTAGCTTTCTCTAGGAACGCATTAAAATTCAAGGGAACAGTAGCACGGGCCATTGATCTACAACATAGATGTGCAAAAACTACCAGGACTAAGTTCATGATAAATTAAGTTCAATTAATCATATTACTTAAGAACTCCCACTTAGATAGACATCCCTCGAGTCATCTAAATGATCACGTGGTCTATATCAACTAAACCATGTCCGATCATTACGTGAGATGGGGTAGTTTTCAATGGTGAACATCTCTATGTTGATCATATCTACTATATGATTCACGTTCGACCTTTCGGTCTCCAGTGTTTCGAGGCCATGTTTGTACATGCTAGGCTCGTCAAGTTTAACCTGAGTATTCCGCATGTGCAAAGCTGTCTTGCACCCGTTGTATGTGAACGCAGAGCTTATCACACCCAATCATCACGTGGTGTCTCGGCACGACGAACTGTCGCAACGGTGCATACTCAAGGAGAACACTTATACCTTGAAATTTTAGTGAGGGATCATCTTAAAATGCTACCGCCGCACTAAGCAAAATAAGATGCATAAAAGATAAACATCACATGCAATCAAAATATGTGACATGATATATCCATCATCATCTTGTGCCTTTGATCTCCATCTCCAAAGCACCGTCATGATTTCCATCTTCACCGGCTTGACACCTTGATCTCCATCGTAGCGTCGGTGTCGTCTCGCCAACTATTGCTTCTAAAACTATCACTAACGCATAGTGATAAAGTAAAGTAATTACATGGTGTTTGCATTTCATACAATAAAGCGACAATCATAAGGCTCCTACCAGTTGCCGATAACTTTTACAAAACATGATCATCTCATACAATAATGTATATCACTGTTGGGGAACGTAGTAAGTTCGAAAAAATTCCTACGCACACGCAAGATCATGGTGATGCATAGCAACAAAAGGGGAGAGTGTTGTCTACGTACCCTCGTAGACCGTAAGCGGAAGCGTTATATCAACGCGGTTGATGTAGTCGAACGTCTTCACGATCCGACCGATCCAAGTACCGAAAGAACGGCACCTCCGAGTTCTGCACACGTTCAGCTCGATGACGTCCCCGCCTTCTCGATCCAGCAAGAGGGGCGAAGTAGTAGATGAGTTCTGGCAGCACGACGGCGTGGTGACGGTGTTGGTGAAGAACAATCTCCGCAGGGCTTCGCCTAAGCACTACGAAAACTATGACGGAGGATAAACTAGAGGGGACGGGGTTGCCGGCACACGGCTTGGTGTTTCTTGATGTGTCTTGGGTGCTAGCCCTACCCCTCTATTTATATGTTGAGCCTTGGGGTCGAAACTTGGAGTAAAAGCCTCCACAAAGTCGGTTTCACCCGAAAGGCAAGAGTCCTTCTCGGACTCCAGGGCCAGACGCCAGGGTTCCCGGCGTCTGGACCCAGACGCCAGGGACCCTGGCGTCTGGCCCCTGGACTCCGCAAAACTTCCTTTCGCGCTTTCCAAAAACCTCGTGGGCTTTCCTCTTTGGCCCAGATAAAGTGTTCTTGTGCCAAAACATTTCGGGAAACATCCGGAACCCCTTCTGATGGATTCCGGAACCTTCCGGAGATCAAACACTACTATCCACATATCAATCTTTACTTCCGGACCATCCCGGAGTTCCTCGTCATATCCGTGATCTCATCCAAAACTCCGAACAACATTCGGTCACCAACATACATAACTCATAGTACTATATCGTCAACGAACGTTAAGCGTGCGGACCCTACGGGTTCGAGAACTATGTAGACATGACCGAGACACCTCTCTGGTCAATAACCAATAGCGGGACCTGGTTGCCCATATTGGCTCCTACATATTCTACGAAGATCTTTATCGGTCAGACCGCATAACAACATACGTTGTTCCCTTTGTCATCGGTATGTTACTTGCCCGAGATTCGATCGTCGGTATCTCAATACCTAGTTCAATCTCATTACCGGCAAGTCTCTTTACTCGTTCTGTAATATATCATCCCGCAACTAACTCATTAGTTGCAATGCTTGCAAGGCTTATAGTGATGTGCATTACCGAGTGGGCCTAGAGATACCTCTCCGACAATTGGAGTGACAAATCCTAATCTCGAAATACGCCAACCCAACAAGTACCTTCGGAAACACCTGTAGAGCACCTTTATAATCACCCAGTTACGTTGTGACGTTTGGTAGCACACAAAGTGTTCCTCCGGTAAATGGGAGTTGCATAATCTCATAGTCATAGGAACATGTATAAGTCATGAAGAAAGCAATAGCAACATACTAAACGATCGAGTGCTAAGCTAACGGAATGGGTCAAGTCAATCACATCATTCTCCTAATGATGTGATCCCGTTAATCAAATGACAACTCATGTCTATGGCTAGGAAACATAACCATCTTTGATCAACGAGCTAGTCAAGTAGAGGCATACTAGTGACACTCTGTTTGTCTATGTATTCACACAAGTATTATGTTTCCGGTTAATACAATTCTAGCATGAATAATAAACATTTATCATGATATAAGGAAATAAATAATAACTTTATTATTGCCTCTAGGGCATATTTCCTTCAATCACATCATGTCTTGACCATATCACATCACAACATGCCCTGCAAAAACAAGTTAGACGTCCTTTACTTTGTTGTTGCAAGTTTTACGTGGATGCTACGGGTTTCTAGTAAGAACCATTCTTACCTACGCATCAAAACCACAACGGTGATTTATCAAGTTTGCTGTTTTAACCTTCAACAAGGACTGGCCGCAGTCAAATTCGATTCAACTAAAGTTGGAGAAACAGACACCCGCCAGCCACCTTTATGCAAAACTAGTTGCATGTCTTTCGGTGGAACCGGTCTCATGAACGTGCTCATGTAAGGTTGGTCTAGGCCGCTTCATCCAACAATACCGCCGAATCAAAATAAGACGTTGGTGGTAAGCAGTATG
The DNA here is from genome assembly GCF_002575655.3 of Aegilops tauschii subsp. strangulata. Classification (NCBI taxonomy): domain Eukaryota; kingdom Viridiplantae; phylum Streptophyta; class Magnoliopsida; order Poales; family Poaceae; genus Aegilops; species Aegilops tauschii. The sequence continues at coordinate 32,814,377 of NC_053036.3, read as the reverse complement.
ACGATCACCGCCCACAACTCTTCGTGTTCTACTCGTGCATATCATCTACGCATAGACCTGGCTCTGATGCCACTGTTGGGGAACATAGCATGCAATTTCAAAAAAAATCCTACGCTCACGCAAGATCTATCTGGGAGATGCATAGCAACGAGAGGGGGAGAGTGTGTCTACGCACCCTTGTAGACCGAAAGCGGAAGCGTTTGACAACGTGGTTGATGTAGTCGAACTTCTTCTCGTTCCGACCGATCAAGCACCGAACGTACGGCACCTCCGAGTTCTGCACACATTCAGCTCGATGACGTCCCTCGAACTCTTGATCCAGCAAAGTGTCGAGGGAGAGTTCCGTCAGCACGACGGCGTGGTAACGGTGATGGTGAAGTGACCCGCGCAGGGCTTCGCGTAAGCACTACGTGAATATGACCGGAGGCGTAAACTGTGAAGGGGGGTGCCGCACACGGCTAACAATGTTTGTTGTGTGTTCTAGGCGCCCCCTCCCCACATATATATAGGTGGGAGGGGATGGGGAACAGCCATGGGGTGCCCCAAGTAGGAGGAATCCTACTTGGGGGCCTTGTCCAATTCGCCCCCCCCCCCTACCATCTTTTCCGGAGAGGGAAGGAAAGGGGAGAGAGGAGGGAAGGAAGGAGGAGGCCGAATTGCCTCCCCTTCCTTCTCTCTTCCCCCTTACCCTTCCCCTTCCTATTCGGCCAGCAAGGGGGGCGCAGCAGCCCATGCTGGCTGCTGTGTTTCCCCTCTTGGACCAAGAGGCCCATATAGTTTGCCGGGGGTAGCCCGGAATCCCTTCCGGTGACCCGATACGTACCCGGTACCCCCGAACACTTCTGGTGTCCAAATACTATTGTCCTATATATGAACCTTTACCTCTCGACCATTTCGAGACTCCTTGTGATGTCCGTGATCTCATCCGGGACTCCGAACAACATTCGGTCACCAAATCACATAACTCATATAATACAAATCGTCATCGAACGTTAAGCGTGCGGACCCTACGGGTTCGAGAACTATGTAGACATGACCGAGACACCTCTCCGGTCAATAACCAATAGCGGAACCTGGATGCTCATATTGGCTCCTACATATTCTACGAAGATCTTTATCAGTCAAACCGTTATGACAACATACGTTATTCCCTTTGTCATCGGTATGTTACTTGCCCAAGATTCGATCGTCGGTATTCCATACCTAGTTCAATCTCGTTACCAGCAAGTCTCTTTACTCGTTCCGTAATGCATCATCTCGCAACTAACTCATTAGTCACATTGCTTGCAAGGCTTATTATGATGTGCATTACCGAGAGGACCCAGAGATACCTCTCCGATACTCGGAGTGACAAATCCTAATCTCGATCTATGCCAACCCAACAAACACCTTCGGAGATACCTGTAGAGCATCTTTATAATCACCCAGTTACGTTGTGACGTTTGATAGCACACAAGGTATTCCTACGGTATCCGGGAGTTGCATAATCTCATAGTCAAAGGAATATGTATAAGTCATGAAGAAAGCAATAGCAATAAAACTTAACGATCATTATGCTAAGCTAACGGATGGGTCTTTTCCATCACATCATTCTCCTAATGATGTGATCCCGTTAATCAAATAACAACACATGTCTATGGTTAGGAAACTTAACCATCTTTGATCAACGAGCTAGTCCAGTAGAGGCTTACTAGGGACACGGTGTTTTGTCTATGTATCCACACATGTATCAAGTTTCCGGTTAATACAATTCTAGCATGAATAATAAACATTTATCATGATATAAGGAAATATAAATAACAACTTTATTATTGCTTCTAGGGCATATTTCCTTCAAAAATGAATTGAGAGATTCAAAGGAAGTACCAAACATCTCACTGATTACTCCCAATGATAAATATATCTGCTTATTACATTGAGGATGAAACTTCCCTCAAAAGAGTAAAGGAAGCATCAAAATTCATTTGATGATAAATTATCTAGTAGATGAAGTAAAGAAAATAAGCCTTATATTTGGGATAACTTAGCATAATCAAGGGTTCTCTTTCCATCTCGTTTGCTTGACAGATAAATTCTTGCATACTCTTCTACTCTCATTGTCTTGTATAACACCTCCTCGGTACTGCCCAAAACTGGTGAAATTATTCCATCGTACTTTGGAACTTGAAATGCTGATATAGATAGTCGCTCCTTCTTGGCATTTATGGTGACCCTGTGCTCAATGCTCTTATACTTCCCATTTGTCATAATCTGTAACCAATGATTAATTTTAATTAAATAAAATACCAAATTCCTCCCTTACACAAGGTGAAAATTGTTTGAAACTAGTGTAATATGTTCATACTGTTTATGAAACATCTCCCACTACACTACTCAATGATCACTCAAGTCAATAATACTCCCAACTCAAAATTGTTTGTGTTTCATTCGTAATGCAAAATTAGGTTTAACACCATACCTCAAGAAAGTCACCCACATTTACCAATAATGCATCAGCCCGTGGTTTTACTGGGATCCATGCACCATGCCTTCTAATTTGTAGGCCTTGAACTGCATTCACTTCTAGCAGGATAGTTAGAAAAGATCCATCAGAATGCGGTGAGAAGCCTAAAACCTTTTCGGGAGTGGTTGTGCATGGAGGGTAGTAGTTCATTCTCAGAAACTGGCCCACATGCTTGTCTTCCATTAATTCGGGATCAACATCTATTGTTTTGGCAATAAAGGTGGCAAGAGAATGAGTGAGTTTCATCAACTCGGAAGAGTACTCTTCGATAGAATTCCTGGGATTGAAACAAGAATAATGTATTTGTTACTGTTAGATATTGTTACAAATTAAAATTCTTACGAACTTTTAGTGACCACACTTGGCATTCATTTTTTAGGGGATATCATTTGCTAGTGTAAAGTATAAATAGAACGTTCAAAGCACATTATATTGTTTGTTTAGCCATTGGCATGCTTGTACTTTGTTGGGCGCACAATGAACACTAACAAATCAATTGATAGATATTTATACAAAATATTACCATGTAAAAGTAGTTCATTTTATTTTGTAGAAAAGTTTGGTGTCATATTTCAGTAAATTGATCGACATATGTGTTTGATCAAGAAATTATTGAATTCAACCAAATGTCCCACTCACAAACATGCAAATTATGGCAATGAAAGCACCATGTCCCCTTCATTTAAAACGTGGCATGTTCTTTGTTAACCAAATGATTACGTGTGACTAACTGGAACCTTTAAGAATCCAATTTTGATTCAACTCTCGTGTCGGCCATATTTAAATAATTTTCTTAATTTAATGCTTTGATTAGAAGGAAATAGTTTTAATGCCATCTAGAAATAAGATGTTTAAAACACACACATCTAACCTGAAATTAGGAGGCTGGTTTGGCCAGTAACTCATATCACGGGCCTGAGGTGGCTGCGAAAAGAGGCCAAACATGTCTGACCAATCTAGCTTTTGATCATCGGACAGAACAAACGCTTGACCATAACCTTGAAGATCTCCTACTCGTTGCGCATATGCATTCTTAACTTCGAGGGGGAGCTGAAAGAACTTCTGAATGTCGTGCTTCATATCCGCGATGACCTCAATTGGTATTCCATGATTTACGACCTGTAGATTGTAGAGGTTAGACAAGTAGTCTTGCTTTACACATGGACTTCTGTTTTTAGCAATGGAATGGCTGGATCTAGTAATAAATATCTAGAAAATTAAGTATACTATTGAAATTAGAAAAGTTTACTAAACCGCACCTGGAAGAAGCCCCAGTCCTCACAGGCAAATCTGAGCTTGGCGGCCTCCGCTTCCACGGACTCGGCGTCCAGGAGCTTGCCGAGGTCGATCACCGGAACCTCATCGGAGTGCTCTGCGAGAACCGTGTCCCCCTCGACGTCCGGCTGGATGTACCGTTGGATGGTGTCGGCCGTCAGCTCGGCGGCCGACCCCGCCAGAGCCTGGACGTTCCTGACGGGGAGCGACGTTCCAGACTGCGACCATCTGCCCTCGCTGGCGCCGCTGCCACCACTCCTCGCCTCCACCTCCATGATCACTAGCAAGTTATTTCTCTGCTACACGTCTACACTGCACAGTGCACACTCTACTCCAGTTACTCTGCTAGCCTTCTTGCTTATCTGACCGGGCATTGAGCCGTCCAGGCTACTTATATAGAGTACAAGACTGTTAGTGCTCGCAACTTGCTGATTAATCTTTTTTCTTGGATCGGATCAAGCTCAATGATTCCTCGATCGGCTCGTCTGAGGTTCTCTGATCCATGCAGTTGGACGCACCGATCGATGCTAAAGCATGGCCGGCGGCTAACGGCCGAATTTTACGGGGATAGAATACTTTTGCACCCTACATGCATGACGTCAGTGTCCCCTCCAACTCTAGACGGCCTGGTTTACAGTGCCTCAAACCGCAGCTGAAATGCAGTAGAGGCCACATCTGCACGCCGGCCGGATTACAGTGTAAACTGCAGCAGAAAAGTGACTGGCAGAGGGCGAAGTTGGAGCGAGCAAATAACTCGGCTAGCTGTGCGCCTGTGCCCCGTTTAATTCAGAGTTTCAGACGACGCATTTGGAGCATACGCGCACGACACTGGGGCGCACAACCAATGCGAGTCACCGCCAGGACTATATTTGGCCCAGTTGTTTGCGAAAAATTCTTGTCTTGCGCGGTCTAAGTCTAAGGAAATACAAATAATAGTCTGTCTCGCCTTCAGCTATCCCTCGACTGGACCGGCCGAGCTTGCGGGTTTTCTACGTGCTCCCGAAAATTTCGTTCTTCTTTTGTGCACTGTTTCTTTTTTGTTTGGTGCGGGCAAAAATCTCTAATGTTTTAGATTTTCCATTACTAATCCTTTATGTACTTGGGTCGATTTGCCTTGAAGATATCAAATAAGAAAAATTCGGAATATCTTCTTTGTGATGGTGGTACTTCTTTCCCGTGTTTCAAATACTCCGTACGGTACCCAATAAGTTATTGGGCGTTCTTTTAATGGTTTCTGTGCCAACAGGCTTATTGACAGTACCTTTTTTGTTTTTTCACTCAAACTCAAGGGAGAAACTTTGCTTCTTAGAGTCTACCGCTTACAAGAAAAGATCTCATGATAGTCAATATGGGCCCTCAACACCCATCAATGCATGGTGTTCTTCGACTGATCGTTACTCCACTGCTTCCAGTCGGATAAAAAGAAAGGAATAGGGATCCATGCCTTTTTCTCATGACCTGAGGGCTTCTTGTTGTTGGTTGCATTCCACTAGCTTGCTTTCCGTCTTGCCTCTACCAACTGAGCTATATCCCCCCCGAGCCAAGTGGAGTATGCATGAAAGAGTCAGATGCTTCTTCTATTCTTTTCCCTAGCGCAGCTGGGCCATCCTGGACTTGAACCAGAAGGTGGGATATGATTGCATCGCGGTGTCTAAGGACGCGATCTAATAGATCGTTGTATCGAGTAGTTGGATCATTGGTTGGATCGTAGGGGCGATGATTTACTTCACGCGCGAGGTCTCTGGTTCAAGTCCAGGATGGCCCAGCTGCGCCAAGGAAAAGAATAGAAGAAGAGCTGCTGAATACGAGACACTTCTTTCTCGGCCGTGCGTGGTCTTCCCTCGGGGATGGGAGAATATAGAAGGTGGGCTCTGGTTTTATTGTTTTCTCTTTTTTTTTCCTTTTGGTTCTATTTTTTCTGCTAGGGTACTCTAATTTTATTTTTGTTTCAGTTTTATTTTTCTTCCATTTCTCTTTTTTCGTCTGCGGTCTTTACAAGTTTTCTTTCGTTTTTATATTTCTTTTATTTTCAAAATACATGTCGACTTTTCAATACATGTTGTTATGCATACAGGCGTAATATTTTTTGGATACATGTTGGAAAGAATATTTGGAACATTTCCATAGAATAAATGATAAACGTTTTAAAAAAATATTGAATATATATTTTTGAACGGTGCAAGATTCTTTTCAAACTACATTAGTTTTTCTACATTGTAAAATTTCTTTTCAAATGTCAAGGACATTTTTTTGAAACACATAAAGATTTTTTTTATAAATGTCATGAACATTTCAAAAAATATGTAAACATTGTTTATATTGAATAAATATTTTTTTCACAAACAATTTATGAATAGTACAAAATATTTTGGGGGTGTATTTATCAATTTGGTGTGTCACATTAGTCAGTTTGGAAATATCATCATTTTGTTAAGTTTTTTTTAGGGGCATCATTTTGTTAAGTTGTGTTAGAAACATGCCATTTGCACCGTTGCTGTCCACTAAAAGGCCATTGACTGAGGTGAACTGAGTTTCTCTTCTAATTTAGTTCTCTGCGTACTGACAACTAGGACCCACAGGTAATAAGGGAGCGCTAAAAAGTGGATACAAGCGTATTTTGGTCACTTCAACCATGTCAATGGCCTTTAACCGAATGGTAATAGTGTCGAGTGATATTTTCGTGCATACGCTTAATGGCAGAATGACATTTTTAAGTAATTTAACCTTCTACTAGCAAAATTGACTAGTGTGTCCCAACTAGTTGTAAAACTAATAAAAACCCTTTTTTTTAAACCACGCGAACATTTTTTACTTTATATAAACATTTCTTAACATTTTTAAATGGTAAAATTGTTTATCATTATGTGACATTTTTTATGTTTTAGTAAAAATATATTATGAAGATTTTTCTTAACCGTACAAAACACTTTTTGTAAAAAAAAAAAACTATGCATACATGTTTTACATTGTATAAATATTTTGAAAGTGTCACAAAAAATTTATGAATGGTACAAAACATTATTTTAAGCACACAAACAGTTTTTTACATTGCATAAACATATTTTGAATGGTACAAACTTTTTTCTATATAATGTGAACATTTTATTTACATTGTTTAAAATGTCACAGCCTTATATTGGAAACACGCATATTTTTAAATGTGACGAACACTTTGTTAATGCTGTCAATATTTTTAAAATTCACGCACATTTTTTATATTGCGTGATTTTTTAAAGAGTGATTGTATTTTTTGAAATTTCAAGAAAATCCATTTCCTTTACAGAAATATAAACATAAGTAGAAGAAAAATATGCGCTAGGGAGCCAGCACTCCTCCCATGATGGGCCGCCTATTTTTGGCTGTCCTTGAGACAAGACATGCTTGTGTATCGCAGCAGGCGAGATACAGCCGCTCCCGAGTGACTGGGCCTGAACGGAGAACACATCATATGGTAAAATTGAAGGGCGCCGTTGTCTCTATCTGCCTGATGTCAGAGTGCCAGGGCTATTTCGCGCCTACTGCAAGACTTAGAGGATAATTGGTTTGATGCCAACATTTGGCATTGCCAATACTTGGCAATATTCAAAGTTGCCATAAATTGGCAACTTCTTGTGATGTTGGCAAGTAAACTTGGTAACCAATCAAGCACTAGTCAATATTTGGCATTTGCCAAATGTTGGCATGCCAATTTTTTGCATCAAACCAATCATGCTCATAACCTCGCCTCACCTCAGGCGTTGGGGTGCCCTTGCCTTAGTGGGCCGACGAATCTAGGCAGTTTGGGAAGGTTCTATGGAATGGTTTGGATCAGTTTGAGAACCTTCCATGCGAGGTTTTTTCTACTTCTATTTTTCTATGTATCTTGTATAAGTTTTCTTCATTTTCACTTTTTGTATCCTTTTATTCAAATACTTGTTAACAATTTCAAATACGTGTTGTATATTTTTCTTATATATGTGTAGAAAATTTATACATGTTGAACATTTGTGAAATACATAATAAACATATTTTTCAAACAGATCTTTGAAGATATTCTTCAACAAAATGACAGATTTTTATTTGAATGCTATGAAACATTTTTTAAACTACATGAACAATTATTTACATTGTACAAAGATTTCTAAAATATGTCGTGGACATATTCTTGAAATCTGTGTACATTTCTTTACATGCCACAAAGATTTTTTTAAATGGTACTAAACATTTTTAAAAACTGACAAAACATTTTTTACATTGTATAAGGTTTTCTTTGTGTGATGAACTTCTTTTTAAAAGTGTGAAAATTTTCTAAAAATTATGCAATCTTTTTTCCTTCTATCAATTATTTTTTAAAGTTGCGTAAACAGTACTTTAAAGTACGTGAACATGTTTTAAATGTGTGATGAATGCCATTGAAATGTTTAATCAAAGTAATTTTGGAATATTTATATTTATTTTTTTTGAAATACGAATAAAAGTTCAAAAAAGATCAAACGATAATAAGAACTGGCAGGCCAGCCCACTACAACATAACTCATAGCAAGTCTGGTGGCGTTACGGCCCAGGGGTGCCTCACCTTACCCGAAGTCGCCCCAAGTAGTTCGGCCTGGGGCCCCTAGGTTAGTTATGCCCTAGGCTAACAAACCCGGCCCATAGCCCCATAAAAGATGGACTCGGAGGACATAGCATACATGGCAAGGCAGCTGACTTACATGACGAATTGATACTCAATCATGTATAATGTGTCCCTAGACCCCGTTATCCATATAAGTCGGGGATAGGTTAGTCGATAAGATACAGAACCAGGAGTTCATACTCAATCCCTCAATCATTGTAACCCCTATAAACAATCAGTTCAACCGAGCATGAAGTAGTGTTTTACCTACTTCACGAGGATCTGAACCTGGGTAAATCCTTCCTTGTATAAAAGATACTATGTATATACATAAATATTTTTAAATTTCATGAACATTCTCCAATGCTTTTTTTTAAACTAAGTAGATCCATTTTGAAATGAATTTACTTAGTTTAAAACATATACACCTCACATTAAAAAATGTTCATAATCTAAAAAATTGTTCACATAGTTTAAAAAAAGTTTGTGCATTATAAAAACATGTATGTAATATTTAAAAATATATATTTATGACATTTATAATTTTATCATGAAAATGTAAACAAGTTCGCAATGTTTGTGAAAATATTCATACCATTTAAATTTTTGTCACAGCATCTAAAAAGCATTCGTGTGTTTTATTAAATACATTGATGACTCACTAAAAATATTCATGCAATTTTAATATTTTTTTGTAATTTTCCAAACATGTTCATAAGATACAAAATAAATGATCATGACATTTAAAACATGCATAACACAAACAAATGTTCACACGTTTCAAAACAATGTTCGTGAAATTTTTGAAAAATGTTCAACATGTGTCTAAAATTGTTCCCGTGTATAAAATGAAAAAATACTCACAGAAAAACTATAAAATGAAAAAAAGGAACAGAAAACTGGAGGAAAAATCTGTAGAAAGAGAAAGGGAACATAAAATAGAAAACCATAAAAGTATCCAAGAGAACAATTGAAAAAAATAAAAGAAAAAACGAATAACAAATCAGAAAACCGGTAGAGAAAAATGCGTGTACACTAAATTGCATGAAAGATGGAAGAATACAACTTCTGTGAAGAAAAGGAAAAATAATTTGGTAAGGCCCAAAGGATGCCGTGGTGTGCCATTTGTACCCAAAAGATAACTATTCTTCATTATAAGCCAAGAATAGGAAATTTGTATCGACGTGTGAATTACGTATCCCTATTTGACCATGTGGCATTAACCTATGGTGGTAACACACATCCCCTCATGTAACTTCAATCTGTCCAGTTCAAATTTTTCATTCATTTTATTTCCCTTATTTCTTTATTTTTTTGCTTGTTTCCTTATTTTGTTCTATTTCTCTTAAATTATATCTTTGTAACTTTCCATGATTTATGTTTTTTTTTACTTAATTTTAGACTAGGGCATTTTTTTGTACTGTATGAATATACATTCATACATATGTGAAGATATTTTCTAGTAAAATATACACAAATATTTTATAAAATAATATATTTTTGTATATACAATTGTTTTCCAAATACATGGTGAACATTTTGTTTCACCTACATCTTTTCATCTAGTACGTGCATTTTTTCTGTAACGTACATTTTTCTCTTTCTTGGAACTTCCTTTTGACAATATTTTTAACCTATTAAGAAAAATAATTTTATTAAAAAAATGCATGGACTTTTGTGGACTTAGCCATGGGCCAGTCGGTCCATGTACAATCTCTCCAGGCGTCACGTTGATAATTTGACGGAGCGAGCATCAAATAAAATCACTGAGCCATGGGCCAGCTGGTCCATGTACACTCTCTCCAGGCGTCATGTTGATAACATTTATAGAAAAATATCATCATATGTGCCCTCCCACTCCTTATAATAAGCGGAAGCGGCATCACTCTTTGAAGTTTTAAAGTTAATTCAAGCTTGGGGTGCAACAATGCCTTGGTGAGGATGGACAACATTATAGTGATCGATGCTCTCCGTCATAATGAAGGACGTTCTATGGTGGCGGCTCTAGTTTTAGAAGATTGCATAGAGCTATTAAGAGAGTTCGGGAAGGTAACTATTGAGTATTGTAATTGAGAGTCTAATGTTGTTGCTCATGAGCTAGCAAAGTGGGGGCGTGTAAACACTCCTTCTGTATGGGTGGATGCACTGTTAGAAATATGCCCTAAAGGCAATAATAAATTGGTTATTATTATATTTCCTTGTTCATGATAATCGTTTATTATCCACGCTAAAATTGTATTGATAGGAAACTCAGATACATGTGTGGATACATAGACAACACCATGTCCCTAGTAAGCCTCTAGTTGACTAGCTCGTTGATCAATAGATGGTTACGGTTTCCTGACCATGGACATTGGATGTCGTTGATAACGGAATCACATCATTAGGAGAATGATGTGATGGACAAGACCCAATCCTAAGCCTAGCACAAGATCGTGTAGTTCGTCTGCTAAAGCTTTTCTAATGTCAAGTATCATTTCCTTAGACCATGAGATTGTGCAACTCCCGGATACCCTAGGAATGCTTTGGGTGTACCAAACGTCACAACGTAACTGGGTGGCTATAAAGGTGCACTACACGTATCTCCGAAAGTGTCTGTTGGGTTGGCACGAATCGAGACTGGGATTTGTCACTCCGTGTAGACGGAGAGGTATCTCTGGGCCCACTCGGTAGGACATCATCATAATGTGCACAATGTGACCAAGGAGTTGATCACGGGATGATGTGTTACGGAACGAGTAAAGAGACTTGCCGGTAACGAGATTGAACAAGGTATCGGGATACCGACGATCGAATCTCGGGCAAGTACTATACCGGTAGACAAAGGGAATTGTATACGGGATTGATTGAATCCTTGACTCGTGGTTCATCCGATGAGATCATCGTGGAACATGTAGGAGCCAACATGGGTATCCAGATCCCGCTGTTGGTTATTGGCCGGAGAACGTCTCGGTCATGTCTGCATGGTTCCCGAACCCGTAGGGTCTACACACTTAAGGTTCGATGACGCTAGGGTTATAGGGAATAGATATACGTGGTTACCGAATGTTGTTCGGAGTCCCGGATGAGATCCCGGACATCACGAGGAGTTCCGGAATGGTCCGGAGGTAAAGATTTATATATGGGAAGTCCTGTTTTGGTTACCGGAAAAGTTTCGGGTGCTATCGGTAACGTACCGGGACCACCGGGAGGGTCCCGGGGGTCCACCAGGTGGGGCCACCGGCCCCAGAGGGCTGCGTGGGCCAAGTGTGGGAAGGGACCAGCCCCTAGGTGGGTTGGTGCGCCTCCCACAAGAGGCCCAAGGCGCAGGGAAGGGGGAAGGGGGAAACCCTAGGCTCAGATGGGCCTAAGGCCCACCTAGGGTGCGCCCCCCTCTCTCCCCCTCTGGCCGCCCCCCTAGATGCATCTAGGGCTGGCCGCACCCCTTGGGGGGGGGACCCTAGATGGGGGCGCAGCCCCTCCCCCTCCCCTATATATAGTGGGGGTTTTGGGGCTGCCAGAGACAAGGAGTCTCCCTCTCTCTTGGCGCAGCCCTACCCCTCTCCCTCCTCGTCTCTCGCAGTGCTTGGCGAATCCCTGCAGGAGTGCCACGCTCCTCCATCACCACCATGACGTTGTGCTACTGCTGGACGGATTCTTCCCCAACCTCTCCCTCTCTCCTTGCTGGATCAAGGCGTGGGAGACGTCACCGGGCTGCCCGTGTGTTGAACGCGGAGGCGCCGTGGTTCGGCACTTAGATCGGAATCAACCGCGATCTGAATCGCTATGAGTACGACTCCTTCATCCGCGTTCTTCCAACGCTTCCGCTTAGCGATCTACAATGGTATGTAGATGCACTCCCCTTCCCCTCGATGCTAGATTACTCCATAGATTGATCTTGGTGATGCGTAGAAAATTTTGAATTTATGCTACGTTCCCCAACATTGGCATCATGAGCTAGGTCTATGCGTAGTTTCTATGCACGAGTAGAACACAAAGTAGTTGTGGGCGTCGATTTTGTCAATTTACTTGCCGTTACTAGTCTTATCTTGATTCGGCGGCATCGTGGGATGAAGCGGCCAGGACCGACCTTACACGTACACTTACGTGAGACAGGTTCCACCGACTGACATGCACTAGTTGCATAAGGTGGCTAGCGGGTGTCTGTCTCTCCCACTTTAGTCGGATCAGATTCGATGAAAAGGGTCCTTATGAAGGGTAAATAGAAATTGGCATATCACGTTGTGGCTTTTGCGTAGGTAAGAAACGTTCTTGCTAGAATCCCATAGCAGCCACGTAAAACATGCAACAACAATTAGAGGACGTCTAACTTGTTTTTGCAGGGTATGCTATGTGATGTGATATGGCCAAAAGGATGTGATGTATGAGATTGATCATGTTCTTGTAATAGGAATCACGACTTGCATGTCGATGAGTATGACAACCGGCAGGAGCCATAGGAGTTGTCTTAATTTATTGTATGACCTGCGTGTCAATGAAAACGCCATGTAATTACTTTACTTTATTGCTAACCGTTAGCCATAGTAGTAGAAGTAATAGTTGGCGAGACAACTTCATGAAGACACGATGATGGAGATCATGATGATGGAGATCATGGTGTCATGCCGGTGACGAATGTGATCATGCCGCGCCTCGAAGATGGAGATCAAAGGCGCAAGATGATATTGGCCATATCACGTCACTTTATGATTTGCATGTGATGTTTGTCATGTTTACATCTTATTTGCTTAGAACGACGGTAGCATAAATAAGATGATCCCTCACTAAAATTTCAAGAGACGTGTTCCCCCTAACTGTGCACCGTTGCGAAGGTTCGTTGTTTCGAAGCACCACGTGATGATCGGGTGTGATAGATTCTAACGTTCGAATACGACGGGTGTTGACGAGCCTAGCATGTACAGACATGGCCTCGGAACACATGCGAAACACTTAGGTTGACTTGACGAGTCTAGCATGTACAGACATGGCCTCGGAACACAAGAGATCGAAAGGTCGAACATGAGTCGTATAGTAGATGCGATCAACATGGAGATGTTCACCGATGATGACTAGTCCGTCTCACGTGATGATCGGACACGGCCTAGTTTGACTCGGATTATGTATCACTTAGATGACTAGAGGGATGTCTATCTGAGTGGGAGTTCATTAAATAATCAGATGAACTTAATTATCATGAACATAGTCAAAAGGTCTTTGCAAATTATGTCATAGCTTACGCTTTAGTTCTACTGTTTAAGATATGTTCCTAGAGAAAATTTAGTTGAAAGTTGATAGTAGCAATTATGCGGACTGGGTCCGTAAACTGAGGATTGTCCTCATTGCTGCACAGAAGGCTTATGTCCTTAATGCACCGCTCAGTGTGCTGAACCTCAGCGTCGTCTGTAGATGTTGCGAAACATCTGGCATACACGTTTTGATGACTACGTGATAGTTCTGTGCGTAATGCTAAAGGTTTAGAATTGTGGCACCAAAGACGTTTTGAAACGTCACAGAACATATGAGATGTTCCGAAGACTGAAATTGGGATTTCAGACTAGTGCCCACGTCAAGAGGTATGAGACCCCTGACAAGTTTCTTAAGCCTGCAAACTAACAGAGAAAAGCTCAATCGTTGAGCATGTGCTCAGATTGTCTGAGTACTACAATCACTTGAATCGAGTGGGAGTTTATCTTCCAGATGAGATAGTGATGGTTCTCCATAGTCACTGCCACCAAGCTATTAGAGCTTCGTGATGAACTATAACATATCAGGGATAGACATGATGATCCTTGAGCAACTCGCGATGTTTGACACCGCGAAAGTAGAAATCAAGAAGGAGCATCAATTGTTGATGGTTAGTAAAACCACTAGTTTCTAGAAGGGCAAGGGCAAAAGGGATACTTCATGAAACAGCAAATCATTTGCTGCTCTAGTGAAGAATCCCAAGGTTGAACCCAAACCCGAGACTAAGTGCTTCTGTAATGAGGGGAACGGTCACTGAAGCAGAACTACCCTAGATACTTGGTAGATGAGAAGGCAGGCAAGGTCGACAGAAGTATATTGGATATACATTATATGAATGTGTACTTTACTAGTACTCCTAGCAGCACCAGGGTATTAGATACCGGTTCGGTTGCTAAGTGTTAGTAACTCGAAATAAAAGCTGCGGAATAAACGGAGACTAGCTAAAGGTGAGATGACGATATGTGTTGGAAGTGTTTCCAAGGTTGATGTGATCAAGCATCGCATGCTCCCTCTACCATCGAGATTGGTGTTAAACCTAAATAATTTTTATTTGGTGTTTGCGTTGAGCATAAACATGATTGGATTATGTTTATCGCAATACGGTTATTCATTTAAGGAGAATAATGGTTACTCTGTTTATTTGAATAATACCTTCAATGGTCTTGCACCTAAAATGAATCTCGATCGCAGTGATACACATGTTCGTGCCAAAAGATATAAAATGGTAATGATAGTATCACATACTTGTGGCACTGCCATTTGAGTCATATTGGTATAGAACGCATGAAGAAGCTCCATGTAGATGGATCTTTGGACTCACTCGTTTTTGAAAAGATTGAGACATGCGAACCATGTCTATTGGTATATATGCATGAAGAAACTCCATGCAGATGGATCGTTTGGACTCACTTGATTTTGAATCACTTGAGACATGCAAATCATACCACATGGGCAAGATGACTGAAAGGCCTCGTTTTCAGTAAGATGGAACAAGAGAGCAACTTGTTGGAAGTAATACATTTGATGTGTGCAGTCCAATGAGTGCTGAGGCACGCAGTGGATATCGATATGTTCTTACTTCACAGATGATTTGAGTAGATGCTGAGAATATTTATTTGATGAAACACAAGTCTGAATTATTGAAAGGTTCAAGTAATTTCAGAGTGAAGTTGAAGATCGTCGTGACAAGAGGATAAAATGTCTATGATATGATCATAGAGATATCTGAGTTACGAGTTTGGCACACAATTAAGACATTGTGGAAAGTGTTTCACAATTAATATCGCCTGGAACACCACAATGTGATGGTGTGTCCGAACATCATAACTGCACCCTATTGGATATGGTGCATACCATGATGTCTCTTTACCACTATCGTTTATGGGTTAGGCATTAGAGACAACGCATTCACTTTAAATAGGGCACCACGCAATTCCGTTGAGACGACACCGTTTAGAGAAACCTAAGTTGTCGTTTCTTAAAAGTTTGGGGCTGCGATGCTTATGTGAAAAAGTTTCAGGCTGATAAGCTCGAACCCAAAGTGGATAAATGCATCTTCATAGAATACCCAAAACAGTTGGGTATACCTCCTGTTTCAGATCCGGAAGTAAACAGGTCCTTTCTCGAGAAAAATTTTCTCTCGAAAGAATTGAGTGGGAGGATGGTGGAGACTTGATGAGGTTATTGAAGCATAACTTCAACTAGTGTGTAGCAGGGCATAGGAAGTTGTTCCTGTGGCACCTACACCAATTGAAGTGGAAGCTTATGATAGTGATCATGAAACTTCGGATCAAGTCACTACCAAACCTCGTAGGTCGATAAGGATGCGTACTACTTCAGAGTGGTACGTAATCCTGTCTTGGAAGTCATGTTGCTAGACAACAATGAACCTACGAGCTATGGAGAAGCGATGGTGGGCCCGGATTCCGACGAATGGCTCGAGGCCATGAAATCCGAGAGAGGATCCATGTATAAAAGCAAAGTATAGACTTTGGAAGAACTACTTGATGGTCGTAAGGCTGTTGGGTGCAGATGGATTTTAAAAGGAAGACAGACAATAATGGTAAGTGTCACCATTAAGAAAGCTCAACTTGTCGTTAAGATGTTTTCCGACAAGTTCAAGGAGTTGACTACGATGAGATTTTTCTCACTCGTAGCGATGCTAAGAGTCTGTTGGAATTGTATTAGCAGTTACTGCATTATTTATGAAATCTTGCAGATAGGATGTCAAAACATTGTTTCCTCGACGATTTCTGGAGGAAAGATTGTATGTGATGCAACCAGAAGGTTTTGTCAATCCTGAAAGATGCTAACAAGTATGCAATGCTCCAGCAGTCCTTCTAAGGACTGGAGTAAGCATCTCGGAGTTGGAATGTACGCTTTGATGAGATGATCAAAGATTTTGGGTTTATACAGAGTTTATGAGAAACTTGTATTTCCAAAGAAGTGAGTGGGAGCACTATAGAATTTCTGATGAGTATATGTTGTTGACATATTGTTGATCAGAGATGATGTAGAATTTCTGGAAAGCATACAGGGTTATTTGAAAAGTGTTTTTCAATGGAAAACCTGGATTAAGCTACTTGAACATTAAGCATCAAGATCTATAAAGATAGATCAAAAAACGCTTAATAGTACTTTCAAATGAATACATACCGTGACAAGTTTTTGAGAGTTCAAAATAGATCAGCAAAGAAGGAGTTCTTGGCTGTGTTACAAGGTGTGAGTATTGAGTAAGACTCAAGACCTGACCACAGCAGAAGAGAGAGAAAGGACGAAGGTCGTCCCCTATGCTTTAGACGTAGGCTCTACAGTATGCTATGCTGTGTACCGCACATGAAGTGTGCCTTGCCATGAGTTAGTCAAGGGATACAATAGTGATCCGGGAATGGATCACATGACAGCGGTCGAACTTATCCTTAGTATCTAGTGGACTAAGGAATTTTCTCGATTATGGAGGTGGAAAAGGAGTTCGTCGTAAAGGGTTACGTTGATGCAAACTTTGACACTAATCCGGATGACTCTGAGTAGTAAACCGGATTCGTATAGTAGAGCAGTTATTTGGAATAGCTCCAAGTAGCGCGTGGTAGCTGCATCTACAAGATGACATAGATATTCGTAAAGCACACACGGATCTGAAAGGTTCAGACCCGTTGACTAATAACCTCTCTCACAAGCGAGATATGAATAAACCCCATGGGTGTTGGATTCATTACAATCACATGGTGATGTGAACTAGATTATTGACTCTGGTAAACTCTTGGGTATTGATCACATGGCGATGTGAACTAGATTATTGACTCTAGTGCAAGTGGGAGACTGTTAGAAATATGCCCTAGAAGCAATAATAAATTGGTTATTATTATATTTCCTTGTTCATGATAATCGTTTATTATCCATGCTAAAATTGTATTCATACGAAACTCAGGTACATGTGTGGATACATCGACAACACCATGTCCCTAGTAAGCCTCTAGTTGACTAGCTCGTTGATCAATAGATGGTTACGGTTTCCTGACCATGGACATTGGATGTCGTTGATAACAGGATCACATCATTAGGAGAATGATGTGATGGACAAGACCCAATCCTAAGCCTAGCACAAGATCGTGTAGTTCGTCTGCTAAAGCTTTTCTAATGTCAAGTATCATTTCCTTAGACCATGAGATTGTGCAACTCCCGGATACCCTAGGAATGCTTTGGGTGTACCAAACGTCACAACGTAACTGGGTGGCTATAAAGGTGCACTACACGTATCTCCGAAAGTGTCTGTTGGGTTGGCACGAATCGAGACTGGGATTTGTCACTCCGTGTAGACGGAGAGGTATCTCTGGGCCCACTCGGTAGGACATCATCATAATGTGCACAATGTGACCAAGGAGTTGATCACGGGATGATGTGTTACGGAACGAGTAAAGAGACTTGCCGGTAACGAGATTGAACAAGGTATCGGGATACCGACGATCGAATCTCGGGCAAGTACTATACCGGTAGACAAAGGGAATTGTATACGGGATTGATTGAATCCTTGACTCGTGGTTCATCCGATGAGATCATCGTGGAACATGTGGGAGCCAACATGGGTATCCAGATCCCGCTATTGGTTATTGGCCGGAGAACGTCTCGGTCATGTCTGCATGGTTCCCGAACCCGTAGGGTCTACACACTTAAGGTTCGATGACGCTAGGGTTATAGGGAATAGATATACGTGGTTACCGAATGTTGTTCGGAGTCCCGGATGAGATCCCAGACATCACGAGGAGTTCCGGAATGGTCCGGAGGTAAAGATTTGTATATGGGAAGTCCTGTTTTGGTTACCGGAAAAGTTTCGGGTGCTATCGGTAACGTACCGGGACCACCGGGAGGGTCCCGGGGGTCCACCAGGTGGGGCCACCGGCCCCAGAGGGCTGCGTGGGCCAAGTGTGGGAAGGGACCAGCCCCTAGGTGGGCTGGTGCGCCTCCCACAAGAGGCCCAAGGCGCAGGGAAGGGGGGAAGGGGGAAACCCTAGGCTCAGATGGGCCTAAGGCCCACCTAGGGTGCGCCCCCCCTCTCTCCCCCTCTGGTCGCACCCCTTGGGGGGGGGGGGGCCTAGATGGGGGCGCAGCCCCTCCCCCTCCCCTATATATAGGGTTTTGGGGCTGCCAGAGACAAGGAGTCTCCCTCTCTCTTGGCGCAGCCCTACCCCTCTCCCTCCTCGTCTCTCGCAGTGCTTGGCGAAGCCCTGCAGGAGTGCCACGCTCCTCCATCACCACCATGCCGTTGTGCTGCTGCTGGACGGAGTCTTCCCCAACCTCTCCCTCTCTCCTTGCTGGATCAAGGCGTGGGAGACGTCACCGGGCTGCACGTGTGTTGAACGCGGAGGCGCCATGGTTCGGCGCTTAGATCGGAATCAACCGCGATCTGAATCGCTATGAGTACGACTCCTTCATCCGCGTTCTTGCAACGCTTCCGCTTAGCGATCTACAATGGTATGTAGATGCACTCCCCTTCCCCTCGATACTAGATTACTCCATAGATTGATCTTGGTGATGCGTAGAAAATTTTGAATTTCTGCTACGTTCCCCAACATGCACCTCCGGTTTTTATTGCTAAATATTTAGCAGATGATGTAAGCATTGTTTGAGTTCTAATAAAGCTAGTTAGGAAGGCCTTTCCGTAAAAAAAACATTGTGTTTGCTCAAAAAGAAGTCGCACCTCAGACATGTAGCTGTTTCCTGGGGTTGGCTTGGGTGCAAGTGTGTGAGTATCTCATTTTTATTTTATTTAGTCATTTTTTGCCTCATTCATTAATTAAGAGAGATAATAGAGTTTGTTACGCTCCGTAAGAGCATTTACAGTGATTGATAAGATAGTTTTATCTTAAGGCTGGCATGTAATTTAGAGATGGCAATAACTAGCTATTCCTAAAAATATGGTGAGACATATTGTGCTAAGAGATGATCTCTTAAATAAGAGAAGATAAGCTTTTTCTTTTGAATTCTCTCCCATCCACCTCAGCATTTATCCTACGTGGCACTCCTAAGATAGCATCATTATACATGCACTAACAAATTACAAGTAGGTCGTTACTCTCTCGGCATAGTTTTTTTTTGCGGGAAAATATCCAATCTATTCATCTTCAATCATTGCAGTACAACGAACATCAGAAATAATAAAAATTACATCTAGATCTATAGACCACCTAGCGACGACTACAAGCACTGAAGCAAGCAGAAGGCGCGCCGCCGTCATCGCCCCTCCCTCACCAGAGCCAATTTTTTCACACCCTCAACCACCCAAGGTAAAGCTTCATTCTTTTTTGCCCTCTCTTGCTAACATAGCTATGTTCTCCTACTTCGGCCCGTCACAAAAGTGGTTTCTTTTTCTTGGTGTTAACTGAAGTATTTGTTACAAAAAATGAATTATTTCATGAATTTCGGAAAGATTAGTGTGTGGTCGAATTGGTCATGGCCCAACCACCCCTACTAATAGTTTTTTGTGCTCCAAAAGGCGGCACTAAAAATTAAGAACGTGCAAAAGTTTCTGTTTCTTTATCTCCAAAGGCAACGCGTTAGTCGCGGCGTAGAGCTTTACAGCGAGGGATACAGTTTGAAATATTAATATTTTGCCAACCTTCCATGCAGTGATCAGTAATACACACATATATATACACACACCATGCATATGTATCCAAATTAAGGTTAGTAGAAGACCGATCATGCTTCTTATTTACACCCACGTTCGTAAAGCGACGATAAACCTCGAATACAAAATTTGCAAGAGCCCATTCGCCGACGATCCACATGCGAAAACGTTTGCTACCTACAACCCTAGCTACATGCGTCATGCGTCGTCATCATTTCAAAGGAGAAATTAAACACGAGGAGCGAAGAGCAAAAAGAAACATCATCGTTGATCGTCGTCTCAGAACCCTGGGACGAGCATGGTGGAGAACCAGATCACGAGGTCGTCGGCGAGGGCGCCCTCGCCGGCGTGCTTGGCCGCGGCCTGCCTGCCGTTGCCGTCGGCGACGTACACCCGGCAGAGCGGGCACGTCCGCTTGCAGAGCGCGAGCCACCGGTCGACGCAGTCCCGGTGGAAGGCGTGCTCGCACGGGAGCCGCCGCGTGGCCTCGCCGGCGCGGATCCTCGAGAGGCAGACGCAGCACTCCTCGCCGGCCGCCGGCTGCTTCGCCGCCGCCTCCTCCGACGACGGCGTCTTGATGCAGAGCATCTTGGAGATGTAGGAGAGGAGGTAGCTCATGGTGATGCGGGAGCGAGATCGGTCGAGCTGGTGTTGTGTTGGGTAGAGGAGGGCATATGTAATGGGGTCTTAGGTCGGGGGTCAGGTGGGCTGGTGCGGACGCTTTGTTGGTGAGGGTGGTTGCGTTGCTACTCGCCACTATCGGAGTGTGTTGGGAGATCCCCGTTGGAGAGGGTGCACCTACACTACACTTCAACTTTATTTTCTTTATCACCACCAAACCCTGGATAAAGCAAGTGATTTTGTGCACACACAAGACATGGACGGACGGACGGATGTACGTACGTTCGTTCACGGCAGGGAGCATGTCGCTCTCAGGGGAGAAAAGCAATGTAGGAATCAAGAAATGCACAACATTATGTTTTTTGTGTTGCAGGGGCAAGCATTAATTAGTTGCTGTGTCCATTTCCATTGCAGGGCCCGCATATTTTTTTCCTTGACATAAAGTTGACACCGATATCGCCTGATAACACAAGGCAATGTTCGTGTACATGAGTCAAAACAAGGAGCACACCAATGTACAGCACCAACATACGACCGCGTCTCCTAGTACTAAACCTAAGCATAACCACCTCAAAACATTTTTTTTCTTTCTTTTTTTGTGGAACTCCCATGGAGCAAGTATAAATGGGTTAATCCTCGTTTCTTTTCTTTCACATGTCTTTTAATACATGATTCATATAACAAATATAAAGAATAAACGCACCAAATAAAGCTTAGCTAGATGTGTCATAGTTATTGTACATCTAAATGACTTAACCAAGCTAAAAAGAAAGAGACAAAAGAAATGCCCACACGAATCTTTGCTTCAAATCAATGACATAAGACTTAGATGTGTAATACTTAGGAAACATCTAGATGTGTTTTAGCAAAACTGTTTTTTTAGATGCATAATTTTAGGGCATTATGTACGAAAGAAAAAAAAAACCAATCCATATGTTGAACAAAAAATATAATGAATAACTCTTGCCCGACAAGCCAGAAATATGAAGTCTTCAATAAGTGCTAAACGTGCTAAACCACTGCAATTTCTCTAATAACTTGCTCTATGGTTGGACATGGGATGCTGTTACCATTCCAAACACATTGCCCACCACTGCGTACTTACGATAGGCAATGCAACTATGGTGTGTGTTTTAACTTGATTAAAGAAAGAACATGACGTTCATACAAGGATAGGGCAAAGAAAACACACCACATTGAAAAAAGTGCCGACAAAGCTATTCAGAAGTATAGACCAAACGACAATGGTATCAAGCATTGATGACACACAATAAGAGATATACAGGACTCTGGAACGATACATGTACAATGGCCAATATGACAAAGCATTGAAAAACTTGTGTAGTGACCGCTGTTGTTTAATTGAAGTCAAAAATTGATTATTGCTAAATACACAGGCTACAGAGGCCAGCCGGCATTGTTGATTCTAGTTCAGAAGACCAAGATTATTCGCCTTATCCCCTCCTTCTGTGCTGGTGAGCCATCTTCTCGGCGTGGGCTTTCCTGTCAGCATGGGCCTTCCTGTCGGCGTACATCGGAAGGCTACTGATCTCACTCATCTCGCCCAGGAGCTTGTCTTCAGTAATGTTATCTGTGATGCTCCTCATCACCTGTCCATTACGACAAGACAATGGAAATTGTCAGATTGTACATAGCGATTCTGTTTCTCATACTCTTGATGTCTACACAGCAGGAGATGGAGTAAAATTGCACAGTAAAGTCTATAGTGTATGAAGAATAGCGATGGTCTGCAATAGGAAGAAAGTAAAATGCAATGGCAATAATAAATGTATTAAATTGGAGAGCTCAAAATTTATCAACCATCGCAAGTCAACATCATTTGACTATTATTAAACTTTACAAATTGTGTATCTGATTGCAAATTGACAACCTAACCATGAAGCGACCATGAAAGATGAACTCACCACACAAAATATACGTCTTGATTAATTTAGTAATGACATGATTCTCATGAATGCAAAATCACAATCATCTGTCAGTTAGGATGTAGCCAGCAACAGTCAGGACTGGGTATGGTCACTAGCCAGTTTAGGAAAGGGGCATTAAGAGTAGAAGAGATCATGTTGAATTATGAAGACAATGTACTACTACCTCCGTCCCAAAATTCTTGTCTTACATTTGTCTAGATACGAATGTATCTAATACTAAAATATGACTTGATACATCCGTATTTAGACAAATCTAAGACAAGAATTTTGGGACGGAGGGAGTACAACTATGATTCATGTGCAATACGGAGCATGTAGCCTGCGCCACTTGTCCAATTTCTCTATACTGTGGATCACCAAGATACTGAATTTTGTAGGTGTGCATAACATATACTGAATGACCTGGATGTTGACACTAGTTTTCAGCATGATATGGTTCAGGAAATCGAGCACGGCCATAGAGAGGGAGGGAGGCAGGGAGGGGAAAAGGGAAGTGCCTTTCTGTAAGTATTGATATCATTAGGAGTTGACTTATCTGCTCGGATTCGCATGCAGAACCAGCAGTCCTCCTGTTTATTCCAAGAGCACTCAACAATTTTCCCTGATATTGAAGATGGATCTACATCATCTGCAGAAGTTCCAGGACAACACCCACATTTAGTCCAAAATGAAATCACATTACAGCAAAATTGGCTGTTTCAAGAATTGAAACATGATGCCACGAGAAAAAACTGTTGTGGCAGATTCTATTTAAAGACAACATCATACAAGGGCCATAGTTCAAGACTTAAAGTTACCAGGTATGATTTTGAAACACTTAATCAGCGTATTACAAATATAGTAAAGCTGCACGATTGCGCCAGGGAATGGTTGAAAAAATATTGCAAACACATCCTTACCAGCAAATACCACCCGGGTACCATCCATAAGTTTCTTTTTGCCTCTCTCGTACAGAAAAATAAGCTGACGGTTTTCACTACCAGTCTGCAGCATTCAGAAATTAGAACGATGATAAATTGGACACAAAATTTACCAAGTCACACATCCACATGAACAGATTCCACACCAAAAGTAGTTCTATTTTAATATTTAACATTCAAGAATATGACAAGCATATACAAACCTCAAACAAAAAGTCAACTGAATTCATCTCTGGGTACTTCCATTTTAAAAGACCTTCGTGTGTACGATTCACGTATGGATCATCCCAGCCCTATATTAAGAATAACAGAAACACTTTTAACATATGAAGAAAATGGAAGGGAAAAAATAAGCCTGTTAAGCGTATAACTTGAAATGCATGAAGAAATACATGGACTGATAAATAACAGCTGCAGGGAGGCAGCTTGAGCTAGGTTTTCTCAAGTGACACAAAAGCTCAGCTTAGCCAATATGTCACTAGTGACTCGTCAAAAAGTCAAACATAGTGTCTTGTTATGGAAATCAGAACTGGAGCGGGGTATGCCCTTGAATGAACTGCAGCTATTTTCAGTGCACAAGTGTTCCTAACTGCATGTCATTAGCATGCTTTAGGGCAAGATTTATATATGGATGATAGCTCTCAGTAGAGATCGAGTCCTTTGTCACTTCCATGTCACGGAAACATTGTTATTAGTATGCAGGAAGTTAAACTTGGAACACGACCACTTCCAGAACCAGTCCAGTGATAAGAGCCGGATGACCACAGACATACGCGCGGATACAGGTATTCCGCAGCATCCCATATTTTCTGAATTGAAAAAGGGGAAACAAATTGGGATAAGGCAGAGACGGTGTGGACACAGTGGGGACTAGGAGCCAGACTCCAGTGACAGCGCTGGCGTGGCCTAGACTCGACGCCGCTGCCGCCTGGACTCGCTTCTCAAGTTGCCGGCTAGCCGCCGCTGTTTCCCCCAAGCCCAGCTCTCCCCCTGGCGAAGAACATCCAGGCAGAGAGGAAGATGGCAAGGCATCCGAGGACGAGGAAGAAGCTCTGGGCGGGGAGAAAGATGGGGACTGCAGCCGCCAGTGAGGAAGAAGATACAGGCGGCAGCGCGGTCTTTTCATCTGCTATCAGGCGGCTGGAGGAAAAGAGAATGGTTGGAGGAGCTGACTAGTCTAGTGTTTTCAGAAGCTGGGTCTTATATGGGCTCTGAGTGGAGAGCTACATGGGCCTGAGTAGAGGGTTCGTGTGAACTGCCCAAAGACTTTTACCAATAGAAATGAGGCAATACATATCCAGTCTAGTAACAAAAAAATCTCTTATCTAAAAATTATCATTAAATCTTTATTACATGCTGTTTATTTTTCTAAGTACCTATATACCCTGCCCAATCCCTGAATGGTTGTTTTTGGAAAATGCCGTATCCCCGTGCTCGTATCCCCGTGTCCGTAACTAACCCCGTATCGGTGCTTCTTAGTACCATGTCTAACTTTTTCTCTGCTGCCTTATAGTTATAGGGTATAGCATTTCGATGTTCCAATTTCCATGGACGACGAACATCATGTATCAAAGCCAGAAACGACAGGACCACCCTACCTGAAATATAAGCCCATCAGATTCATGTGAAAGTGCTGGAATAAACTCCTTGAGTAATTTCTTCACCGTGGAAAGCAGCCAAAAATCCTTTCTCCTTACCTGATAAAAACCAAATATCATAGAACTGTTTATGGTTATCAACTGAACATCGTACTGCAATGAAATAAACAAAATAATCCATCTAGATTTAGGTACCGAAAAAAGTTCCAGGTCATATCTGTATGATGGATTGCCTTTCAGACCAGTTTCAAACTGCTTTCTCTCATAGATGCGTGGACGAATTATTTCATCCTCAAGTAGCTTCCACCTGTCAGAAAAGGGCAACTGCATCCGAAGATTAAATAAAATGCGGTTACTACAGTACAGAGTAATGCAAATGCTTAAACTTCAGAATCACCATATATTCATATATCTAAGTAGATTAAAATCATTTACACACAAAATATTTCATCAGTGATTATCCAAAAATTAAGAGCTTACTTCTATCAATCAAAATAATATAACTATATTCTTATCAATCACTTCTGATAAACTTGTAGTGCGCTATACTGTATTATTATCTCAACAACAATGATTTCCCGTGAAAGGTCAATGAGATCTCTGGTACTCATGCCACAACCCCAAAATAGATGAAAAAAAAACAGGCGCATAGACGTCATCAATTGGGAAGGTGATAAAACGGCAACTTAAGTTACTGATAACAGATTTGAAGTTTCTACCTTGACTTTGGAGGAGAAATTAATTGCCATTAGATCATACGCTAAGTACCTCCGCTTCAATCCACCACCTGGTATGGCGTCTACAACCATTTCTCCATCGATCAATGTAAAGTTGTGGAAACCCTTGAGTTATGAAAACATAGGTAAAGTAAAATTCTGCAATATAATGAAAGAAAAGAAAATGCACTACGCCTGTTATCCAAACCAAAAGTGAGGTCTTACATCGTTAACATTCCTAATAGGAAAACGCATCTGAACTCTTCTAAAGCAGAAGTTTCGGTCTATTAAGAAACAGCCATCCCGCATTATAAGCATCATGTATCGTGTTCCATCAGCTTTCCACGTAGCATAATAATATCTTTGTCTCAGAAGTTGCAGGTTCTCACTTTAAATTGAGACACAAAAGAACACAAGTTAGAGGAAGGGCCAAAACAGAAGCAAGAACACTATTAACAGCTATTATTTCTTAAAGGGCGAGACTCTTGTATTATTTTCTAATTAAAGAATGACTTCTTCCGTTCAACCTAGCTGAAACTAGTTGATGGCCAACCTTTCTTTATTATAATTACATCGACACGAGTAACATTTTTCTTCTTGATTTTTCACTTTCAAGCAAAAAAAGAAAAATCTACAATTACGGCAAACTAGTTGGCCATAACAGTATAGAGCGGAACAGCAGCAGGCAATTGTAAGACCAAACATTCAGTGCTTAGGGAGGGTATTACATTAAGCATGCATGGTGTCTATGTATTTCGATGACATAGGCACTCTCTTGAATGCTGACACATATGCTAGATGTGGACCAAAAATGGCAACATTAAACACGCAGTAGAATGCTCAACGCGCAGTAGAATGCATCAACTATACCACAAGAGGAACTCTTCGCCATGGACAAAGTACCAGTCGGAGCAGCAAAAGGAGGTGGCTAGGCATTAAAAAAAATTAGGAGTGCACGGCACAAAAGGATGAAGCAACATGACCTTGGACCAGGAGGAGGAACTTAAGAAGGGTGTCATGTCATCAACTCATCATTTGGTTGTTAGGTGACAGAGAATGGCAGATATGGAGACAAGATAGCAAGAACACAAAATGGATAGTAGGAGGAGCTGATGAGAAAGGAAGGGAGTTTATGCAAGTTTTACCCAAGGATATGAGGCTATAATACTGGACTATCCATACTCCAGTTCCAGTGAAAGGTTGGACTTGGTTCCTGATTCTAATTATGTTTATCCTTTCCTCTAGCTTCATTCACCTGTTTTTTGTTCAACAAAGCCTTAGAGGCTTATAAATTAGAGCTACATTATGGTCAAACGATACTTGCATGTGCCATACTTTAGGATTTGCATGCCCTAGTTGGAACGCGCTCTGTGTATAATAAACAAAGAATTACATTCTCTTTCTTTACTATCTATTCGGCACATCAACCATTCTTGACTGCGGAAACATTTCCTCAAACAATGCTTCTGCCATCAAACTACAGCCGGTCAACTAATCCCACTTCCCGAATCAAATTTGACAGATGAGAGGTAAGAGACAGAGAGAGATATCTAAACAAAAGATACGTCTCAAGGAGCAAAATGAACATCAAGGTTATTCCAGACATATAAATGTTGTTCTATGAACCTTAAAAAGACAAAGGGTGTCAATCTACACGTTTACTTATATAAATAGCACACAGAAGGGTGCAATTAGGTAATTCAATATGAGGTGAGTACTGACTCTTATTGCTTGACAAAACGAACAAACAGCATCTGCATTGGGTTAGACTCATGTAACCCTATTATCCCATCAAAGCAAAATAACGACTGCATGCTAAAGCAAACTCTACAGCTATCACATAGACATAGTTCTTCCTTATATGGCAGTCATCTGTCGCTTTATTCATAAGAATTATTCCAGGCGCAAACAAGCAACTCCCTTACTTAGTATATAATATAATGTTACTATATGCACATGGCATATTGCCTATTGGCTTCTACAAAGTGCAAAGAAATATTAGTGACCACAACAAAGTAGAACAAATTTATGTAAAATGAAACCTCCAATGTATGCATAATTGCATACATAATAAGAAGCTAATGCCTTAATTTGGGGTATACGCTTGCCCTTAATTGTGTGCTCATCTCCAGTACGACATGATTTAGCATATAGTGGGGTTATTTGGTAAGAAACCCCCTAAGAGAACATGCATTTTGTACACCAAGACCACTTTGCACAAACAGCATCTAAATTGGATTAAGTGATACCTGTTGAGGGAAACTGGATGAGATCCTGGAAATTGAGCATTAGCTCTACCCTGGAAAGCAAAAGGGTAGCAGAACACTGTAAGAAGCTTGCTTTGGGCACAACGATTATACAGGGGTAGTGTGGTAAGTTCAAAATAAAGGGATGGCTACAGTTAAAATAAAAGGATACGAAAGAAAACAAGACAGTGAAACACAATGGATATGCACATAAAAACAAGCTTCAGTGAAATGATCTCCAACACAAGCAAAAGAAGTTTTCATCGTCACACCTATTCATCAAAGCTACAGCCACTAATAAATTAAAAATGGATGTTCATAGACTCTTCTGTGTCAAACTTCAAAAGTTACTTGATACGAGAAGAGTTAACCATCTGTGTTTGCAACAAGTTAACTGAATTCAGATTTTGATCAAATAAGATTCTTGAAACCATAGTACCATAGTAATCAAAATAGAGTGTAACTTTGTAAACTGGTTTGAGAAAATGAAACTAGTGATCGTATAATCAACATAGCTATGAGTACATACATAGTGGCACAGTGACAAGCCGAAACTACACAAATGGAAGTGCTGATAACATTTTTCTGTCGGCATAGAGCAAAGGGAACTACGTCATTAATAATTTTACGGGTGGGGAAGACTGAGGAGTATGTGAAAGATGTGACTAAGAGCAAAAGACAGGTTTAAAACTTACATTGGGTACAAAATCAAGCAATTTGAAACATATGCCACGCAAGATATCTTGCTGGTCGAAAGGTACAGCATCCCCTAGGACATCATCATTAGTAATGGCCTTGTCATCTACAGGATCCTACAATAAGCAGGAATATTTTGACAATCATTAGCAATATAAGAAAATGTTGTACAGAAGTATTGATACTTTAGTAAAACCCTGGACCTATCTAGCAAAAAGGATATATAGATTCACAAGGAAACAACATATGAGATGCCATGTAGGTGTTAATCCAAATTCAATGTGACCCATGCAAACTTCGCAAGCTTCTAAAAACATCCTAAAATACTGTTTCATTGGCTAATAAATGTGTTAGTGATTGGTGGATGTAGGGGGAAATGTAATATTTTGCTTGGTAAACATTTCCGTAATATTTCATGTCAAAGACAACAGTACATGAAAGGACCTTACTTTCTCCAAAGTACAATCAAAACCCCTTAAAATGTTGCTGGCATATACTGCCTCCGTCCCATAATTTTGCTGGGACGGAGGGAGTAGAAAATATCTAACCAGCAGTTTTGATCATTTTCTAAATTTTGCATGCAAAGTTCACAGGAATACAAATGCTAGTTTACACCTTACACTACATGCGCCCCACATGCAATTATTCTTTTAAAACAAATTTATTAGCTGTAGATTGTCAAATCATCTTATGATGTTGACCTGAGTGGCATTAACAGAGAATTGTCCAAACATGTACTGGAATTAACACCTACTGGTGATGGTGCAGGCTCGCCATTGTCGTCATCGTCGTCCTGCTTAGCTTCACCATTCAAATCAAGATCAGAAGGCCTCTTCCATTCCGGTGTCGGTGGACATGTGATACTTTCAGGAATTTCATGATAAAATGTATACAGTGCTTGAATGTAGTCGGTTTTATATATTCCGGGAGGCCGTCTTTGAGCAAATATATTTAAAGCCTAGCAAATAAAAGATTTAGCCAAGGAAACAAAAAGAAATATTGCAATAAATTACATTTGAAGCATAAGTTGTCTCACCTCAGTAACACTAGACAGTTGTGTGCGCATTAGGTAATGAACAATCATAAAGCCAGTACGGTTATGCCCATGAGTACAGTGAACAAGTACGTATTTGGGATTCCTTGATGGCTTCTGGCGCTCATGAAACGCCAACACCTAAAATTTAGCATCGATAGAGCTTCATTAGCTAATAAATTAGGTTAAAGGAAATTTAGCATGATTGTTTAAAGGAATTTGCTGCAATTAGGTTATCAATATTCTGGTCTACGTGTTCCAACTGGAGAGACTACAAGTGCAAACATGTAGTTCCAACTGGAGAGACTACGTGTAATTATGTTGAATTGCTCTTAAGAAAATTCTGAACAATGTCTTTTGATTCAACATAATTACAATGATCAATATATATGGACTTATTTTCTTTTGTGCCTGTCCTATGTTGCCATCTAATATCTACTAGCATTTCTAAACAAGTTTTCTGAACTACATGTTTTTTATAGTTTTCTTCCACATCAACAATATGGAATGTAAGAAAGCATCCAAAAAATAAGACAATATACTTATAGATGTTAAGATAGCTAGTTTTTTTCATGTTTCGACTAAAGTCACAATTCACGTGTGGTTACTAGTATTTCAACAATTGTGGATGGCTGAATGAAAAACAGCAGGTGCAAGCATACACTTCATCTGGTATCATTATTAATTATTAGACTTCCATTCTTTTGTACTAACAACACATAGGCACTTAACCTAACTATCAAGTGTGACAATCAAGTGTGACACATACGCAACATATGTTATGTAACAATTTGTAGATGGCTGAATGAAAAACAGCAGGTGCAAGCATGCACTTGATCTGGTATCATTATTAATTTATTAGACTTCCGTTCTTTTATACTAACAACACATAGGCACTTAACCTAACTATCAAGTGCGACACATACGCAACATATGTTATGTAGCAACTACAGTATAGAGCACCATGTTCAAAACCTTGACGACAGGTGTTCACCATTTTTTTTCCAGCAGTACATTTTGGTAACCAACAATTAAA
This sequence comes from Aegilops tauschii subsp. strangulata, assembly GCF_002575655.3. Taxonomy (NCBI): domain Eukaryota; kingdom Viridiplantae; phylum Streptophyta; class Magnoliopsida; order Poales; family Poaceae; genus Aegilops; species Aegilops tauschii. Next base: position 32,783,342 of record NC_053036.3, on the reverse strand, counting down.
AAAATTGCCCAGAAAATTAAAAGAAGATTTGAAGTTTACATATTCATGTCTAACCAAAAATACATCAAAAAAGCATAGTGGCAAGGTCATCAAACTAGGAATATAGGTTACCTCATACACAAACGTGTTAACAGCTTCATTTTCTGGTACAGCATCTCTCCCCCTGCAAGCAATCTGAAATGAACAGAAATGTCACAGGAATTATTTTTTATTAATGCTGGAATATACATATTACTATGTAAACTGAGGTCTCACTCTCACCTTGACATGTTTAGTACCTTGCTTCGTCCACTCTGCTGGCGAATAGTACCGAGAGGTATTTGTCAAGTCAATCACCAAACCTATCTGATAAAATAGCAGGGGGGGAATAGTTAATACAAGCAACAAGCTATCAAATCAAGTACTCATTATGGATTGTATAGCTCTCATCAATAGCAAATAGCTAGAAGATAAGAAAAGAGACAATCAGCAGAAAGTATGTCAACTGAGAATTTAGATACTTCAAGCAACTGTTACAACAACACGAGTGCAAGTGTACTGTAAATTGCATTTATGATCTAATAAGTTTATCTTTATTGTGGCTAGAAAGACAGGCCTTTCGGCACAAATGATAAGGACTGAAGTTTATATTGAAAATTAATTCACCTCCAATTTTAAGAAAATCAATTTACCTGTGTTCAGTTATGATTGCAAATGACAATTAACTAGTGGTAGCGGAATAGCGTAGCAGTGGGGTCACAGGATCGCAATAAGAATTTGAGCAAAAGCACATACTACAGAGAAACTGGTACACAAGTCTAAAATATCACTAAAACGTCATTGCCAGAAGCTATTTAGCTTTTCACCTGTAAGGGACCATACAGAGTGCTTAATATATTTTCTCTAGCTCCAGTACTTGCTAACTAATCAATCAAGACATACAAGATGCATGTCGATATTATCTTTGTTCCCTGCCATATACTATGCTCTTTTCAGAAGATTTATTTTTTACTTTAACAAGTATTTCAAAACGTCCATACTTTAGATCACCTTCCCAAGTGTGCTTTTGGAGTCGGCATATTTGAGAAACAAGTTAGCAATCCCTCTGGCCTAATATAAGCCAGCTAATCATGGATCATACTATCATAGCAAACTAAATGAATATGGAACTGAGATATATAATTCACTCAAGCAATAGGTGACATGTGACCATCAGTGCATAAGTGGGGGAAGTAGCACAAACATCATACACTCATACAAGAGAACGGGCAACAATAACGACAATCATGAGTACAAACAGAGCATGGATAAAGAAATGCATGTATTCTGTGTCACAAATAACTCCATTCAAATATGCATACTTCAAAGTAGGGCCAGATAACAGGAAAAAAGCATAATATCCAGCCTATAACATAATAAGTATTGGAATGTGTATTAGTGTCGTGTGAGTAGAAAACTGTACTTACGTCCCTGCCAGCCTTTCTTTGTTTATTAACAACTTGTTTGGAAGAATATCTTTTTCCAGGAGGAACCGACTCATTGAATGTTTCATCCAGCGGAACTTTAGAGGGTATGATTTTGTCTATTGGTTGACCAGATGCAGGGCAATCCATCCAACCTGAAAACAGGGACAACGTCAGAGCAAGGGTGAAAAATATCAAAAATCTATTTTTTTTAGGCTAAGCATAAGTATTTTTTTATGAACTTAGCATAAGTATATACGATAGTAATAGTTTAATTAAGAATCGACAAACAAGAATACAAGAACAAGACGTGGCCATGGGACAATTCGACATGATTCACAAGAATATGGCTTTCAGATACAACACATACCCTGAGGTGTCTCTTTAACTCGTTTGTATCCGCCAATCTTGTTTTGGGTTGCATGATCATTCCTAACCTGTTGTGGTCTTGGCCTTGGTCCATCATCTGGTTGATCTCTCTTTAACTTTCTGCGTCGTTCTTCTCGTTCCTATGAAATCCGGTAAGCGCAACATAAAAAAGGGTACCAATGAAAGACCATAATTAATTATATTCCACTTTGCACCTTTGCTGTTTTATAGAACGCCAAACAGCTTAATTTAGTACTCCCTCTGTAAACTAATATAAGAGCGTTTAGATAACTAAAGTAGTGATCTAAACGCTCTTATATTAGTTTACGGAGGGAGTAACAAATAGAGCCAGCTGAGATTTTTGAGGGAAAATACAAAGAGGGACAGATACAACACAACCGACAACCACCACTCAGACCATCTGATCGCGTCACACACACACACACACACACACACGCACACACACACACACGTTGACATCTGGTACACAGAACAAGAAAATACTGGACACCCCACTTGACGTGACCACACGCTGTTCCACTTAACATGCATGAATGTGTAGTCAAATTAAATATGACAGACTGTGCCGGTCCTAGAGACCGAATACAGGTGATAGAAAGAACACCTTCTCTCTTGCCATAGGCCACAACCAGATCCCAGAACTACATAAGCTGAAAGAAACATAAACCAAAAGCATGAAAAAAATGTCGCATGGCTACCAATAGAAGTGACATGATGACATAGTTTTCTTCAAAAGAGACAATACCATGGTCCTTACATTGCGAGTTATTATAGCCTAACATACCGCTTAAAAGGTATATCTTGCAGTTTACGATTATCACCACCGAAGTACAAAAGCAATCAACTGATGACACTAAGCTCCATCTATACAGATCAGATGCATGTGCGTGATTCATTTTATGGCCAGAAGGGATGATTTTATTTACCCTCCTCATAATCTCAACAGCAGACTCGACGTGATCTTCATCGTCCTGTCCAAAATCAAGCTCAACTGGCTCTTCATGGTCATCGTCCTCGGGCAACGGGGATGCGTTCAAATCCATTGAGGACCCTTCAATGTATCTGTCTCTAGATAACCATTAGGAACTGACACCTGGTAAGAGGTGGCAGAAAGGGCGTCTTGTGTCAGACAGGCTAACCAGCATAATACGCACTGGACGAACATGGTCACCTCTAAATCAGAACTAATTTCAACTGCAGTTGACGAGTGCGATGCAGTGAAGTCACGGGTGCTCATCCAATGCAAAAATCAGGAAAAAAAATTGAACTAACGGAGGATGCGAGAGGAGGGGGGAGGGGGGTTGAGGGGAGAGGGGGAGAAGGAGGGGGGAGTGGTGGCTACCTGCCGATGGGCTGGTCGCCGGCGTAGCTCCGGGGCGGCGGCTGCTCCAGGGAGGGAGGGATTGAGGGAGGCGCTGCTGGCGGGAGCGGCTGCTCGGCGGAGGGAGGGAAGCGCTGCCTGGGGTCCTGTACCGGCGGCGGGGCAGCGGGGGCTTGGGCCGGCCAGGCGCGCCGCGGCGGAGGGCCGGCGGTGGTGGCGGTGGGTCGGTCGGCGGCGGCTAGTAACCCTAGCTGTCGCGCTCGGGGAGGAGGCCCTCTCTGGTGATTCGCTCGGGAGTCGGGAGGGAGGCGCTCTCTTGGGGGCGTCCGGACGTGCTCCCCAGAGACACGTGGCGAGCATCCGTCAAGTCCAGCCCCAGCTTTTTTCTTCCCGCATCTCCGTTTTTTCTTGCAAAAAAACAAAACCACAAATACAGCGTTCGTGGTACGGAACGATAATAACAATACTGAGCTTGAGATGTCAAAAAAGAAAAAGAAAAACAATACTGAGCTTGAAGCACTTCAGCCACGTAGCGAGCTGGGCGTACCTCGGATGGTTAGGTTCTTTTTGTGGATCAACTCAGGGTTTCTACAAGTGTTGAATCAGGAAGGAGAAAATTTGCCTCCCATTTTATGCTATCTTATATTCCCGTTCGAGTGTCATGATGATTGTATGTGCAGTTGTTTCCCACGAAAAGAAAATACCCGCGCCGCATAAAAGGCTCGGATTCGTTGTTTGCTCGGCACGTGCCCATGGAGCACACACGAAGTAGGCAAGCCCCTCGAAAGAGGCACCTCCTGGTGTGTCCAACTACGTCAGACACTCGATGCATAGATTTGCTTGGTACACTACTAGGGAAACCTTATACATAGATGTATAGCAGTAGCGCTAGTTAAAACAGGGTGCTACTGCTACTTGGTAGTAGCGCGTTCCAACAAAGCGCGCTATAGCTACAGCTATAGCAGTAGCGCGTCTGCTAGAAAAAACGCCACCACTATAATTCCCACCGTGTTGGCGGTAGGCTAGGAATAGTAGTAGTGATTCCACAGAAAACACGCTACCACTAAGTGTGTTGTAGCAGCGCGTTTCCTGCATAGAGCCTACTGCTAAGAAAGAAAAAAATGAAAAAAAAAATAGAAAAGTAAATAAAAATGAAAGAAGTAGGGAAAAGAGAAATGGAAAAAAGAAAATGTAAAGATAAACAAAAGAAAAAATTAAAGGAGAAAGGCATATCAGTAGCGCGTTTTACAAGCCCGCGCTATAGCTACGTTCCCTAGATAAAAGGAAAAGGAAAAGAAAACTAAATAACTGCTTCCTATAGCAGTAGCGCGTTTTGCTAGAACCCGCTATAGCTAACTTAGCTATAGCGCGTTTTTCTACCAGCGCTACTGCTAGTTTGACTTAACCACCCGCGCGCAGCTTAAAATTTTGCTAAGTCCTTTCCCCCCTCTCCCCCATGTTCCCCCAACTCCTCTGTCGCCGCCGTTGATCGCGCACGCCCTCGACCTCACCGCCGCCGCCCGAGGCCGCCCTCAACCTCACCGCCGCCACCCGAGGCCGCCCTCGACCTCACCGTCGCCGCTCTCGACCTCACCGCCGCCGCCCGAGCCCGCCCAGGACCGCCGCTGCCCAAGCCCAAGCCCGCCCTCGCAGCCCTTGCCTCCGTCGCCGAGCACCTCCCGGCCACCATCTCTCCCCTCTCTATAAGCCCCCCCACCCCTCCCCCCACCCCCCTCTCTCTCTACATTTTCTTCCTACCATGTTAATTAGCAGTAGTAGTAGATGTTAATTAGTAGTAGGGTTCATAGATAATGTTTTTTAGTAGTAGTAGTAGATGTTAATTAGTAGTGGTGGTGGTACTAGTTAACTAGGGCAGTAGGGTTAATAGTAGATGTTTTTAGTTAGGGTAATAATAGATGTTAAGTAGTAGATAATGTGGATGTTAATTAGTTCAGTAGGGTTTAGTTTTTGAATTGAGTTTGTTTAACTAGATGTTAATTAGGGCAGTAGGGTTTAGTTTAGAGTAAAATCTAGTTCAGGAGTTAACTAAATATAATCTATATTTGGTTTTTGAATTGAGTTTGAGAGAGCATGAGATTTGTGTAGATTTTCTTGAAGTGTCAAACACTAGGAGATGCAAATTTGAAGTGTTCATGATATATGCAAATTCCTCAATTGTGTTTGCTCATATTTATCTACTGTTGTAGTTTCTCATGTACATATTCTTAAGTGGTCCTGTTATATGCAACATTGAAGTGGTTCAATTGTGCCCAAGTGGCCTTTCGTTGTTTCCAGGGAATGAAGCCGAGTGGCCTATGTTTTGCCGGAATGTTGATTCATTTCTGTTCCGGTGCTCGATTTATCCACTTTTTAGCAAAGGTCATGCCGAAATTTTCCGTGAATTTCGGCATGACTTGTGCTACATACTAGGACATATCGAGTGCCCGGGATTTGCCGCACTGGGAAGGAATCAACGTTCCTGCAAAACATAGGCCTCTTTTATGTCATTATTCATTCTATTAGGTCTAGAATTAATTGACTAGATTTAATCATAGGAAACATGGCTAGCAACGATGAAGGACGGGGTTTTGGTGATTGCATCGACGTCTACCGGGCGGCAGACGAATTTTTGAACCTTGCCGACGATCAACGGTTGTTCTTGTTGGGCCCACCTGTCGCATCGGAGACTGAGTCCGACATCGAGACCGGCACCGAGACTAGCGGAGCCGGTATAGAACCGAAAGCAAAGAGGCAACGACGCCCAAACCAGCTCATGACTACTTGACTGGTGGTCACGGAGGTGGACGACGGCAATTTTGAGCCAAAAGAGCCCGCGGAAGTGCGCGCGTGCTACGGCAATCAAATAGGCTGCATCGTACGGACAACCGCCACCATCAACGATGAGAAACTAAAGAAGATAGATAATATGAGGCCCTCCCTCCTAAAGAAGCTGCACCAGGTATTCTTGTTCCCGGGCCAGGATGAAAAGGAATATAAAAGTCCAGATGAAGACCCGGCAATGAAGAAGATAAACAAATGCGCCATGACCAAGTTTAGCGACGTGTTGGCCGCCTAGAAAGCAAGGTTGAAACATCGGATCATCAAGAAAAAGGAACCCTACTCCGAGATTGTAAAGGATAATCCGACAATCATGGAAGAGCAGTTTGAAATATTCAAGGCGTCTTTCGATGCCGAAGCTGCCAAAGAAAAGTCGAAGTACATGAAGGGGCTTCAACAGAGGAACATGGGGTGCCACCACCTCAGAAGCCGTGGTTACGGCGGGAAGATGTCCATATGGGCCAAGGAGGACGCAGAACGCGAAAGTCTGGGCATCCCAGACCCCTTGGCGGAGTTCACCGTTCCGCGGGAGCGTGACGTCCTCAGGGCCCAGTACCATTGGGACCCAGTCAAGAAGGTTTTCCCGGTCACGACGGAGTTCATGAGACTGCTGGTAATTTTAGTTTCTGATCAATTCGACTGCACATTTAGTCATGTTTGTAAACGATCCTTGTTCCTTTTGCAGAGAGAGCAGCACAGGATCGCGCCCGAAAGCGACTCGCCGTCTGAGGCGTTGGCGAGGCCCAAGTGGGACACCCCATTCAACTGGGCGTTGAACATATTGAAAGGACTCCCGGTGGACACTCGGCCGTCGTATGGACGCGTGCACGGTGTCGGAGACGGCGCCACGTGGAAGAAGTACTACCGTGAGACCACGGAGGAGAGAAAGGAAAGACGGAGGTTAACTAAAGAAAACATTGACAAGAAGGTTGAAATTGCGGTTGAGAAGAAATCAGCTGAGACAGTCGCAACAGAGGTAGCTGCTGCAAAACAGGTGATTGCAGATATGTATGGTGTCTTGGTTCCGGCCGTTGTCTGTTGGAGCAGGCAAAATCCAGAAAAAAAATGCAGCGGACTTTCCCCTTGCCGACTTCTTCGGGAGTAGCTCGACTAGCGTTGCACCAGCACCTGCAGCTGCTCCTGCACCGGCTCCCGCACCAGCTGCTGCACCAACTCCCGCACCAGCTCCTGCACCGGCTCCCGCACCTGCTCATAGCAGCCCGTCCTCCGTCTCGAACATGCTCGGCGGTGCTTCATCTTTGGCTGAGCTCGACGCCCTCACGGTATCTGTCACACCGGCCCTCTTCAATAAATGTATAATCTCTCGTTTCTGTTGCCTTCGGATGTCTCACGTCGCAGACATGTCTTTGCAGGCCGACGTAACCCCGTGCACCATATTGTACACCATCAGCGACCAGAAGGTGGATGTGGGGAAGGCGACGATAATGAAGCCGAAGGAACCATTGTTCCACAGCCGGCCGATCCCCCCTGACGTCTTCAAGGTTTCCGTGGCCAGTGTCAAACCGGGCCACGAGAATTTGGCTCCTCCGGTACTAGGGGGCTGACGACGAGACCCCGCGGTGATAACCCACAAGTATAGGGGATCAATTGTAGCCTCTTTCGATAAGTAAGAGTGTCGAACCAACGAGGAGCTAAAGGTAGAACAAATATTCCCTCAACTTCTATCGACCACCGATACAACTCTACGCACACTTGACGTTCGCTTTACCGGAAACAAGTATGAAACTAGAAGTACTTTGTAGGTGTTTTTGGATAGGTTTGCAAGAATATAAAGAGCGCGTAAATAAAAAGTAGGGGCTGTTTAGATAAAGACACAACTAAATTAGTTTTAGTAAAGAGCTTTTTGTCACGAGAAAGTTATTCGTCCCTAGGCAATCGATAACTAGACCGGTAATCACTATTGCAATTTTATTTGAGGGAGAGGCATAAGCTAACATACTTTCTCTACTTGGATCATATGCACTTATGATTGGAATTCTAGCAAGCATCCGCAACTACTAAAGATCATTAAGGTAAAACCCAACCATAGCATTAAAGTATCAAGTCCCCTTTATTTCATACGCAAACAACCTACTTACTCGGGTTTGTGCTTCTGTCACTCACGCCACCCACCATAAGCAAATCATGAACATATTGCAAACCCTACAGCGGGGATCTCTCACGCTTGCGCGACACGGAGAGCACCATAGGACAACACCAATAATAAAACATGCAACTCAAACCAATCACGATCATCAATTAACCCATAGGACAAAACGGATCTACTCAAACATCATAGGATAGCCATACATCATTGGGAAATAATATATAGCGTTGAGCACCATGTTTAAGTAGAGATTAAAGCGAGTAAAAGAGGGGTTACACCGCTGCATAGAGGGGGGAAGAGTTGGTGATGATGGCGGTGAAGTTGTTGGTGAAGATTGCGGTGATGATGATGGCCCCCGGAGGCACTCCGGCGCCACCGGAAGCGAGGGAGAGAGAGCCCCCCTCCTCCTTCTTCTTCCTTGACCTTCTCCCTAGATGGGAGGAGGGTTCCCCTCTGGTCCTTGGTTTCCATGGCACGGGAGGGGCGAGAGCCCCTCCGAGATTGGATCTGTCTCTCTGTCTCTCTCTGTTTCTGCGTTCTGGTCTTCTGTCCTTTCACCGTTTCATATATATATATGGAGATCTGTAACTCTGATTGGACTGAAACCTTCGTCGAGATTTTTTTTCCGAAAATTAGCTTTCTTGCGGCCAAAGTAGAGCAGTAACCGCCTTACGGGTGGCCCGCGAGGGGGGCAGGCGCGCCCCCCTGCCTCGTGCCCCCCTCGGGCACCATCTCGCGTTGATTCTTCTTCTGGAATTTTCCAAATATTCCAAAAATATTCTCCGTCCGTTTTTATCCCATTTGGATTCCGTTTGATATGGGGTTTCTGCGAAACATAAAACATGCAACAAACAAGAACTGGCACTGGGCACTAGATCAATATGTAAGTCCCAAAAATAATATAAAAAGTTGCCAAAAAGTATATGAAAGTTGTATAATATTGGCATGGAACAATCAAAAATTATAGATACGACGGAGACGTATCAGCATCCCCAAGCTTAATTCCTGCTCGTCCTCGAGTAGGTAAATGATAAAAAAGATAATTTTTGATGTGGAATGCTACCTAGCATAATCTTGATCATGTAGTCTAATCATGGCATGAATATTAAGACATGAGTGATTCAAAGCAATAGTCTATCATTTGATAGAAAAACAATAATACTTCAAGCCTACTAATAAAGCAATCATGTCTTTTCAAAATAACATGGCCAAAGAAAGTTATCCCTACAAAATCATATAGTCTGGCTATGCTCCATCTTCACCACACAAAGCATTCATATCATGCACAACCCCGATGACAAGCCGAGCAATTGGTTCATACTTTTTAACGCGCTTCAGCTTTTTCAACCCTCACGCAATACATGAGCGTGAGCCATGGACATAGCAATATAGGTGGAATAGAATAATATGATGGGGGTTATGTGGAGAAGACAAAAAGGAGAAAGTCTCACATCGACACGGCTAATCAACGGGCTATGGAGATGCCCATCAATTGATGTCAATGTGAGGAGTAGGGATTGCCATGCAACGGATGCACTAGAGCTATAAGTATATGAAAGCTCAAACTGAAACTAAGTGGGTGTGCATCCAACTTGCTTGCTCATGAAGACCTAGGGCATTTGAGGAAGCCCATCGTTGGAATATACAAGCCAAGTTCTATAATGAAAATTCCCACTAGTATATGAAAGTGATAACTCAAGAGACTCTCTATATGAAGAACATGGTGCTACTTTGAAGCACAAGTGTGGTAAAAGGATAGTAACATTGCCCCTTTTTCCTCTTTTTTGCGGGCTTCTTTGGCCCCATTTTTTTATATAGGCTTCTTTGGCCTCTCTCTCTCTCTCTCTTTTTGGGGGCAATGCTCTAATAATGATGATCATCACACTTTTATTTACTTACAACTCAATATTACAACTCAATACTAGAACAAAGATATGACTCTATATGAATGCCTCCGGCGGTGTACCGGGATGTGCAATGATCTAGCGTAGCAATGACATCAAAAAACGGACAAGCCATGAAAACATCATGCTAGCTATCTTACGATCATGCAAAGCAATATCACAATAAATGCTCAAGTCATGTATATGATGATGATGGAAGTTGCATGGCAATATATCTCGGAATGGCTATGGAAATGCCATGATAGGTAGGTATGGTGGCTGTTTTGAGGAAGATATAAGGAGGTTTATGTGTGACAGAGTGTATCGTATCACGGGGTTGGATGCACCGGCGAAGTTTGCACCAACTCTCGAGGTGAGAAAGGGCAATGCACGGTACCGAAGAGGCTAGCAATGATGGAAGGGTGAGAGTGCGTATAATCCATGGACTCAACATTAGTCATAAAAAACTCACATACTTATTGCAAAAGTTTATTAGCCCTCGAAGCAAAGTACTACTACGCATGCCCCTAGGGGGATAGATTGGTAGGAAAAGACCATCGCTCGTCCCCGACCGCCACTCATAAGGAAGACAGTCAATAAATACCTCATGCTCCGACTTCATTACATAATGGTTCACCATACGTGCATGCTACGGGAATCACAAACCTCAACACAAGTATTTCTACAATCCACAACTACCCACTAGCATGATTCTAATATCACCATCTTTATATCGCAAAACTATTGCAAGGAATCAAACATATCATATTCAGTGATCTACGAGTTTTATGTAGGATTTTATGACTAACCATGTGAATGACCAGTTCCGGTCATCTCTCTAAATAGATATAAGTGAAGCAAGAGAGTTTAATTCTTTCTACAAAAGATATGCCCACGCTCTAACAAATATAAGTGAAGCAAAAGAGCATTCTACAAATGGCGGTTTTCTATGTGAAGAGAAACAGGCAATCCAAACTTCAAATGATATAAGTGAAGCACATGAAGCATTCTATAAAGCCATACTCAAAAGATATAAGTGAAGTGCAAAGAGCATTCTATAAATCAACCAAGAACTATCTCATACCAGCATGGTGCATAAAAGAAAAATGAAAACTAAATGCAAAAGACGCTCCAAGATTGCACATATCGCATGAACGAAACGAATCCGAAAACATACCGATACTTGTTGAAGAAAGAGGGGATGCCTTCCGGGGCATCCCCAAGCTTAGACGCTTGAGTCTTCTTGAATATTTACTTGGGGTGCCTTGGGAATCCCCAAGCTTGAGCTCTTGCCTCTCTTCCTTCTTCTCACATCGAGACCTCCTCGATCCTCGAACACTTCATCCACACAAAACTTCAACAGAAAACTCGGTAAGATCCGTTAGTATAACAAAGCAAATCACCACTCTAAGTACTGTTGCAAACCAATTCATATTTTGTTTTTGCATTATAGCTACTGTAATATAACTTTTCCATGGCTTAATCCACTGATATAAATTGATAGTTTCATCAAAAACAAGCAAACTATGCATCAAAAACAGAATCTGTCTAAAACAGAACAGTCTGTAATAATCTGAACATTCACCATACTTCTGATACTTGAAAAATTCTGCCAAAATTATGAAAAATAAAAAATTTGTATATAAAGACAGTGCAAAAATAATAAGAACCATTTGACGTTCCAGTAAAAAATGTAAAATCGCGCACTACAGCCAAAGTTTCTGTCCTGCACCGCACAAACCAACATGCATTGTAAACATCCTAAAGGCAAACCTTGGCACATTATTTTTATAATACAATGGAATTGTACAAGGGGATAATTATTTTTGTTGAAAATTTTCTGTAATTAAGATTCACAAAGTTTCCACGGGCATGAACAAAGTTCAAGGACGTCCCCCACTTTCACAATGCTCGTCTATCTCACTTTCACTTTTCTTTTTGAAAGTTTTGGGTTCCCCTCTTTATTTTATTTTTGTTTTTAAACTATATAAAAGCACTCAACAGAAATAAATGACTCTCTAAAACTTCCGGGTTGTCTCCCTGGCAGCGCTTTCTTTAAAGCCATTAAGCTAGGCATATAGTGCTCAAGTAGTAAATCCACCCGGATCCCAAGGTATATCAAAGCTAATTTTAATTAGCAATGATTTGGCATTTAGTAGTGAGCACAAAGCAACATATATCAAGCAATGACGAAGTCTAACTCTCTTCCTATGCATCGGCATGTCATAAAAGAACAATTCATGCGCACAAAGTAAAGGCCAATGCATAGTATAAACAGTTTCTTGCAATTTTATCGTGTTGGAAACATAGAGAGGTGGAGATATAGTTCCTCTCTCATAATAATTGCAAGTAGGAGCAGCAAGAACATGCATATTATACTCATCAAAATCATCATGTGCAACGGTATAAGGCAACCCATCAATATAATCCTTAATAAGGGTAAACTTCTCCGATATAGTGTAGTTGGGAGAATTCAAAAAGATAATAGGACTATCATGCGTGGGTGCAATAGCAACAATTTCATGTTTAACATAAGGAACTATAGCAAGTTCATCTCCATAAGCGTCATTCATATTGGCATCTTGGCCACAAGCATAGCAAGCATCATCGAAAAGGGATATTTCAAAAGAATCAACGGGATCATAACAATCATCATAACAGTCATCATAACAATCATCCTTCGGTAAGCACGAAGGGAAATTAAAATGTATGAGTTGAAGAGTTACTCTCATTAGAAGGTGGGCACGGGTAGCTAATCCGCTCTTCCTCCTTTTGTTCTTCGCTCTCATCATCATCTTTTTCATCCAATGAGCTCATAGTTTCATCAATTTCTTCTTCCATAGACTCCTGCAAAATATTAGTCTCTTCTTGGACAGCGGAGTAGTCCTCAATATATGGTTCAACATAGGCATTAGAAGCATAATTATCATAGCAATATTTAAGTATGGCAAATTTTTCAGATTTGTAAAGAGTAGCACCATACTTTTCAATCAAAGAAGCAATTTCATAAGCACCCTTAAAAGCAACAAATTCTTCAATTTGTTGAACATCATAGTAATTATAAACACCCTTAGCATACGAAGATACGATTCCATTATCACTAAACTCACATTGGTAGGGAAGGTGTTTCTTAGGGTTTTCAGAACAACAAGTAAAATCGTATATTTCACATAAATTCCAAGCATAGCATTGCAAACGATGAATTTGACCCAATAAACGTTTCCCCTTTTCAGATATACGGTGTTGCACATAACAAGCATGCTCATCTAAAGATTTGCCCTCAACTAAGCTAGTTGGGGTTTCAGCACGAGCACATAGGGATCGAAGATGATCCAAGTAATAAGCTTCAGGAGTGTGATAGATTTTGAGTGGTTCTTCAACCATTGGTTCAGTAGGTACAACTAATTTTTTTTGGTATTTTGCGTTTCCTACCCATAACTAAAGATAGAAAACTACTAAGAACAACAAATAAAAATTACTTAGTGATAAAGCAAACAAGCACACACGAGAATATTCACCCCACGCTATTGCTCCCCGGCAACGGCGCCAGAAAAAGGTCTTGATAACCCACAAGTATAGGGGATCAATTGTAGCCTCTTTCGATAAGTAAGAGTGTCAAACCCAACGAGGAGCTAAAGGTAGAACAAATGTTCCCTCAAGTTGTATCGACCACCGATACAACTCTACGCACACTTGACGTTCGCTTTACCGGAAACAAGTATGAAACTAGAAGTACTTTGTAGGTGTTTTTGGATAGGTTTGCAAGAATATAAAAAGCACGTAAATAAAAAGTAGGGGCTGTTTAGATAAAGACACAACTAAATTAGTTTTAGTAAAGAGCTTTTTGTCACGAGAAAGTTATTTGTCCCTAGGCAATCGATAACTAGACCGGTAATCACTATTGCAATTTTATTTGAGGGAGAGGCATAAGCTAACATACTTTCTCTACTTGGATCATATGCACTTATATTGGAACTCTAGCAAGCATCCGCAACTACTAAAGATCATTAAGGTAAAACCCAATCATAGCATTAAAGTATCAAGTCCCCTTTATCCCATACGCAAACAACCTACTTACTCGGGTCTGTGCTTTTGTCACTCACGCCACCCACCATAAGCAAATCATGAACATATTGCAAACCCTACAGCGGGGATCTCTCACGCTTGCGCGACACGGAGAGCACCATAGGACAACACCAATAATAAAACATGCAACTCAAACCAATCACGATCATCAATTAACCCATAGGACAAAACGGATCTACTCAAACATCATAGGATAGCCATACATCATTGAGAAATAATATATAGTGTTGAGCACCATGTTTAAGTAGAGATTACAGCGGGTAAAAGAGGGGTTACATCGCTGCATAGAGGGGGGGAGAGTTGGTGATGATGGCGGTGAAGTTGTTGGTGAAGATTGCGGTGATGATGATGGCCCCCGGAGGCACTCCGGCGCCACCGGAAGCGAGGGAGAGAGATCCCCCCTCCTTCTTCTTCTTCCTTGACCTCCTCCCTAGATGGGAGGAGGGTTTCCCCTCTGGTCATTGGTTTCCATGGCACGGGAGGGGCGAGAGTGTTGGGGAACGTAGCAGAAATTTAAAATTTTCTATGTATCACCAAGATCAATCTATGAAGTCATCTAGCAACGAGAGAGAGGGGAGTGCATCTACATACCCTTGTAGATCGCGCGCGGAAGCGTTCAAGAGAACGGGGTTGATGGAGTCGTACTCATCGTGATCCAAATCACCGATGATCCTAGCGCCGAACGGACGGCACCTCCGCGTTCAACACACGTACGGAGCGGGGACGTCTCCTCCTTCTTGATCCAGCAAGGGGGGAGGAGAAGTTGATGGAGATCCAGCAGCACGACAGCGTGGTGGTGGAAGTAGCGGGATCCCGGCAGGGCTTCGCCAAGCGCAAGCGGGGAGGAAGAGGTGTCACGGGAGGGAGGGAGGCGCCAGGGCTTGGGGTGCTGCTCCCATGCGCCTCCCCACTATATATAGGGGTGGAGGGGCTGGTTTCTTGCCCTCCAAGTCCATTGGGGCGTTGGCAAAGGTGGGGGAAAGAAATCCCATCATTTCCCTTCCCCACCGATTGTTATCCCCCCTTTTTAGGGATCTTGATCTTATCCCTTCGGGATATGATCTTATTCCTTCTAAGGTGGGATCTTGGTGCACCTTGACCAGGGGTGTGGGGCCTTGCCCCCACTACCCACGTTCATGTGGGTCCCCCCATGCAGGTGGGCCCCACTCCGGAACCTTCTAGAACCTTCCCGGTACAATACCGAAAAATCCCGAACATTTTCCGGTGGCCAAAATAGGACTTCCCATATATAAATCTTTACCTCCGGACCATTCCGGAACTCCTCGTGACATCCGGGATCTCATCCGGGACTCCGAACGACTTTCAGTTAACCGCATACTAATATCTCTACAACCGTAGCGTCACCGAACCTTAAGTGTGTAGACCCTACGGGTTCGGGAGACATGCAGATATGACAGAGACGACTCTCCGGTCAATAACCAACAGCGGGATCTGGATACCCATGTTGGCTCCCACATGTTCCACGATGATCTCATCGGATGAACCACGATGTCGAGGATTCAATCAATCCCGTATACAATTCCCTTTGTCAATCGGTACGTTACTTGCCCGAGATTCGATCGTCGGTATCCCAATACCTTGTTCAATCTCGTTACCGGCAAGTCACTTTACTCGTACCGTAATGCATGATCCCGTGACCAAACACTTGGTCACATTGAGCTCATTATGATGATGCATTACCGAGTGGGCCCAGAGATACCTCTCCGTCATACGGAGTGACAAATCCCAGTCTCGATTCGTGCCAACCCAACAGACACTTTCGGAGATACCTGTAGTGCACCTTTATAGCCACCCAGTTACGTTGTGACGTTTGGTACACCCAAAGCATTCCTACGGTATCCGGGAGTTGCACAATCTCATGGTCTAAGGAAATGATACTTGACATTAGAAAAGCTCTAGCAAACGAACTACACGATCTTGTGCTATGCTTAGGATTGGGTCTTGTCCATCACATCATTCTCCTAATGATGTGATCCCGTTATCAATGACATCCAATGTCCATGGTCAGGAAACCATAACCATCTATTGATCAACGAGCTAGCCAACTAGAGGCTTACTAGGGACATGTTGTGGTCTATGTATTCACACATGTATTACGATTTCCAGTTAATACAATTATAGCATGAACAACAGACAATTATCATGAACAAGGAAATACAATAATAACCATTTTATTATTGACTCTAGGGCATATTTCCAATAGAGAACCCCTCCGAGATTGGATCTGTCTCTTTGTCTCTCTCTGTTTCTGCGTTCTGGTCTTCTGTCCTTTCACCGTTTCGTATATATATGGAGATCCGTAACTCCGATTGGACTGAAACCTTCGCCGAGATTTTTTCCAAAAATTAGCTTTCTTGCGGCCAAAGTAGAGCAGTAACCGCCTTACGGGTGGCCCACGAGGGGGCAGGCGCGCCCCTGCCTGCCTCGTGCCCCCCTCGGGCACCGTCTCGCGTTGATTCTTCTTCCGAAATTTTCCAAATATTCCAAAAATATTCTCCGTCCGTTTTTATCCCGTTTGGATTCCGTTTGATATGGGGTTTCTGCAAAACATAAAACATGCAACAAACAGGAACTGGCACTGGGCACTGGATCAATATGTTAGTCCCAAAAATAATATAAAATGTTGCCAAAAAGTATATGAAAGTTGTATAATATTGGCATGGAACAATAAAAAATTATAGATACGACGGAGACGTATCACGCGGCGGCTTGGCGATTGCAATGGGTGGGTCCTGTGTTGGGGAACACAGTAATTTCAAAAAAATTCCTACGCACACGCAAGATCTATCTAGGTGATGCATAGCAACGAGAGGGGAGAGTGTTGTCCACGTACCCTCGTAGACCGTAAGCGGAAGCGTTATGACAATGCGGTTGATGTAGTCGTACGTCTTCACGATCCGACCGATCCTAGCACCGAAGGTACGGCACACGTTCAGCTCCGTCACGTCCCACGAACTCTAGATCCAGCTGAGGTCGAGGGAGAGTTTCGTCAGCACGACGGCGTGATGACAGTTGACGGTGTCCTAGACTAGGGGGTACTCACCACGTCGTCTCCCGACCAGCTGGATCGGGCCGAGGACCCCCATGGCGGTTCACTATTGGGCCAGTTCGGACAGCCCATGCCGCATACAAGGAGGATTCTACAAGACTTGGCGCCCAAGACAAGGACTCCTCTAAACCCTAGGCCTACGGTGCATATATAAACCGAGGCCAGGCTAGTCAATAGACAATCTCATATTCATTACTACAATCTCGTGGTAGATACATATACTCTGTACTACACCCATATGAATACAATCAAAAGCAGCATGTAGGGTATTATCTCATCAAGAGAGCCCGAAGCTAGGTAAAACCCCGTGTCCATGTTACCATCGCTCCCAGACGCCTAGCTTAGGACCCCTACTACGAGATATGCCGGATATTGAACCGACATTGGTGCTTTCATTGAGAGCCTGCTGGCAGTCTCCATGGGGCGATGGGAATTCGGATCGTCTCCGGTGCGATCTACGCATCGGAGACGAGCTTCATGGTCGATGTCGGCATCTTTTGTCGCCGGCTCGACTGGCCACCTTGGCTTGACCAAGGACTGTGCCCCACCTCCGATCATCATGTTCGGACGAGGGCCTTCGTCAACATCAACTCCGATCTCTATCATGATCATGGAAGAATCATCCATGGAGCTCGGGGGCTCAACGTCAACATTGCCCTCGGGCGACCGTGCTGTTTTTTCCAAATAGCAAACTTGTATCCGCTGCCACCACCTCCTCGAGCATTTCTTTGACGATTCCTTCGGTGGAATTGTGCGGAATTAAGTGTACAACAACCATGCCAAATTTCGTCGAGTTCCGATGGAGGAATCTCTGGCGATCTACGATATACCGGAGCCCTGTCAAATCTGGACGGGAATCTGGACGAGTTTAGGGCGTGGTCTCCAGAGCCCAGCTCGGAGGTCCTTTGGAAGATCCAACCGTTCATCTGCTGCGGAATTCCCATATCTACCACCCCTCCAAATTTCAGCTCGATCCGACGGTTCAAACTCCGGGAGCCTACCGATGAATGGACCAATTTTCGGATCTGTTTTCTGCGCGAATATGAATCCGGCCCGAGTTCATGTTTCTTCATGAATGGAATATTGGACAACCCTTTTGAAGGAATTTTTTTCTAGGGTATTGTGCGTTGTTTTTAAACACGTAGCCATAAAATTTTAAGCCTCCTCCGAGGTAATCTTCACCATCACGTTGGTGTCAAACCAGTCCGGCAATATTGCTCCACGGCTGCCGACCTGCGCTAGACATGTCGCCGCTTTGTTGAGCCGAGCTCAACTTCTTCGATCATCATCTCGGCAAGCCAAGCAAGAGTTCGGCATCGCGAAGGATAAATCATCACCAACATCGCTGCCCCACGGATTACACGGAGCGGGCACACCGGCATTGCCGCATGGTCACTTCATCAAGTCGGCATTGACCGCGTCACAAGTCACGACCTGCGTCAGCATGGCCGCACTATTGCTTCTTCAAGCCGATGTCCATCACGCCGACCTGCTTCAACACCTCGCCTGACATGGCAGCTGCAACGTCTCCTCACCGACCTGCTCCGTCACCTCAGCTGGACCGGGGACTTGGCTATTTCTTCATCAACATACTCCGGTGACTTCGGTGTCACCAGCCGACCAGCTTCGTCACGTTAGCTGGACCGAGGGCTTTGCCTCGGCAAGCCAACCTTTGCCAGCATCACCATGCCGTCGCTTTATCGCCCATCAGGCAATGGGTGTGCGGATCGAGTCCCAATTTTGGGAGTAACCTTTCTTCGAATTGCTACAACAAATAAACCAGGTGCTATTTATCCTAGTAATTTTTGCTTGTTTGGGTTTATTTTTCCCAAGGAATTATTACTCTGGTTTGTTCCATCATTTGTACGCAGGTCTATCAAATGGTGGTCGCATTAACGACGGTCACATGGTGGTTCGGTTATGAACTTCGACTACGTCACATGGTCTCTTCGGCAAGCCGACGCCGTCATCCCAATCGGCGTAAATCGGCTCGCATGATCACCTTGTTGGTCGTGTTGCCATACCGACGTGTTCGGTTGCCTCGGGGACTTCGGCACCGTTGAGAGAGCTCTACCTCATCGAGTGTTTGACACACAGGCCATATGTCTTTTATTACTCACTTTGCATAAATTATTAATTATGCAACATTTTTTAAAAATTTATTATTATTCCTATTATCTCCGGCTTGCACTATTTTATGTGCACAGATAAAGGATCCGGATCGGGCAGCGCTGTCACCTCAGCGCGCCGATGTACCACGTCACCTCGGCTGGACCAAGGGCTACGTCATCACTTCATTAACCCACGACGAGGACTTTGGCGTCACACTGCGGGCCTGCATTGGCCGTGCTATGTCGCCACTTCGGAGTGCCGAGCTCTTCGCTCCGCCACCTAGGGACCGGCTTGGGGGCTGGGACCTTGTCCCGCCGTAAGCTCGGGCCGTGCATCGACACCGAGCACATTAACCAGCTAAGTCTCTTTTATGCTCAGAATTCTCAATTTTAAATTTTGTTCGGTTCGACCAAAGCATTATACTTTTTTGGCAAAAAGTTGTATGTGAAAAACTTGCTTGTCAAAACTTTGTTTGTGACTGATACGTCTCCGTTGTATCTACTTTTCCAAACACTTTTGCCCTTGTTTTGGACTCTAACTTGCATGATTTGAATGGAACTAACCCGGACTGACGCTGTTTTCAGCAGACTTTCCATGGTGTTATTTATGTGCAGAAACAAAAGTTCTCGGAATGACCTGAAACTCCACGGAACTTCTATTTGGAAATAATAAAAAATCCTTGCAAAAGATGAAGACCGGGGGCCCACACCCTAGCCACGAGGGTGGGGGCGCGCCCTCCCCCCTAGGGCGTGCCCCCTACCTCGTGGGCCCCCTGGAGCTCCTCCGACCTCAACTCCAACTCTATATATTTGCTTTCGGGGAGAAAAAATCAGAGAGAAGGATTCATCGCGTTTTACGATACGGAGCCGCCGCCAAGCCCTAAAACCTCTCGGGAGGGCTGATCTGGAGTCCGTTCGGGGCTCCGGAGAGGGGGATTCGTCGCCGTCGTCATCATCAACCATCCTCCATCACCAATTTCATGATGCTCCCCGCCGTGCGTGAGTAATTCCATTGTAGGCTTGCTGGACGGTGATGGGTTGGATGAGATCTATCATGTAATCGAGTTAGTTTTGTTAGGGTTTGATCCCTAGTATCCACTATGTTCTGAAATTGATGTTGCTATGACTTTGCTATGCTTAATACTTGTCACTAGGGCCCGAGTGCCATGATTTCAGATCTGAACCTATTATGTTTTCATGAATATATGTGAGTTCTTGATCCTATCTTGCAAGTTTATAGTGACCTACTATGCGTTATGATCCGGCAACCCCGAAGTGACAATAATCGAGACCACTCCCGGTGATGACCATAGTTTGAGGAGTTCATGTATTCACTATGTGCTAATGCTTTGTTCCGGTACTCTATTAAAGGAGGCCTTAATATCCCTTAGTTTCCATCAGGACCCCGCTGCCACGGGAGGGTAGGACAAAATATGTCATGCAAGTTCTTTTCCATAAGCACGTATGACTATATTCGGAATACATGCCTACATTACATTGATGAATTGGAGCTAGTTCTGTGTCACCCTATGTTATGATTGTTACATGATGAACCGCATCCGGCATAATTCTCCATCACCGGATCCAATGCCTATGAGCTTTTCACATATTGTTATTTGCTTATTTACTTTTCCGTTGCTACTGTTACAATCACTACAAAACACCAAAAACATTACTTTTGCTACCGTTACTTTTGTTACCGTTACCACTACTATCATATTACTTTGCTACTAAATACTTTGCTGCAGATACTAAGTTATCCAGGTGTGGTTGAATTGACAACTCAGCTGCTAATACTTGAGAATATTCTTTGGCTCCCCTTGTGTCGAATCAATAAATTTGGGTTGAATACTCTACCCTCGAAAACTGTTGCGATCCCCTATACTTGTGGGTTATCAAGACTATTTTCTGGCACCGTTGCCGGGGAGCATAGCTCTATTCTTTGAGTCACTTGGGATTTATATCTGCCGGTCACTATGAAGAACTTGAAAGACGCTAAGACAACAATTTATCCCTCAACTACGAGGGGAGGTAAGGAACTGCCATCTAGCTCTGCACTTGATTCACCTTCTGTTTTGTGTAAGCTTGCGACACCTAAACCTGCTTCTGCTATTCGTTCTGATATGTCGCATGTTATTGATGATGCCACTTCTGCTATGCATGATACTTATGATGAAACTACTTCTATGCTTGATACTACTGTGCCCCTTAGTGAATTTCTTGATGAACAAATTGCTAGGGCTAGAGAGAAAGAAATTATTGAAACTGATTATATTGATGAAAGTGATGATGAAGACTTGCCTGTTATTTCTGAGGGTTATGTTTTTGATAAAGAAGCTTCTTCAGCTATTTTAGCTTGCAAAGATAGATATGAACTCAAGAGGTTATTAGCTAAATTGAAGCAGCAATCTCTTAATGATAGAATGAGACCTGACCCTGCTTTTGCAACTTCACCTATCTGTGTTACCGATAAGGATTATGAATTCTCTATTGATCCTGATATAATTACTTTGGTTGAATCTGATCCTTTTCATGGCTATGAATCTGAAACTGTTGTGGCACATCTTACAAAATTAAATGATATAGCCACCCTGTTCACTAATGATGAGAGATCTCGCTACTTTTATATCCTTAAAATATTTCCGTTCTCATTAAAGGGTGATGCTAAGATATGGTTTAATTATCTTGATCCTGGTTGCGTGCGTAGTCCCTAGGATATGATCTAGTACTTCTTTGCTAAATATTTCCCTGCTCATAAGAAACAAGCTGCTTTAAGGGAAATATACAACTTGGTGCAAACTGAAGAAGAGAGTCTCCCACAAGCTTGGGGGAGGCTTCTCAAGTTACTTAATGCTTTGCCTGATCATCCTCTCAAGAAAAATGAAATACTTGATATCTTTTATAATGGACTAACCGATGCTTCCAGAGATTACCTGGATAGTTGTGCTGGTTCTGTTTTCAGGGAAAGAACACCGGATGAAGCTGAAATTCTATTGAATAATATGTTGACAAATGAAAATAATTGGACACTTCCTGAGCCAGCTCCTGAGCCAATTCCTGAGCCTATTCCTAAACCAACTCCGAAGAAGAGAGGTGTTCTATTTCTCAGTCGTGAAGATATGCAAGAGGCAAAGAAATCTATGAAAGAAAAAGGTATTAAAGCTGAAGATGTTAAGAATTTACCTCCTATTGAAGAAATACATGGTCTTAATTTACCGCCTGTTGAAGAAACATATGATCTTAATCCATTACCTACTAAAGAACCTCATGGTCTTGATAACCCGACACAGGTAGTAAAGGTAAATTCTCTCTATAGATTTGATGAAGGTGATATTCCTCACTATAAGTCTGCTAGACAATGCTTAGAAGAGTTTGATAATTTTATTGTCAAACAAGAAAACTTCAATGCTTATTTTGGTAGACAATTGAAATACAATTCCGATACGCTTGAACACTTGGGTGATTATATGTCTAGAGTTAAAGGTGAACTTAAACTCATTAGTAAACATGCTTCTACGGTTACCACTCAAGTAGAACAAGTACTTAAAGCTCAAAATGATTTGCTCAATGAAATGAGTAGTAAGAAAAATGATTATGCTGTTAGAGTGGCTACTAGAACTGGTAGAATGACTCAGGAACCTTTGTATCCTGAAGGCCACCTTAAGAGAATTGAACAAGATTCTCAGAGAAATAATATAGATGCACCTAGTCCTTCTAAAAAGAAGAAAAAGAAAAATGATAGGACTTTGCATGCTTCTAGTGAACCTATTGCTGAACCACCTGAGAATCCAAATGATATCTCTATTTCTGATGCTGAAACACAATCTGGTAATGAACATGAACCTAATGAAAATGTTAATGAAGATGTTCATGATGATGCTCAACCTAGTAATGACAATGATGTAGAAATTGAACCTGCTGTTGATCTTGATAACCCACGATCAAAGAATCGACGTTATGATACAAGAGACTTTGTTGCTAGGAAACACGGTAAAGAAAGAGAACCATGGGTTCAGAAACCCATGCCTTTTCCTCCCAAACCATCCAAGAAAAAGGATGATGAGGATTTTGAGCGCTTTGCTGAAATGATTAGACCTATCTTTTTGCGTATGAGATTAACTGATATGCTCAAAATGAATCCTTATGCTAAGTATATGAAAGATATTGTTACTAATAAAAGAAAGATACCGGAAGCTGAGATTTCCACCATGCTTGCTAATTACACTTTTAAGGGTGGAATACCAAAGAAACTAGGAGATCCAGGAGTACCAACTATACCATGCTCCATTAAAAGAAACTATGTTAAAACTGCTTTATGTGATCTTGGAGCCGGTGTTAGTGTTATGCCTCTCTCTTTATATCGTAGACTTGATTTGAATAAGTTGACACCTACTGAAATATCTTTGCAAATGGCTGATAAATCAACTGCTATACCTGTCGGTATTTGTGAGGACGTGCCTGTTGTGGTTGCAAACGTTACTATTTTAACGGACTTTGTTATTCTTAATATTCCCGAGGACGATAGTATGTCTATTATTCTTGGAAGACCTTTTTTGAATACTGCAGGGGCTGTTATTGATTGCAACAAAGGCAATGTCACTTTTCATGTTAATGGCAATGAGCATACGGTACACTTTCCGAGGAAACAACCTTAGGTCCACAGTATCAACTCTATTGGAAAAATTCCATCGATTATATTTGGAGGTTTTGAATTTCCTCTTCCTACTGTCAAGAAGAAATATGATATTCTTATTATTGGGGATGTGCATATGACTTTGATGGCTTGCTGGACGGTGATGGGTTGGATGAGATCTATCATGTAATCGAGTTAGTTTTGTTAGGGTTTGATCCCTAGTATCCACTATGTTCTGAGATTGATGTTGCTATGACTTTGCTATGCTTAATGCTTGTCACTAGGGCCCGAGTGCCATGATTTCAGATCTGAACCTATTATGTTTTCATGAATATATGTGAGTTCTTGATCCTATCTTGCAAATCTATAGTCATCTACTATGTGTTATGATCCGGCAACCCCGAAGTGACAATAATCGAGACCACTCCCGGTGATGACCATAGTTTGAGGAGTTCATGTATTCACTATGTGCTAATGCTTTGTTCCGGTACTCTATTAAAAGGAGGCCTTAATATCCCTTAGTTTCCATTAGGACCCCGCTGCCACGGGAGGGGAGGACAAAAGATGTCATGCAAGTTCTTTTCCATAAGCACGTATGACTATATTCGGAATACATGCCTACATTACATTGATGAATTGGAGCTAGTTCTGTGTCACCCTATGTTAGCATCCGGCATAATTCTCCATCACCGATCCAATGCCTACGAGCTTTTCACATATTGTTATTTGCTTATTTACTTTTCCGTTGCTACTGTTACAATCACTACAAAACACCAAAAACATTACTTTTGCTACCATTACTTTTGTTACCGTTACCACTACTATCATATTACTTTGCTACTAAATACTTTGCTGCAGATACTAAGTTATCCAGGTGTGGTTGAATTGACAACTCAGCTGCTAATACTTGAGAATATTCTTTGGCTCCCCTTGTGTTGAATCAATAAATTTGGGTTGAATACTCTACCCTCGAAAACGGTTGCGATCCCCTATACTTGTGGGTTATCAGTGACACACAAATTCAAATACCCCGTCTACTTGGGGGCTTCCTTTATGAAGCTTTCCCTTTTGCATATGATTATACTTGTATGGCTTCGTTCCTTGTTCGTGTATTACGCCACAATATGCACCATGTTGACTTAAGTGTTCCGCAAGCTGGGTTGCCTTGCTCCTGTGTTTACCCCTACGTTCCCGATTGTTCGGCTAGGGAGTAAAGGGAGCACCTCTGCGATTGTCACGATCGGGTCATCCGAGCTCGGACCTCAGACTGGGTGAAGCCGAAAGCTAGCGCTCTTATTGTTTTCAATCATGGTCGGCACACAACAGAACTCATGAATACAAAAAATCTATTGCACAAGTCTCATAGTAACAATGAGCAACCGAAGAAAGGTATCGGTGGAGGTACTATTTTCTTCAAAGATGCTTCTTACACTTCGTCAGTAATATAGCATAAGTTCCCTGAGCGCGCTTTGTCTGTTACAGCCTTATGGTCTGATTGCCTGGTTATTGGAAACACCATCGATATTCTCGACAGGTGGAGTACATAACACTTTTCGGCCCTTGACCGAAGAGGGAGAAGCCGACGGTCGGTTAAGACGCGTTTAAAGTTCGGGTGAACATAGATATGATATAAGTACTTCGGTACATACAATCATTATACATAAAACTCTTTTACCCAAGTCACTTGGGGGCTCTTAAATTTATACGAGCCATTTTATAAGTGTTCTTCTTCTTAGTCGTTGCAAAGCCTTTTTCTATCACTCCTTTTTTCGACGCGAGTCTCTGGTCAATAGCCGAGGAGCCTAATTTCTTCCTCAAAGCCGCTAGAGTTTAGTTTGCTAAACTGGCCTAACGAGAAGTACTCCGCCTTCGGGATAGGAGGTTGAAGCCGTAGGCTGACCCGTTTGAAGTCTTGAGATAGGACGTGTCATGATAAAGCACCACAGAAGCACCTTTTTTTAAGACCAATTTTTGATTTGGCACCGAACACTTGATCTAGTTCGGACGTTCAGTTTTTACTGAAGATTTTTTTTGGTTTTCCAAGCCTATGGCACTTTTAAACTATTTGTGTGTTTCCCGCATAAGTCTCGTAGTGCAACGCCGGACACCTTTAGAGATTCGGCGAAAACATTCTCGGATATTGCTATATACGCACCGGTTTCGAATTGTGTCTTCGGTCAATAGTTGGGTTGCCTGGCTCCTGTGCTTGCCTCCTATGTTTCGCTTTGTTCGGCTAGGTGTGCAAAGGGAGAACCACTGCGATTGTGCTTCCAGCTCGCATGGTTAAGCACCTCAGTGGAGAAAGCCAAAAACTGACTGTCACAATAAGCGTAAACTGGTCAGCGATGTGATGACTATGTTAAATGACAGGCCATTCATAACATTGGCCGAAGTGTTTACGGCTTGACCTCGGCTGTCGCCGAACACTAACCGGGGGCTTGTAGCTAGCTTTCCCAGTTTAAAGCTCCTATGACTAAGTGAAAGTTATAAAGCCCGCATATCTGATTGCCTCGTTTCCGCTAACACAACCGCCTTCGGGCACCGAGACGTCTGCTAAGGGTTGTTTTGTTATTGCGAAAACACCCTGCGTAGCATCTACAATGGGGCGGAAGCCGACAATGGGCCACTTTCAATTGATAAACGGTCGCAATGGAGTCCAAATAAACATATCATCGGCGTTTGTATTTAATATACAAAGGCTGCCTTCCGTAATCATCGTTATAAAGCCATACATATGCATCAATTTGACTTAAGATTTTGGCCAAGCTGGGTTGCCTGGCTCTTGTGCTTACCCCTACGTTCCCGATTGTTCGGCTAGGTGGTAAAGGGAACCTCTGTGATTGTTACTACCGGGTCATCCGAGTTAGTACCTCAGACTGGGTGAAGCCGAAAGCTAGCAATCTTAAAGGATCACATTGGTCGGCAACGACGGACATAATTTTTTTGGTTCATTAATACCATAGAGTTCGGGAACTTTCACCGAACTAAATCCTCAATATTTTCCTCCCACATTGATCGGAGGTGAGTTTTCATGATCATGATAAGCATGACGACCCAAAGAAAGGAACCGATAGCGGGACTATTTTCTTTGGAAGATGTTTCTTACGTTAAAACGTAATATAACATATCTCTCTGTGTACCTTTGTTTATAAAACCGTATGACCGGATTGCCTTGTTTGTCGTAAAACTTTGCCCTTATAACGGCTTTATAAAGTAGGACAAACACTCCCCAGCTACTGGCCGAGGAGGTTGAAGCCGATGGTCGGTCAACAAAGTTTTGTACAATACAGATTTGAGCATTAATGATGAAAAGTACTTGGATACATAGAATCATTACACATAAAAATTGCGAGTAAAATCTATTTACCGCAATCCATCTTTTAAACCCCTTGGGGCCTACCTTGGCGAGCTCGGATTTCAACCAGCTCTAAACTCTTTTAAGAGATCTTTATTCTCTTTCCGAGAAGTTTGTGTTAGACACAACAAAATTTTCTGTCAAACGGATATCGAACCTTAATTCGGCCACCCGCGCCCACATTAAGGCTCGGGGGCTACTGGGCTTTGCGCTCATTATTTACAAATATTAAAGGGGCACATCGATCCCCTAATCTGTTGTTGCCATTCGACCAGTGTCTCGGGGGCTACTGCATTGCCTATTCAATGCAGAAAATTCAAAGCTCAGTGTTCGGCATAACCGAACTCTGGACAAGCGCGTCTTTGGACAACAATAAGTACCATATGGGACTTATCCGACATCAAGCTGATATATCACGACGACTTCCCACGACCCTCTCTCAGGGGCCCGTCCGCCGATCACTATTACCTCTAATATATTACACTGCGTTTCTATTCCTATGTATGCTGCCGAGCTACGAGTTGATCATGAGGCCGATTTCACGACCTGGGTCTCAGGGGCTACCAGGATCAGCAGTTTTATGTTTTCCTTCAGGTGCATCTCGGATTTTAGGCCGATAGACACCTTGAGGGCTACTGGCAATACATCTCGTCAGCAAATAAATTTATACGCATCAGAAATAAAATCCGCAAACAATCGGCCCATGACCGAGGTGCTGAGCCACCTCGGAAGCAGTTCGGCATGTAGCTCAGATGCAAGTGGATGGCTCCTTAGAGGGCATTTCCAGCATTATGCTCGGCTAACACTTTTTTGAACCAAGGTGATCTATGACACCTCGGACATAGTCCGGCGTTGGAGCTCGACTATAACAATATCTTCGGATACAGTCCGGCGTTGGAGCTCGGATACATTCCGGCGTTGGAGCTCGGAAGTGATCTGGAGTTGGTGCTCGGCTGCAAAAGATACCTCGAATGCAGTTCGGCGTTGGAGCTCGGATGCAAGAGGACACTGCCGCCCGGGAACGACTTCAAACCCGTGGTGTGGCGTAAAAATAACAGGGCATTGATAAAGGCTGGAAACTTAAAGGGACTCCTCGGATTCCTGACGTGTAAACTCTTCGGATGCACTTCGGTGATCCTCAAGATCGAAGATGAGAAGATTTTTTGAACCAGTTTACAAGATCGACGACCGAAGATGAAGAACAGATCGGAAGAATCGAGGAGCGTCCCCAACTTGAAGACCGGTTCAGGGGGCTACTGACGGTGTCTTGGACTAGGGGGTACTCACCACGTCGTCTCCCAACCAGCTGGATCGGGCCGAGGACCCCCATGGCGGTTCACTATTGGGCCAGTTCGGACAGCCCATGCCGCATACAAGGAGGATTCTACAAGACTTGGCGCCCAAGACAAGGACTCCTCTAAACCCTAGGCCTACGGTGCATATATAAACCGAGGCCAGGCTAGTCAATAGACAATCTCATATTCATTACTACAATCTCGTGGTAGATACATATACTCTGTACTACACCCATATGAATACAATCAAAAGCAGCATGTAGGGTATTATCTCATCAAGAGAGCCAGAAGCTGGATAAAACCCCGTGTCCATGTTACCATCGCTCCCAGACGCCTAGCTTAGGACCCCTACTACGAGATACGCCGGATACTGAATCGACAACAGTGATGATGAAGTTACCGGCGCAAGGCTTCGCCTAAGCACTACGACGATATCACCGAGGTGGAATATGGTGGAGGGGGGCACCACACACGGCTAAACAATCAACTTGTGTGTCTATGGGGTGCCCCTCCCGTATATAAAGGAGTGGAGGAGGGGGAGGGTCGGCCCTCTCTATGGCACGCCCAAGGGGAGTCCTACTCCCACCGGGAGTAGGATTCCTCCCTTCCCTAGTTGGAGTAGGAGAGGAAGGAAGGGGGAGAGAGAGGGAAGGAAAGGGGGGCCGGGCCCCACCCAATTCGGATTGGGCTTGGGGGGGCGCGCCCTCCACCTGGCCGCCTCCTCCTCTCTCCCACTAAGGCCCAATAAGGCCCATACACTCCCCGGGGGGTTCCGGTAACCCCCTGGTACTCCGGTAAATGCCCGAACTCACCCGAAACCATTCCGATGTCCAAACATAGTCATCCAGTATATCAATCTTTATGTATCGACCATTTCGAGACTCCTCTCATGTCCGTGATCATATCCGGGATTCCGAACTACCTTCGGTACATCAAAACACATAAACTCATAATACCGATCGTCACCGAACGTTAAGCGTGCGGACCCTACGGGTTCGAGAACTATGTAGACATGACCGAGACTCATCTCCAGTCAATAACCAATAGCGGAACCTGGATGCTCATATTGGTTCCTACATATTCTACGAAGATCTTTATCGATCAAACCGCATAACAACATACGTTGTTCCCTTTGTCATCGGTATGTTACTTGCCCGAGATTCGATCGTCGGTATCTCAATACCTAGTTCAATCTCGTTACCGGAAAGTCTCTTTACTCGTTCCGTAATTCATCATCCCGCAACTAACTCATTAGTCACATTGCTTGCAAGGCTTATAGTGATGTGCATTACCGAGAGGGCCCAAAGATACCTCTCCGACAATCGAGTGACAAATCCTAATCTCGATCTATGCCAACTCAACAAACACCATCGGAGACACCTGTAGAGCATCTTTATAGTCACCCAGTTACGTTGTGACGTTTGATAGCACACTAAGTGTTCCTCCGGTATTCGGGAGTTGCATAATCTCATTGTCATAGGAACATGTATAAGTTATGGAGAAAGCAATAGCAATAAACTAAATGATCATAGTGCTAAGCTAACGGATGGGTCAAGTCAATCACATCATTCTCAAATGATGTGATCCCGTTTATCAAATGACAACTCTTTGTCCATGTCTAGGAAACTTAACCATCTTTCATTAACGAGCTAGTCAAGTAGAGGCATACTAGTGACACTCTGTTTGTCTATGTATTCACACATGTACTAAGTTTCCGGTTAATACAATTCTAGCATGAATAATAAACATTTATCATGATATAAGGAAATATAAATAACAACTTTATTATTGCCTCTAGGGCATATTTCCTTCAGTCTCCCACTTGCAGTAGAGTCAATAATCTAGATTACATTGTAATGATTCTAACACCCATGGAGTCTTGGTGTTGATCATGTTTTGCTCGTGAGAGAGGCTTAGTCAACGGGTCTGCAACATTCAGATCCGTATGTATCTTGCAAATCTCTATGTCTCCCTCCTTGACTTGGTCGCGGATGGAATTGAAGCGTCTCTTGATGTGCTTGGTTCTCTTGTGAAATCCGGATTCCTTTGCCAAGGCAATTGCACCAGTATTGTCACAAAAGATTTTCATTGGACCCGATGCACTAGGTATGACACCTAGATTGGATATGAACTCCTTCATCCAGACTCCTTCATTTGCTGCTTCCGAAGCAGCTATGTACTCCGCTTCACACGTAGATCCCGCCACGACGCTCTGCTTGGAACTGCACCAACTGACAGCTCCACCATTGAATAAAAATACGTATCCGGTTTGTGACTCAGAGTCATCCGGATCCGTGTCAAAGCTTGCATCGATGTAACCGTTTACGACGAGCTCTTTGTCACCTCCATAAACGAGAAACATATCCTTAGTCCTTTTCAGGTATTTCAGGATGTTCTTGACCGCTGTCCAGTGATTCACTCCTGGATTACTTTGGTACTGAAGGAAATATGCCCTAGAGGCAATAATAAAGTTATTATTTATTTCCTTATATCATGATAAATGTTTATTATTCATGCTAGAATTGTATTAACCGGAAACATAATACTTGTGTGAATACATAGACAAACAGAGTGTCACTAGTATGCCTCTACTTGACTAGCTCGTTGATCAAAGATGGTTATGTTTCCTAGCCATTGACATGAGTTGTCATTTGATTAACGAGATCACATCATTAGGAGAATGACATGATTGACTTGACCCATTCCGTTAGCTTAGCACACGATCGTTTAGGATTCTGCTATTGCTTTCTTCATGACTTATACATGTTCCTATCAGTATGAGATTATGCAACTCCCGTTTACCGGAGGAACACTTTGTGTGCTACCAAACGTCACAACGTAACTGGGTGATTATAAAGGTGCTCTACAGGTGTCTCCGAAGGTACTTGTTGGGTTGGCGTATTTCGAGATTAGGATTTGTCACTCCAATTGTCGGAGAGGTATCTCTGGGCCCACTCGGTAATGCACATCACTATAAGCCTTGCAAGCATTGCAACTGAGTTAGTTGCGGGATGATGTATTATGGAACGAGTAAAGAGACTTGCCGGTAACGAGATTGAGCTAGGTATTGAGATACCGACGATCGAATCTCGGGCAAGTAACATACCGATGACAAAGGGAACAAACGTATGTTGTTATGCGGTTTGGCCGATAAAGATCTTCGTAGAATATGTGGGAGCCAATATGAGCATCCAGGTTCCGCTATTGGTTATTGACCGGAGACGTGTCTAGGTCATGTCTACATAGTTCTCGAACCCGTAGGGTCCGCACGCTTAAAGTTTCGATGACAGTTATATTATGAGTTTATATGTTTTGATGTACCGAAGGTAGTTCGGAGTCCCGGATGTGATCACGGACATGACGAGGAGTCTCGAAATGGTCGAGACATGAAGATTGATATATTGGACGACTATATTCGGACACCGGAATGGTTCCGGGGGTTATCGGATATATACCGGAGTACCGGGGGTTACCGGACCCCCCGGGGATTAATGGGCCTACATGGGCCTTAGTGGAGAAGAGGAGGGGCGGCCAGGGCAGGCCGCACGCCCCTCCCCCTCTAGTCCGAATTGGACAAGGAGGGGGGGGGGGCGCCCCCTTTCCTTCTTCTCCTACTCCTCTTTCCCCCTTCTCCTAATCCAACAAGGCAGGGAGGGAGTCCTACTCCCGGTGGGAGTAGGACTCCTCCTGGCGTGTCCCTCTCCTGGCCGACCGCCTCTCCCCCCTTGCTCCTTTATATACGGGGGCAGGGGGGCACCCCATAGACACAACAATTGATCATTGATCTTTTAGCCGTGTGCGGTGCCCCCCTCGACCATAGTCCACCTCGATAATATCATAGCGGTGCTTAGGCGAAGACCTGCGTCGGTAGAACATCATCATCGTCACCACGCCGTCGTGCTGACGAAACTCTCCCTCAACACCCGGCTGGATCGGAGTTCGAGGGACGTCATCGGGCTGAACATGTGGTGAACTCGGAGGTGTCGTGTGTTCGGTACTTGATCGGTCGGATCGTGAAGACGTAGGACTACATCAACCGCATTGTGCTAACGCTTCCGCTTTCGGTCTACGAGGGTACGTGGACACACTCTCCCCTCTCATTGCTATGCATCACCATGATCTTGCGTGTGTGTAGGATTTTTTTTTGAAATTACTACGTTCCCCATCAATGGCATCCGAGCCTGGTTTTATGCGTAGATGTCATATGCACGAGTAGAACACAAGTGAGTTGTGGGCGATATAAGTCAAACTGCTTACCAGCATGTCATACTTTGGTTCGGCGGTATTGTTGGATGAAGTGGCCCGGACCGACATTACGCGTACGCTTACGGGAGACTGGTTCTACCGACGTGCTTTGCACACAGGTGGCTGGCGGGTGTCAGTTTCTCCAACTTTAGTTGAACCGAGTGTGGCTACGCCCGGTCCTTGCGAAGGTTAAAACAGCACCAACTTGACAAACTATCAATGTGGTTTCGATGCGTAGGTAAGAATGGTTCTTGCTAAGCCCGTAGCAGCCACGTAAAAATTGCAACAACAAAGTAGAGGACGTCTAACTTGTTTTTGCAGGGCATGTTGTGATGTGATATGGTCAAGGCATGATGCTAAATTTTATTGTATGAGATGATCATGTTTTGTAACCGAGTTATCGGCAACTGGCAGGAGCCATATGGTTGTCGCTTTATTGTATGCAATGCAATCGCCCTGTAATGCTTTGCTTTATCACTAAGCGGTAGCGATAGTCGTAGAAGCATAAGATTGGCGAGACGAGAACGATGCTACGACGGAGATCAAGGTGTCGCGCCGGTGACGATGGTGATCATGACGGTGCTTCAGAGATGGAGATCACAAGCACAAGATGATGATGGCCATATCATATCACTTATATTGATTGCATGTGATGTTTATCTTTTATGCATCTTATCTTGCTTTGGTTGACGGTAGCATTTTAAGATGACCTCTCACTAAATTATCAAAGTATAAGTGTTCTCCCTGAGTATGCACCGTTGCAAAGTTCTTCGTGCTGAGACACCACGTGATGATCGGGTGTGATAGGCTCTACGTTCAAATACAACGGGTGCAAAACAGCTGCACACGTGGAATACTCATGTTAAACTTGACGAGCCTAGCATATAACAGATATGGCCTCGGAACACGGAGACCGAAAGGTCGAGCGTGAATCATATAGTAGATATGATCAACATAGTGATGTTCACCATTGAAACTACTCCATCTCACGTGATGATCGGACATGGTTTAGTTGATTTGGATCACGTGATCACTTAGAGGATTAGAGGGATGTCTGTCTAAGTGGGAGTTCTTAAGTAATATGATTAATTGAACTTAAATTTATCATGAACTTAGTACCTGATAGTATTTTGCTTGTCTATGCTGATTGTAGATAGATGGCCCGTGTTGTTGTTCCGTTGAATTTTAATGCGTTCCTTGAGAAAGCAAAGTTGAAAGATGATGGTAGCAATTACATGGACTGGGTCCGTAACTTGAGGATTATCCTCATTGCTGCACAGAAGAATTACGTCCTGGAAGCACCGCTAGGTGCCAGACCTGCTGCAGGAGAAACACCAGATGTTATGAACGTCTGGTAGAGCAAAGCTAATGACTACTCGATAGTTCAGTGTGCCATGATTTACGGCTTAGAACCGGGTCTTCAACGACATTTTGAACGTCATGGAGCATATGAGATGTTCCAGGAGTTGAAGTTAATATTTCAAGCAAATGCCCGGATTGAGAGATATGAAGTCTCCAATAAGTTCTACAGCTGCAAGATGGAGGAGAATAGTTCTGTCAGTGAGCATATACTCAAAATGTCTGGGTATAACAATCACTTGATTCAACTGGGAGTTAATCTTCCGGATGATAGAGTCATTGACAGAATTCTTCAATCACTGCCACCAAGCTACAAGAGCTTCGTGATGAACTATAACATGCAAGGGATGGATAAGACAATTCCCGAGCTCTTCGCAATGCTAAAGGCTGCGGAGGTAGAAATCAAGAAGGAGCATCAAGTGTTGATGGTCAATAAGACCACCAGTTTCAAGAAAAAAGGCAAAGGGAAGAAGAAGGGGAACTTCAAGAAGAACAGCAAGCAAGTTGCTGCTCAGGAGAAGAAACCCAAGTCTGGACCTAAGCCTGAGACTGAGTGCTTCTACTGCAAGCAGACTGGTCACTGGAAGCGGAACTGCCCCAAGTATTTGGCGGATAAGAAGGATGGCAAGGTGAACAAAGGTATATGTGATATACATGTTATTGATGTGTACCTTACTAATGCTCGCAGTAGCACCTGGGTATTTGATACTGGTTCTGTTGCTAATATTTGGAACTCGAAACAGGGATTACGGATTAAGTGAAGATTGGCTAAGGACGAGGTGACAATGCGCGTGGGAAATGGTTCCAAAGTCGATGTGATCGCGGTCGGCACGCTACATCTACCTTCGGGATTAGTTTTAGACCTAAATAATTGTTATTTGGTGCCAGCGTTGAGCATGAACATTATATCTAGATCTTGTTTGATGCAAGACGGTTATTCATTTAAATCAGAGAATAATGGTTGTTCTATTTATATGAGTAATATCTTTTATGGTCATGCACCCTTGAAGGATGGTCTATTTTTGTTGAATCTCGATAGTAGTGATACACATATTCATAATATTGAAACCAAAAGATGCAGAGTTGATAATGATAGTGCAACTTATTTGTGGCACTGCCGTTTAGGTCACATCGGTGTAAAGCGCATGAAGAAACTCCATACTGATGGACTTTTGGAACCACTTGATTATGAATCACTTGGTACTTGCGAACCGTGCCTCGTGGGCAAGATGACTAAAACGCCGTTCTCCGGAACTATGGAGCGAGCAACAGATTTGTTGGAAATCATACATACAGATGTATGTGGTCCGATGAATATTGAGGCTCGCGGCGGATATAGTTATTTTCTCACCTTCACAGATGATTTGAGGAGATATGGGTATATCTACTTAATGAAACATAAGTCTGAAACATTTGAAAAGTTCAAAGAATTTCAGAGTGAAGTTGAAAATCAGCGTAACAAGAAAATAAAGTTTCTACGATCTGATCGTGGAGGAGAATATTTGAGTTACGAGTTTGGTCTTCATTTGAAACAATGCGGAATAGTTTCGCAACTCACGCCACCCGGAACACCACAGCGAAATGGTGTGTCCGAACGTCGTAATCGTACTTTACTAGATATGGTGCGATCTATGATGTCTCTTAATGATTTACCGCTATCATTTTGGGGTTATGCTTTAGAGACGGCTACATTCACCTTAAATAGGACACCATCGAAATCCGTTAGACGACGCCTTATGAACTGTGGTTTGGCAAGAAACCAAAGTTGTCATTTCTTAAAGTTTGGGGCTGCGATGCTTATGTGAAAAAGCTTCAACCTGATAAGCTCGAACCCAAATCGGAAAAATGTGTCTTCATAGGATACCCAAAAGAGACTGTTGGGTACACCTTCTATCACAGATCCGAAGGCAAGACTTTTGTTGCTAAATTTGGAATCTTTCTAGAGAAGGAGTTTCTCTCGAAAGAAGTGAGTGGGAGGAAAGTAGAACTTGATGAGGTAACTGTACCTGCTCCCTTATTGGAAAGTAGTTCATCACAGAAACCGGTTTCTGCGACACCTACACCAATTAGTGAGGAAGTTAATGATGATGATCATGAAACTTCAGATCAAGTTGTTACTGAACCTCGTAGGTCAACCAGAGTAAGATCCGCATCAGAGTGGTACGGTAATCCTGTTTTGGAGGTTATGTTACTAGACCGTGACGAACCTACGAACTATGAAGAAGCGATGGTGAGCCCAGATTCCGCAAAATGGCTTGAGGCCATGAAATCTGAGATGGGATCCATGTATGAGAACAAAGTGTGGACTTTGGTTGACTTGCCCG
Organism: Aegilops tauschii subsp. strangulata; assembly: GCF_002575655.3. NCBI lineage: Eukaryota > Viridiplantae > Streptophyta > Magnoliopsida > Poales > Poaceae > Aegilops > Aegilops tauschii. The sequence continues at coordinate 32,746,883 of NC_053036.3, read as the reverse complement.
ATGATCGGCAAGCCATTGAGAATAAATGGATCTTCAAGAAGAAGACTGACGCTGACGGTAATGTTACTGTCTATAAAGCTCTCGACTTGTTGCGAAAGGTTTTCAACAAGTTCAAGGGATTGACTATGATGAGATTTTCTCGCCCATAGCGATGCTTAAGTCTGTCCGAATCATGTTAGCAATTGCCGCATTTTATTATTACGAAATTTGGCAAATGGATGTCAAAACTGCATTCCTGAATGGATTTTTGGAAGAAGAGTTGTATATGATGCAACCGGAAGGTTTTGTCGATCCAAAAGGAGCTAACAAAGTGTGCAAGCTCCAGCGATCCATTTATGGACTGGTGCAAGCCTCTCAGAGTTGGAATAAACACTTTGATAGTGTGATCAAAGCATTTGGTTTTATACAATCTTTTGGCGAAGATTGTATTTACAAGAAAGTGAGTGGGAGCTCTGTAGCATTTTTGATATTATATGTGGATGACATATTGTTGATTGGAAATGATATAGAATTTCTGGATAGCATAAAGGGATACTTGAATAAGAGTTTTTCAATGAAAGACATCGGTGAAGCTGCTTATATATTGGGCATCAAGATCTATAGAGATAGATCAAGACGCTTAATTGGCCTTTCACAAAGCACATACCTTGACAAAGTTTTGAAGAAGTTCAAAATGGATCAAGCAAAGAAAGGGTTCTTGCCTGTGTTACAAGGTGTGAAGTTGAGTAAGACTCAATGCCCGACATTTACAGAAGATAGAGAGAAGATGAAAGATGTTCCCTATGCTTCAGCCATAGGCTCTATCATGTATGCAATGCTGTGTACCAGACCTGAAAGTGCGTTATATCGACTAGAGGGGGGGTGAATAGGCGATTTTTATGAATTCTTCACTTAGGAATTTGTGGGTGAGGAAATTCCTTAGCGGAGAACTACTTGCAGCGGAATAAGTACTTAGAAGTAAACATAACAGAATACAAGCATGGTCATCATGATGAAATGAGGACAAGCACAGAGTACAGAAAGCGTAAACACAGGATAGCACAGGATGAAGACAAATAGACTGAAGAAATTGAACCGAGGAAATCGAGAAAGTCTTCAGTCAAAGTCTTCAAACACAGATATGAACAAGAGCACAACACAGTAATGAGGAAATGAAAGAGTTGAGGAAATAGAACCAGTTGGCTTGGTGAAGACAATGATTTGGTTGACCAGTTCCAACTGCTGTCTCAGTTGTACATCTGGTTGGAGCGGCTAGGTATTTAAACCTGAGGACACACAGTCCCGGACGCACAGTCCTCACCGTATTCTCCTTGAACTAAGGTCACACAGACCTCGCCCAATCACTCGTGGTAAGTCTTCAGGTGACTTCCAAACCTTCACAAACTCGGTCACTCGGCGATCCACAATTTCCTCTTGGATGCTCTAGACCATGACGCCTAACCGTCTGGAAGAAGCACAATCTTCAAAGGTAACAAGCGTCAGATCCACGCAGGATCAATCTCTTCAGTGATGCTCAATCACTTGGGGTTTGTAGGTGTGGGTTTGGATTTTCCTCACTTGATGATTTTCGCTCAAAGTCCTCGGAGGATGGGATGCTCTCAATTGACAAGTGTCAGTTTCTCTCGGAGCAGCCAACCAGCTAGTGGTTGTAGGGGCAGCTATTTATAGCCTAAGGAGCAGCCCGCCATGATAAGACATAAATGCCCTTCAATGATATGACTGTTAGGTGGGTAGATATTTTGGGACAGCTGGCGCATAGCACAGCAACGGTCGGAAATTTGAGTATCAAAATCCTCAGGGCTATCATGTTCCTCACTGTGTAGGCAATCCGCACTGGCGAATTCCTAACTCCTCAGTCAGAACAAATTCCTCAGAGACTAGAAGAACTTCGTCTCTGTCACTGAAGAATATGACTGAACTGTATGAGATTTCCAATGGCTTCACTCGAAGGGATTGGTAGGTGTAGGATTTTGAGTTGAGCATCACATGGAAAAATTTTCCTTAGTATTTCCTCGACCCCGTTTAACAGTACGGTGTTTCCTATGACTCAAGAAAGAGAAAATGAAACTACGAAAACAAAAGTCTTCACGCTTCATGTTCCTCAAATGAATACCAAGTCTTCAAGGTCACACCAATTTCTTCACTTTCAAAGTCTTCAGAAAGTCTTCAGAAATCCAAAGTCTTTAGTCGAAGAACTTCATTTTTAGGGGTCAACTTTCTCTGTAAATATCAAACTCCTCATAGACTTATAGACCTGTGTACACTCATAAACACATTAGTCCCTTAACCTATAAGTCTTCAATACACCAAAATCACTAAGGGGCACTAGATGCACTTACAATCTCCCCCCTTTTGGTGATTGATGACAATATAGGTTAAGTTTTCAACGGGGATAAACATATGAAGTGTAAATACTGATATTGAGGAATTTGATTGCAAGATATAGAAGAACTCCCCCTGAAGATGTGCATAGTGAGGAATTTGCTTTTGAAGCAATGCACACTTGAAGAGTTGAATCATGGAGATCTCCCCCTATATCTTGTAATTCATACACGCATTTGACATAATATATGAAGAATTTGAAATGCATGATGAAATATGGTGACTGATGTAATTCAGCATGCGTGCAATAACATTAACGAGGAATAAGCATGCAGAAGAAACAACAAAAGTATCAGGCCACCATAGAGTTTAAGTTTACAACTCGATCCAACAAAGTCATCAGAAGAACGAGAGTTGTAACTTTAGAAAAAAAAACACCCATATAAGATAGACCCGCTTGAAGACTAACTCAAATTTCTCCCCCTTTGTCATCAAATGACCAAAAGGTTCGAAAATGAGGACTAACGCCCTCGAAGAATATCAAGGTGATGAAGGAGCGTCAGCGTTGTTGGGGTCGTTTGTTGTAGTAGGGCCTGCCGCAGTGTCGTCCAAGTCTTCATGTTCATCAGTGTCACGTGATGAAGAATAGGAGCTGGCCACCAAGGTAGGAACCTTGACCTTCTTGTACTTCTTCGGAGGAGGTGCAGCCCAGTCAAAATCTTCCTTGAGACCCATTTTCTTCAGATCTTCTTCATCATATATGTGCGACAGAACAGCCGAGGTGCGGTTGAGGGTTTCATGAAGGTAGTAATGGTTTTTCTTCACTGCATTGTGAGTAGCAGTCATGTTGTGAAGAATTGAACCAAACTGACGCTTGACCCATTTGTGATTGCGATCAACCTTCTGGTGAAGACTGAGGAGTAGCTCACGGTCAGTCATCACCCTGGGAGCTGTGCCTTGAGGATTTTGCTTGGGTGCATTGGCGGCAGAGTCATGGGTGGCAGAGTCATCATTGGTGGAGTAGGATGCAGCCTTGCAAAATTGACCATCCAATGGACGAATGCCTTCATCAATTACAGCAGTAGCCTTGCCCTTTTCATCAGCTGAGGAAAATGTCCATTTGAGGACTTCAATCGGGGGCAAGTAGCTGCAATGATTCAGTGTATCAGCTTTGTAGTTGAGTGAAGGCCTTGTTCTGATGAATCTCATAATCCACGGAGCATAAGGCTTCAACTCAAATGGTGACATTGCGACATTGGCCAGAGCCCTCATGAAGAAATCATGGAAGTTGACGGGAACGCCATGAATGATATTGAAAAGCAGATTCTTCATGATGCCAATGACTTCTTCTTCATTTGAGTCGTGGCCCTTGATAGGACTCAATGTCTTCGTCAGAATGCGATAGACAGTCCGAGGCACATACAACAATTCCTTCACAAGGAATTTTGTTCTTGGGGCCCGACCTGGCTTCAATGGCTTCATCAGCACTTGCATATAGTGATCTGTAAGCTCAGGTTCATTGTAGATGCAACAAGCACCTTCAAGGGGAGGACTGAGAGGCAAAGCACGAAGCAATTCAGTAGCTGGTGCTTTGTAGTGAGTATTTTCAGACATCCAGTCCAGCACCCATGAATTCACATCTTCAGCGTCTCCGGTGATGTGCAGAGTTGCATAAAATTGAAGAATGAGCTCCTCATTCCAATCACAGATATCAGTGCAGAAATTTAACAGTCCAGCGTCATATAGAACACTGAGGACTGGCCCGAAGCACGGCAGAGATTCCATATCCACGTGAGGAATGTGCTCATGATCGAAGACTTTGTCTTTGTTGAACAGCACTGAGGAATAAAAATTTGCCTGGCTGGCAGTCCAGAAACGCCTCTTCCTTATGCGAGCAGAGTCATAGGGGTTGTAATCAGTGAAGAATACGTGCTCACCGAAGAAATCATCAGCCTTGAATTTTTTGCTTCCTTGAGAATGGATCCTTTGGCTTGGGCAGAAGAGTGTCAGTCAGTTGCATGATGACCTCAGGAATCGCAATCTCAGGTTCTTCAGGCTGAGGAATTTCTGGTTCCTCTTTAGTGGCAGCCTGGTTCTTCAAATCTTCATTTTCATTTTCTTCAGCACTAGCGGCTGGAATGTCTTCATGAGCTTCATCAGATCCCATTTGAACTGTAGTGGCTGGGGACTGAGGAATTTGCTGCAGTGGAGTGAAGAGTGGAGAATTGGGGTGCTGACTTTCCCAAAAGTCATCATTCATCATTGGTGTGGTACAGCCAATGTCCACATCTTCATCTTCAATTTCTTCAACGCCAGCCTCTTCAGCAGTAAACTGAGGCATAGGTGAGGAAACTGTGGGGGTTGAAGGGATTGTATCCACTTCAATTTCTTCATCCATCTCCTCTGGCGAAGCAGCAGAAGGATTTTCTTCATCAGATCCGCTAGGGATCACATATTCTTCATCAAAAGGGACGATTTCCTTTTATGGCATGGAGGAAACTGGAACAACATCAATTGGATTAGCAAATGAGCTTGTCAATTTCTTCATCTTCTTCGGTGCTGAAGAATCTGAAGGAGCTGATGCTTTCCTTTTCTTCACTGCTGCACGCTCTGCAACCTTGGTCTTCTTCACATCTGATGCAGATGGAAGGATTGGAGTTGGAGTAGGCGCAGGAGGAGCAGAGGAATGTGGTTGATTTTCTTCAGGCACAACTGATGCAGTTGCACTGACCTCTTCATTTTCTTCAGGCGCACGACTAGTGGGTGCCCTGGCAATTTCTTCAGCGGCTGGAATGAAGTCATCAGCCCTGGAACTCACATTTTCTTCAGCAGCCTGATCGTCATCAGCGGTGCTGGTATGTTCATTAGTTGGCTGAGCAGATGCTTCAGCCTGAGGAATTTCTTGTTGCGATGGGGCTGCAACATTTGAGGTGAACATCTTAGTCAGTTTAACAAACCTGACCTTGGCTCCTTTCCAATCAGCATAGTAATCATTGAAATCATCGTTGAGGACTTTGATTTCAGACTGGATCTTCACAAGTTCATCAGTTGTCATAGAGACAATGTTGTTCTTTAGGAACTTCTCCTTCCTGTACTGTGCTTTCTTGAGCTGCCTGGCCTTTTGAAATTTCCATTTTTCTTCTTGGATGAAGGTAGTCAGCATATGACTTTGACCAGGAGTCAGCTTGAAGTCAGGCATAGGAGTGTTTGGGTCCTTGTGCCAGAGATCAATATAGTCGAGGATCAACTTTGGATCCAAAAGGAGAGGCACATTTGTGCCCTTGGCTCTAGCGGCCCTGACTTGCCTATCTCTGATGATTTCAGCAAGTTCTTCATCATCAGCTTCGTCTTCTTCAGACGGCACTTGGAAGGCGACCTGCTTCTTATGAGGACTTGGGCGAGAGCCTCGTCCAGCAGTGGTCTTTATCTTCAGCAGAGAGGGCCCTGTTGAAGAATTTGGTGCAGCTGAGGAACTAGCTGAAGCTCCTGAGGCAATAGAGATGCCTGTAGTCCTTTGGCATGTGGCGAGATGCACAGGTGCTGAGGATTTTGTCGGAGCAGCTGAGGACTTTGGAGGAGCAGGAGCGGCTTGAGGAATTGGCCGTGAGGGCTTAGCTGAGGAAATTGGCCGTGATGGCATTGAAGAAGAAGCACTTGGCTTGTGCGCAGGCTTCTTTGCCATGGATTTCTTCGGCCTTACAGAGGCCTAAGCAGCAGCAGCAGTGGAGTCTTCGTTGAATTTCCTCACTGCATCTTTTGCCTGTTTGGCCAGCTTGGCCTGGCGCTTGGCCCATTCTTTAGGAAAATCCTCACCGCGCTTGATGCTAGTGGGATCTGCTTCTTGGCCAGGTGCCAATGGTGGTCTTGAGCATGGAGGAGTAACAGCGAATTTCTTCATGTATTTTGGAGTCACATACCTGTACTCCCTCCACTCTTTTGCACATCTCCTTTCTATCCTCTGAATGCGCACCTTGCGCTGATTTTTATCTTCCTCAGGGGGTGTGCAGTACCCAGCATAAATGTCCTCAGGGATTTCAAAGGCAGTATTGATTTCAGGCCTCTTTCCTCCTTTCTGTGGCTTCTTTCCATCAGCCATTTTCTTCAGTTGAGGAATTTGAACAATTGAACTTTCTGAAGAAGTATGCAACTTTTCTTCGAGGAACGCTGCAAATGAGTTAAGTTGATGAGAACCTAGTGATTCAGCAGCGGAGATGAGTACCTGTGAACAGAGTATAGTTGCGAGGAATTTGGAGAGGTCATATGCGTTCTCAGAAGGTTTTTCAAAAAGAACAAGTTTGAGGAATTTGACCAGTTGAGTTTTGAAGAATTTCACTAAGCGTTCTTTGTCTTAGGTTCCAGAGTTGTATAGATCGAAGATCCACACAATTGAGGAATCTTGAAGAAAAATGAAGCTTAGAGAAACGAATCAAGAACAGATGACATGTGAAGTGTTCAATGTGTGAAAAATTTGAGGAATAAACACCTTTGAAGATTTTGTAGGAATCATTTGAATCAAAGAGGGCAGTAAAAGTAACTTTTAATTACCCTGGACGAAGAACACGACGAACTGAGAGGTGGAGAAGTGAAGTTCGTCTGTGCAGATCTTCCACGCCCTAACCCGGTGGAGGAAGACGGCTACGGCGGCGGCGGAGTGAAGATTTCCGCGGCCGGCACGAGTACGGCGGCGACGAGGTCGAGGCAATGAAGCTCTTCCTCACCGGCGACGATGAAGTAGCGGCGACGCTAGGGTTTGAGAAGCTCGAGCGGGAGAGAGGTCGAGCGGAGTAAAGGAAGTGAGGAAGGGGAGAGGGGGTATTTATAGCCACGGTGAAAAACTGTTCGCTCGAAGAAATTGGACGAACGTGCCCCTGGCCCTTCTCATTCGCTTGACATGTGTCACCCACGTACTGAGAAGTGGAGATCATGTTAGATCGTGGGTGAATAGATAAGTATATCGTGGGATGAGGAACGGTTTGAGCGGCAAAGCCGAAAATTTGGATAAGATAAGTTAAAAGTTTCGTTCGCAAATTCTTCAGCTGACAAGGACACAGTGAAGATTTTGAATGAGTTTCAAATAGAATGCATATGAAGAATTTGTGAATAGATTGGGTTGAGTATAGCATAGAGGGGGAAGGGTCCGATCACATTCACTTAGCAGAAAAACCAACTTGAAGAATTAGCCATAAGTGAATGTTGTACAGGACATAAACTCATATATATATATATATATATATATATATAGCCAATGAAGAAAAACGACGGAGAAGGTGAAGACAATGCAAAGTTGAAGACTATGAACAACTGAGGAATTTCAAAAACTGAGGAAAAACTCAAATTGAAGATTTTCAACTTTTGTGGTGGCGTGACCCACCGTATAAGAATGATGATTTCAGACACCGCGTACAAATGTCGTAGGGTTCTGAGAATCAAATTCTTCATTAATTTCTTCACACTTAGAGTGTTATTCTTCATTGATTGAAGAAAAACGTTTCTTCATGTGTTGCACATCTAAGTCATCAATTTTGTATGAGTGTTAGGATGAGTGTCCTTTTCAAAGAACATTCGAAGATTCTAGGATATTTAGCTCACACCACAACTTGCTAAATCTCTTCTCATCCAAGGGGTTTGTGAAGATATCGGCTAGCTGTTCTTCAGTCTTCACATGCTCAATAGAAATGTCACCCTTCAACACATGATTGCAAAGAAAATGATGATGAATCTGAATGTGCTTTGTCTCCGAGTGCTGAACTGGGTTGTGAGCAATCTTGATGGCACTCTCATTGTCACAGAAGAGAGGCACATTCTTCACGTTGACGCCGTAGTCCTTGAGAGTTTGCTTCATCCACAGCAATTGAGCACAGCAAGAACCAGCAGCAGTGTACTCAGCTTTAGCAGTAGACAGTGATACACAGTTCTGTTTCTTTGAGGACCAACAGACCAAAGATCGTCCAAGGAAATGACATGTACCAGATGTTGACTTGCGGTCCACACGATCACCAGCATAGTCAGAGTCAGAATATCCAATGAGATCAAAAGCCGAGCCCTTGTTGTACCATAACCCAAGTGTTGGTGTGTGAGCTAGATATCGAAGAATATGTTTCACAGCCTTATGGTGTGATTCCTTCGGTGTTGCTTGAAATCGGGCACACATGCAAACACTAAGCATAATAACTAGCCTAGATGCACATAAATACAATAAAGAACCAATCATGGAGCGGTATACCTTTTGATCGAAGTCAATACCATTTTCATCAGTGCACAGATGGCCATTTGTGGGCATTGGAATTTTGACGCCTTTGCAATCTTGCATGCCGAATTTCCTCAGTACATCCTTGAGGTATTTCTCCTGAGATATGAATATGCCATTGCGCTGTTGACGAATTTGAAGACCTAAGAAGAATTTCAACTCTGCCATCATAGACATTTGATATTCTTCACTCATCATATAGGCAAATTCATCACTATATCGTTGGTCAGTACAGCCAAAGATAATATCATCAACATATATTTGGCACACAAACAATTCACCATCATAAGATTTAGTGAAAAGAGTAGGGTCGAGTGAACCGGGTTTGAAGCCTTTCTTCATGAGGAATTCCTTCAAAGTATCATACCACGCCCGAGGGGCCTGCTTGAGGCCATAAAGGGCCTTATTGAGTCTGAAGACTTTGTCAGGATGCTTAGGATCTTCAAAACCTGGGGGTTGAGCAACATATACTTCTTCCTCAAGCTTACCATTGAGGAATGCACTTTTCACATCCATTTGATATAAAGTGATATCATGATGGTTAGCATAAGCAAGTAATATGAGAATAGCTTCAAGTCTAGCAACAGGTGCAAAAGTTTCATCAAAATCAATTCCTTCAACCTGTGTGTAGCCTTGAGCTACAAGCCGTGCCTTATTCCTCACCACAAGGCCATGTTCATCTTGCTTGTTGCGGTAGATCCACTTTGTGCCAATGATATTGTGTTTGCGAGGATCTGGACGATTGACCAATTCCGAGACGTTGTTGAGCTCGAACTGATGTAATTCTTCTTGCATGGCCTGAATCCACTCAGGCTCCAGAAATGCTTCATCTACCTTAGTGGGCTCTGTGATAGAGACAAAAGCATAGTGCCCACAAAAGTTAGATAAATGTGAAGCTTTTGAGCGTGTGAGAGGACATGGTGCTTTAATGTCATCGATGATCTTTTCAACTTGCACTTCTTTTGCAACGCGAGGATGAGTGGGTTGTCGTCGAGGAATTTGATCAGCATTTTCTCCAGCACCATTTTCTTCAAAATTTTCTTCAGGTGCATTAGCTCGACGTTCTTCACTTTCTGGAATGAATTCTTCAGCAGATTCTTCGGTAGGAATGACATCCTCAGTAGCCTTGAACTTGATAGTTTCCTCAGGTGCTGGTTCATCTATCACAGAGGGTAGGTGTTCTCTTTGCGAGCCATTAGTTTCATCGAACCACACATCTACAGTTTCAACAACCTTGTGAAGAACGTTGTTGAAGACTCTGTAGGTGTGCGAGTCCTTTCCGTAACCAAACATAAAACCTTCATGTGCTTTCGGTGCAAATTTAGCATTGTGATGAGGATCTCTAATCCAACATTTAGCACCGAAGACTTTGAAATAACTCACATTGGGTTTCTTGTCAGTGAGAAGTTCATAGGCAGTCTTCTTGAAGAAATTGTGAAGATATACCCTGTTGATGATGTGGCACGCAGTATAAATTGCCTCAATCCAGAAGTGATGAGGCGTCTTGTACTCATCAAGCATAGTGCGAGCCATCTCAACAAGAGTTCGGTTCTTGCGCTCCACGACGCCATTCTGCTGAGGAGTATAAGGAGCAGATAACTCATGAGTAATACGAAGTTCATCAAGATAGTCATCAAGACCAGAATTCTTGAACTCAGTTCCATTGCCACTTCTGATGTGCTTGATCTTCACACCAAAGTTGGTTGAAGCCCTCGAGGAAAATCGTTTGAAGACTTCCTGCACTTCATGTTTGTAAGTAACAATGTGTACCCATGTGTATCGAGAGTAATCATCAACAATAACAAAGCCATAGAGAGATGCATCATTTGTGACAGTTGAGTAATGGTTAGGACCGAAGAGATCCATATGAAGCAATTCAAATGGTTGAGTAGTGGTCATGATAGTCTTCGCTGGATGCTTAGCCTTGGTCATCTTTCCAGCTTCACAAGCTCCACACAAGTGATCCTTGAGGAATTTGACATTCTCAATGCCAATGACATGCTTCTTCTTCGCAAGCGTGTGCAGATTCCTCATGCCCGCAATACCAAGTCGTCGATGCCATAGCCAGCCTTCTAAAGCTTTTGCAAGTAGGCACACAGCTGGTTGCGGTCCTGTAGAGAAATCAACAATATACAAGTCTCCTCTCCTAAAGCCTTCGAAGACTTTGGAATTGTCAGCTTCCATAACCACAACACAATGATACTTGCCAAAGACAACAACCATATCAAGATCACAAAGAATTGAGACGGACATGAGGTTGTATCCTAAGGACTCGACAAGCATGACTTTGTCCATGTGTCGATCCTTTGTGATCGCAACCTTACCTAGACCCAATACCTGACTTTTGCCTTTGTCAGCGAAGATGATATGCTTCAGATGCGATGGTGATAAAGGAGCATCCATCAATAGATTCTTGTCACCAGTCATATGATTTGTACATACACTATCGAGGACCCACTCAGTGGCTTTGGGTTGATCATCCTGCAGATGAATTAGTGCAGCTTACGAACTTCATATACTTCATCAGTGAAGAATATGACATCACAATTCATCAGACCAATTTCAACAAGCAATGCAACAGTTAAAACAGTATGAGGACGTGGAAATGAAAGTTCATTTCTTCATGATTAGCCTGCGTCCTTTCAGGCACCTTTCAGGTCTCCAGCAAATTCTTCAGACGTTTAAGTACATCTGGAGACCTGACCCTCCAGAAGAGATTAGTTCTTTTTCTTCACCACCCACATCTGAAGGGGTGGCAAAGAGTTCATCACTCTGTGAGCTCCATACGAGAAAGGTGGCATAGAAGCCAATCCATTTCGTTTCACATAAGAGGAGTTAGGGTAAGCATATGAATAAGCAGAGAAATTCTTCGAGGACTTATGAACATAATGATTAGAAGAATAATGCTCATATTCATAGCCCTTTGCTCTTCCCTGCGAAACAGAGTTGTTAGCACGATGATAATCATATGAGGACTTAGATCCTTTTGAGGAATATGATCCATGCGAGGAATTTGGTCCGTATGAGGACTTGGATCCATATGAAGAATTTGGTCCATATGAAGAATTTGATCTGGGGTTCCTATTCTTCACAGGTGGTGTCATGAGGACATTCACCTGAACACTTTCAAGGCACCTTTTGGGAACCCAGATTTTCTTCATAGGAGAACCGTTCCTGCAGTTAGTGCCAACATATCTAGCAAATACTTCACCATTCTGATTTTTAAACAGTTTATAGTTGGAGTCAAATGATTCATCAGAAGAATGAGAAGATTCACATGTAAAGCCAGATAAATTAGATGGATCAACTGGAAGTCCCTTTGAAGCAACCCAGGTTTTGGGGTACTGCTCAGGCTTCCAATATGCACCATCAGCATTGAGTTTCCTCTCAAAGGCAATACCCTCTTTCCTAGGGTTCCTGTTGAGGATCTGTTTTTTAAGCACATCACAAAGAGTCTGATGCCCTTTGAGGCTTTTGTACATGCCTGTCATGTACAATTCCTTCAGCCCTGCATCGTCAGTGATACTAGCAATGTCCTCAGATGAGGAATTAGTGATAGCAGAGACAGTTGAGGAATTTGTAGCATTAGAAGCATTTGAACATTCAGGTGAAGAATTAGCAGATTCACGTTCAATGCATTTCAAACATGGAGGAACAAATTCTTCCTGAGCAGCTGATTTGTTGAGCAAGTAATGAATCGCGCTCCTTCTAAAGATCTTCATAACTTACTCTTAGCTTCTCAAGATCTTGCTTTCTTTGAAAAAATTCATAAGAAAGCTTCTCATGATCAGACAAGAGAGTGTTATGATGAACTTGAAGGTTGTCAAACCTAGTCTGAAGTCTCTGAAAACTTTCAGTCAAGGTTTTAGTGCGATCCATTTCTTCACCCAACATATCATCACTTTTGTCTAGCATGTTTTGAACCTTTTCAAAGGCCCTTTGTTGTTTCACAACAATCTTAGCAAGTTTAGAATAGCTGGGCTTAAGGTTTTCATCAGATTCATTCTCACTTGATTCAAAGGAGGTATATTTGAGTACCTTGGCACCCTTTGCCATGAAGCAATAGGTGGGAGCGTAGTCATCATTGCCTTCATCAGCCTTGTTGGTGAGGTCATTTTCTTCAGTGTTGAAGATAGACTTGCTGACGAATGCAGTAGCGAGGGCTAGGCTCGCCACACCGGATTCAAAATCCTCAGATGCCTCCTCTTCCTCATTTTCTTCAGATTCAGCCTTAGAGTCCATTTCCTTGCCAATGAATGCCCGAGGCCTTCTTGGAGCTGCTCTTCTTGTGAGATGAAGACTTTGAGGATTTTGATGATGAAGATTTTGAGGATTTCTTCTTTTTCTTCGCATCATCAGAACTGTAATCCTTGTATTTATTCTTCTTTGATTCCTTTTCCCACTGAGGACAATCTTGAATGTAGTGTCCGGGTTTCTTGCATTTGTGACAAAGCCTCTTCTTGTAGTCACTGGATGAGGAATCGTTGCTCCTTGAGGGTCTTCCGAAGCGACCACGTCTTGAGAACTTCTGGAATTTCTTCACGAGCAGTGCTAGATCATGGCTCAGTTCTTCAGGGTCACCAAGGCTGCTGTCAGAGTCTTCATCTTCAGACTCAGAAACTGCCTTGGCCTTCAGTGCACGTGATTTGCCACAGCTCGAACCATATAGATCTCTCTTTTCAGCAAGCTGGAACTCATGAGTGTTTAGCCTTTCGAGGATATCAGCGGGATCAAGTGACTTGTAATCAACACGTTCTTGTATCATCAATGCCAGAGTATCAAATGAGGAATCAAGCGATCTCAACAATTTCTTCACCACCTCATGGTCGGTGATGTCAGTGGCACCAAGCGCTTGAAGCTCATTAGAGATGTCAGTGAGGCGATCGAAGGTTTGTTGAACATTTTCATTGTCGAGTCTTTTGAAGCGGTTGAAGAGATTGCAAAGAACATCAACTCGAGAGTCACGCTGAGTTGAGACTCCTTCATTCACTTTGGACAGCCTATCCCAGATAAGCTTAGCAGTTTCCAAAGCACTCACTCTTCCATACTGTCCTTTGCTCAGATGGCCACATATGATATTCTTCGCTTGAGAATCGAGTTGCTTGAATCTCTTCACATCGGTAGCGTTCAGTGAGGGTGAGACAGAGGGAACACCATTTTCCACAACATACCAGAGATCGTTATCAATTGCCTCAAGATGCATTCGCATCTTATTCTTCCAGTAGGGGTAGTCCGTCCCATCGAAGGTAGGACACCCAGCAGAGACCTTGATCATACCTGCAGTCGACATAACTAAAACTCCAGGCGGTTAAACCAAAATCACACAGAACAAGGGAGTACCTTGCTCTGATACCAATTGAAAGTGTGTTATATCGACTAGAGGGGGGTGAATAGGCGATTTTTATGAATTCTTCACTTAGGAATTTGCGGGTGAGGAAATTCCTTAGCGAAGAACTACTTGCAGCAGAATAAGTACTCAGAAGTAAACATAACAGAATACAAACATGGTCATCATGATGAAATGAGGACAAGCGCAGAGTACAAAAAGCGTAAACACAGGATAGCACAGGATGAAGACAAACAGACTGAAGAAATTGAACTGAGGAAATCGAGAAAGTCTTCAGTCAAAGTCTTCAAACACAGATATGAAGAAGAGCACAACACAGTAATGAGGAAATGAAAGAGTTGAGGAAATAGAACCAGTTGGCTTGGTGAAGACAATGATTTGGTTGACCAGTTCCAACTGCTGTCTCAGTTGTACGTCTGGTTGGAGCGGCTAGGTATTTAAACCTGAGGACACATAGTCCCGGACACACAGTCCTCACCGTATTCTCCTTGAACTAAGGTCACACAGACCTCGTCCAATCACTCGTGGTAAGTCTTCAGGTGACTTCCAAACCTTCACAAACTCGGTCACTCGGCGATCCACAATTTCCTCTTGGATGCTCTAGACCATGACGCCTAACCGTCTGGAAGAAGCACAGTCTTCAAAGGTAACAAGCGTCGGATCCACACAGGATCAATCTCTTCAGTGATGCTCAATCACTTGAGGTTTGTAGGTGTTTGGGTTTGGGTTTTCCTCACTTGATGATTTTCGCTCAAAGTCCTCGGAGGATGGGATGCTCTCAATTGACAAGTGTCAGTTTCTCCCGGAGCAGCCAACCAGCTAGTGGTTGTAGGGGGTGGCTATTTATAGCCTAGGGAGCAGCCCGCCATGATAAGACATAAATGCCCTTCAATGATATGACCGTTAGGTGGGTAGATATTTTGGGACAGCTGGCGCATAGCACAGCAACGGTCGGAAATTTGAGTATCAAAATCCTCAGGGCTATCATGTTCCTCACTGTGTAGGCAATCCACACTGGCGAATTCCTAACTCCTCAGTCAGAACAAATTCCTCAGAGACCAGAAGAACTTCGTCTCTGTCACTGAAGAATATGACTGAACTGTATGAGATTTCCAATGGCTTCACTCGAAGGGATTGGTAGGTGTAGGATTTTGAGTTGAGCATCACATGGAAAAAATTTCCTTAGTATTTCCTCGACCCCGTTTAACAGTACGGTGTTTCCTATGACTCAAGAAAGAGAAAATGAAACTACGAAAACAAAAGTCTTCACGCTTCATGTTCCTCAAATGAATACCAAGTCTTCAAGGTCACACCAATTTCTTCACTTTCAAAGTCTTCAGAAAGTCTTCAGAAATCCAAAGTCTTCAGTCGAAGAACTTCATTTTTAGGGGTCGACTTTCTCTATAAATATCAAACTCCTCATAGACTTATAGACCTGTGTACACTCATAAACACATTAGTCCCTTAACCTATAAGTCTTCAATACACCAAAATCACTAAGAGGCACTACATGCACTTACAAGACCTGATGTGTGCCTTGCTATAAGTTTAGCAGGGAGGTACCAAAGTAATCCAGGAGTGGGTCACTGGACAGCGGTCAAGAACATCCTGAAATACCTGAAAAGGACTAAGGATATGTTTCTCGTTTATGGAGGTGACAAAGAGCTCATCGTAAATGGTTACGTTGATGCCAGCTTTGACACTGATCCAGACGATTCTAAATAGCAAACCGGATACGTGTTTACATTGAACGATGGAGCTATCAGTTGGTGCAGTTCTAAACAAAGCGTCGTGGTGGGATCTATGTGCGAAGCGGAGTACATAGCTGCTTCGGAAGCAGCAAATGAAGGAGTCTGGATGAAGGAGTTCATATCCGATCTAGGTGTCATACCTAGTGCATCGGTCCAATGAAAATCTTTTGTGACAATACTGGTGTAATTGCCCTGGCAAAGGAATCCAGATTTCACAAGAGAACCAAGCACATCAAGAGACGCTTCAATTCCATCCGAGATCTAGTCCAGGTGGGAGACATAGAAATTTGCAAGATACATACGGATCTGAATGTTGCAGACCCGTTGACTAAGCCTCTTCCACGAGCAAAACATGATCAACACCAAGACTCCATGGGTGTTAGAATCATTACTGTGTAATCCAGATTATTGACTCTAGTGCAAGTGCGAGACTGAAGGAAATTTGCCCTAGAGGCAATAATAAAGTTATTATTTATTTCCTTATATCATGATAAATGTTTATTATTCATGCTAGAATTGTATTAACCGGAAACATAATACTTGTGTGAATACATAGACAAACAGAGTGTCACTAGTATGCCTCTACTTGACTAGCTCGTTAATCAAAGATGGTTATGTTTCCTAGCCATTGACATGAGTTGTCATTTGATTAACGGGATCACATCATTAGGAGAATGATGTGATTGACTTGACCCATTCCGTTAGCTCAGCACACGATCGTTTAGTATTCTGCTATTGCTTTCTTCATGACTTATACATGTTCCTATGACTATGAGATTATGCAACTCCCGTTTACCGGAGGAACACTTTGTGTGCTACCAAACATCACAACGTAACTGGGTGATTATAAAGGTGCTCTATAGGTGTCTCCGAAGGTACTTGTTGGGTTGGCGTATTTCGAGATTAGGATTTGTCACTCCGATTGTCGGAGAGGTATCTCTAGGCCCACTCGGTAATGCACATCACTATAATCCTTGCAAGCATTGCAACTAATGAGTTAGTTGCGGGATGATGTATTATGGAACGAGTAAAGAGACTTGCCGGTAATGAGATTGAGCTAGGTATTGAGATACCGACGATCGAATCTCGGGCAAGTAACATACCGATGACAAAGGGAACAAACGTATGTTGTTATGCGGTTTGACCGATAAAGATCTTCGTAGAATATGTGGGAGCCAATATGAGCATCCAGGTTCCGCTATTGGTTATTGACCGGAGACGTGTCTAGGTCATGTCTACATAGTTCTCGAACCCGTAGGGTCCGCACGCTTAAAGTTTCGATGACAGTTATATTATGAGTTTATATGTTTTGATGTACCAAAGGTAGTTCAGAGTCCCGGATGTGATCGCGGACATGACGAGGAGTCTCGAAATGTTCGAGACATGAATATTGATATATTGGACGACTATATTCGGACATCGGAATGGTTCCGGGGGTTATCGGATATATACCGGAGTACCGGGGGTTACCGGAACCCCCCCGGGGGATTAATGGGCCTACATGGGCCTTAGTGGAGAAGAGGAGGGGCGGCCAGGGCAGGCTGCGCCCCCCTCCCCCTCTAGTCCGAATTGGACAAGGAGGGGGGCGGCGCCCCCCTTTCCTTCTTCTCCTCCTCCTCTTTCCCCCTTCTCCTAATCCAACAAGGAAGGGAGGGAGTCCTACTCCCGGTGGGAGTAGGACTCCTCCTCGCGCGCCCCTCTCCTGGCCGGCCGCCTCCCCCCCCTTGCTCCTTTATATACGGGGGCAGGGGGCACCCCATAGAGACAACAATTGATCATTGATCTTTTAGCCGTGTGCGGTGCCCCCCTCCACCATAGTCCACCTCGATAATATTGTAGCGGTGCTTAGGCGAAGCCCTGCGTCGGTAGAACATCATCATCGTCACCACGCCGTCGTGCTGACGAAACTCTCCCTCAACACTCGGCTGGATCGGAGTTCGAGGGACGTCATCAGGCTGAACGTGTGCTGAACTCGGAGGTGCCGTGCGTTCGGTACTTGATCGGTCGGATCGTGAAGACGTACGACTACATCAACCGCATTGTGCTAACGCTTCCGCTTTCGGTCTACGTGGGTACGTGGACACACTCTCCCCTCTTGTTGCTATGCATCACCATGATCTTGCGTGTGCGTAGGATTTTTTTTGAAATTACTATGTTCCCCATCAGGTACCTCCCTGCTAAACTAATAGCAAGGCACACATCAGGTCTGGTACACAACATTGCATACATGATAGAACCTATGGCTGAACCATAGGGAATGACCTTCATTTTCTCTCTATCTTTTGTAGTGGTCGGGCATTGAGCCTGACTCAACTTCACACCTTGTAACATGATAACCCACAAGTATAGGGGGTCAATTGTAGCCTCTTTCGATAAGTAAGAGTGTCGAACCCAACGAGGAGCTAAAGGTAGAACAAATATTCCCTCACGTTCTATCGACCACCGATACAACTCTACGCATGCTTGACGTTTGCTTTACCAAGAACGAGTATGAAACTAGAAGTACTTTGTAGGTGTTTTTGGATAGGTTTGCAAGAATATAAAGAGCACGTAAATAAAAAGTAGGGGCTGTTCAGATAAAGACACAACTAAATTAGTTTTAGTAAAGAGCTTTTTGTCACGAGAAAGTTATTTGTCCCCAGGCAATCGATAACTAGACCGGTAATCACTATTGCAATTTTATTTGAGGGAGAGGCATAAGCTAACATACTTTCTCTACTTGGATCTTATGCACTTATGATTGGAACTCTAGCAAGCATCCGCAACTACTAAAGATCATTAAGGTAAAACCCAACCATAGCATTAAAGCATCAAGTCCTCTTTATCCCATACGCAACAACCCCCTTACTCGGGTTTGTGTTTTAGTCACTCACGCAACCCACTATAAGCGAATCATGAACGTATTGCAACACCCTATAGCGGGAATCCCTCATGCTTGCACGACACGGAGAGCACCATAGGACAGCACCAATAATAAAACATGCAACTCAAACCAATCTTGATCATCAAATAGCCCACAGGACAAAACGGATCTACTCAAATATCATAGGATAGCCATACATCATTGGGAAATAACATATAGCGTTGAGCACCATGTTTAAGTAGAGATTACAGCAGGTAAGAGAGGGGTTACACCGCTTCATAGAGGCGGGAAGAGTTGGTGATGATGGCGGTGAAGTTGTTGGTGAAGATTGCGGTGATGATGATGGCCCCCGGTGGCACTCCGGCGCCACCGGAAGCGAGGGAGAGAGAGCCCCCCTCCTCCTCCTTCTTCTTCTTCTTCTTCTTCCTTGACCTCCTCCCTAGATGGGAGAAGGGTTTCCCCTCTGGTCCTTGGTCTCCATGGCATGGGAGGGGTGAGAGCCCCTCCGAGATTGGATCTGTCTCTCTGTTTCTGCGTTTATCGCGTCTGCCCTTTCACCGTTTTGTATATATATGGAGATCTGTAACTCCGATTGTATTGAAATCTTCACCGTGATTTTTTCCTAAAAATTAGCTTTCTTGCGGCCGAAGAAGGGCATCAACCGCCTTACGGGGGGCCCACGAGGGTCAGGGGCGCCCCCCTGCCTCGTGCCCCCCTCGGACACCGTCTCGCGTTGATTCTTCCGCCCATATTTTCCAAATATTCCAAAAATATTCTCCATCCGTTTTTGTCCCGTTTGGATTCCGTTTGATATGGGGTTTCTGCGAAACATAAAACATGCAACAAACAGGAACTGGCACTGGGCACTGGATCAATATGTTAGTCCCAAAAATAGTATAAAAAGTTGCCAAAAGTATATGAAAGTTGTAGAATATTGGCATGGAACAATAAAAATTATAGATATGACGGAGACGTATCAGCATCCCCAAGCTTAATTCCTGCTCGTCCTCGAGTAGGTAAATGATAAAAAGATAATTTTTTATGTGGAATGCTACCTACACTACTGGAATTAGCTAATTTGCCGTCAGCCAAGTCTTTGTCGTCCGCTGGCTGACGGCAAAGAAGGTCTTTGCCGTCCGCTTACAGAAAACGGGCGGCAATGAACTGGCTGATGGCAAAGAACGGTCTTTGCCATCAGCCTACTCTTTGCCGTCAGCTAGCACACGGCAAAGAGAGTGGTGGTCCCCACTAACGAGCTGATTAAAAAACTTAACGACCGTCCCTCTTTGCCATCAGCTAGCGGACGGCAAAGAGAAAAAAAAGCTGACGGCAAAGAACTAACCTAACTAACGGCGAGACCCACCCCGCCCTGGATCCATCTCTTTGTTTCTCTCCTCTCTCCTCCCCGAGCCACCACACCGCCGCCCCCGCCGCCCGCCGCCGCCCCCACCACCTGCCGCCGCCCCCGCCACCCGCCGCCGCCTCCGCCCCGTGCCACCGCCCCCGCCACCCGCCGCCACCCCCACCAGCCGCCCCCGCCACCCGCCGCCACCCCCACCACCCGCCGCCCCCGCCACCGCCCCCACCCCATGCCGTCGCCCCACCACCCCGCCGCCCCACCACCCCGGTGTCGCCGCCGCCCCCGCCTCCCTGCTGGCTCGGGGCCGCCGCTCACCGCCCCTCCCCCCTGATGAGCTCCATCGCTCCTCCCCCATAATGAGCTCCACCGCCCGGCCGGAGCCCTGCGGCCCCCGTCGCCACCGCCACCCTTCCGTTGCGAAGCCCCGACCCCTGTCGGGTCCGGTGAGTTATTTTTCTTTTTTTCTTTTTTTTGTTGTTTAATTGTTAGTGTTAGGTTTAGTGCTAGATATATGTGTTAGTGTTAGATTTAGTGCATGGGTTTTAGATAATTAGTCATATAATTAAAAGAAGTAGAAAAAAGATGAAAAAAGAAGAAGAAGAAAAGAAGAATATGTAGAAGGGGAAGAATAAGAAGAAGAAGAAGAAGAAGAAGAGGAGGTGAGAAGAAGAAAGTGTAGGAGAAGAAGAGGAGGGGAGAAGAAGAAGAAGAAAGTGTAGGAGAAAAAGAGGAGGGGAGAAGAAGAAGAAGAAAGTGTAGGAGAAGAAGAGGAGGGGAGAAGAAGAAGAAGAAGAAAGTGTAGGAGAAGAAGAGGAGGGGAGAAGAAGAAGAAGAAGAAGAAGAAGAAGAAGAAGAAAAGAAGAGAAGAAGAATATGTAGAAGGTGCTCTTTGGCCTTCCAGAGGCCGACGGGGTCATATATTTGTGAATTATGAGTTAGGTCGTATATTTTTCGATTTTGTTATGCAAAACATCATACATATTTGTGTTTATCGGGTGGATTCAAATGTGCAGTTGTTTCGTCGCTGCAAGGGTGTGGTGTTTGACGACCTCCCCGTGCGTTCGACGAGCTCCGCCCCTGCGTTCTTTGGTGAGCACAAATGACATCTCCTCCTCCCCCCTTCATTTGCTATGTTCCGGTCTTCGTGCTGATGAAACTTGCTAGCTATAGGTGTCAATCATCAGTATGCGTAACCACTATGCGTCTCCCCTTCGAAAGGGTTACATCTATAAATATGCATGCATTTGCATATTTATAACCGTGATTCTTTCGAATTGTCCAACGCTATCCATGGACAGCCCGAGTATGTGTAGATTGGGTTCGTTTTCCCATATGCTTTGCTCCGGATCCAACGCATAAATTTCGTCAGTGTCTCCCCTGTTGTTCTCCGGGTACACATCCTCTCTATTTATTGTAGAGACGTGTATCAGGAGAACAGCGGGGAGATGCTACCAAAATTTTGCGTCGGATCCGGAGCATAGCATGGGAAAAGGAACCCAATCTACACATACTCTGGTGGGATTAGTACCTATCATTACCTATTAGAGTGTAGGTTGTATGGATGTAATAAAATTGACAAACTAGATCAACTGATGAATATATACATGGTGAATTATATATATATTTGTTGTGTGTCCAGTAGCTCTGAAAGTCAAGATGAGTGATCGTGCGTGGATGTACACCGGTCACACTGCTCAGAACAAATGAAGCACTGAATGGTTCACAAAAACTAAGGCGTTTGTGCAAGCCGCATTTGCAAATGGCCAGAGGAAAACCTGGTGCCCCTGTTCCCGGTGCGACAATTGGGAAAAGAGGACAGAGGCTGAAATGGGCAAACACCTGCAGAAGAGTGGTTTTACGCCCAATTATACGGTGTGGACATTTCATGGTGAGTCTGCCCAACGTGACCGAGCTGAGGTGGTTCGTCGTCGCACCGACGAGCATGGTACCGGGATGGAAAACATGGTGCAAGACTTGGATGATGCTCGGGATTCGGACGAGGAGATGGAGGAATCTGCGAAGGCCTTCAATGAAATGTTGGAGTCTTCAAAACGTCCGCTCCACGAGCACACTGAGCTTTGTCAGTTGGATGCCATCTCACAAGTAATGGCTCTGAAGGCTCAGTTCAACTTGGGCAAAGAATGCTATGACGCAATTATGACAGTATTTGGACGCTTTCTACCCAAAGACCATGTAATGCCTGCAAACCTGTACCAGTCAGACAAAATCCTCCGTGCACTGAAGATGCCCTATGAGAAGATACATGCATGTGAGAAAGGATGTGCTTTATTTAGGCTTGAATATGCGGACTTGAACTATTGTCCCATTTGCAAGTCTTCCAGGTATGTTGTGGTAGACAACGGTATGGATGAGAAGACGCAGACCAAAATCCCCGTTAGTGTTCTTCGGTCTATGCCAATCGTACCAAGACTTCAACGTCTTTTCATGGTTGAAGAGACGGCCAGACAGATGACATGGCACAAAACGGGCAAAACAACCGAACTAGATGCAGATGGGAATCTGATGATGGTACACACATCGGATGGTGTTGCGTGGAAGAAGTTTGATGAATTACATGATGACAAAGCGGCAGATCCGAGGCATCCTCGAGTCGGCGTCATCACGGATGGGTTCAGTGTGTTTGGTCTGACGGCAACCCAATACAGTTGTTGGCCCGTATTTGTCTTTCCACTCAATCTCCCCCCCGGACAGATTATGCAAAGAAAGAACATTTTCCTGACGTTGATAATTCCAGGGCCCAACTATCCGGGGAAAAATATGAATGTGTACATGCAGCCGCTTAAGGACGAATTGCAAGAAGCCTGGGATAATGGGTTCAAGACATACGACGCCTATAGCAAACGAAACTTCATAAGGCGTGTCTGCTACATGTACTCGACGCATGACTTGCCGGCGTATGCGCTATTCGTTGGCTGGTGTGTGCATGGAAGGTTCCCGTGCCCCACATGCAAGGAAGCTCTTGAGTTTCGTTGGCTTCAGGCCGGTCGCAAGTTTTCTTGCTTCGACATGCATAGACAGTTCCTGGATCCTCGCCATAAGTTCAGGAAAGACAAGAAGAACTTTATCAGAGGTAGAGTTGTCAAAAACTCTGCACCACTGATACGTCTCCAACGTATCTATAATTTTTGATTGCTCCATGCTATATTATCTACTATTTTGGACAATATTGGACTTTATTATCCACTTTTATATTATTTTTGGGACTAACCTATTAACCAGAGGCCCAGCCCAGAATTGCTATTTTTTGCCTATTTCAGAGTTTCGCAGAAAAAGAATATCAAACGGAGTCCAAACGGAATGAAACCTTCGGGAGCGTGATTTTTGGAACAAACATGATCCAGGAGACTTGGACCCTACGTAAGAGAAGCTTCCAGGAGGCCACGAGGTAGGGGGGCGCGCCCACCCCCCCAGGGCGCGCCCTCCCCCTCGTGGGCCCCACGTTGCTTCACCGACGTACTTCTTCCTCCCATATATACCTACGTACCCCCAAACGATCAGAACAGGAGCCAAAAACCTAATTCCACCGCCGCAACCTTCTGTACCCACGAGATCCCATCTTGGGGCCTGTTCCGGAGCTCCACCGGAGGGGGCATCCATCACGGAGGGCTTCTACATCAACACCATAGCCCCTCCGATGAAGTGTGAGTAGTTTACCTCAGACCTTCGGGTCCATAGTTATTAGCTAGATGGCTTCTTCTGTCTTTTTGGATCTCAATACAATGTTCTCCCCCTCTCTTGTGGAGATCTATTCGATGTAATCTTCTTTTTGCGGTGTGTTTGTTGAGACCGATGAATTGTGGGTTTATGATCAAGATTATCTATGAACAATATTTGAATCTTCTTTGAATTCTTTTATGTATGATTGGTTATCTTTGCAAGTCTCTTCGAACTATCAGTTTGGTTTGGCCTACTAGATTGGTTTTTCTTGCAATGGGAGAAGTGCTTAGCTTTGGGTTCAATCTTGCGGTGTCCTTTCCCAGTGATAGTAGGGGCAGCAAGGCACGTATTGTATTGTTGCCATCAAGGATAACAAGATGGGTTTTTTACCATATTGCATGAATTTATCTCTCTACATCATGTCATCTTGCTTAAGGCATTACTCTGTTTTCATGAACTTAATACTCTAGATGCATGCTGGATAGCGGTCGATGAGTGGAGTAATAGTAGTATATGCAGGAAGGAGTCGGTCTACTTGTCTCGGACGTGATGCCTATATACATGATCATACCTAGATATTCTCATAACTATGCTCAATTCTGTCAATTGCTCAACAGTAATTTGTTCACCCACCGTAAAATACTTATGCTCTTGAGAGAAGCCACTAGTGAAACCTATGGCCCCCGGGTCTATCTTCATCATATTGATCTTCCAACACTTTGTTATTGCCTTTGTTTTTTACTTTGCTTTTATTTTACTTTGCATCTTTATCACAAAAATACCAAAAATATTATCCTATCATATCTATTAGATCTCACTCTCGTAAGTGACCATGTAGGGATTGACAACCCCTAATCGCATTGGTTGCGAGGATTTATTTGTTTTGTGTAGGTGCGAGGGACTCGCGCGTAGCCTCCTACTGGATTGATACCTTGGTTCTAAAAAACTGAGGGAAATACTTACGCTACTTTGCTGCATCACCCTTTCCTCTTCAAGGGAAAACCAACGCAGTGCTCAAGAGGTAGCAAGAAGGATTTCTGGCGCCGTTGCCGGGGAGGTCTACGCAAAAGTCAACATACCAAGTACCCATCACAAACCCTTATCTCCCGCACTACATTATTTGCCATTTGCCTCTCGTTTTCCTCTCCCCCACTTCACCCTTGCCGTTTTATTCGCCCTCTCTTTTTCGTTCACCTCTTTTTCGCTTGCTTGTCGTTATGGCTAGTCCTCTATCTTCTCCGTTGTCTCCTGAGAATGAAGTTCTAAATTTTAAACAAAGGGAGGGAGAAAATCTAAAAGACGCTTGGTATAGAATTTGGAATGCTCAAAATAGATCTACCAGGAAGCAATCTACTTCCGTTCTTCTCCGCAATTTTTATGTAGGTGCTAATCCTTGGTATAGATATATCCTTGATACCATTACCGGAGGGAATTTCTTGGGTAGCCATACTTTTGACTCTTATAATGCTATGATAGATTTATTTGGCTCACCACCTCTTTTGGTTAATGGAACTATGTTAACTTTGGAGCATGTAATGCAAAGACTTGAAATTATTGAAAATAAGGTTGCTACTGTAGAGTTAATTGAAAATTTGGATAAAAAGATCCACAACCAAATTACCCAATATGGATCTAAGGTAGGAGTCACTTTGAAAAATATTAAGGAGAAAGAACCCATAGTTAATGAGAGAATAAATTAAGATTCCACTAGAATCGATAAACTTGAGGGTATCATTACCAACTTGGGAACCGTTTTTTCTTCCGTAAAGAATACTCCTAGTCCTCCCACTAAAATTGCCAAGCTTATGTATGTTCCTAAAAATAAGGGTGAATCCTCTAGTAAGGAAACTGCAGATCTCAAATCTATAAGTATTCATCCCAATCTTTTTGCTATCATTAAGGAACCAATAAAAAAGAAAGAAATTCCTAAGGATGATAGATGTCTCATTGAAGAATTGCCTACCAAAGATGGCAATACCTAGATCTATCCTTGCTTTTATGCCTAGCTAGGGGCGTTAAACGATAGCGCTTGTTGGGAGGCAACCCAATTTTATCTTTAGTTTTTTTGCTTTTTGCTTCTGTTTAGGAATAAATCTTTGGTCTAGCCTCTGGTTAGATGTGTTTTTATGTTTTAATTAGTGTTTGTGCCAAGTTAAACCTATATGATCTTCTTGGATGATAGTTATTTGACCTTGCAGTAATTTCCAGAAAGTTTCTGTTCACGAAAACAATTGTTAAAAATCACCAGAACGTGATAAAATACTGATTCCAATTGCTGCTGATCAATAAACAAATTGCCTAGGTCGTCCTATTTTTGCTGATTTTTTGGAGTTCCAGAAGTTTGCGTTAGTTACAGATTACTACAGACTGTTCTGTTTTTGACAGATTCTGTTTTTCTTGTGTTGTTTGCTTATTTTGATAAATCTATGGCTAGTAAAATAGTTTATAAACCATAGAGAAGTTGGAATACATTAGGTTTAACACCAATATAAATAAAGAATGAGTTCATTACAGTACCTTGAAGTGGTCTTTTGTTTTCTTTCTCTAACGGAGCTCACGAGATTTCTGTTGAGTTTTGTGTTGTGAAGTTTTCAAGTTTTGGGTGAAAGATTTTGATGGATTATGGAACAAGGAGTGGCAAGAGCCCAAGCTTGGGGGTGCCCATGGCACCCCCAAGATAATCTAAGGACACCAAAAAGCCAAAGCTTGGGGATGCCCCGGAAGGCATCCGCTCTTTCGTCTACTTCCATCGGTAATTTTACTTGGAGCTACATTTTTATTCACCACATGATATGTGTTTTGCTTGGAGCGTCTTGTATGATTTGAGTCTTCGCTTTTTAGTTTGCCACAATCATCCTTGCTGTACACACCTTTTGAGAGATCCATACATGATTTGGAGTTTGTTAGAATACTCTATGTGCTTCACTTATATTTTTTGAGTTATATAGTTTTGCTCTAGTACTTCACTTATATCTTTTAGAGCACGGGGGTGGATTTGATTTATAGAAACTATTGATCTCTCATGCTTCACTTAGATTATTTTGAGAGTCTTAAATAGCATGGTAATTTGCTTAAATAATCCTAATATGCTACGTATTCAAGAATAGTAAAAACTTTCTTATGAGTATGTTGAATACTAAGAGAAGTTTGATGCTTGATGATTGTTTTGAGATATGGAGGTAATAATATTAAAGTCATGCTAGTTGAGTAGTTGTGAATTTGAGAAATGCTTGTTTTGAAGTTTGCAAGTCCCGTAGCATGCACGTATGGTAAACGTTATGTAACAAATTTGAAACATGAGGTGTTCTTTGATTGTCCTCCTTATGAGTGGCGGTCGGGGACGAGCGATGGTCTTTTCCTACCAATCTATCCCCCTAGGAGCATGCGCGTAATGCTTGGTTTTTGATGACTTGTAGATTTTTGCAATAAGTATGTGAGTTCTTTATGACTAATGTTGAGTCCATGGATTATACGCACTCTCACCCTTCCATCATTGCTAGCCTCTTCGGTACCGTGCATTGCCCTTTCTCACATTGAGAGTTGGTGCAAACTTCGCCGGTGCATCCAAACCCCATGATATGATACACTCTTTCACACATAAACCTCCTTATATATTCCTCAAAACAGCCACCATACCTACCTATTATGGCATTTCCATAGCCATTCCGAGATATATTGCCATGCAACTTTCCACCATTCCGTTTGTCATGACACATTCATCATTGTCATATTGCTTAGCATGATCATGTAGTTGACATAGTATTTGTGGCAAAGCCACCGTTCATAATTCTTTCATACATGTGACTCTTGATTCATTGCATATCCCGGTACACCGCCGGAGGCATTCATATAGAGTCATACTTTGTTCTAGTATCGAGTTGTAATCATTGAGTTGTAAATAAATAGAAGTGTGATGATCATCATTTAATAGAGCATTGTCCCAATAAAAAAGAGAGAGAAAGGCCAAAAAAAGGAAGGCCCAAAAAAAGAAATAAAAAGGGGCAATGCTACTATCCTTTTTTCACACTTGTGCTTCAAAGTAGCACCATAATCTTCATGATAGAGAGTCTTTTGTTTTGTCACTTTCATACACTAGTGGGAATTTTTCATTATAGAACTTGGCTTGTATATTCGAACAATGGGCCTCCTCAAGTACCCTAGGTCTTCGTGAGCAAGCAAGTTGGATCCACACCCACTTAGTTTCTTTTGTTGAGCTTTCATACATTTATAGCTCTAGTGCATCCGTTGCATGGCAATCCCTACTCCTTGCATTGACATCAATCAATGGGCATCTCCATAGCTCATTGATTAGCCTCGTTGATGTGAGACTTTCTCCTTTTTGTCTTCTCCACATAACCCCCATCATTATACTCTATTCCACCCATAGTGCTATGTCCATGGCTCACGCTCATATATTGCGTGAAAGTTTATAGGTTTGAGATTACTAAAGTATGAAACAATTGCTTGGCTTGTCATCGGGGTTGTGCATGATGAGAGCATTCTTGTGTGACGAAAATGGAGCATGACTAAACTATATGATTTTGTAGGGATGAACTTTCTTTGGCCATGTTATTTTGAGAAGACATAATTGCTTAGTTAGTATGCTTGAAGTATTATTATTTTTATGTCAATATGAACTTTTATCTTGAATCTTTCGGATCTGGATATTCATACCACAATTAAGAAGAATTACATTGAAATTATGCCAAGTAACACTCCGCATCAAAAAATCTGTTTTTATCATTTACCTACTCGAGGACGAGCAGGAATTAAGCTTGGGGATGCTTGATACGTCTCCAAAGTATCTACAATTTTTGATTGCTCCATGCTATATTATCTACTGTTTTGGACAATATTGGGCTTTATTATCCACTTTTATATTTTTTTGGACTAACCTATTAACCGAAGGCCCATCCCAGAATTGTTGTTTTTTGCCTATTTCAGAGTTTCGCAGAAAAAGAATATCAAACGGAGTCCAAACGGAATGAAACCTTCGGGAGCGTGATTTTTGGAACAAACATGATCCAGGAGACTTGGACCCTACGTAAGAGAAGTTTCCACGAGGCCAGGAGGTAGGGGGGCGTGCCCACCCCCTAGGGCGCGCCCTCCCTCCTCATGGGCCCCATGTTGCTCCACCGACGTACTTCTTCCTCCTATATATACCTACGTACCCCCAAACGATCAGAACAGGAGCCAAAAACCTAATTCCACCGCCGCAACCTTCTGTACCCACGAGATCCCATCTTGGGGCCTATTCCGGAGCTCCGCCGGAGGGGGCATCCATCATGGAGGGCTTCTACATCAACACCATAGCCCCTTCGATGAAGTGTGAGTAGTTTACCTCAAACCTTCGGGTCCATAGTTATTAGCTAGATGGCTTCTTCTCTCTTTTTGGATCTCAATACAATGTTCTCCCCCTCTCTTGTGGAGATCTATTCGATGTAATCTTCTTTTTGCGGTGTGTTTGTTGAGACCGATGAATTGTGGGTTTATGATCAAGATTATCTATGAACAATATTTGAATCTTCTCTGAATTCTTTTATGTATGATTGGTTATCTTTGCAAGTCTCTTCGAATTATCAGTTTGGTTTGGCCTACTAGATTGGTTTTTCTTGCAATGGGAGAAGTGCTTAGCTTTGGGTTCAATCTTGCAGTGTCCTTTCCCAGTGACAGTAGGGGCAGCAAGGCACGTATTGTATTGTTGCCATCGAGGATAACAAGATAGGGTTTTTATCATACTGCATGAATTTATCCCTCTACATCATGTCATCTTGCTTAAGGCGTTACTCTGTTTTCATGAACTTAATACTCTAGATGCATGCTGGATAGCGATCGATGAGTGGAGTAATAGTAGTAGATGCAGGCAGGAGTCGGTCTACTTGTCTCGGACGTGATGCCTATATACATGATCATACCTAGATATTCTCATAACTATGCTCAATTCTGTCAATTGCTCAACAGTAATTCGTTCACCCACCGTAAAATACTTATGCTCCTGAGAGAAGCCACTAGTGAAACCTATGGCCCCGGGTCTATCTTCATCATATTAATCTTCCAACACTTTGTTATTGCCTTTGTTTTTTACTTTGCTTTTATTTTACTTTTCATCTTTATCACAAAAATACCAAAAATATTATCCTATCACATCTATCAGATCTCACTCTCGTAAGTGACCGTGTAGGGATTGACAACCCCTTATCGCGTTGGTTGCGAGGATTTATTTGTTTTGTGTAGGTGCGAGGGACTCGCGCGTAGCCTCCTACTGGATTGATACCTTGGTTCTCAAAAACTGAGGGAAATACTTACGCTATTTTGCTGCATCACCCTTTCCTCTTCAAGGGAAAACCAACGCAGTGCTCAAGAGGTAGCAACCACCTGCGTTGGCAGGCCAACAGACCCTGGATCAGTTAAATGCTCTCGAGCCAGATCTAGAGCGTCCAGGGTACTTCAAGGGGTATAATTCTAAACACGCCTGGACTCACAAGACATGCTTATGGGATCTGCCTTACTTCAAAGACCTCCTTTGCCCACACAACAACGACGTGATGCACACCGAGAAGAATATCGCCGAGGCACTTTTTGGTACATTGTTCGGCATAGATGGGAAGTCAAAGGATAATACTAAGGCTAGAGTCGATCTGGAGGCGCTATGTGATAGGCCGTTACAAAACATGAAAGAACCAAAAGGAAAGCAGAACTGGACGAAGCCAAAGGCATGGTTCAATCTTGGAAGGCCAGCTATGAGGGAAATTATCTTGTGGGTGCAACAGCAGTTGATGTTCCCCGATGGGTATGCAGCGAATCTAAAGAGGGGAGCGAATCTTGATAAATTGAAGATATTTGGTCTCAAGAGTCATGATTGGCACATATGGATTGAGCGGGTAATGCCGGTGATGTTGCGTGGCTTCATCCCTGAGGATGAATGGCTAGTACTGGCAGAACTCAGCTATTTCTTCCGTGTTCTTTGTGCGAAAGAACTATCGCCTGGCGTGCTAGAAGAAATGGAAGAGTTGGCGCCGGAGTTGATCTGCAAGTTAGAGAAGATCTTTCCACCGGGCTTCTTTAATCCAATGCAGCATTTGATTTTGCATCTCCCGACCGAGGCAAGATTGGGGGGGCCCGTGCAAAATCGTTGGTGCTACCCAACTGAGAGGATGCAGAAGACGCTTCGACAAAAATGTAAAAATAAACGTAGAATTGAAGCATCGATGGTTGAGGCATTCATCACTGAGGAGGCGACAAACTTCGTGACAGCACACTAAGAAGCCAAAAATCGTCATTTGCATAATCCGAAGCCTCAGCACAATGCTGACGAACCTCAAAAGGGTGGATCCAACCTCAGCCAATTCAAAGGAAATCTCGCACCAGCCAGTGGTTCGAAACCAATATCTTTGGATAACGAAGAATGGCGGACCATTACGTTGTATATCTTCAACAACCTGACAGAAGTGCGGCCGTATATCGAGTAAGTTCTCGGTACATTGTTTCGCAACTTCTATTTCCTTTGAACTGCTCTTATTCCTGGATATTTCATACAGTCGATACGTCGCCATATTCTCGTATGGAGCGGTAATCCAAAAGGATTCCGTCGAAGAGTATGAGCTTCTCGCAAAGCAAGGAGGCGGCTATCCAGGTTTCATCTCTTCGTTCAAACAAACGGTAATTTCTATTAGACCATTTCATTTCATTCGCTAATTTGTGCCTAATGCAACAATCCTTTCGTATTAAACTTGTAGGCTAATTCAGAGTCTATGGACGCCGAATTGAGACAAGTCGCTAATGGTTTTGACTATAAGGTCCGTTCATTTGACAAATACGACATCAACGGGTATCGCTTTCGTACCTATGGCAAAGAGCTATCTATGGCCGACCGAAAGTCTACAAATTGTTGTGTATCTGCTATCGGCGAAGGAGGTACCGAGTATTATGGGAGAGTTGAAGCAATTTATGAACTTCTATTCTATGGTGAAAACCCACCGAATGTCGTACTCTTCAAATTTTATTGGTTTCAGCCGAAGGAGACTAGAAGGACTCATGAACATTTAGGGCTAGTTGAAATCAAACAAAGCACCCATTTAGATGTTCCTGATGTCTATATTACGGCTCAACAGGCGACCCAAGTATTCTATCTATCGTGGGCCTGCCAAACTAATCCAAATCTGAAAGGTTGGGATGTCGTTTATGAAGTGCCGCCACGTGCTAGACTATCTCCCCCAAAGGAAGAGGATTATGAACCTCACATTAACCAAGACACATATGAAGGAGAATTCTTCCAAGAGACACGTCTTTCCAAAAAACGTTTCAAGAACCGCTATACTTCACCCCAAAACATTGAAGTAGACAGCGACAGTGAATCCGGCATCACCCCAGAGGAGGAACAAGAAGAGCGAAACAAGAAGAGGTTACTGCTGCGGATGACCTGTCAATGCTTGACCGATTACGTCAAGGTGGTCTTCCACATTTTGATGCCGCTGAACCCTATGAGCACGTCATTGATGATAGTGATGATGATGATTATGCATTTATTGATGATAGTGATCGAGATTATTAGTAGCCCACTCCTACACCTCCATGATCATGGTAAGTTTCTCTAGTGTTTTGCTTAACAAATGCATAAAGACCTAGACTTAGCTTTATTTCCTCCAAAATGACTTAATAAGCTTACTGACCTCCAAAACCATCCATTTTACCTAAGTTAGCTCTAAAACGATCTATACTTAGCTTTGTTTCCTCCAAAATGACATGTACTTAGCTTACTTATGTCAAAAATGGCATAATTAGCTTAGATAGCTCATAAATGATCCATTTTACCCAAGTTAGCTCTAAAATGACCCATTTTACCTAGATTAGCTCCAAAATGACCCATCTTACCTAGGTTAGCTCATAAACAATCCATTTCACCTAGGTTAGCTCATAAACGATCCATTTCAACTAAGTTAGCTCATAAATGATCCATTTCACCTTAGTTAGCTCATAAACGATCCATTTCACCTTAGTTAGCTCATAAACGATCCATCTCACCTTAGTTAGCTCATAAACAATCCATTTCACCTTAGTTAGCTCATAAACGATCCATTTCACCTAAGTTAGCTCATAAATGATCCATTTCACCTAAGTTGGCTCATAAATGATCCATTTCACCTAAGTTAGCTCATAAACGATCCATTTCACCTAGGTTAGCTCTAAAATGATCCATTTCACCTTAGTTAGCTCATAAACGATCCATTTCACCTAGGTTAGCTCATAAACGATCCATTTCACCTAGGTTAGCTCATAAACGATCCATTTCACCTAGGTTAGCTCATAAACGATCCATTTCACCTTAGTTAGCTCATAAACGATCCATTTCACCTTAGTTAGCTCATAAAAAACGATCCATTTCACCTTATTTAGCTCATAAACGATCCATTTCACCTAAGTTAGCTCATAAATGATCCATTTCACCTAAGTTAGCTCATAAATGATCCATTTCACCTAAGTTAGCTCATAAACGATCCATTTCACCTAGGTTAGCTCTAAAATGATCCATTTCACCTTAGTTATCTCATAAATGATCCATTTCACCTTAGTTAGCTCATAAATGATCCATTTCACCTAAGTTAGTTCATAAATGGTCCATTTCACCTAAGTTAGCTCATAAATGACATATACTTCTTCTTCTAGTCACCTTTTTTCTAACTTTCTTATTTGCCATTTTGCAGATCTCATTCACTTCACGGGAAGCTAGCTTGCTATGATGGAGTTCTTGTTTTTTCCTTCATTCTCTTCTAGTATTCTTAGCTTGCTATGATGGAACAATGTGTATGGGCAACTTGCTATGTATGAATGGATGGAACTATATATGTATGTACGATGAAACTTATGTGCTGGATATGTCATATGTTTGCTGTGAAATAACCCTGTGAAATATATCTATATGTCATATATATTTGCTGTGAAAATTGTTGGATTTAAAAAAATAGAAAAAAAGAACCAATGCAGGCTCTTTGCCGTCAGCCACCGACGGCAATGGGCTCTTTGCCGTCCGCGACAGACGGCAAAGAAGCCACGTGACAGCCAACTGTACTTCCTGGGAGCTGACCCATTTGGTCAGTTTGCCTACAGTGGCGGACGGCAAAGCCTTTGGCTACCGCGGCGGACGGCAAAGACTTGCTGGGCAGTGATGTCCAACTGACGTCATCAGGCGGACGGCAAAGGCCTGATGCTATTTGCCGTCAGCCGCGGACGGCAATTACTGCCGTTAACCACCCAACGGACTAACGGCGAATTTATTGCCGTCGGCTTTCTTTGCCGTCAGCCGCTGATGGCAAAGGCCCCTTTGCCGTCCGCTTCAGAGCAGACGACAAAGAAGCTCTTTACCGATCCTTTCTTTGCCGGTGCCTTTTGTCGTCCGCGGCGGACGGTAAAGGCCTTTGCCGTCCGCCGTCCGTGCCTTTGCCGTCCGCCTTGGCTGACGGCAAATTAGCTGATTCCTGTAGTGCTAGCATAATCTTGATCATGTATCTAATCATGGTATGAATATTAAGATGCGAGTGATTCAAAGCAATAGTCTATCATTTGACATTAAGACAATAATACTTCAAGCATACTAATAAAGCAATCATGTCTTTTCAAAATAACAAGGCCAAAGAAAGTTATCCCTACAAAATCATATAGTGTGGCTATGCTCCATCTTCACCACACAAAATATTCAAATCATGCACAACCCCGATGACAAGCCAAGCAATTGTTTCATACTTTTGATGTTCTCAAACCTTTTCAACTTTCACGCAATACATGAGCGTGAGCCATGGACATAGCACTATAGGTGGGATAAAATATGATGGTGGAGGTTGTGTGGAGAAGACAAAAAGGAGAAAGTGTCACATCGACGCGGCTAATCAACGGGCTATGGAGATGCCCATCAATTGATGTCAATGTGAGGAGTAGGGATTGCCATGCAACAGATGCACTAGAGCTATAAGTGTATGAAAGCTCAAACTGAAACTAAGTGGGTGTGCATCCAACTTGCTTGCTCATGAAGACCTCGGGCATTTGAGGAAGCCCATCATCGGAATATACAAGCCAAGTTCTATAATGAAAATTCCCACTAGTATATGAAAGTGATATCTCAAGAGACTCTCTATATGAAGAACATGGTGCTACTTTGAAGCACAAGTGTGGTAAAAGGATAGTAACATTGCCCCTTCTCTCTTTTTCTCTCATTTTTTTATTTCTCTTTTTTAATATTTTTTGGTGGGTTTCTTTGGCCTCTTTTTTTATTTGGGCTTCTTTGGCATCTTTTATTTTGATAACCTCACATGGGACAATATTCTAATAATGATGATCATCACACTTTTATTTACTTACAACTCAATATTACAACTCGATACTAGAACAAAGATATGACTCTATATGAATGCCTCCGGCGGTGTACCGGGATGTGCAATGATCTAGCGTAGCAATGACATAAAAAAACGGACAAGCCATGAAAACATCATGGTAGCTATCTTACGATCATGTAAAGCAATATGACAATAAATGCTCAAGTCATGTATATGATGATGATGGAAGTTGCATGGCAATATATCTCGGAATGGCTATGGAAATACCATAATAGGTAGGTAAGGTGGTTGTTTTGAGGAAGATATAATGAGGCTTATGTGTGACAAAGCGTATCATATCACGGGGTTTGGATGCACCGGCGAAGTTTGCACCAACTCTCGAGGTGAGAAAGGGCAATGCACGGTACCGAAGAGGCTAGCAATGATGGAAGGGTGAGAGTGCGTATAATCCATGGACTCAACATTAGTCATAAAAAAACTCACATACTTATTGCAAAAATCTATTAGTCATCAAAAAAAGTACTACGCGCATGCTCCTAGGGGGATAGATTGGTAGGAAAAGACCACTCACTCATAAGGAAGATAATCAATAAATAAATCATGCTCCGAGTTCATCACATAACGGTTCACTATACGTGCATGCTACGGGAATCACAAACCTCAACACAAGTATTTCTACTAATCCACAACTACCCACTAGCATGACTCTAATATCACCATCTTTATATCGCAAAACTATTGCAAGGAATCAAACATATCATATTCAGTGATCTACAAGTTTTATGTAGGATTTTATGACTAACCATGTGAATGACCAGTTCCTGTCATCTCTCTAAATAGATATAAGTGAAGCAAGAGAGTTTAATTCTTTCTACAAAAGATATGCCCACGCTCTAACAAATATAAGTGAAGCAAAAGAGCATTTTACAAATGGCGGTTTTCTATGTGAAGAGAAATAGGCAATCCAAACTTCAAATGATATAAGTGAAGCACATGAAGCATTTTATAAAGCCATACTCAAAGAATATAAGTGAAGTGCAAAGAGCATTCTATAAATCAACCAAGGACCATCTCATACCAGCATGGTGCATAAAAGAAAAATCTATACCTACTAATAAATCAAGGTGCGTTTCTTCAATTTTTTCATCCATTCACTAGTGAATTTTTTTTACTATCCGAGGTGGTACTAATTTTTTGTGCATCCATGTGCTGAAAAAAGAAATACGGTTTGTCCAGAATTTCGTACATGGCCGCGCGCTATAGCCCAGTCAAGTCAGCCCACTTATTTCCATGCCCACGCAGCTGGGAAAATCCTATTTGCCGCACGTGGTGGCAGATAGTTGGAGCTTCACACAGATAGCCCTGGATTGGCCGGCACGTTTTCCTTTTTTTTCTGTGTTCTTTTTCTATTTAAAACTTATGTTCCTTTCTCTTTTTTTCCTTTTTATATTTTATTTTTTATTTTTAAGTTTATTTCTGTTTTTTATTTTTTTGACCAATTAATTTTTTAAAATGTTTAGAATTTTTTTGATCAAATTTTTGAAGAATGTTTAAAATTCCAAAATTTTATTCCTGTTTTAAAAATGTTCGCATATTTATAAAAAAAACTCGTTTCAAAATTTGTACAAAACTCAAAAAATGTTAGTGTTTTATAAAAAAATTCGAGATTTTCAAAACAATTGTAGTTTCTAAAATGTTCCAAATTCGCAAAATGTTCTTGCTATAGTGAAATGTTCACAAATTCAACGTAATAATAATTTAAATATCCACATATTGCTCTTTACATACAGTCGCGCCAATTTATAAACGTGTGTGCAACTACATGTAATAATAAGATGTATGAAGTATGGATCTATTATGCTGGACAAAGGACGGATAAATTGGCACGTGAGCTAGCTGGAAAAGACACTGAAATATTTAAATGAAAAGTAATGTTCCCATTTTACAAAAAAATTGTATTTTACAAAATTGTTGAAGATTCTTAAAAATGCATTTTAAAAAATGTTCCAATTTTGAAATATTTTTTCTTGTAAAGTAAGGTGTGTTTCTCCAATCTTTTCATTCGTTCACCGTCAAAATGTTTTTTTCTATCTGAGGTGGTACTAAAAAAACTGTCCGTTCGTCTACTAAAAAAGGAAAAATGACAGAATTTCAAACGTGGGCCACCCTCACTGCGGCCCAGCAAAGCCACAGCCAATTAATTTTACTGCACAAGCAACTGGAAAAACTCTATATCACGCACGAGCGACAAATAGCCGGAGCTTAATACAGGGCGCCAAAGCTGGCCTGACATGTTTTCTTTTTTTCTGTATTTTGTTTCCATTTTTCTTTCCTGTTTCTTTTTTCTTTCCTTTGAAGATTATTTTCTTTGTCCTTTTTTGCGTAAACTCCATATTTTCAAAAAAAATCATAATTTGCAAAAAAAATCATATTTTTAAAAAATGTTCAGAATTCGGAAAAATGTTGTTTTAAAAATTGCTACGAAATTTAAATCTTTGTTTTTGTTCCAAAATTGGTTTAAATTTAAAAAATCAAAAAAAAATTGTGTTTTCCGAGGCTGTTCAAGATTTAAAAAATGCATTTTAGATAATGTTCCAAATGTGAAACATATTATTTCTTTCGTGAAATGTTCCTAAATGCCAAATAATGTCTGAGTTTAAAGAAACACATCTCGTAAAAAAAACGGAATGTTCGAAACATGTTTAATTTTCAAAAATTATTCACAAATTTGAAAAATGTTCATGTTTCCAAATAAAGTTGTGAACTTTAAATGTTTCAACTTTTGTTCTGTATTTCAAAAAATGTACAAAATTTTAAAATTCTCTTCGGGATTCCCAGCATTATTTATGTTTCCTGGAACATTCAGAAAATTATATTTTTTGAAAAGTTAAAAAAATCAAAATTTTAGTCCAATCTAACATTGAGTATGTTCTTAAATATTCGTGCTAGCCAGTGGTTAGCAGGACTCGTTTGTTAGAGTGGTAGCAGCACATGGTCAGGTCTTTAAGGGCATGAATTTGATCCTTCTACTCATATTTATTTTTGGATTTTTACTGGCGTCTTACAAACATAGGGCGTCCTTATGCCTGCCAGTACGCTGGCCCGTACACGAAAGGATGTGTGTCCCACTCACTAGCATCATATAGTAGCTCCCACGTAGTTGGCCCAAGAAAAAGCAAAAAAAAAAAAACTCCATCGCATAGGCTATATTAGACCTCAGTCGTACTGCCCTACTGGGCCGTCCGCATCCGGCCCATCGAACCTCCCCGAGGGAGCCAAAATATTTGGCGGCAGTAAGGAATAGAACTTGCAACATTGCATCCAGCTTCTCGGGTGGGTGCAACTAGCTAGGGCGGCTTTGTTACATAAAAATGATTGGTCCTCCTATTAAATGTTCGTATAAATTTTGTTATGCCCGCTCATAGTTCCTGATTTATTTTTGTTTGTCCTTAGGGGGACGAACTGGGCCTACTCATGCATTTCTTTTTCTGTCAGACGAACCAGCAAAAAGATGTTTAAGACGCTTAGAAAAAAATATTTAAGCTCCCATGGGGTTGAACTATTGACCTTCTCAATTGTGCTGATGGACAAAACCAACTCCACTATCTTGCAATTATGACGAGAATAGTAACACCTTGGAACTTTATACTAAATCCCACCAGTTTTTATATGTCCATAGGTTGTCTGCAAATAAGAAGGTTGTACCAAAATAAGGAAGTTATCTCGAGAATCATGAGCAGAAAGAGGGACTCCATAAATTATTGCCGGTGGTAGCTTGAAAGTGCCGATTAAAGAGAATATGTTGGTTTGGCTCGAATAAAAAGGTTGTGGGCATGTGAGCGCTAAAATAATCAAAGAGAATAAACCCCAATAAAGAAGGGACATTGATGCCTGGTTATGCACTAAATATGCTAATGAAATAGGATTTATGCTCTACAATTAGTAATCCACCGGGTTACACCATCGTAGGAGAGAGTGGTCGAAGCAACCGTGCCCCAATGTCACCACATAGCTACCAAATGAGGAGGCAGCCACAACCCCAAGATGGAGGCTGACCCCGAGAAAAAAGGCATGAGTTGGGTGGTCGCCGCCATGCCGACCAACCTCATTACAATCAGGATCTCGCGGGACAAAGATGACCCGCGAGAAGACCACAAGTTCTTGCTCTGTCGCACCGCTGCAGAGATCGTTGTTGGTAGACACATCAATTATCTCTCCCTTTGCTTCTCATAGAAAATATCTCTCCCGTTGCAACGTACGGGCATATGTGCTAGTGAAAACTAAAGCAAAAGGCGCTCCAAGATTTGCACATATCGCATGAACGAAACGAATCCGAAAACATACCGATACTTGTTGAAGAAAGAGGGGATGCCTTCCGGGGCATCCCCAAGCTTAGACGCTTGAGTCTCCTTTAATATTTACTTGGGGTGCCTCGGGCATCCCCAAGCTTGAGCTCTTGCCTCTCTTCCTTCTTCTCACATCGAGACCTTCTCGATCATCGAACACTTCATCCACACAAAACTTCAACAGAAAACTCGGTAAGATCCGTTAGTATAATAAAGCAAATCACTACTCTAAGTACTGTTGCAAACCAATTCATATTTTGTTTTTGCATTATAGCTACTGTAATATAACTTTTTCATGGCTTAATCCACTGATATAAATCGATAGTTTCATCAAAACAAGCAAACTATGCATCAAAAACAGAATCTATCTAAAACAGAACAGTCTGTAATAATCTGAACATTCACCATACTTCTGATACTTGAAAAATTCTGCCAAAATTAGGAAAAAAACAATTTGTATGGAAAGACAGTGCAAAAATAATCAGAATTATTTGACGTTCCAGTAAAAAATGTAAAATCGCGCACTACAGCCAAAGTTTCTGTCCTGCACCGTACAAACCAACAAGCATTGTAAACATCCTAAAGGCAAACCTTGGCACATTATTTTTACAATACAATGGAATTGTACAAGGGGATAATTATTTTTGTTGAAAAGTTTCTGTAATCAAGATTCACAAAGTTTCCTTGAGCATGAACAAAGTTCAAGGCTAGCTCCCACTTCAACAATGCTCGTCTTTCTCACTTTCGCTTTTCTTTTTGAAAAGTTTCGGGTTCCCCTCTTTATTTTTTTTGTTTTTAAACTATATAAAAGCACTCAACAGAAATAAATAACTCTCTAAAACTTCCGGGTTGTCTCCCTGGCAGCGCTTTCTTTAAAGCCATTAAGCTAGGCATATAGTGCTCAAGTAGTGAATCCACCCGGATCCCAAGGTATATCAAAGCCAATTTTAATTAGCAATGATTTGGCATTTAGTAGTGAGCACAAGGCAACATATATCATGCAACAACGAAGTCTAACTCTCTTCCTATGCATCGGCATGTCATAAAAGAACAATTCATGCACACAAAGTAAAGGCCAATGCATAGTACAAACAGTTTCTTGCAATTTTATTGTGTTGGAAACATAGAGAAGTGGAGATATAGTTCCTCTCTCATAATAATTGCAAGTAGGAGCAACAATCACATGCATATTATATTCATCAAAATCATCATGCGCAATGGTATAAGGCAACCCATCAATATAATCCTTAATAAGGGTAAACTTCTCCGATATAGTGTAGTTAGGAGAATTCAAAAAGATAATAGGACTATCATGCGTGGGTGCAATAGTAACAATTTCATGTTTAACATAAGGAACTATAGCAAGTTCATCTCCATCAGCATAATTTATATTGGCATCTTGGCCACAAGCATAGCAAGCATCATCAAAAAGGGATATTTCAAGAGAATCAACGGGATCATAATAGTCATCATAGCAATCATCCTTCGGTAAGCACGAAGGGAAATTAAACAATGTATGAGTTGGAGGGTTACTCTCATTAGAAGGTGGGCACGGGTAGCTAATCCGATCTTCCTCCTTTTGTTCTTCGCTCTCCTCCTCATCTTTTTCATCCAATGAGCTCACAGTTTCATCAATTTCTTCTTCCATAGACTCCTGCAAAATATTAGTCTCTTCTTGGACAGCGGAGACTTTCTCAATAAATGCATCAATATCGGAATTGAATTCATAATTGGCATAGCAATATTTAAGGATAGCTAAATTTTCAGGTCTATAAACAACATCATAAAGATTTTCAAACTCTTTGAACATAGATTCAATTTCATAAGCACCCATAAAAGCAACAAATTCTTCTATTTGTTCCACATCATAGTAATCATATATACCATTAGCATAAGAAGCTAAGGTTTTATTATCATTAAATTTGCATGAAAAGGGAAGGTGTCGAGACTTCATCCTAGAGCAACAAGTATAATCATATCTCAAGCATAGTTGCCTAGCATACCACTTCAACATATAAATTTGATCCCATAATAGTTTCCCTTTTTGAGTCAAGCGATATTCCCTAAAGTATTCACGTTGACCCAATGTGTCTCCCATTACTAGATTGAATGGGGTTTTCTCAGGGTTATCAAAGTAGTACATAATATTTGTCACATATTGAGCATCGAGGGTTTTAGGAGGTTCCCCATCTCCATGAGCAGCAAGTACACCTAATTTTTTTGGTATTTCGTGTTCCATATCCATAACTAAAGATAGAGAACAACTAAGAACAGCAAATAAAAATTACTTAGTGATAAAGCAAACAAGCACACACGAGAATATTCACCCCACGCTATTGCTCCCCGGCAACGGCGCCAGAAAAAGGTCTTGATAACCCACAAGTATAGGGGATCAATTGTAGCCTCTTTTGATAAGTAAGAGTGTCGAACCCAACGAGGAGTTAAAGGTAGAACAAATATTCCCTCAAGTTCTATCGACCACCGATACAACTCTACGCACACTTGACGTTTGCTTTACCTAGAACGAGTATGAAACTAGAAGTACTTTGTAGGTGTTTTTGGATAGGTTTGCAAGAATATAAAGAGCACGTAAATAAAAAGTAGGGGTTGTTCAGATAAAGACACAACTAAATTAGTTTTAGTAAAGAGCTTTTTGTCACGAGAAAGTTATTTGTCCCTTGGCAATCGATAACTAGACCGGTAATCACTATTGCAATTTTATTTGAGGGAGAGGCATAAGCTAACATACTTTCTCTACTTGGATCATATGCACTTATGATTGGAACTCTAGCAAGCATCCGCAACTACTAAAGATCATTAAGGTAAAACCCAACCATAGCATTAAAGCATCAAGTCCTCTTTATCCCATACGCAACAGCCCCTTACTCGGGTTTGTGTTTCAGTCACTCACGCAACCCACTATAAGCGAATCATGAACGTATTGCAACACCCTACAGCGGGAATCCCTCACGCTTGCGTGACACGGAGAGCACCATAGGACAGCACCAATAATAAAACATGCAACTCAAACCAATCTTGATCATCAAATAGCCCCCAGGACAAAACGGATCTACTCAAACATCATAGGATAGCCATACATCATTGGGAAATAATATATAGCATTGAGCACCATGTTTAAGTAGAGATTACAGCGGGTAAGAGAGGGGTTACACCGCTGCATAGAGGGGGGAAGAGTTGGTGATGATGGCGGTGAAGTTGTTGGTGAAGATTGCGGTGATGATGATGCCCCCCGGTGGCACTCCGGCGCCACCGGAAGCGAGGGAGAGAGAGCCCCCCTCCTTCTTCTTCCTTGACCTCCTCCCTAGATGGAAGAAGGGTTTCCCCTCTGGTCCTTGGTCTCCATGGCATGGGAGGGGCGAGAGCCCCTTCGAGATTGGATCTGTCTCTCTGTCTCTCTCTGTTTCTGCGTTTTTTGCGTCTGCCCTTTCACCGTTTTGTATATATATGGAGATCCGTAACTCCGATTGGATTGAAATCTTCACCGTGATTTTTTCCTAAAAATTAGCTTTCTTGCGGCCGAAGAAGGGCATCAACCGCCTTACGGGGGGGGCCATGAGGGTCAGGGGCGCGCCCCCTGATACGTCTCCAACGTATCTATAATTTTTGATTGTTCCATGCTATTATATTATCTGTTTTGGATGTTTATGGGCTTTATTAAACACTTTTATATTACTTTTGGGACTAAACTATTGACCCAGAGCCCAGTGCCAGTTCCTGTTTTTCCCTTGTTTCAGTGTTTCGAATAAAAGGAATATAAAATAGAGTCAAAACGGAATGAAACCTTCTGGAGAAGTTATTTTTTGGAAGGAAAGACACCCGATAGACTTGGAGTGCACGTCAGGAAAGAAACAAGGGAGGCACGAGGCAGGGGGCGCGCCCACCCCCCCCCCCCCCCCCGGGCGCGCCCTCCACCCTCGTGGGCCCCTCGTGGCTCCCGTGACGTACTTCTTTCACCTATATATACCAATATACCCTAAAAACTTCGGGGAACAGAATAGATCAGGAGTTCCGCCGCCGCAAGCCTCTGTAGCCACCAAAAACCAATCGGGTCCCTGTTCCGGCACCCTGCCAGAGGGGGGATCCCTCACCGGTGGCCATCTTCATCATCCCGGCGCTCTCCATGACGAGGAGGGAGTAGTTCACCCTCGGGGCTGAGGGTATGTACCAGTAGCTATGTGTTTGATCTCTCTCTCTCTCTCTCGTGTTCTTGATTTGGCACGATCTTGATGTATCGCGAGCTTTGCTATTATAGTTGGATCTTATGTTTCTTCTCCCCCTCTACTCTCTTGTAACGGATTGACTTTTCCCTTTGAAGTTATCTTATCGGATTGAGTCTTTAATGATTTGAGAACACTTGATGTATGTCTTGCGTGGGATAACCGTGGTGACAATGGGTTATTCTATTGATTCACTTGATGTATGTTTTGGTGATCAACTTGCGGGTTCCGCCCACGAACCTATGCATAGGGGTTGGCACACGTTTTCGTCTTGATTCTCCGGTAGAAACTTTGGGGCACTCTTTGAGGTTCTATGTGTTGGTTGAATAGATGAATCTGAGATTGTGTGATGCATATCGTATAATCATACCCACGGATACTTGAGGTGACATTGGAGTATCTAGGTGACATTAGGGTTTTGGTTGATTTGTGTCTTAAGGTGTTATTCTAGTACGAACTCTAGGGCTGTTTGTGACACTTATAGGAATAGCCCAATGGATTGATTGGAAAGAATAACTTTGAGGTGGTTTCGTACCCTACCATAATCTCTTCGTTTGTTCTCCGCTATTAGTGACTTTGGAGTGACTCTTTGTTGCATGTTGAGGGATAGTTATATGATCCAATTATGTTATTATTGTTGAGAGAACTTGCACTAGTGAAAGTATGAACCCTAGGCCTTGTTTCCTAGCATTGCAATATCGTTTACGCTCACTTTTATCGCTTGCTACCTTGCTGTTTTTATATTTTCAGATTACAAAAACCTATATCTACCATCCATATTGCACTTGTATCACCATCTCTTCGCTGAACTAGTGCACCTATACAATTTACCATTGTATTGGGTGTGTTGGGGACACAAGAGACTCTTTGTTATTTGGTTGCAGGGTTGCTTGAGAGAGACCATCTTCATTCTACGCCTCCCACGGATTGATAAACCTTAGATCATCCACTTGAGGGAAACTTGCTACTTTCCTACAAACCTCTGCACTTGGAGGCCCAACAACGTCTACAAGAAGAAGGTTGTGTAGTAGACATCAAGCTCTTTTCTGGCGCCGTTGCCGGGGAGGTGAGTGCTTGAAGGTATATCTTTAGATCTTGCAATCAATCTTTTAGTTTCTTGTTTTATCACTAGTTTAGTCTATAAAAGAAAACTACAAAAAATGGAATTAAGGGTGCCTCATATGCTTCATCTTTTTAATGTCTTTCGTGAAAATGATGGGAAAGAAAATTGTGCTCAAGTACTAGAAGAAGAATTACATAGAATGCTTGGCATAAAATATTTGAATGATGAGCATGAATGCAATGTTGTTAGTATGAATTTCTTGAATATCCATGATGCTAATGATATGCAAAGCCACA
Organism: Aegilops tauschii subsp. strangulata; assembly: GCF_002575655.3. NCBI lineage: Eukaryota > Viridiplantae > Streptophyta > Magnoliopsida > Poales > Poaceae > Aegilops > Aegilops tauschii. The sequence continues at coordinate 32,702,048 of NC_053036.3, read as the reverse complement.
AGCTTGGGGAAGCTAAGTTTGATGAAGATGATATTTTTTGTCCCCCAAGCTTTGATGAGAAAATTTACTATGATGAAAGCATGCCTCCTATCTATGACGATTATTGTGATGACACGTATGCTATAAAGAATAATGATAACCATGAAACTTGTCATCTTGATCTTAATTTTCAATCACATGATAGTTGTTTTGTTGAGTTTGCTCCCACTACTATTGATGAGAATAAATTTGCTTATGTGGAGAGTAGCAAAATTTTTATGCTAGTAGATCATGAAAAGAATGCTTTAGGTGCTGGTTATATTGTTGAATTCATTCATGATGCTACTGAAAATTATTATGAGGGAGGAATATATGCTTGTAGGAATTGCAATAATATCAAGTTTCCTCTCTATGTGCTTAAAGTTTTAAAGTTATGCTTGTTTTGCCTTCCTATGCTAGTTGATTATTGTTCCCATAAGTTGTTTGCTCACAAAATCCCTATGCATAGGAAGTGGGATAGACTTAAATGTTCTAGTCATATTCTTCATGATGCTCTCTTTATGTTTCAATTCTTATCTTTTATGTGAGCATCATTGAAATCATCATGCCTAGCTAGGGGCGTTAAACGATAGCGCTTGTTGGGAGGCAACCCAGTTTTATTTTTAGTTTTTTTGTTTTGCTTTTTGCTTCTGTTCAGGAATAAATATTTGATCTAGTCTCTGGTTAGATGTGGTTTTATGTTTTAATTAGTGTTTGTGCCAAGTAAGACCTATAGGATCTTCTTGGATGATAGTTATTTGATCCTGCTGAAAATTCCAGAAACTTTCTGTTCACGAAAACAATTGTTTAAAATCACCAGAAGTGATAAAATACTGATTACAATTGCAGCAGATCAATAATCAAATTATCTAGGTCGTCCTATTTTGGTAGAATTTTTTGAGTCCCAGAAGTTTGCGTTAGTTACAGATTACTACAGACTATTCTGTTTTTGACAGATTCTGTTTTTCGTGTGTTGTTTGCTTATTTTGATGAATCTATGGCTATTAAAATAGTTTATAAACCATAGAGAAGTTGGAATACAGTAGGTTTAATACCAATACAAATAAAGAATGAGTTCATTACAGTACCTTGAAGTGGTGTTTTGTTTTCTTTCGCTAACGGAGCTTACGAGTTTTCTGTTGAGTCTTGTGTTGTGAAGTTTTCAAGTTTTGGGTAAAGATTCGATGGACTATGGAACAAGGAGTGGCAAGAGCCTAAGCTTGGGGATGCCCAAGGCACCCCAAGGTAATATTCAAGGACAACCAAGAGCCTAAGCTTGGGGATGCCCCGGATGGCATCCCCTCTTTCGTCTTCGTTCATCGGTAACTTTACTTGGAGCTATATTTTTATTCACCACATGATATGTGTTTTGCTTGGAGCGTCGTTTTATTTTCTTTAGCTTTGCTTGCTGTTTGAATAAAATACCAAGATCTGAAATTATTAAATGGGAGAGTCTTCACATAGTTGCATAATTATCCGACTACTCATTGATCTTCACTTACATCTTTCGGAGTAGTTTGTCGTTTGCTCTAGTGCTTCACTTATATCTTTTAGAGCACAATGGTGGTTTTATTTTGAAGAAATAGATAAACTCTCATGCTTCACTTATATTATTTTGAGAGTCTTAAACAGCATGGTAATTTGCTTAATCCTAATATGCTAGGTATTCAAGATTAGTAAAAAAATTCTTATGGGTGTGTTGAATACTAAGAGAAGTTTGATGCTTGATGATTGTTTTGAGATATGGAGGTAGTGATATCAAAGTCGTGCTAGTTGAGTAGTTGTGAATTCGAGAAATACTTGTGTTGAAGTTTGCAAGTCCCGTAGCATGCATGTATGGTAAACGTTATGTAACAAATTTGAAACATGAGGTGTTCTTTGATTGTCCTCCTTATGAGTGGCGGTCGGGGATGAGCGATGGTCTTTTCCTACATATCTACCCCCCCTAGGAGCATGCGCGTAGTGCTTGGTTTTTGATGACTTGTAGATTTTTGCAATAAGTATGTGAGTTCTTTATGACTAATGTTGAGTCCATGGATTATACGCACTCTCACCTTTCCATCATTGCTAGCCTCTTCGGTACCGTGCATTGCCCTTTCTCACATTGAGAGTTGGTGCAAACTTCGCCGGTGCATCCAAACCCCGTGATATGATACGCTCTTTCACACATAAACCTCCTTATATCTTCCTCAAAACAGCCACCATACCTACCTATTATGGCATTTCCATAGCCATTCCGAGATATATTGCCATGCAACTTTCCACCATTCCGTTTGTCATGACACATTCATCATTGTCATATTGCTTAGCATGATCATGAAGTTGACATAGTATTTGTGGTAAAGCCACCGTTCATAATTCTTTCATACATGTCACTCTTGGTTCATTGCATATCCCGGTACACCGTCGGAGGCATTCATATAGAGTCATACTTTGTTCTAGTATCGAGTTGTAATCATTGAGTTGTAAATAAATAGAAGTGTGATGATCATCATTTTCTAGAGCATTGTCCCAAGTGAGGAATAAAAAAAAGGAGAGAAAGGCCATAAAAAAAGAGAAGGCCCATAAAAATGAGAGAAAAAGAGAGAAGGGACAATGTTACTATCCTTTACCACACTTGTGCTTCAAAGTAGCACCATAATCTTCATGATAGAGAGTCTCTTGTTTTGTCACTTTCATATACTAGTGGGAATTTTTCATTATAGAACTTGGCTTGTATATTCCAACAATGGGCCTCCTCAAGTGCCCTAGGTCTTCGTGAGCAAGCAAGTTGGATGCACACCCACTTAGTTTCTTTTGTTGAGCTTTCATACATTTATAGCTCTAGTGCATCCGTGGCATGGCAATCCCTACTCCTTGCATGAACATCAATCGATGGGCATCTCCATAGCTCATTGGTTAGCCTCGTTGATGTGAGACTTTCTCCTTTTTTGTCTTCTCCACATAACCCCCATCATTATACTCTATTCCACCCATAGTGCTATGTCCATGGCTCGCGCTCATGTATTGCGTGAAAGTTTATAGGTTTGAGATTACTAAAGTATGAAACAATTGCTTGGCTTGTCATCGGGGTTGTGCATGATGAGAGCATTCTTGTGTGACGAAAATGGAGCATGACTAAACTATATGATTTTGTAGGGATGAACTTTCTTTGGCCATGTTATTTTGAGAGGACATAATTGCTTAGTTAGTATGCTTGAAGTATTATTACTTTTATGTCAATATGAACTTTTATCTTGAATCTTTCGGATCTGAATATTCATACCACAATTAAGAAGAATTACATTGAAATTATGCCAAGTAGCATTCCACATCAAAAATTCTGTTTTTATCATTTACCTACTCGAGTACGAGCAGGAATTAAGCTTGGGGATGCTGATACGTCTCCAACGTATCTATAATTTTTGATTGTTCCATGCTATTATATTATCTGTTTTGGATGTTTATGGGCTTTATTAAACACTTATATATTACTTTTCGGACTAACCTATTGACCCAGAGCCCAGTGCCAGTTCCTGTTTTTTCCCTTGTTTCAGTGTTTCGAAGAAAAGGAATATCAAACGGAGTCGAAACGGAATGAAACCTTCTGGAGAAGTTATTTTTGGAAGGAAAGCCACCCGATAGACTTGGAGTGCACGCCAGGAAAGAAACGAGGGAGGCACGAGGCAGGGGGCGCGCCCTCCACCCTCGTGGGCCCCTCGTGGCTCCCCTGACGTACTTCTTTCACCTATATATACCAATATACCCTAAAAACTTCGGGGAACAGAATAGATCGGGAGTTCTGCCGCCGCAAGCCTTTGTAGCCACCAAAAACCAATCGGTACCCTGTTTCGGCACCATGCCGGAGGGGGGATCCCTCACCGGTGGCCATCTTCATCATCCCGACGCTCTCCATGACGAGGAGGGAGTAGTTCACCCTCGGGGTTGAGGGTATGTACCAGTAGCTATGTGTTTGATCTCTCTCTCTCTCTCGTGTTCTTGATTTGGCACGATCTTGATGTATCGCGAGCTTTGCTATTATAGTTGGATCTTATGTTTCTTCTCCCCCTCTACTCTCTTGTAACGGATTGAGTTTTCCCTTTGAAGTTATCTTATCGGATTGAGTCTTTAATGATTTGAGAACACTTGATGTATGTCTTGCGTGGGATAACCGTGGTGACAATGGGTTATTCTATTGATTCAGTTGATGTATGTTTTGGTGATCAACTTGCGGGTTCCGCCCATGAACCTATGCATAGGGGTTGGCACACGTTTTCGTCTTGATTCTCCGGTAGAAACTTTGGGGCACTCTTTGAGGTTCTATGTGTTGGTTGAATAGATGAATCTGAGATTGTGTGATACATATCGTATAATCATACCCACGGATACTTGAGGTGACATTGGAGTATCTAGGTGACATTATGTACGAACTCTAGGGCTATTTGTGACACTTATAGGAACAGCCCAATGGATTGATTGGAAAGAATAACTTTGAGGTGGTTTCGTACCCTACCATAATCTCTTCGTTTGTTCTCCGCTATTAGTGACTTTGGAGTGACTCTTTGTTGCATGTTGAGGGATAGTTATATGATCCAATTATGTTATTATTGTTGAGAGAACTTGCACTAGTGAAAGTATGAACCCTAGGCCTTGTTTCCTAGCATTGCAATACCGTTTACGCTCACTTTTATCGCTTGCTACCTTGCTGTTTTTATATTTTCATATTACAAAAACCTATATCTACCATCCATATTGCACTTGTATCACCCTCTCTTCGCCGAACTAGTGCACCTATACAATTTACCATTGTATTGGGTGTGTTGGGGACACAAGAGACTCTTTGTTATTTGGTTGCAGGGTTGCTTGAGAGAGACCATCTTCATCCTACGCCTCCCACGGATTGATAAACCTTAGGTCATCCACTTCAGGGAAACTTGCTACTGTCCTACAAACCTCTGCACTTGGAGGCCCAACAACGTCTACAAGAAGAAGGTTGTGTAGTAGACATCACCCCCCTGCCTCGTGCCCCCCTCGGGCACCGGCTCGCGTTGATTCTTCCGCCCATATTTTCCAAATATTCCAAAAATATTCTCCATCCGTTTTTGTCCCGTTTGGATTCCGTTTGATATGGGGTTTCTGCAAAACATAAAACTTGAAACAAACAGGAACTGGCACTGGGCACTGGATCAATATGTTAGTCCCAAAAATAGTATAAAAAGTTGCCAAAAGTATATGAAAGTTGTAGAATATTGGCATGGAACAATCAAAAATTATAGATACGACGGAGACGTATCATAGCACAGGCAAGAACCCCTTCTTTGCTTGATCCATTTTGAACTTCTTCAAAACTTTATCAAGGTATGTGCTTTGTGAAAGTCCAATTAAGCGTCTTGATCTATCTCTATAGATCTTGATGCCCAATATATAAGCAGCTTCTCCGAGGTCTTTCATTGAAAAATTCTTATTCAAGTATCCTTTTATGCTATTCAGAAATTCAGTATCATTTCCGATCAACAATATGTCATCCACATATAATATCAGAAATGCTAGAGAGCTCCCACTCACTTTCTTGTAAATACAGGCTTCTCCAAAAGTCTGTATAAAACCATATGCTTTGATCACACTATCAAAGCGTATATTCCAACTCCGAGAGGCTTTCACCAGTCCATAAATGGATCGCTGGAGCTTGCACACTTTGTTAGCACCTTTTGGATCGACAAAACCTTCTGGTTGCATCATATACAACTCTTCTTTAAGATATCCATTAAGGAATGCAGTTTTGACATCCATTTGCCAAATTTCATAATCATAAAATGCGGCAATTGCTAACATGATTCGGACGGACTTAAGCATCGCTACGGGTGAGAAGGTCTCATCGTAGTCAACTCCTTGAACTTGTCGAAAACCTTTTGCAACAAGTCGAGCTTTGTAGATAGTAACATTACCGTCAGTGTCAGTCTTCTTCTTGAAGATCCATTTATTCTCTATGGCTTGCTGATCATCGGGCAAGTCAACCAAAGTCTACACTTTGTTCTCATACATGGATCCCATCTCAGATTTCATGGCCTCAAGCCATTTTGCGGAATCTAGGCTCATCATCGCTTCCTCATAGTTCGTAGGTTCGTCATGGTCAAGTAACATGACTTTCATAACAGGATTACCATACCACTCTGGTGCGGATCTTACTCTGATTGACCTACGAGGTTTGGTAGTAACTTGATCTGAAGTTTCATGATCATCATCATTAGCTTCCTCACTAATTGGTGTAGGAATCACTGGAGCTGATTTCTGTGATGAACTACTTTCCAATAAGGGAGCAGGTACAATTACCTCATCAAGTTCTACTTTCCTCCTACTCACTTCTTTCGAGAGAAACTCCTTCTCTAGAAAGGATCCATTCTTAGCAACGAATATCTTGCCTTCGGATCTGTGATAGAAGGTGTATCCAACAGTCTCCTTTGGTTATCCTATGAAGACACATTTCTCCGATTTGGGTTCGAGCTTATCAGGTTGAAGCTTTTTCACATAAGCATCGCAGCCCCAAACTTTAAGAAATGACAACTTGGGTTTCTTGCCAAACCACAGTTCATAAGGTGTCATCTCAACGGATTTAGATGGTGCCCTATTTAACGTGAATGCACCGTCTCTAAAGCATAACCCCAAAACGATAGCGGTAAATCAGTGGGAGACATCATAGATCGCACCATATCAAGTAAAGTACGATTACGACATTCGTACACACCATTACGCTGTGGTGTTCCGGGTGGCGTGTGTTGTGAAACTATTCCGCATTGTTTCAAATGAAGACCAAACTCGTAACTCAAATATTCTCCTCCACGATCAGATCGCAGAAACTTTATTTTCTTGTTACGATGAATTTCCACTTCACTCTGAAATTCTTTGAACTTTTCAAATGTTTCAGACTTATGTTTCATCAAGTAGATATACCCATATCTGCTCAAATCATCTGCGAAGGTAAGAAAATAACGATATCCGTCGTGAGCATCAACACTCATCGGACCGCATACATCAGTATGTATTATTTCCAACAAGTCTGTTGCTCGCTCCATTGTTCCTGAGAACGGAGTCTTAGTCATCTTGCCCATGAGGCATGGGTCGCAAGCATCAAGTGATTCCAAAAGCCCATAAGCATGGAGTTTCTTCATGCGCTTTACACCAATATGACCTAAACGGCAGTGCCACAAATAAGTTGCACTATCATTATTAAACTTATATCTTTTGGCTTCAATACTATGAACATGTGTATAAAAATAGACCACTCATCAAGGGTGCATGACCATAAAAGATATTATTCATATAAATAGAACAACCATTATTCTCTGATTTAAATGAATAACCGTCTCGCATCAAACAAGATCCAGATATAATGTTCATGCTTAACGCTGGCACCAAATAACAATTATTCAGGTCTAAAACTAATCCCGAAGGTAGATGTAGAGGTAGCGTGCCGACGCCAATCACATCGACTTTGGAACCATTTCCCACGCGCATCGTCACCTCGTCCTTAGCCAATCTTCGCTTAATCCGTTGCCCCTGTTTTGAGTTGCAAATATTAGCAACAGAACCAGTATCAAATACCCAGGCGCTATTGCGAGCATTAGTAAGGTACACATCAATAACATGTATATCAAATATACCTTTCACTTTGCCATCCTTCTTCTCCGCCAAATACTTGGGGCAGTTCCGCTTCCAGTGACCAGTCCCTTTGCAGTAGAAGCACTCAGTCTCAGGCTTAGGTCCAGACTTGGGCTTCTTCACTTGAGCAGTAACTTGCTTACCGTTCTTCTTGAAGTTCCCCTTCTTCCCTTTACCTTTTTTCTTGAAACTGGTGGTCTTGTTGACCATCAACACTTGATGCTTGATACGTCTCCAACGTATCTATAATTTATGAAGTATTCATGCTATTATATTATCTGTTTTGGATGTTTATGGGCTTTATTAAACACTTTTATATTATTTTTGGGGCTAACCTATTAACCTAGAGCCCAGTGCCAGTTTCTGTTTTTCCCTTGTTTCAGTGTTTCGCAGAAAAGGAATATCAAACGGAGTCCAAACGGAATGAAAGCTTCGGGAGCGTGATTTTTGGAACGAACGTGATCCAGGAGACTTGGAGTTGAAGTCAAGGAAGCTTCGAGGTGGCCACGAGGCAGGAAGGCGCGCCCGCCCCCTGGGCGCGCCCCCACCCTCGTGGCTCCCCTTACCGACTTCTTTCGCCTATATATATATCTGTATACCCTAAAAACATTGGGGAACAGAATAGATCGGGAGTTCCGCCGCCGCAAGCCTCTGTAGCCACCAAAAACCGATCGGGACCCTGTTCCGGCACCCTGCCGGAGGGGGGAAACCCTCACCGGTGGCCATCTTCATCATCCCGGCGCTCTCCATGATGAGGAGGGAGTGGTTCACCCTCAGGGCCGAGGGTATGTACCAGTAGCTATGTGTTTGATCTCTCTCTCTCTCTCTCTCTCGTGTTCTTGATTTGGCACGATCTTGATGTATCGTGAGATTTGCTATTATAGTTGGATCTTATGATGTTTCTCCCACTCTACTCTGTTGTAATGGATTGAGTTTTCCCTTTGAAGTTATCTTATTGGATTGAGTCTTGAAGGATTTGAGAACACTTGATGTATGTCTTGCATGTGCTTATCTGTGGTGACAATGGGATATTCACGTGATATACTTGATGTATGTTTTGGTGATCAACTTGCGGGTTCCGTGACCTTGGGAATCTATGCATAGGGGTTGGCACACGTTTTCGTCTTGACTCTCCGGTAGAAACTTTGGGGCACTCTTTGAAGTTCTTTGTGTTGGTTTGAATAGATGAATCCGAGATTGTGTGATGCATATCATATAATCATACCCACGGATACTTGAGTTGACATTGCAGTATCTAGGTGACATTAGGTTTTTGGTTGATATGTGTCTTAAGGTGTTATTCTAGTACGAACTCTTGAATAGATCGATCCGAAAGACTAACTTTGAGGTGGTTTCGTACCCTACAATAATCTCTTCGTTTGTTCTCCGCTATTAGTGACTTTGGAGTGACTCTTTGTTGCATGTTGAGGGATAGTTATATGATCTAATTATGTTATTATTGTTGAGAGAACTTGCACTAGTGAAAGTATGCACCCTGGGCCTTGTTTCCTAGCATTGCAATACCGTTTATGCTCACTTTTACCACTTGTTACCTTGCTGTTTTTATATTTTCGAATTACAAAAACCTTTATCTACCATCCATATTGCACTTGCACCATCTCTTCGCCGAACTAGTGCATCTATACAATTTACCATTGTATTGGGTGTGTTGGGGACACAAGAGACTCTTTGTTATTTGGTTGCAGGGTTGCTTGAGAGAGACCATCTTCAACCTACGCCTCCCACGGATTGATAAACCTTAGGTCATCCACTTGAGGGAAATTTGCTACTGACCTACAAACCTCTGCACTTGGAGGCCCAACAATGTCTACAAGAAGAAGGTAGCGTAGTAGACATCAAGCTCTTTTCTAGCACCGTTGCCGGGGAGGTGAGTGCTTGAAGGTATATCTTTAGATCTTGCAATCGAATCTTTTAGTTTCTTGTTTTATCACTAGTTTAGTTTATAAAAGAAAACTACAAAAAAATGGAATTGAGTTTGTCTCATACGCTTCATCTTTTTAATATCTTTCGTGAGAATGATGGAAAGGAAAATTGTACTCAAGTGCTAGAAGAAGAAATCTATAAAATGTTTGGCACTAGATCTTTGAATGATGAGCATGATTGCAATGTTGTTAGTATGAACTCTTTGAATATCCATAGTACTAATGATGATTGCACTAGTCATGATGAAAATGTCTCTTATAAGCATGTCGATTTCTATGGAGTGCATAGAGTTTGCAAATACATACCAAAAAGGGAAGATAGATTTTGTAAGAGGCATAAGTATTTAGAAACCAAATGGTTGCAAGAAAGGCTAGATGTTTGTGCTGAAAAATTAAATTTTCTTAGCCGTACTTGTGAACTTTGCAATGAACGTGATCATTTCAGTACCCAATGCAAATTGTTTCATGATCGTATCGTGTCCAAAAATTGTGATGACTTGATTTCCCTTGCACATCATAATGAACTTAGTTTGCTCTTGGGTTACGAAGAAATGAAACGTATAACTAAGGTTATTCCAGAATTTGCCCTCGATAGAGTTCTTGATTTTGATCTAGAGGAAATTTATATGTATTGTGCGGTGAATTGCATTGAAAATCCTTATATTGCCAATTACATAAAGAAAATAAAACAAATAGTGGGTGAAGAGAATACTAATGAAAGGGAAGAGGCTTCCCAATATCCTCCTATTATTTCTTATGATGAAGCAGGTAACGAGGAGGAGCCTTCTATTCAACCAATCTCATCAATAAGGAGCTCAAAAGGGAGAGTTAAACCCACACATGATGTGAAGAAGAAAAAGAAAAGACGGAGAAGCAAAGGTAGAAAGGTATCCCTCCCAAATGATGTTGCTCCTATTACTTATTGTGATGATGATAATTGCTATACTATGGTGCTATCCATACTATTAATGATGAGAGTGATTATGCTTATGATATGAAAAGACCCAAGCTTGGGGATGCTATGTTTGATGAGAATGACATGTTTGAGAATATATTTGCTTAAATTAATGTTTGTCCCAAGCTTGGGGATACTATGTTTAATGAAGATGATATTTTTACCCTCCCAAGTTTTGATATGCAAATTTGTTATGATGATAGCATGCCTCCTACTTATGATGACTATATTGATGAAAGTGGGTTTGGAAGAGTGTCAACTTTAGGAAGTAATGATCCCACTATTTTGGAGGGTGTAGAATCTTATAATATTTATGAAAGTGGATTTGGAGAGGTCATGACTTTATTTAGTGATGAATCCACTATTTCGGAAGAGGTTTTAATTGATTATGATGAGAACAAAGTTGCTACTTATGATGATTATTGTGATGAAACTTATGCTATAAAGAGTAGTGATGAATATATTTATAAAACTTGTCATGATTATGATTACCCTCTTTCTGAACACTACTCCTTTAATGTGGAAACAATTTATAGTATTCGAGTTTTTTATGATACTCCCACTATTCAGAATGAGAAGAATTTTGCTTATGTGGAGAGTAATAAAATTTCTATGCTTGTAGATCATGAAAAGAATGCTTTAGGTGCTGGTTATATTGTTGAATTCATTCATGATGCTACTGAAAATTATTATGAGGGAGGAATATATGCTTGTAGGAATTGCAATAATATCAAGTTTCCTCTCTATGTGCTTAAAGTTTTGAAGTTGTGCTTGTTTTGCCTTCCTATGCTAGTTGATTATTGCTCCCATAAGTTGTTTGCTCACAAAATCCCTATGCATAGGAAGTGGGTTAGACTTAATGTGCTAGTCATATTCTTCATGATGCTCTCTTTATGTTTCAATTCTTATCTTTTATGTGAGCATCATTGAAATCATCATGCCTAGCTAGGGGCGTTAAACGTTAGCGCTTGTTGGGAGGCAACCCAATTTTATTTTTGTTCCTTACTTTTTGTTCCTGTTTAGTAATAAATAATATATCTAGCCTCTGGTTAGATGTGGTTTTATATTTTAATTAGTGTTTGTGCCAAGTAAAACCTATAGGATCTTCTTGGGTGATAATTATTTGATCTTGCTGAAAATTCCAGAAACTTTCTGTTCACGAAAACAATTGTTAAAAATCACCAGAACGCGATAAAATACTGATTCCAATTGCAGAAGATCAATAAACAAATTATTTAGGTCTTCCTAGTTTGGTAGATTTTTCTGAGCTCCAGAAGTTTGTGTTAGTTACAGATTACTACAGACTGTTCTGTTTTTGACAGAGTAGTTTGTCATTTACTCGTGTGCTTCACTTATATCCTATGAGTAAATAGTTGAATGATTTTAATATAATAAATCTGAAATTATATATGTTTCATATGCTTATCCCATGGGGAGTAATGACTTCACATATAAGAAGTAGAGGTGGTAAATTTATTGAAGGTTAGCAAACATTGTATTGGTCACTTGAACAATTCATGAAAGAATATTGAAGGAAGAGAGATTTCACATATAAATATACTATCTTGGACATCTTTTTGTAATTGTGAGCACTCATTAAAATATAACATGCTAAAAGGTTGATGTTGTACAAGGACAACCAGTGCGCCCGAGCTCCGCCACCGTTGACCTTCGTCTCCTTCGTCGACTCCGGCCGCTGCATCACCCTGAACGGACCAGAACGCCGCGGCGCTCCTCCGCTGTCAACCATCGTCGGTAAGTCTCTCCCTTTCCTCTTCATAGATCTGTGTTAGGGTTTCTCTGTTCGTCGGTGTTCATCACCGTTCTTCCCTTTCTCCGCCCTAGATCACACGACTTTGATCTAAAAATAACACAGATCTCGCGCGGTAGCAATTTTAACACTTATTTTTAATATCAGACTATATCTTTCTTGCAATAGATCTCATCTGGGCACCCCCACTCTTCTGCTGCCGCCACCTTAGGTTTAGATTTTATTCCATTTTTCTGAATAACTGCAGATCCAATCTTATAGCTTCAATCTGTGAAACTTGTTTACCCCAACACTTAGTAAAATTTTGCTCTTGTCAGATCTTGAATACCAGTACGTGTCATGGCGGCTTACATGTCCGGCTTACAATTACTCATATATCATTAGTCCTCACTTAGGCCGCCATTTTGAATATATACTATAGCTGTTAATCTTGTGATTTCACCAACTGAATTGAACCGGCAAAATTTTCCTTTCCTTTAGGCTTTCTCTCTTCACAATGCCGCCAAAGACAGTCTATACATGCAATTGGGTTCCCTCCGTCGTCACTGAGGGTTCACTCAAAGACTTTGTCAAAATCGGGTACTTACCCACAAAGAATGCTATGCATTATCGTGCCCCTGAACCGGGCGAAGAAAGACCTCAACCAAAGGACGACAAAGTCATTGTATTCACTGATCATATGAACCGGGGCTTCTCACCACCCGGCTCTAAGTTTTTCCAAGATGTTCTGCACTTCTTCCAACTCCATCCTCAAGACATCGGACCCAACTCTGTGTCAAATATCTGCAACTTTCAAGTCTTCTGTGAAGTATACCTTCAAGAGGAGCCCAGCATCGACCTCTTTAGGGAATATTTTTATTTGAACCGCCAGAATGAATTCACGAACGGGCCCAGCTTGGAACTTGGCGGAATCTCGATTCAACGCAGAAGGGATGCCATCTTTCCTTATGCATGCCTGCCGAGTCACCCCAAGGATTGGAACCAGACGTGGTTTTAATGCAAAGATACCTCTCCAGCTGACGAGAATCCACTGCCGGGTTACCGTGCCGAGCGTTTGGACCCAAGGCACAATCTTCCTGAGAAACTTACCACTGCCGAACGGGCAAAACCTGCTCCTACCATTGCAAAGGTTAAAGCTCTGCTAGGAAACGGGTTAACTGGCATTGATTTGGTCAGGTGCTGGGTTTCTTGGCGGATCATACCCTTGAGTCGCCGCACCAGCTTAATGTGTACTTACACTGGTGGTGTAAAGGATCCACTGCGCCATAGTTCACTACAAAAAAAGACACATCCGTGACATTTTGGGCCGAACGAATTTTTTTCCTGTCATACTTATGACACTTCTATGACGATAATTGTGACAAAACCCGGTATCATCATAGATGTGGTGGGGTCCTACTTCTATGACAAAAAAATCATGATAGAAAATGGGCTTTTCGTCCTGGGCGGGCCGGAGACGCAGCTGCATGACATTCTTTGGTCCGTCCATGACGGAAAAAACCGTGGTAGAAGCGAGGGCGAGGAAAATATCGGGGTGTTCCTGGTTACGGTGGGTGGTCGAGGCCGAGCGATGCGCATTTCTCTCGTACACACACGCGCGTGCGTGCGAGGCGTTGGGCTCTAACTGAACCCGAGCGATTGCACTGCAGGCTACGCGTTACTGAACCCGAGCGATCGATCGACGGCTGTTAACTGAACCCGATCGAGCGATTCCTTCGCTACTGCTGCTAACTGAAGCCAATCGATGCTGCCTCTGGATGAACAGTGAGCGTTACTGGGGGGGTTGGATGAACAGTTCCCGGTGGGGGTGGATGAACATGACCCCGTGGTGTTGCCTCTGGATGAACAGGACCCCGATCGATCGAGCCGGTTGGGGCTAGATGAACAGGACCCCGTGGAGGGCAGGATGAATAGGACCACCCCGTGGAGGGCAAGATGAACAGTAGACGGTGGAGGGCTGGATGAATAGTAGCCCGTGGAGGGGTGGTCGAACAGGAGCCCGTGGAGAGGGCTGGTTGAACAGTAGCCGGTGGAGTAGCGCGCGGTGGAGGCTGGATGAACAGGAGCCCGTGGATGAACAGTCGCAGGTGGAGGATGGAGGAGGTCGACAGTGGATGAACAGTAGCCCGTGGAGGCTGGAGGGGGTCGACGGTGGAGATGAACAGTATCCTGTGGAGTCCCGTTTTGCGGTACGCCACACCCCTCCCGATGAACAGGACCCCCGTTTCGACCGTAGCACTCCAACACAAGTCTGTTTCCTCTGTTTTGCGGTACGCCACACCCCTCCCGATCGACAGGACCCCCGTTTCGACCGTAGGAGGTCTGTTTCCTCCGTTTTGTGGTACGCCAGTGAAGGAAATATGCCCTAGAGGCAATAATAAAGTTATTATTTATTTCCTTATATCATGATAACTGTTTATTATTCATGCTAGAATTGTATTAACCGAAAACATAATACATGTGTGAATACATAGACAAACAAAGTGTCACTAGTATGCCTCTACTTGACTAGCTCGTTAATTAAAGATGGTTATGTTACCTAACCATAGACATGAGTTGTCATTTGATTAACGGGATCACATAATTAGGAGAATGATGTGATTGACTTGACCCATTCCGTTAGCTTAGCACTCGATCGTTTAGTATTCTGCTATTGCTTTCTTCATGACTTATACATGTTCCTATAACTATGAGATTATTCAACTCCCGTTTACCGGAGGAACACTTTGTGTGCTACCAAACGTCACAACGTAACTGCGTGATTATAAAGGTGCTCTACAGGTGTCTCCGAAGGTACTTGTTGGGTTGGCGTATTTCGATATTAGGATTTGTCACTCCGATTGTCGGAGAGGTATCTCTGGGCCCACTCAGTAATGCACATCACTATAAGCCTTGCAAGCATTGTAACTAATGAGTTAGTTGCGGGATGATGTATTACGGAACGAGTAAAGAGACTTGCCGGTAACGAGATTGAACTAGGTATTGAGATACCGACGATCGAATCTCGGACAAGTAACATACCAATGACAAAGAGAACAACGTATGTTGTTATGCGGTTTGACCGATAAAGATCTTCGTAGAATATGTGGGAGCCAATATGAGCTTCCAGGTTCCACTATTCGTTATTGACCGAAGATGTGTCTCGGCCATGTCTACATTGTTCTCGAACCCGTAGGGTCCGCATGCTTAAAGTTCGATGACGGTTATATTATGAGTTTATGTGTTTTGATGTACCGAAGGTAGTTCGGAGTCCCGGATGAGATCGGGGACATGACGAGGAGTCCCGAAATGGTCGAGACGTAAATATCGATATATTGGACGACTATATTCGTACATCGGAAAGGTTCCGAGTGATTCGGGTATTTTTCAGAGTACCGAAGAGTTACGGGAATTCGCCGGGGAGTGTATGGGCCTTATTGGGCTTTAGGGGAAAGAGAGAGGAGAGGCTGCGTGCCCCCCAAAGGCCTAGTTGGAATTGGACTAGGGGGAGGGGCTGCGCCCCCTCCTTCCTTCTCTTCTCTCTCCCCTTTCCTTGACTCCTACTCCTACTACTTGGAAGGGGGGGGGGAATCCTACTCCCGGTGGGAGTAGGACTCCTCCTGGCGCGCCTCCTCCTGGCCGGCCACCTCTCCCTCCCTTGCTCCTTTATATACGGGGGCAGGGGGGCAACCCATAGACACAACAATTGATCTCTTGATCTCTTAGCCGTGTGCGGTGCCCCCCTCCACCATAATCCACCTCGATAATATCGTAGCGGTGCTTAGGCGAAGCCCTACGTCGGTAGAACATCATTATCGTCACCACACCGTCGTGCTGACGGAACTCTCCCTCAAAGCTCGGCTGGATCGGAGTTCGAGGGACGTCATCGAGCTGAACGTGTGCTGAACTCGGAGGTGCCGTGCGTTCGGTACTTGATCGGTCGGATCGTGAAGACGTACGACTACATCAACCGCGTTGTGCTAACGCTTCCGCTTATGGTCTACGAGGGTACGTGGACACACTCTCCCCTCTCGTTGCTATGCATCACCATGATCTTGCGTGTGCGTAGGAATTTTTTTGAAATTATTACGTTCCCCAACAGTGGCATCCGAGCCAGGTTTTATGCGTTGATGTAATATGCACGAGTAGAACACAAGTGAGTTGTGGGCGATATAAGTCATACTGCTTACTAACATGTCACACTTTGGTTCGGCGGTATTGTTGGATGAAGCGGCCCGGACCGACATTACGCGTACGCTTACGCGAGACTGGTTTTACCGCCGTGCTATGCACACATGTGACTAGCGGGTGTCAATTTCTCCAACTTTAGTTGAACTGAGTGTGGCTACGCCCGGTCCTTGCGAAGGTTAAAACAGCACCAACTTGACAAACTATTGTTGTGGTTTTGATGCGTAGGTAAGAACGGTTCTTGCTCAGCCCGTAGTAGCCACGTAAAACATGCAACAACAAAGTAGAGGACGTCTAACTTGTTTTTGCACGGCATATTGTGATGTGATATGGTCAAGGCATGATACTATATTTTATTGTATGAGATGATCAAGTTTTGTTACCGAGTTATCGGCAACTGGCAGGAGCCATATGGTTGTCGCTTTATTATATGCAATGCAATCGCTGAAGGAAATATGCCCTAGAGGCAATAATAAAGTTATTATTTATTTCCTTATATCATGATAAATGTTTATTATTCATGCTAGAATTGTATTAACCGGAAACATAATACTTGTGTGAATACATAGGCAAAGAGAGTGTCACTAGTATGCCTCCACTTGACTAGCTCGTTGATCAAAGATGGTTATGTTTCCTAGCCATAGACATGAGTTGTCATTTGATTAACGGGATCACATCATTAGGAGAATGATGTGATTGACTTGACCCATTCCGTTAGCTTAGCACTCGATCGTTTAGTATGTTGTTATTGCTTTCTTCATGACTTATACATGTTCCTATGACTATGAGATTATGCAACTCCCGTTTACCGGAGGAACATTTTGTGTGCTACCAAACGTCACAACGTAACTGGGTGGTTATAAAGGTGCTCTACAGGTGTCTCCGAAGGTACTTGTTGGGTTGGCGTATTTCGAGATTAGGATTTGTCACTCCGATTGTCGGAGAGGTATCTCTGGGCCCTCTCGGTAATGCACATCACTTAAGCCTTGCAAGCATTGCAACTAATCAGTTAGTTGTAGGATGATGTATTACGGAACGAGTAAAGAGACTTGCCGGTAACGAGATTGAACTAGGTATTGAGATACCGACGATCGAATCTCGGGCAAGTAACATACCGATGACAAAGAGAACAACGTATGTTGTTATGCGGTCTGACCGATAAAGATCTTCGTAGAATATGTGGGAGCCAATATGAGCATCCAGGTTCCGCTATTGGTTATTGACCGGAGATGTGTCTCGGTCATGTCTACATAGTTCTCGAACCCGTAGGGTCCGCACGCTTAACGTTTCGATGACAGTTATATTATGAGTTTATATGTTTTGATGTACCGAAGGTTGTTCGGAGTCCCGGATGTGATCATGGACATGACGAGGAGTCTCGAAATGGCCGAGACATGAAGATTGATATATTGGAAGCCTATATTTGGATATCGGAAGTGTTCCGGGTGAAATCGGGATTTTACCGGAGTACCGAGGGGTTACCAGAACCCCCCGGGGGCTTCATGGGCCATAGTGGGCCTTTGTGGAGAAGAGGACAGGCGGCCAAGGCAGGGCCGCGCGCCCCTCCCCCTAGTCCGAATAGGACAAGGAGAGGGGGGCGACGCCCCCTTTCCTTCCTCTCTCCCTCCTCTTTCCCCTCCACTCCTAATCCAACTAGGAAAAGGGAGGGAGTCCTACTCCTAGTGGGAGTAGGACTCCACCTGGCGCGCCCCTCCTGGCCGGCCGCACCTCCCCCCTTGCTCCTTTATATACGGGGGCAGGGGGAACCCTAGAGACACAACAATTGATCGTTTGATCTTTTAGCCGTGTGCGGTGCCCCCCTCCACCATAGTCCACCTCGATAATACTGTAGCGGTGCTTAGGCGAAGCCCTGCATCGGTAGAACATCATCATCGTCACCACACCGTCGTGCTAACGAAACTCTCCCTCAACACTCGGCTGGATCGGAGTTCGAGGGACGTCATCGGGCTGAACGTGTGCTGAACTCGGAGGTGCCGTGCGTTCGGTACTTGATCGTTCGGATCGTGAAGACGTACGACTACATCAACCGCGTTCTGCTAACGCTTCCGCTTTCTATCTACGAGGGTACATGGACAACACTCTCCCCTCTCGTTGCTATGCATCACCATGATCCTGCGTGTGCGTAGGAATTTTTTTGAAATTACTGCGTTCCCCAACAATCGCCCTGTAATTGCTTTACTTTATCACTAAGCGGTAGCGATAGTCGTAGAAGCAATAGTTGGCGAGACGACAACGATGCTACGATGGAGATCAAGGTGTCGCGCCGGTGACGATGGTGATCATGATGGTGCTTCAGAGATGGAGATCACAAGCACAAGATGATGATGGCCATATCATACCACTTATATTGATTGCATGTGATGTTTATCTTTATGCATCTTATTCTGCTTAGATCGACGGTAGCATTATAAGATGATCTCTCACTAAATTATCAAGGTATAAGTGTTCTCCCTGAGTATGCACCGTTGCGAAAGTTCTTCGTGCTGAGACACCACGTGATGATCGGGTGTGATAGGCTCTACGTTCAAATACAACGGGTGCAAAACAGTTGCACACGCGGAATACTCAGGTTAAACTTGACGAGCCTAGCATATAACAGATATGGCCTCGAAACACTGAGACCGAAAGGTCGAGCGTGAATCATATAGTAGATATGATCAACATAGTGATGTTCACCATTGAAACTACTCCATCTCACGTGATGATCGGACATGGTTTAGTTGATATGGATCACGTGATCACTTAGAGGATTAGAGGGATGTCTATCTAAGTGGGAGTTCTTAAGTAATATGATTAATTAAACTTTAATTTATCATGAACTTAGTCCTGGTAGTATTAGCATATGTATGTTGTAGAGCAATAGCTCGCGATGTTGCTCCCCGTTTAATTTTTATATGTTCCTAGAGAAAACTAAGTTGAAAGATGTTAGTAGCAATGATGCGGATTGGATCCGTGATCTGAGGTTTATCCTCATTGCTGTACAGAAGTATTATGTCCTTGATGCACCGCAAGGTGACAGACCTATTGCAGGAGCAGATGTAGACGTTATGAACGTTTTGACAAAAGCTCGGTATGATGACTAATTGATAGTTAAGTGCACCATGCTTTACGGCTTAGAACCGGGACTTCAAAAATGTTTTGAACGCCACGGAGCATATAAGATGTTCCAAGAGTTGAAATTGGTATTTCATACTCATGCCCGTGTCGAGAGGTATGAGACCTCTGACAGTACTTTGCCTATAATATGGAGGAGAATAGCTCAAGCAGTGAGCATGTGCTCAGATTGTCTGGGTACTACAATCGCTTGAATCAAGTGGGAGTTAATCTTCCAGATAAAATAGTGATTGACAGAATTCTCTAGTCACCATCACCAAGTTAGTAGAACTTCGTGATGAACTATAATATGCAAGGGATGACGAAAACAATTCCCAAGCTCTTCGCGATGCTAAAATCGGCGAAGGTAGAAATCAAGAAAAACATCAAGTGTTGATGGTTGACAAGACCACTAGTTTCAAGAGAAAGGGCAAAGGGAAGAAGGGGAACTTCAAGAAGAATGGCAAGCAAGTTGCTGCTCAAGTGAAGAAGCCCAAGTCTGGACCTAAGCCTGAGACTAAGTGCTTCTACTGCAAAGGGATTGGTCACTAGAAGCGGAACCACCCCAAGTATTTGGCAGATAAGAAGGATGGAAAAGTGAACAAGCTATATTTGATATACATGTTATTGATGTGTACCTTACTAGTGTTTTTAGTAGCCCCTGGGTATTTGATACTTGTTCGGTTGCTAAAAAATTAGTAACTCGGAACAGGAGTTACAGGATAAACAGAGACTAGTTGAGGGTGAAGTGACGATGTGTGTTGGAAGTGGTTCCAAGATTGATATGATCATCATCGCACACTCCCTATACTTTCGGGATTAGTGTTGAACGTAACTAAGTGTTATTTGGTGTTTGCGTTGAGCATAAATATGATTTGATCATGTTTATTGCAATACGGTTATTCATTTAAGTTAGAGAACAATTGTTGTTCTGTTTACATGAATAAAACCTTCTATGGTCATACACACCAACGAATATGGTTTGTTGGATCTCGATCGTAGTGATACACATATTCATAATATTGAAGCCAAAAAGATGCAAAGTTAATAATGATAGTGCAACTTATTTGTGGCACCGCCGTTTAGGTCATATTCATGTAAAGCGCATGAAGAAACTCCATGCTGATGGGCTTTTGGAATCACTTGATTATGAATCACTTGATGCTTGCGAACCATGCCTCTTGGGCAAGATGACTAAAACACCGTTCTCCGGAACAATGGAGCAAGCAACAGATTTGTTGGAAATCATACATACTGATGTATGTGGTCCGATGAATATTGAGGCTCGCAACGGGTATCATTATTTTCCGACCTTCACAGATGATTTGAGCAGATATGGGTATATCTACTTAATGAAACAAAAGTCTGAAACATTTGAAAAGTTCATATAATTTCAGAGTGAAGTGGAAATCATCGTAACAAGAAAATAAAGTTTCCACGAACTGATCGTGGAGAAGAATATTTGAGTTACGAGTTTGGTCTTCATTTGAAACAATGCAGAATAGTTTCGCAACTCACGCCACCTGGAACACCACAATGTAATGGTGTGTCCGAACGTCAAAACCGTACTTTATTGGATATAGTTCAATCTATGATGTTTCTTACCGATTTATCACTATAGTTTTGGGGTTATGCATTAGAGACAGCTGCATTCACGTAAAAAAAGGGCGCCATCTAAATTCGTTTTGAGACGACACCGTATGAACGGTGCTTTGGCAAGAAACCAAAGTTGTCATTTCTTAAAGTTTGGGGTTGCGATGCTTATAAGAAAAAAGTTTCATCCTGATAAGCTCAAACCCAAATCGGAGAAATGTGTCTTCATAGGATACCCAAAGGAGACAGTTGGGTACACCTTCTATCACAGATCCGAAGGAAGATATTCTTTGCTAAGAATGGATCCTTTCTAGAGAAGGAGTTTCTCTCGAAAGAAGTGAGTGGGAGGAAAGTAGAACTTGATGAGGTAACTGTACCTGCTCCCTTATTGGAAAGTAGTTCATCACAGAAATCTGTTCCTGTGACTACTACACCAATTAGTGAGGAAGCTAATGATGATGATCATGTAACTGCAGATCAAGTTACTACCAAACCTCGTAGGTAAACCAGAGTGAGATCCGCACCAGAGTGGTACGGTAATCCTGTTTTGGAGCTCATGTTACTTGACCATGACGAACCTACGAACTATGAGGAAGCAATGGTCAGCCCAGATTCCGCAAAATGGCTTGAGGCCATGAAATCTGAGATGGGATCCATGTATGAGAACAAAGTGTGGACTTTGGTTGACTTGCCCGATGATTGGCAGGCCATCAAGAATAAATGGATCTTCAAGAGGAAGACGGACGCTGATAGTAGTGTTACTATCTACAAAGCTAGAATTGTCGCAAAAGGTTTTTCGACAAGTTCAAGGTGTTGACTACGATGAGAGTTTCTCACTCGTACCTATGCTTAAGTCTGTCCGAATCATGTTAGCAATTGTCGCATTTTATGAAATCTGACAAATGGATAAACAAAACTGCATTCCTTAATGGATTTATTAAAGAAGAGTTGTATATGATGCAACCAAAAGGTTTTGTCCATCCTAAAGGTGCTAACAAAATATGCAAGCTCCAGCGATCCATCTATGGACTGGTGCAAGCATCTCGGAGTTGGAATATACGCTTTGATAAGTGATCAAAGGATATAGTTTTATACAGACTTGCGGTGAAGCCTGTATTTACAAGAAAGTGAGTGGGAGCACTACAACATTTCTGATAAGTATATGTGAATGACATATTGTTGATCGAAAATAATGTAGAACTATTCTGCAAAGCATAAAGGAGTGTTTGAAAGGAGTTTTTCAAAGAAAGACCTCGGTGAAGTTGCCTACATATTGAGCATCAAGATCTATAGAGATAGATCAAGACGCTTGATAAGTTTTTTCAATGAGTACATACCTTGACAAGTTTTTGAAGTAGTTCAAAATGGAACAGTCAGTTCTTGCCTGTGTTACAAGGTGTGAAATTGAGTAAGACTCA
This sequence comes from Aegilops tauschii subsp. strangulata, assembly GCF_002575655.3. Lineage (NCBI taxonomy): Eukaryota > Viridiplantae > Streptophyta > Magnoliopsida > Poales > Poaceae > Aegilops > Aegilops tauschii. The sequence goes on along the minus strand of NC_053036.3, from coordinate 32,679,434 downwards.
AAGCCCGACCACGGCAGAAGATAGAAAGAGAATTAAAGTCAATCCCTATGCCTTGGCCATAGGTTCTATAAAGTATGCCATGCTGTGTACCAGATCTATTGTATACCCTACACTGATTTTTGCAAGGGAGTACAATAGTGATCTAGGAGTAGATCACTGGACAGCGGTCAAAATCCTTAGTGGAATAAGGATATGTTTCTCGATTATGGAGGTGACAAAAAGGTTCATCGTAAAGGGTTACGTCGATGCAAATTTTGATACTGATCCAGATGACTATAAGTCTCAATCTGGATACATATTGAAAGTGGGAGCAATTAGCTAGAGTAGCGCCGTGCAGAGCATTGTAGACATAGAAATTCGTAAAATACTTACGGATCTGAATGTGGCAGACCCGTTGACTAAAATTATCTCAGAATCAAAACATGATCACACCTTAGTACTCTTTGGGTGTTAATCGCATAGCGATGTGAACTAGATTATTGACTCTAGTAAACCCTTTGCGTGTTGGTCACATAGAGATGTGAACTATGGGTGTTAATCACATGGTGATGTGAATTATTGATGTTAAATCACATGGCGATGTGAACTAGATTATTGACTCTAGTGCAAGTGGGAGACTGAAGGAAATATGCCCTAGAGGAATTAATAAAGTATTAGATATTTCCTTATATCATGATAAATGTTTATTATTCATGCTAGAATTGTATTAACCGGAAACATAATACATGTGTGAATACATAGACAAACAGAGTGTCACTAGTATGCCTCTACTTGACTAGCTCGTTAATCAAAGATGGTTATGTTTCCTAGCCATAGACATGAGTTGTCATTTGATTAACGAGATCACCTCATTAGGAGAATGACGTGATTGACTTGACCCATTCCGTTAGCTTAGCACTCGATCGTTTAGTATGTTGCTATTGCTTTCTTCATGACTTATACATGTTCCTATGACTATGAGATTATGCAACTCCCGTTTGCCGGAGGAACACTTTGTGTGCTACCAAACGTCACAACGTAAATGGGTGATTATAAAGGTGCTCTACAGGTGTCTCCAAAGGTACTTGTTGGGTTGGCGTATTTCGAGATTAGGATTTGTCACTCCAATTGTCGGAGAGGTATCTCTGGGCCCACTCGGTAATGCACATCACTATAAGCCTTGCAAGCATTGTGACTAATGAGTTAGTTGCGGGATGATGTGTTACGGAACGAGTAAAGAGACTTGCCGGTAACGAGATTGAACTAGGTATCGAGATACCGACGATCAAATCTCGGGCAAGTAACATACCGGTGACAAAGGGAACAACGTATGTTGTTATGCGGTCTGACCGATAAAGATCTTCGTAGAATATGTGGGAGCCAATATGGGCATCCAGGTCCCGCTATTGGTTATTGACCGCAGACGTGTCTCGGTCGTGTCTACATAGTTCTCGAACCCGTAGGGTCCGTACGCTTAACGTTACGATGACAGTTTTATTGAGTTTTGATGTACCGAAGGAGTTCGGAGTCCCGGATGAGATCGGGGATATGACGAGGAGTCTCGAAATGGTCGAGACGTAAAAATCGATATATTGGACGACTATATTCGGACTTCGGAAAGGTTCCGAGTGATTCGGGTATTTTTCGGAGTACCGGAGAGTTACAGGAATTCGTATTGGGCTTTAATGGGCCATACGGGAAAGGAGAGAAAGGCCTCAAAAGGTGGCCGCACCCCTCCCCATGGTCTGGTCCGAATTGGACTAGGGAAGGGGGGCGCACCCTTCCTTCTTTCTCCTTCCCCCTTCCCTTCTCCTACTCCCACAAGGAAAGGAGGAGTCCTACTCCCGGTGGGAGTAGGACTTCCCCCTATGGCGCGCCTCTCCCCTTGGCCGGCTGCCTCCCCTTGCTCCTTTATATACGGGGGCAGGGGGCACCCCAGAGACACAACAATTGATCCTTGAGATCTCTTAGCCGTGTGCGGTGCCCCCCTCCACCATATTACACCTCGATAATACCGTTGCGGAGCTTAGGCGAAGCCCTGCGTCGGTGGAACATCATCATCGTCACCACGCCGTCGTGCTGACGAAACTCCCCCTCAACACTCGGCTGGATCGGAGTTCGAGGGACGTCATCGAGCTGAACGTGTGTAGAACTCGGAGGTGCCGTACGTTCGGTACTTGATCGGTCGGATCGTGAAGACGTACGACTACATCAACCGCGTTGTGATAACGCTTCCGCTGTCGGTCTACGAGGGTACGTGGACAACACTCTCCCCTCTCGTTGCTATGCATCACCATGATCTTGCGTGTGCGTAGGAAATTTTTGAAATTACTACGTTCCCCATCAGTTCCCCTTTCTTCCCTTTGTCCCTTTACTTGAAACTAGTGGTCTTGTTAACCATCAACACTTGATGCTCTTTCTTGATTTCTACCTTCGTCGATTTCAGCATCGCGAAGAGCTCGGGAATTACTTTCGTCATCCCTTGCATACTATAGTTCATCACGAAGTTCTACTAACTTGGTGATGGTGACTAGAGAATTCTGTCAATTACTATCTTATCTGGAAGATTAACTCCCACTTGATTCAAGCAATTGTAGTACCCAGACAATCTGAGCACATGCTCACTGGTTGAGCTATTCTCCTCCATCTTGTAGGCAAAGTACTGTCAGAGGTCTCATACCTCTCGACACAGGCATGAGTATGAAATACCAATTTCAACTCTTGGAACATCTTATATGCTCCGTGGCGTTCAAATGGCTTGAACTAGGTATTGAGATACCGACGATCGAATCTCGGACAAGTAACATACCAATGACAAAGGGAACAACGTATGTTGTTATGCGGTTTGACCGATAAAGATCTTCGTAGAATATGTGGGAGCCAATATGAGCATCCAGGTTCCGCTATTGGTTATTGACCGGAGACGTGTCTCGGTCATGTCTACATTGTTCTCGAACCCGTAGGGTCCGCACGCTTAAAGTTCGATGACGGTTATATTATGAGTTTATGTGTTTTGATGTACCGAAGGTAGTTCGGAGTCCCGGATGAGATCGGGGACATGACGAGGAGTCTCGAAATGGTCGAGGCGTAAAGATCGATATATTGGACGACTATATTCGGACATCAGAAAGGTTCCGGGTGATTCGGGTATTTTTCGGAGTACCGGAGAGTTACGGGAATTCGCCGGGGAGTATATGGGCCTTATTGGGCTTTAGGGGAAAGAGAGAGCAGAGGTTGCGCACCCCCCAAAGGCCCAGTCCGAATTGGACTAGGGGGAGGGGTTGCGCCCCCTCCTTCCTTCTCTTCTCTCTCCCCTTTCCTAGACTCCTACTCCTACTACTTGGAAGGGGGGAATCCTACTCCCGGTGGGAGTAGGACTCCTCCTGGCGCGCCTCCTTCTGGCCGGACGCCTCTCCCTCCCTTGCTCCTTTATATACGGGGGCAGGGGGCACCCCATAGACACAACAATTGATCTCTTGATCTCTTAGCCGTGTGCGGTGCCCCCCTCCACCATAATCCACCTCGATAATATCGTAGCGGTGCTTAGGCGAAGCCGTGCGTCGGTAGAACATCATCATCATCACCACGCCGTCGTGCTGATGGAACTCTCCCTCAAAGCTCGGTCGTATCGAAGTTCGAGGGACGTCATCGAGCTGAACGTGTGCTGAACTCGGAGGTGCCATGCGTTCGGTACTTGATCGGTCGGATCGTGAAGACGTACGACTACATCAACCGCGTTGTGCTAACGCTTCTGCTTTCGGTCTACGAGGGTACGTGGACACACTCTCCCCTCTCGTTGCTATGCATCACCATGATCTTGCCTGTGCGTAGGATTTTTTTTTGAAATTACTACGTTCCCCAACAACCAGACCCCTCCCGATGAACAGGACCCCGTTTCGAATGTGGCCGGTCGAACACAAGGCCGTTTCCTCCGTTCTGTGGTACGCCAGGCCTCGTTTCCATCGGCTGTTCCATCCAAGCCCTCCCGATGAACACGACGACGCATTCTGTTCTGACCCATCCGGTTGGCGCCCCATGAACACGACGACGACGTTGTTTCTCCGTTCCGACCCAGCCACGTACACGAGCCCTGGTCGTACGTATGCGCGAGTAGGCGTTCGAGACCCTGCCCGTATGTATGTACGTGGTCATATTTTCTTTCTTGCACATTGGACGTTGTACGTACGTGTACATGCTATGTGCGCGCCTCTACTACGACACGTGCGCGCCTCTACATCAACCAGTATGTACGTACACGTTCGCGACCAGAATGACAATGCTACGTACGCTTCGACCAGGTGGGTCCCGACTGTCAGGCACTTCCTTGCGTGTGAAGATGTAGCTGGTGGGTCCCAGCAGTCAGGGGGGCGAATCGTTTTTTTTTGCCCGGACGCACTTCCTTGCGTGCGAAGATGTAGCTGGTGGGTCCCAGCAGTAAGGGGGAAACTTTTTTCACGAAATACGGTGGCCTGTCTGGTGGGTCCCTGATGTCAGGTGGAGGAATCATTATTTTCCGCGTAATAAGGAGGCACTTCCTTGCTGCCGTCGTGGACCCAGCTGTCAGCCTCTCCACGTATAGTCCACGTCCGATGGAAGCCGTTCCTTGACCACGCTGACCACGCCGCGCCGAGAGCACCAGGGCGGTGGACGACGGCGAGGCCTAGGAAGGGGACGACGCGGAGCCGGGGAAGATGCGGCAGTGGAAGCCCGCGCGGAGAGGAGTACGAGGGTTCACTGGTTCGGCTGCGGTGTGAGGCTGCCGTCGCCGCAAGGCCTGGCCAGTGGTGGGAATAGTAGGGGGCGGTGAGGCCTCTGTGGCAGCACAGCTGGCCACGGGAGGCAGGAGCATGCGGCACGACCGGCGCTGCTTTGGGCGGCTCGAGCAACAAGACCAGAGGTTGAAGAAGCACTACGGCCATTGGATGGACATCGTACGGTCACTGGAGCTAGAATCGTTCATATTAACTAAGTTGACAAAGCACTCCGTCCCCATCAACTTAGTAGGCTCACAAGTCAGCCTCCCACCAAGGTGGGTCCCAACCAGTAGGGGGAGTATTCATTTTTTTGTGCATAATAAGGAGGCACTTCCGGTGGGTCCGAGCTGACAGCGGGGGGAACGTTTTTTCGCGCAATACGATGGCTCGTCCGGTGGGTCCCAGCAGTCAGGGGGAAACTTTTTTTCGCGAAATACGGTGGCCCGTCCGGTGGGTCCCTGATGTCAGGTGGAGGAATCATTATTTTCCGCGTAATAAGGAGGCACTTCCTTGCTGCCGTCGTGGACCCAGCTGTCAGCCTCTCCACGTACAGTCCACATCTGATGGAAGCTGTTCCTTGACCACGTTGACCACGCCACGCCGAGAGCACCAGGGCGGTGGACGACGACGAGGCCTAGGAAGGGAACGACGCGGAGCCGGGGAAGACGCGGTAGTGGAAGCCCGCGCGGAGAGGGGTACGAGGGTTCACTGGTTTGGCTGCGGTGTGAGGCTGCCGTCGCCGCAGGGCCTGGCCAGTGGTGGGAATAGTAGGGGGCGGTGAGGCCTCTGTGGCAGCACAGCTGGCCACGGGAGGCAGGAGCATGCGGCACGACCGGCGCTGCTTTGGGCGGCTCGAGCAACAAGACCAGAGGTTGAAGAAGCACTACGGCCGTTGGATGGACATCGTACAGTCACTGCAGCTAGAATCATTTATACTGACTAAGTTGACAAAGCCCTTGGTACGCGTCAACTTAGTAGGCCCACAGGTCAGCTTCCGAAACGGTGCGCCCCAGATGTCAGGGGGAGGAATCATTTTTTGGGTGGGTGAAGATAGAATATCCGAGGTTGAAGAAGAAGCACGGCATCCGTTGGATGGACATCCAACGGCCACTGCTGCTAGAACCGTGTGTTGACTATAAGTTGACAAAGCCTTGCATACGCGTCAACTCTTTTTTTTTGAGGGACGCGTCAACTTAGTAAGGCCACAAGTGTGTGGCAGAGAACTTATAGCCCATTTGTGATTTGTAAGAATGTGCAGCCAATTTTTGAATTCTAATGGAATTTACTACAGCCCATTTACAGTTTTGTTAAAAGTACAGCCCATTTCAACCAACCGTTCAAAAAAGAATTCAATAAAATTTCCCACATTTTGATGGGATCCAAAATATTTTTATCCCGAAATTTCTAGTCAGATTAAATACAATTTTAATATAAATTTATATTATGTAAAAATCCAACGAAACATTGCACTCACAACAATTAATGAAATTAAAATTTTCAATATCCAAAAATAATATTTTATAAAGTAATTACGTGTTTGGTGCATTTTTTATAGTTACTGCCCAGTTTTTATAATTACATCCCATTTATTATTTCTTAAAGCCCATTTTCTTGTTAAGCCTAATGCATCCCTCCTAGGAAAGATTTGCAGCCCAGCGGGACGGAGAATAACAACTTGACCTTGCCTGGGTATTCCTAAAAAAAAGTATAGCTAGACTAGCCATTTTCAGCTTGAAAAAAATTAATATTTGGGCTGGATATCTGGCCTGGGCTAGATGGGCCATAGCCCGCCCAGTTAATAGCTACAACGATGTTTTCGTTGTTGTTCAGAGGAGACAAATTAATATCTGGGCTAAACATCGCTCAAGAAAAACTCTGCAGTGCTCACACCTCAAAAACACAAATACTGCTCGAGCTGCTTGGTCCCAGCTGTCGGCCGCTTCTTATGCAATTCTCTCATTTATTGACTACATAGGTTGACAATGGTGTGGGACCGTGATGTCAGGAAACCGGGAGGAAGCAAAAAAAATTATAGTTTTATATACTAATAAGGAGGCACTTGCTGTCATCCTCTCCAAGTAAAGTCATCTCCTCATCCTCATGTCCGTTGACCATGTTGACAACGCGAGACGGCGGCGCCACGGCGAGCGCAACAACTCGAAGGACGACGGAGAGGGCCTCGCGGGCCCTACGGATGGTCTGATACAACGCCCGCTGCTCATTCGGGAAGCCAGGATCATAGGGCCACCTGTCTGCGACGGCATTGTCGTTCGCTTGTTCACCGGTGCTCGTTGAGGAGACGGAGGTTACAACACAAGTCCTCCTGTGCTGGTAACTCTTCCGCCATTAGGGCATCGAAGTGCGGCCGCACCTGCTCTATGGTGAACACGGCATGAACCGGCTTGGACAGTGGCGCCGACTCCTGGTCGGAAGCTACGTCCATCGTCTGATTGTCGTCGCTCAGCTCGGTGAGGTAGCTGGCGAGCCAACATGTCCGGCTGCTGGACCGACCCGCTGCCAAGCACAAGTCTGACTATGTGTGATGCATTAATCGCAAACGGTGGTGTAAAAAACCGTCAAAAAAGGTGCAAAACTTTGCGATGGCGGAGCCATCAAACATGGTTCAGATTTTAGTTGTGTGTGGGATGCAGGACACACGGTTAATCCATTCAAACTGTCTGCGATGAGGAGAACCACAGAAACGAGCAGCCATAACAATCTGTGTGCGATGCAGGACACACGGTTAATCCATTCGAACTGTTTGCGATGAGGTAGAACAACAGAAACGGGCAGCCATATCAATGTGTGTGCGATATATGGCATACGGTTAACTCGGACGAACTGTTTTTTATTAGGGAACACAACAGAAACGGTTCAACTTAACAAGATGTGTGTGATATGCGGCATACAGTTCACATGGATGAACTGTTTGCGGTGAGCCAAAAGAACACAAACGAGTCGTGTAAACAAGATGTGTGTGATACGTGGCAAACAGCCGACTCGGATTTGCGATGAGAAATTACAATACAGACGGTCAATACCGTTACTTCGTATGCGATTATGTGTGTACAAAAAACTTTGAAAAATGCAAACTAGTTGCTTGTGGACTTGCGGTGGCGGAGTATCGCACACGATGCGTCTGCGAGTACTCGTGTGCGATGATTAGTATGTTACACATGCGTTTCCTTATGTTAACATGTGTGTGAATTTGCAATATGGACAGTTAATATGCAAATGCCCTCTGGACATTGGGCACCGCTTAAACTCAATGAACTGTGTACGATACTAATACTTTCCATGAAAATTTATGAACTTGGGTAACAACATTTGAGTAACATATATATAGTGGTTACATTCGACAAAAGGAGGATCTTGAAGGAAATATGCCCTAGAGGCAATAATAACGTTATTATTTATTTCCTTATTTCATGATAAATGTTTATTATTCATGCAAGAATTGTATTAACCGGAAACTTGATACATGTGTGAATACATAGACAAAAAGAGTGTCACTAGTATGCCTCTACTTGACTAGCTCGTTGAATCAAAGATGGTTAAGTTTCCTAGCCATAGACATGAGTTGTCATTTGATTAACGGGATCATATCATTAGGAGAATGATGTGATTGACCTGACCCATTCCGTTAGCTTAGCACACGATCGTTTAGTATTCTGCTATTGCTTTCTTCATGACTTATACATGTTCCTATGACTATGAGATTATGCAACTCCCGTTTACCGGAGGAACACTTTGTGTGCTACCAAACGTCACAACGTAACTGGGTGATTATAAAGGTGCTCTACAGGTGTCTCCGAAGGTACTTGTTGGGTTGGCGTATTTCAAGATTAGGATTTGTCACTCTGATTGTCGGAGAGGTATCTCTGGGCCCACTCGGTAATGCACGTCACTATAAGCCTTGCAAGCATTGTACTAATGAGTTAGTTGCAGGATGATGTATTACAGAACGAGTAAAGAGACTTGCCGGTAACGAGATTGAACTACGTATTGAGATACCGACGATCGAATCTCGGGCAAGTAACATACCGATGACAAAGGGAACAACGTATGTTGTTATGCGGTTTGACCGATAAAGATCTTCGTAGAATATGTGGGAGCCAATATGAGCATCCAGGTTCCGCTATTGGTTATTGACCGGAGATGTGTCTCAGTCATGTCTACATTGTTCTCGAACCCGTAGGGTCCGCACGCTTAAAGTTTCGATGACGGTTATGTTATGAGTTTATGTGTTTTGATGTACCGAAGGTAGTTCGGAGTCCCGGATGAGATTGGGGACATGACGAAGAGTCTCGAAATGGTCGAGACGTAAAGATCGATATATTGGATGACTATATTCGGACATCGGAAAGGTTCTGAGTGATTCGGGTATTTTTCGAAGTACCGGAGAGTTACGGGAATTCGCCGGGGAGTATATGGGCCTTATTGGGCTTTAGGGGAAAGAGAGAGGAGAGGCTGCGCGCACCCCCAAGGCCTAGTCCGAATTGGACTAGGGGGAGGGGCAGCGCCCCCTCCTTCCTTCTCTTCTCTTTCCCCTTTCCTTGACTCCTACTCCTACTACTTGGAAGGGGGGAATCCTACTCCCGGTCGGAGTAGGACTCCTCCTAGGGCGCGCCATAGAGAGGGCCGGCCCTCTCCCTCCTCCACTCCTTTATATACGGGGAGGGGGGCACCCCTTGAAGACACAACAATTGATCGTTTGATCTTTTAGCCGTGTGCGGTGCCCCCCTCCACCATAGTCCACCTCGATAATACTGTAGCGGTGCTTAGGCGAAGCCCTGCGTCGGTAGAACATCATCATCGTCACCACGCCATCGTGCTGACGAAACTCTCCCTCAACACTCGGCTGGATCGGAGTTCGAGGGACGTCATTGGGCTGAACGTGTGCTGAACTCGGAGGTGCCGTGTGTTTTTGCAGGGCATGTTGTGATGTGATATGGTCAAGACATGATGCTAAATTTTATTGTATGAGATGATCATGTTTTGTAACCGAGTTATCGGCAACTGACAGGAGCCATATGGTTGTCGCTTTATTGTATGCAATGCAATCGCCCTGTAATGCTTTACTTTATCACTAAGCGGTAGCGATAGTCATAGAAGCATAAGATTGGCGAGACAACAACGATGCTACGATGAAGATCAAGGTGTCGCGCCGGTGACGATGGTGATCATGACGGTGCTTCGGAGATGGAGATCACAAGCACAAGATGATGATGGCCATATCATATCACTTATATTGATTGCATGTGATGTTTATATTTTATGCATCTTATCTTGCTTTGATTGACGGTAGCATTATAAGATGATCCCTCACTAAATTATCAAAGTATAAGTGTTCTCCCTGAGTATGCACCGTTGCGAAAGTTCTTCGTGCTGAGACACCACGTGATGATCGGGTGTGATAGGCTCTACGTTCAAATACAACGGGTGCAAAACAGTTGCACACGCAGAATACTCAGGTTAAGCTTGACGAGCCTAGCATATAATAGATATGGCCTCGGAACACGGAGACCGAAAGGTAGAGCGTGAATCATATAGTAGATATGATCAACATAGTGATGTTCACCGTTGAAACTACTCCATCTCACGTGATGATCGGACATGGTTTAGTTGATATGGATCACGTGATCACTTAGAGGATTAAAGGGATGACTATCTAAGTGGGAGTTCTTAAGTAATTTGATAATTGAACTTTAATTTATTATGAACTGTCCTGATAGTATTAGCATATCTATGTTGTAGATCAATAGCTCGCGTTTAGCTCCCCTATTTTATTTTTGATATGTTCCTAAAGAAAACTAAGTTGAAATATGTTAGTAGCAATGATGCGGATTGGATCCGTGATCTGAGATTATCCTCATTGCTGCACAGAAGTATTATGTCCTTGATGCAGCGCTAGGCGACAGACCTATTGCAGGAGCAGATGCAGACGTTATGAACGTTTTGACAAAGCTAAGTATGATGACTACTTGGTAGTTAAGTGCACCATGATTTACGGCTTAGAACCGGGACTTCAAAAATGTTTTGAACGCCACGGAGCATATAAGATGTTCCAAGAGTTGAAATTGGTATTTCATACTCATGCCTGTGTCGAGAGGTATGAGACCTCTGACAGTACTTTGCCTACAAGATGGAGGAGAATAGCTCAACCAGTGAGCATGTGCTCAGATTGTCTGGGTACTACAATTGCTTGAATCAAGTGGGAGTTAATCTTCCAGATAAGATAGTAATTGACAGAATTCTCTAGTCACCATCACCAAGTTAGTAGAACTTCGTGATGAACTATAGTATGCAAGGGATGACGAAAGTAATTCCCGAGCTCTTCGCGATGCTGAAATCGACGAAGGTAGAAATCAAGAAAGAGCATCAAGTGTTGATGGTTAACAAGACCACTAGTTTCAAGTAAAGGGACAAAGGGAAGAAAGGGGAACTGATGGGGAACGTAGTAATTTCAAAAATTTCCTACGCACACGCAAGATCATGGTGATGCATAGCAACGAGAGGGGAGAGTGTTGTCCACGTACCCTCGTAGACCGACAGCGGAAGCGTTATCACAACGCGGTTGATGTAGTCGTACGTCTTCACGATCCGACCGATCAAGTACCGAACGTACGGCACCTCCGAGTTCTACACACGTTCAGCTCGATGACGTCCCTCGAACTCCGATCCAGCCGAGTGTTGAGGGGGAGTTTCGTCAGCACGACGGCGTGGTGACGATGATGATGTTCCACCGACGCAGGGCTTCGCCTAAGCTCCGCAACGGTATTATCGAGGTGTAATATGGTGGAGGGGGCACCGCACACGGCTAAGAGATCTCAAGGATCAATTGTTGTGTCTCTGGGGTGCCCCCTGCCCCCGTATATAAAGGAGCAAGGGGAGGCAGCCGGCCAAGGGGAGAGGCGCGCCATAGGGGGAAGTCCTACTCCCACCGGGAGTAGGACTCCTCCTTTCCTTGTGGGAGTAGGAGAAGGGAAGGGGGAAGGAGAAAGAAGGAAGGGTGCGCCCCCCTTCCCTAGTCCAATTCGGACCAGACCATGGGGAGGGGTGCGGCCACCTTTTGAGGCCTTTCTCTCCTTTCCCGTATGGCCCATTAAAGCCCAATACGAATTCCTGTAACTCTCCGGTACTCCGAAAAATACCCGAATCACTCGGAACCTTTCCGAAGTCCGAATATAGTCGTCCAATATATCGATTTTTACGTCTCGACCATTTCGAGACTCCTCGTCATATCCCCGATCTCATCCGGGACTCCGAACTCCTTCGGTACATCAAAACTCAATAAAACTGTCATCGTAACGTTAAGCGTACGGACCCTACGGGTTCGAGAACTATGTAGACACGACCGAGACACGTCTGCGGTCAATAACCAATAGCGGGACCTGGATGCCCATATTGGCTCCCACATATTCTACGAAGATCTTTATCGGTCAGACCGCATAACAACATACGTTGTTCCCTTTGTCACCGGTATGTTACTTGCCCGAGATTTGATCGTCGGTATCTCGATACCTAGTTCAATCTCGTTACCGGCAAGTCTCTTTACTCGTTCCGTAACACATCATCCCGCAACTAACTCATTAGTCACAATGCTTGCAAGGCTTATAGTGATGTGCATTACCGAGTGGGCCCAGAGATACCTCTCCGACAATTGGAGTGACAAATCCTAATCTCGAAATACGCCAACCCAACAAGTACCTTTGGAGACACCTGTAGAGCACCTTTATAATCACCCATTTACGTTGTGACGTTTGGTAGCACACAAAGTGTTCCTCCGGCAAACGGGAGTTGCATAATCTCATAGTCATAGGAACATGTATAAGTCATGAAGAAAGCAATAGCAACATACTAAACGATCGAGTGCTAAGCTAACGGAATGGGTCAAGTCAATCACGTCATTCTCCTAATGAGGTGATCTCGTTAATCAAATGACAGCTCATGTCTATGGCTAGGAAACATAACCATCTTTGATTAACGAGCTAGTCAAGTAGAGGCATACTAGTGACACTCTGTTTGTCTATGTATTCACACATGTATTATGTTTCCGGTTAATACAATTCTAGCATGAATAATAAACATTTATCATGATATAAGGAAATATCTAATACTTTATTAATTCCTCTAGGGCATATTTCCTTCAGTCTCCCACTTGCACTAGAGTCAATAATCTAGTTCACATCGCCATGTGATTTAACATCAATAATTCACATCACCATGTGATTAACACCCATAGTTCACATCTCTATGTGACCAACACTCAAAGGGTTTACTAGAGTCAATAATCTAGTTCACATCGCTATGCGATTAACACCCAAAGAGTACTAAGGTGTGATCATGTTTTGATTCTGAGATAATTTTAGTCAACGGGTCTGCCACATTCAGATCCGTAAGTATTTTACGAATTTCTATGTCTACAATGCTCTGCACGGCGCTACTCTAGCTAATTGCTTCCACTTTCAATATGTATCTAGACCGAGATTTAGAGTCATCTAGATTTAGTGTCAAAACTTGTATCGACGTAACCCTTTACGACGAACCTTTTTGTCACTTCCATAATCGAGAAATATATCCTTATTCCACCAAGGATAATTTTGACCGCTGTCCAATGATCTACTATTGTACTCCCTTGCCAAAATCAGTGTAGGGTATACAATAGATCTGGTACACAGCATGGCATACTTTATAGAACCTATGGCCAAGGGATAGAGAATGACTTTCACTCTCTTTCTATCTTCTGCCGTGGTCGGGCTTTGAGTCTTTACTCAATTTCACACCTTGTAACACAGGCAAGAACTCTTTCTTTGACTGTTCTATTTTGAACTACTTCAAAATCTTGTTAAGGTATGTACTCATGGAAAAACTCATCAAGCGTCTTCATCTATCTCTATAGATCTTGATGCTCAATATGTAGGCAGCTTCACCGAGGTCTTTCTTTGAAAAACTCCTTTCAAACATTCCTTTATGCTTTGCAGAATAATTCTACATTATTTCCGATCAACAATATGTCATTCACATATACTTATCAGAAATGTTGTAGTGCTCCCACTCACTTTCTTGTAAATACAGGCTTCATCGCAAGTCTGTATAAAACTATATCCTTTGATCAACTTATCAAAGCGTCTATTCCAACTCTGAGATGCTTGCACCAGTCCATAGATGGATCGCTGGAGCTTGCATATTTTGTTAGCACTTTTAGGATTGACAAAACCTTCTGGTTGCATCATATACAACTCTTCTTTAATAAATCCATTAAGGAATGCAGTTTTGTTTATCCCTTTGCCAGATTTCATAAAATGCGGCAATTGCTAACATGATTCGGACAGACTTAAGCATAGATACGAGTGAGAAACTCTCATCGTAGTCAACATCTTGAACTTGTCGAAAACCTTTTTGCGACAATTCTAGCTTTGTAGATAGTGACACTACTATCAGCGTCCGTCTTCCTCTTGAAGATCCATTTAATCTCAATGGCTCGCCGACCATTGGGCAAGTCAATCAAAGTCCATACTTTGTTCTCATACATGGATCTCATCTCAGATTTCATGGCCTCAAGCCATTTTGCGGAATCTGGGCTCACCATCGCTTCTTCATAGTTCCTAGGTTCGTCATGGTCAAATAACATGACCTCCAGAACAGGATTACCGTACCACTCTGGTGTGGATCTCACTCTGGTTTACCTACGAGTTTTGGTAGTAACTTGATCTGAAGTTACATGATCATCATCATTAACTTCCTCACTAATTGGTGTAGGAGTCACAGGAATAGATTTCTGTGATGAACTACTTTCCAATAAGGGAGCAGGTACAGTTACCTCATCAAGGTCTACTTTCCTCCCACTCACTTCTTTCGAGAGAAACTCCTTCTCTAGAAAGGATCCATACTAAGCAACGAATGTCTTGCCTTCGGATCTGTGATAGAAGGTGTACCCAACTGTCTCCTTTGGGTATCCTATGAAGACACATTTCTCTGATTTGGGTTTGAGCTTATCAGGATGAAACTTTTTCACATAAGCATCGCAACCCCAAACTTTAAGAAACGACAACTTTGGTTTCTTGCCAAACCACAGTTCATAAGGCGTCGTCTCAACGGATTTTGATGGTGCCCTATTTAACGTGAATGTAGCTGTCTCCAATGCATAACCCCAAAATGATAGTGGTAAATTGGTAAGAGACATCATAGATTGCACTATATCCAATAAAGTACGGTTATGACGTTCGGACACACCATTACACTGTGGTGTTCCAGGTGGCGTGAGTAGTGAAACTATTTCACATTGTTTTAACTGAAGGCCAAACTCGTAACTCAAATATTTTACCTCTGCGATCATATCGTAGAAACTTTTATTTTCTTGTTACGATGATTCTCCACTTCACTCTGAAATTCTTTGAACTTTTCAAATGTTTCAGACTTTGTGTTTCATCAAGTAGATATACCCATATCTGCTCAAATCATCTGTGAAGGTCAGAAATAATGATACCTGCTACGAGCCTCAATATTCATCGGACCACATACATCTGTATGTATGATTTCCAACAAATCTGTTGCTCTCTCCATAGTTCCGGAGAACGGCGTTTCAGTCATCTTGCCCATGAGGCACGGTTCGCAAGCATCAAGTGATTCATAATCAAGTGATTCCAAAATCCCATCAGTATGGAGTTTCTTCATGCGCTTTACACCAATATGACCTAAATGGCAGTACCACAAATAAGTTGCACTATCATTATTAACTTTGATCTTTTGGCTTCAATATTATGAATATGTGTATCACTACGATCAAGATCGAACAAACCATTTTTCGTTGGTGTGTATGACCATCAAGGTTTTATTCATGTAAACAGAACAACAATTGTTCTCTAACTTAAATGAATAACCGTATTGCAATAAACATGATCAAATCATATTCATGCTCAACGCAAACACCAAATAACACTTATTTAGTTTCAACACTAATCCCGAAAGTACAGGGAGTGTGCGATGATGATCATATCAATCTTGGAACTACTTCCAACACACATCGTCACCTCGCCTTTTACTAGTCTCTGTTTATTCTGCAACTCCCGTTTTCGAGTTACTACTCTTTAGCAACTGAACCAGTATCAATTACCGAGGGGTTGCTATAAACACTAGTAAAGTACACATCAATAATCTGTATATCAAATATACCTTTGTTCACTTTTACTAGTCTCTGTTTATTCTGCAACTCCCGTTTCGAGTTACTACTCTTAGCAACTGAACCAGTATCAATTACCGAGGGGTTGCTATAAACACTAGTAAAGTACACATCAATAATCTGTATATCAAATATACCTTTGTTCACTTTGCCATCCTTCTTATCCACCAAATAGTTGGGGTAGTTCCACTTCCAGTGACCAGTCCCTTTGCAGTAGAAGCACTTAGTCTCAGGCTTAGGACCAGACTTAGGCTTCTTCACTTGAGCAGCAACTTGCTTGCCATTCTTTTTGAAGTTCCCCTTCTTCCCTTTGCCCTTTTCTTGAAACTAGTGATCTCATCAACCATCAACACTTGAAGTGGTCTCGTCAACCATCAACACTTGATGTTTTTCTTGATTTCTACCTTCGTCGATTTCAGCATCACGAAGAGCTCGGGAATTACTTTCGTCATCCCTTGCATACCATAGTTCATCACGAAGTTCTACTAACTTGGTGATGGTGACTAGAGAATTCTGTCAATCACTATTTTATCTGGAAGATAAACTCCCACTTGATTCAAGCGATTGTAGTACCCAGACAATCTGAGCACATGCTCACTAGTTGAGCGATTCTCCTCCATCTTTTTGCTATAGAACTTGTTGGAGATTTCATATCTCTCAACTCGGGTATTTGCTTGAAATATTAACTTCAACTCCTGGAACATCTCATATGGTCCATGACGTTCAAAACGTCTTTGAAGTCCCGATTCTAAGCCGTTAAGCATGGTGCACTAAACTATCAAGTAGTCATCATATTGAGCTAGCCAAACGTTCATAACGTCTGCATCTGCTCCTGCAATAGGTCTGTCACCTAGCGGTGCATCAAGGACATAATTTTTCTGTGCAGCAATGAGGATAATCCTCAGATCACGGATCCAATCCGCATCTTTGCTACTAACATCTTTCAACATAATTTTTCTCTAGGAACATATCAAAAATAAACACAGGGAAGCAACAACGCGAGCTATTGATCTACAACATAATTTGCAAAATACTATCAGGACTAAGTTCATGATAAATTTAAGTTCAATTCATATTACTTAAGAACTCCCACTTAGATAGACATCCCTCTAATCCTCTAAGTGATCACGTGATCCATATCAACTAAACCATGTCCGATCATCACGTGAGATGGAGTAGTTTCAATGGTGAACATCACTATGTTGATCATATCTACTATATGATTCACGCTCGACCTTTCGGTCTCCGTGTTCCGAGGCCATATCTGTTATATGCTAGGCTCGTCAAGTTTAACCTGAGTATTCCGCGTGTGCAACTGTTTTGCACCCGTTGTATTTAAACGTAGAGCCTATCACACCCGATCATCACGTGGTGTTTTAGCACGAAGAACTTTCGCAACGGTGCATACTCAGGGAGAACACTTATACTTTGATAATTTAGTGAAGGATCATCTTATAATGCTACCGTCAAACAAAGCAAGATAAGATGCATAAAGGATTAACATCACATGCAATCAATATAAGTGATATGATATGGCCATCATCATCTTGTGCTTGTGATCTCCATCTCCGAAGCACCATGCTTGTGATCTCCATCTCCGAAGCACCGTCATGATCACCATCGTCACCGGCGCGACACCTTGATCTCCATCGTAGCATCGTTGTCGTCTCGCCAAATAATTGCTTTTACGACTATCGCTACCGCTTAGTGATAAAGTAAAACTATTACATGGTGATAGCATCTCACACAATAAAGCGACAACCATATGGCTCCTGCCAGTTGCCGATAACTCGGTTACAAAACATGATCATCTCATACAACAAATTATATCACATCATGTCTTGACCATATCACATCACAACATGCCCTGCAAAAACAAGTTAGACGTCCTCTACTTTGTTGTTGCAAGTTTTACGTGGCTGCTACGGGCTTAGCAAGAACCGTTCTTCCCTACGCATCAAAACCACAACGATAGTTTGTCAAGTTGGTGCTGTTTTAACCTTCGCAAGGACCGGGCATAGCCACACTCGGTTCAACTAAAGTGAGAGAGACAGACACCCGCCAGTCACCTTTAAGCAACGAGTGCTCCGAACGGTGAAACCAGTCTCGCGTAAGCGTACGCGTAATGTCGGTCCGGGCCGCTTCATCTCACAATACCGCTGAACCAAAGTATGACATGCTGGTAAGCAGTATGACTTATATCGCCCACAACTCACTTGTGTTCTACTCGTGCATAGCATCAACGCATAAAACCAGGCTCGGATACCACTGATGGGGAACGTAGTAATTTCAAAATTTTCCTACGCACACGCAAGATCATGGTGATGCATAGCAACGAGAGGGGAGAGTGTTGTCCACGTACCCTCGTAGACCGACAGCGGAAGCGTTATCACAACGCGGTTGATGTAGTCGTACGTCTTCACGATCCGACCGATCAAGTACCGAACGTACGGCACCTCCGAGTTCTACACACGTTCAGCTCGATGACGTCCCTCGAACTCCGATCCAGCCGAGTGTTGAGGGGGAGTTTCGTCAGCACGACGGCGTGGTGACGATGATGATGTTCCACCGACGCAGGGCTTCGCCTAAGCTCCGCAACGGTATTATCGAGGTGTAATATGGTGGAGGGGGGCACCGCACACGGCTAAGAGATCTCAAGGATCAATTGTTGTGTCTCTGGGGTGCCCCCCTGCCCCCGTATATAAAGGAGCAAGGGGGAGGCAGCCGGCCAAGGGGAGAGGCGCGCCATAGGGGGAAGTCCTACTCCCACCGGGAGTAGGACTCCTCATTTCCTTGTGGGAGTAGGAGAAGGGAAGGGGGAAGGAGAAAGAAGGAAGGGTGCGCCCCCCTTCCCTAGTCCAATTCGGACTAGACCATGGGGAGGGGTGCGGCCACCTTTTGAGGCCTTTCTCTCCTTTCCCGTATGGCCCATTAAGGCCCAATACGAATTCCCGTAACTCTCCGGTACTCCGAAAAATACCCGAATCACTCGGAACCTTTCCGAAGTCCGAATATAGTCGTCCAATATATCGATTTTTACGTCTCGACCATTTCGAGACTCCTCGTCATATCCCCGATCTCATCCAGGACTCCGAACTCCTTCGGTACATCAAAACTCAATAAAATTGTCATCGTAACGTTAAGCGTGCGGACCCTATGGGTTCGAGAACTATGTAGACACGACCGAGACACGTCTGCGGTCAATAACCAATAGCGGGACCTGGATGCCCATATTGGCTCCCACATATTCTACGAAGATCTTTATCGGTCAGACCGCATAACAACATACGTTGTTCCCTTTGTCACCGGTATGTTACTTGCCCGAGATTTGATCGTCGGTATCTCGATACCTAGTTCAATCTCATTACCGGCAAGTCTCTTTACTCGTTCCGTAACACATCATCCCGCAACTAACTCATTAGTCACAATGCTTGCAAGGCTTATAGTGATGTGCATTACCGAGTGGGCCCAGAGATACCTCTCCGACAATTGGAGTGACAAATCCTAATCTCGAAATACGCCAACCCAAAAAGTACCTTTGGAGACACCTGTAGAGCACCTTTATAATCACCCATTTACGTTGTGACGTTTGGTAGCACACAAAGTGTTCCTCCGGCAAACGGGAGTTGCATAATCTCATAGTCATAGGAACATGTATAAGTCATGAAGAAAGCAATAGCAACATACTAAACGATCGAGTGCTAAGCTAACGGAATGGGTCAAGTCAATCACGTCATTCTCCTAATGAGGTGATCTCGTTAATCAAATGACAACTCATGTCTATGGCTAGGAAACATAACCATCTTTGATTAATGAGCTAGTCAAGTAGAGGCATACTAGTGACACTCTGTTTGTCTATGTATTCGCACACTCCCTATAGTTTTGGGATTAGTGTTGAACCTAAAATAAATGTTATTTAGTGTTTGCGTTGAAGCATGAATATGATTAGATCATATTTATTGCAGTATGGTTATTCATGTAAGTTAGAGAATAATTGTTGTTCTGTTTACATGAATAAAACCTTCTATGGTCATACACCCGATGAAAATGGTTTGTTGGATCTCGAACGTGGTGATACACATTTTCATAATATTGAAGCCAAAAGATGCAAAGTTAATAATGATAGTGCAACTTATTTGTGGCACTGCCGTTTAGGTCATATTGGTGTAAAGCGCATGAAGAAACTGCATGCTGATGGACTTTTGGAATCACTTGATGCTTGCGAACCATGCCTCATGGGCAAGATGACTAAGACTCCGTTCTCCGGAACAATGGAGTGAGCGACTGATTTATTGGAAATAATACATACTGATGTATAAGATCCGATGAGTGTTGAGGCTCGCGGCGGGTATCATTATTTTCTGACCTTCACAGATGATTTGAGCAGATATGGGTATATCTACTTGATGAAACATAAGTCTGAAACATTTGAAAAGTTCAAAGAATTTCAGAGTGAAGTGGAAAATCATCGTGACAAGAAAATGAAGTTTCTACAATTTGATCGCGGAGACGAATATTTGAGTTACGAGTTTGGCCTTCAGTTAAAACAATGTGAAATAGTTTCACTACTCACGCCACCTGGAACACCACAGTGTAATGGTGTGTCCGAACGTTGTAATCGTACTTTATTAGATATGGTGCGATCTATGATGTCTCTTACCGATCTACCACTATCGTTTTTGGGGTTTATGCATTAGAGACAGCTACATTCACGTTAAATAGGGCACCATCTAAATCCGTGGAGATGACACCGTATGAACTGTGGTTTGGCGAGAAACCTAAGCTGTCGTTTCTTAAAGTTTGGGGCTACGATGCTTATGTGAAAAAGTTTCAACTTGATAAGCTTGAACCCAAATCGGAGAAGTGCTTCTTCATAGGATACCCAAAATATTGGGTACACCTTCTATCACAGATCCGAAGGCAAGATCTTTGTTGCTAAGAATGGATCCTTTCTAGAGAAGGAGTTTCTCTCGAAAGAAGTGAGTGGGAGGAAAGTAGAACTTGATGAGGTAACTGTACCTGCTCCCTTATTGGAAAGTAGTTCATCACAGAAATCTGTTCCTGTGACTACTACACCAATTAGTGAGGAAGCTAATGATGATGATCATGTAACTTCATATCAAGTTACTACCGAACCTCGTAGGTAAACCAGAGTGAGATCTGCACCAGAGTGGTACGGTAATCCTGTTCTGGAGCTCATGTTACTTGACCATGACGAACCTACGAACTATGAGGAAGCGATGATGAGCCCAGATTCCGCAAAATGGCTTGAACCCATGAAATCTGAGAAGGGATCCATGTATGAGAACAAAGTGTGGAGTTTGGTTGACTTGCCCGATGATCGGCAAGCCATAGAAAATAAATGGATCTTCAAGAGGAAGACGGACACTGATAGTAGTGTTACTATCTACAAAGCTAGACTTGTCGAAAAATGTTTTGACAAAGTTCAAGGAGTTGACTACGATGAGATCTTCTCACTCGTAGCGATGCTTAAGTCTGTCTGAATCATGTTAGCAAATTGCCATATTTTATGAAATCTGGCAAATGGATGTAAAGACTGCATTCCTGAATGGATTTTTGGAAGAAGAGTTGTATATGATGCAACCTGAAGGTTTTATCGATCCAAAGGATGCTAACAAAGTGGGCAAGCTCCAGCGATCCATCTATGGACTGGTGCAAGCATCTCGGAGTTGGAATATACGCTTTGATAAGTTGATCAAAGCATATAGTTTTATACAGACTTGCGGTGAAGCCTGTATTTACAAGAAAGTGAGTGGGAGCACTACAGCCTTCCTAATAAAGTATATGTAAATGACATATTGTTGATCAGAAATGATGTAGAATTTTCTGGAAAGCATAAAGGAGTATTTGAAAGGAGTTCTTCAAAGAAAGACCTCGGTGAAGCTGCTTACATATTGAGCATCAAGATCTATAGAGATAGATCAAGACGCTTGATAAGATTTTCAATGAGTATGTACCTTGACAAGATTTTGAAGTAGTTCAAAATGGAACAGTCAAAGAAAGAGTTTTTGCCTGTGTTACAAGGTGTGAAATTTTGGTAAGACTCAAAGCCCGACCACGGCAGAAAATAGAGAGAGAATGAAAGCCATTCCCTATGCCTCAGCCATAGGTTCTATAAAGTATGTCATGCTGTGTACCAGACCTATTGTATACCCTACACTGAGTTTGGCAAAGGGAGTACAATAGTGATCTAGGAGTAGATCACTGGATAGCGGTCAAAATTATCCTTAGTGGAATAAGGATATGTTTCTCGATTATGGAGGTGACAAACGGTTCGTCGTAAAGGGTTACGTCGATGCAAATTTTGACACTGATCCAGATGACTCTAAGTCTCAATCTGGATGCATATTGAAAGTGGGAGCAATTAGCTAGAGTAGCTCCGTGCAGAGCATTGTTGACATAGAAATTTGCAAAATACATAGGGATCTGAATGTGGCAGACCCGTTGACTAAACTTCTCTCACAAGGAAAACATGATCACACCTTAGTACTCTTTGGGTGTGAATCACATAGCGATGTGAACTAGATTATTGACTCTAGTAAACCCTTTGACTGTTGGTCACATAACGATGTGAACTATGGGTGTTAATCACATGGTGATGTGAACTATTGGTGTTAAATCACATGGCGATGTGAACTAGATTATTGACTCTAGTGCAAGTGGGAGACTGAAGGAAATATGCCCTAGAGGCAATAATAAAGTTATTATTTATTTCCTTATTTCATGATAAATGTTTATTATTCATGCTAGAATTGTATTAACCGGAAACTTGATACATGTGTGAATACATAGACAAAAAGAGTGTCAATAGTATGCCTCTACTTGACTAGCTCGTTGAATCAAAGATGGTTAAGTTTCCTAGCCATAGACATGAGTTGTCATTTGATTAACGGGATCACATCATTAGGAGAATGATGTGATTGACCTGACCCATTCCGTTAGCTTAGCATACGATCGTTTAGTATTCTGCTATTGCTTTCTTCATGACTTATACATGTTCCTATGACTATGAGATTATGCAACTCCCGTTTACCGAAGGAACACTTTGTGTGCTACCAAACATCACAACGTAACTGGGTGATTATAAAGGTGCTCTACAGGTGTCTCCGAAGGTACTTGTTGGGTTGGCGTATTTCGAGATTAGGATTTGTCACTCCGATTGTCGGAGAGGTATCTGTGGGCCCACTCGGTAATGCACATCACTATAAGCCTTGCAAGCATTGTAACTAATGAGTTAGTTGCGGGATGATGTATTACGGAACGAGTAAAGAGACTTGCCGGTAACGAGATTGAACTACGTATTGAGATACCGACGATCGAATCTCGGGCAAGTAACATACCGATGACAAAGGGAACAACGTATGTTGTTATGCGGTTTGACCGATAAAGATCTTCGTAGAATATGTGGGAGCCAATATGAGCATCCAGGTTCCGCTATTGGTTATTGACCGGAGATGTGTCTCGGTCATGTCTACATTGTTCTCGAACCCCTAGGGTCCGCATGCTTAAAGTTTTGATGACGGTTTTGTTATGAGTTTATGTGTTTTGATGTACCGAAGGTAGTTCAGAGTCCCGGATGAGATCGGGGACATGACGAAGAGTCTCGAAATGGTCGAGATGTAAAGATCGATATATTGGACGACTATATTTGGACATCGAAAAGGTTCCGAGTGATTCGGGTATTTTTCGGAGTACCGGAGAGTTACGGGAATTCGCCGGGGAGTATATGGGCCTTATTGGGCTTTAGGGGAAAGAGAGAGGAGAGGCTGCGCGCCCCCCAAGGCCTAGTCCGAATTGGACTAGGGGGAGGGGCTGCGGCCCCTCCTTCCTTCTCTTCTCTTTTCCCTTTCCTTGACTCCTACTCCTACTACTTGGAAGGGGGGAATCCTACTCCCGGTGGGAGTAGGACTCCTCCTAGGGCGCGCCATAGAGAGGGCCGGCCCTCCCCCTCCTCCACTCCTTTATATACGGGGAGGGGGGCACCCCTTGGAGACACAACAATTGATCGTTTGATCTTTTAGCCGTGTGCGGTGCCCCCCTCCACCATAGTCCACCTCGATAATACTGTAGCGGTGCTTAGGCGAAGCCCTGCGTCGATAGAACATCATCATCGTCACCACGCCGTCATGCTGACAAAACTCTCCCTCAACACTCGGCTGGATCGGAGTTCGAGGGACGTCATCGGGTTGAACGTGTGCTGAACTTGGAGGTGCCGTGCGTTCAGTACTTGATCGGTCGGATCGTGAAGACATACGACTACATCAACCGCGTGCTAACGCTTCCGCTTTCGGTCTATGAGGGTACGTGGACAAACACTCTCCCCTCTCATTGCTATGCATCACCATGATCTTGCGTGTGCGTAGGATTTTTTTTGAAATTACTACGTTCCCCAACAGATCTTCGTAACACGGTTTTGACAACCATATGGTCCATATCTACATACTTAACATAGTAACAACTTCACATTTTAAGAGGCTAAGGGCCAACAACCATATGGTCCATATCTACATACTTAACATATATAGTAACAGCTAGCACAGTTTAAGAGGCTGAGGGCCAACAATCACAACTATCCACGGGAAGCAGCTTGATCACGGCGACTCGGCATCTCATCAATGAAAAGGAAGAGCCCTCTTGTGCCTTGGTAGCGCATTTGTAGAACAGTGTCTCCAATTTTCCAATATGGATGCATTGCCACGAGAAGCGAGAACTTGTTAATTTGAATGGTTCCATTTCTGCGGGAAATGCAGTACCTTGCAATCACTTTGGCGTTATTAGCAGACACAAGTGTAACTCGACCACGCCGGGAAATCGATCCAGGAACTGCTACACGGGGCAATTTCTGTTGACATGTAGAATAAAAAACAATTGTAACATATCACTGAAGATATATATAGTTTATGAGCATCAGCATTAAAATAAGACTTTTTACCAGTGTTTTGTGCACACAATTGGTCTTGTTCAGTGTGTGCACCATAGGTCTAATTAATCCCATCCAAAATCCAGCGTTCATACGTTGTGCTATCTCTGTCAGATTATCAACAAAGTTTATGACATGCTTCAAGTCCTTCCAGTGAAATTTGGTATGCTTAGTAACATACAGATCATTCACTATGCATCCAACATATCCTGCTTAAAAGGTGGAAAGGTATTATTTATTCAGAACACGACAGAAGAATATATAGTGCGCATAAATTGGTAAATAGAATTTGTTACTACCTAGGAATGGAGTCAGAATATGATATCATAAATGGTTGCTTAAATAGTGATCAATTGGTTGCTTAAATAGTAATATGACAGCATGGAGAAAGTTGAAAGGACACTAACCTCGATCTGACTTTGATCGGCTGATGACGTTGGGAAGTAAACATCCATGTTAATTAGACTAGGTTGTGGTGCACGCACTAGAATTTTATTGCCAGCTTTCAGTTCATAACACTTAGACATTTTTCTCCAAAGGTCCGCATTAAAATAGGAGTGAACATCTTTATCAAGTTTTATGGTAACAGTCATTGTAAATCCATGCTGCATTGTCAATATGACATCCTGGGAGTCATCAGCAAAGTAAAGCCCAAGATTTCCTTCTACTCCTGTTCTTGCAAAGCAAGGGATGTACTGCTTGAAATGAAAATTAAGATCGTAAATTAGATATATTGAAATAACAGAGGAAGATGCAAATATGGGAGTAACTGATAGAACAGGTCCATATATAGATGAAAGCAAAGTAAAAATATATAGAATTAAAAATAGATAATGTAACAAAGATTTGATGCAAATATATAGATAATGTAGCAATAGACGGTATATGTTCACAAATTTAGGCCATGCCGACCGTGGTAGGTTGAGATTGAACATAGCGAGCGCTCCCTGAAGTCATCCGGAATGGTGAGATAGAACCTCGTTGCCCACTGGCCACGACCACAGTTGCCCGATTTGTGCTCGCACTGTGGACACATGAATGAACACCCACAAATCAACTAGAACAAAAATGATTCCATGGCGATTTTCGCCGGTTGATTAACAGCGATGGACGTACTGCGATAAGAGATGAGTGAATATCTCGCTAATTAAGTTGATTACCTTCTCCATGAGAACAATCCCCGGCCCAATCCCGCAGAAAACCCCAGTCGACCAAAGTCTAGAATGTCGGTGCAGATAGGCGGCGGAAAGCGGTAGGGGCGAAATCCGGTGCCGTTTGGAGCACGACCTACGCCCGCCGCCAACAGCCGTCGAGCTTAGGGTGCAGAGTTGCGGAGGAGTCCGCGGCGCGTGAGTGGGGACAAAGTGGGCGAGGGTTTTCTTTTTTCCTTTTGCATGTGTGAGTGAACACACACGGTTCGCAGAGGCGACGGAGATGAATCGTGTGCGATAGTAAATCACCGAGATTGAATGGGAATCCAAATTTCCTGTGTCCTTCATCCATGAGTTTTTTTTCTACGATGAACATAAACCCTGCTAATCACCGTGTTCAAATTTGACACTTTTCCAAGTTCATTTACAATATTTAGGGGATTATGTGCATTTTGTAGGCATTAATGCACATAATTCAAATTCAAACAATCAGTGCATGAAAGGGTGCACAAGAACGGTCTGGAAAAACCATACTCGTGGTATTTAGTAATTTCTCAAGCCTTTTACAAGGAATGGGAAGAGATTTCAATGGAATGCGTGGCAATAGTCAACCACAAACGCGTCATTTACTGGGTTATCAACTATAGAACAATGAAATATGTGCTTGAAAAACATGACGGGTGGCATGGTGCCATGGTATGGCCTCACCGTGCCCTGGTTAAAAGCTGAGAAGGTTTAATTTATGTCGTCATGCACGCCCTTCAAAAATCGAACCATCACCGAGGAAGTTCAATGCTTTCGAGAGGGAAATCACCAAGATTGAAGGGGAATCCAAATTTTCGTCCTAGTTTGTCATTCAGTTTTTTTCCAACGATCAACATACCGCCTCAAATGCAACATGTTCAAATTTGACATGTTTCCGAACTCATTTACCATATTTAGGGGATTATGTGAATTTTCTAGGCATTAATTATGCACATAATTCAAATTTGAACAATCGATGCATGAAAAGGTGCACAAGAATGGTCTGGAAAACCATGCTCGTGCTATTTAGTACATTCTCATGCCTTTTACAAGGAATGGGCAGATATTTCAAGGAAATGTGTGGCAATAGTCAACCATAAACACGTCGTTTACTGGGTTAACAACTATACAAAAATGAAATACATGCTTGGAAAACATGACGCCTGGTGTGGTGCCATGGTATGACCTCACCGTGCCCTGGTAAAAATGTCGTTTGTCATTTGTCATATTTCGAGGGGGAAATCACCAAGATTGAAAGGGGGTCCAAATTTCCTTTGTCATTTGTCCACGAGTTTTTTTCTATGATGAACATACAACCTGCAAATCACCGTGTTCAAAATTTGGCACTTTTCCGGGTTCATTTGCCATATTTAGGGGATTATGTGCATTTCCTAGGCATTAGTGCACATAATTCAAGTTCAAACAATCGGTGCATGAAAGGGTACACAATAACGGCCTGGAGAAACATGCTCGTGCCATTTAGTAAATTCTCATGCCTTTTACAAGGAATGGACAGATATTTCGATGAAATGTGTGGCAATATTCAACCACAAATGTTTGTTTGTTGGGTCTTCAACTATAGAAAAAATGAAATAAATGCTTAAAAACATGACGCCTGGCATGGTGCCATGGTATGACCTCACCATGCCATGGTAAAAATTTGAGCAGGTTTGGCTTATGTCGTCATGCACGCCCTTCATAGATCGAACCATCACCGAGGAAGTTCCATTCTTTTGAGAGGGAAATCCCCAAGATTGAATGGGAATCCAAATTTCCGTCCTAGTTTGTCATTCAGTTTTTTTTTCAATGATCAACATACCGCCTCAAATGCAACGTGTTAAAAGTTGACATTTTCTCGGGCTCATTTACCATATTTAGGGGATTATGTGCATTTTCTAGGCATTAATGGACATAATTTAAATTCAAACAATCGGTGCATGAAAAGGTGCACAAGAATGGTCTGGAAAACCATGCTCGTGTTATTTAGTACATTCTCATGCCTTTTACAAGGAATGGGCAGATATTTAAAGGAAATGTATGGCAATAGTCAACCATAAACGCGTCGTTTACTGGGTTAACAACTATACAAAAAATGAAACACATGGTTGGAAAAAATGACGCCTGGCGTGGTGCCATGGTATGGCCTCACCATGCCCTGGTAAAAATTGGAGAATGTTTTCCTTATGTCGTGATGCACGCCTTTCATAAAATCGAACCATCACCGAGGAAGTTTCATGGTTTCGAGGGGGAAATCACCAAGATTGAAGGGGGGGTCCAAATTTCCTTTGTCATTTGTCCACGAGTTTTTTTCTACGATGAACATACAACCTGCAAATCACCATGTTCAAATTTGGCACTTTTCTGAGTTCATTTGCCATATTTAGGGGATTATGTGCATTTTCTAGGCATTTAACGCATATAAATCCAATCCAGCTACAGGTGCACGGGTGTGATGTGAGGCACGTGGATTGCCGTTCGATCGCGGCGCATCCTACGGTGCACACGCGCGATCCGCGTGGCTGGGGTTCCGGCCAATCATAACGCAACACACAATAGGCTCAGCGCACACTGTTTCCGGAAGCGGCGGAGATGAACTGTGTGCGATAATGAACGAGAAAAATTGTAAGGGAAGCCAAATTTCTGTTGTCGTTTGTCGTTGAGCTCTTGAATACCACCGCACTGTACGGCTGCCCGGCCCCTCCGTCCTAGAGCTCTCTCCAGGCGTCGTCCATGGCACCGCGGCGCACAGTAACTGGTAAGGAAGCGATGGCATCCCGCCGCGTCGTGTTCCTCGCCGCCCGCGACCGCACACATGGTAAGGAAGCGATGGCATCTCGCCGCGCCGAGTTCATCGCCGCCGCCGGCTAGACAGTTACATGGGCGGACTTTGAGGCTGCCATGGCCGAATGGGTGGTGGATCTAGAGGCGGCCAAAGCCGCACAGAAGGAGCGGAAAAGGCAGAAAGCAGTCAAGAAAAGAGAGTCCCGCCGCCGCAAGAAAAAAGAGGCCGCACGCCGTGGTGAGGAGAGCTTGGCGGAGATCAAAGCACGGTGGGCTGCCGCCTACAAGGCCGGGAAGGAGAACGTCGCCGTCTGGCCAGCATGCCTCGATGGCAGCATGTGAGAAGTAGTTTAAGTTTGTAGTATTAGAGCAAATTACCAGTAGTACTTTAAGTTTGTAGTATTAACGTACAATGTCGGTAAGAGCATCCTTTGAGGGCTTTGAGCGTTGATTAGCATGTGTGCCCGTGTGCGTTTTTTTGCGTTAATCATTAGAAGATCACAAAACACACAGTTTCTATGCCGTACCCATCTACATTTTATTGCGTTAATGACCCATAAGTCAGTTACCTATGCGATGTTTCCTAATAAACCAGGTGTACCATTGACCAAACAAATCAAGTACACGTGTACATTTTTTTGGAGACGGGATCTGCCAACTTTGTTTTTTCTCGCACACGAGTATTTTACGCGCTTCGTCTGTGTTGTGTGTTTCCCCCGCCCAAGTTTCAAGTTTCGCAGCGAAATTTTCATCAGGCGCGTGATTTCAGAATTTACTCCTCCAACCACATCCCCACCCTCAGTATCCCCCCTCGCGCCTCCCCCTACCGGCATCTCAAACCGCCGCCGCCGCAACCACAGCTTCAACCACATCTACGTTCTGCTTGGATCCAGTCAGGTAACCCACCGATCTCTATCACGGCCCCGGCCTGATTGCTTAAATGGCACTTGCGAAACATCCTCATGCCTCCAAATCCCCCCCGCCAGGAGCTGATGGCGGTCCATGGCGTGATGGCCACTGTGCGTGTTGACCCGGAGGAACACCTCGCCGCCGCCGCCGACATGGTGCAGGCTCTGGCCTAGTTGAAGTCCCCCAGCGACTAACCCCCAGGACTTAACAGGTAAGATCTGACCAGCTAAATCTTACCAATACCACTTGCAACGGCTATGATTTGTACGGTTGATGTATTAAGCATGTTCGTGCCTTGTTTATTTCAGTACTGCACACTATATGATGTTCAAATATTACCGTATCCAGCTCAATTTCACCAATACCAGCAACAAACTTACAATACATGACTCACGATATCACTAGAGATGCTGCCCATTTGCTATTTTTAGTGGATGCTAACCCTATTGTACTTAACATGCATGTCCATGTACTTACGCAGGGTCATAACGTCCGATGCTTTTGTTTGCCGTTGAGGTGAGCTGCATCCCATGTCTTACAGTATTTCACATAATTTGTGCAATTGCAGTTTAACTTCTACCATTTACTGGTTGCCTGTAGGTACACATATCAGTGGCACTAATCCACGCTTCGGCCCGGAGGAACAGCTCGCCTCCGCCGTCGCTGACTTTGGGCGGGCTCTGGCCAAGATGAAGTGCCCCAGCAACTACCTCTCAGGACTTATCAAGTATGTACTCACCAGTTCAATCTTAGCAATACCAATTGCAATTAATGGCTATGTTCTGTACGGTCGATGTATTAAGCATGTTCTAGTAAACATGCCTAACACGTTTTTGCTACTTCCCCACCTTTTTATGGACATCTGGGCCATTCTCTGCTCCGGCAGCACCTGCCTTGTGATGTTTAACTATGCCAATTGCATTTTTATCAATACCGGTTTCAGTGTCTATTAAGCCTGTTGCAATTAATAGTTGAATCCATTTTTAAACAGTTGTATTTCAATGGCTACAAACTTACAAAACATGACTTAGGATGTTGTTAAGCCTGTTGCAATTAACAGTTGTATCCTTTTTTTAATCTGTCCATTTGCTACCATGCTACTCTCCGCAATGAAGATATACTAGAGATGTTGTCCATTTGCTATTTTTGGTGGATGCTAACCCTGTTGTACTTAACATGCTTGTCCATGTACTTACGCAGGGTCATAACGGTCGATGTTGTTGTTTGCCGTCGAGGTTGGCTGCATCCCATGTCTTACAGTATTTCACATCATTTGTGCAATTGCAGTTTAACTTCTACCATTTACTGGTTGCCTGTAGGTACACATGTCAGTGGCACTGATCCACGCTTCGACCCGGAGGAACAGCTCGCCTCCGCCGCCGCTGACTTTGGGCGGGCTCTGGCCAAGATGAAGTGCCCCAGCAACTACCTCTCAGGACTTACCAAGTATGTACTCACCAGTTCAATCTTACCAATACCAGTTGCAATTAATGGCTATGTTTTGTACGGCCGATGTATTAAGCATGTTGTAGTAAACATGCCTAACACGTTTTAGCTATTTTCCCTACCTTTTTATAGATAACTGGGCCATTATCTGCTCTGGCAGCACCTGCCCTGTGATGTTTAACTCTGTCAATTGCATTTTTATCAGTACCAGTTTCAATGGCCATTAAGCCTGTTGCAATTAACAGTTGTATCCATTTTTAAAGAGTTGTATTTCAGTGGCTACAAACTTACAAAACATGAATTAGGATGTTGTTAAGCCTGTTGCAATTAACAGTTGTATCCATTTTTTAATCCGTCCCTTTGCTACCGTGCTACTCTTTCGAAATGAAGATATCACTACAGATGCTGCCGTTTTATTACCATTTGCTATTTTTGGTGGATGTTAACCCTGTTGTAGTTAACATTGGCTTTCCATGTACTTACACAGGGCTACAATGGGTGATACTGTTGTTTGCCGTCGAGGTTAGCTGCATCCTGTGTCTTATACACCATATATTCCTAAATATAAGTATTTTTAAAGATTCCAATATAGACTACATAAGGAGCAAAATGAGTGAATCTAGATTCTAATCTAAATTATATCTATAATTCTATATACATCCGTATGTAGTTCATATTGAAATCTCAAAAAAAATACTTGTACTTAGGAACATAGGTAGTTGTATTTTACATCATTTGTGCAATCTCAGTTTAGCTTCTAACATTTACTGGTTGCTTGTAGGTACATATATGAGCGGTACTGATCCACGCTTCGATCCCTTTTGCGTATGGGGCAATGCGATATTCATGAACAAGCGTCAAGTGAGGAAACTAAGAAAGATTGTTAGGCGAAAGAAACGGTTGATTGGAGCTCTTTATTTAAACTTTGTCGAAGACAATAGTGAACTTTAGGATGGTAAGTAATGTGTTGCCTTTTCCCCCTGCCCACAACAAGTTACTCTATTAGACCTCAGTATCTGATATTTTTCTCTTTTCAGTGGTTTCCGAAGCTATTTACTGATAATTACCTTGCAAACTACATGACCGGAGTGGAGGCAGCTAAGGTTAAAGTATATAATTCATGCAACCATGATAATGCTCTAGAAGTCTTCCTGAAGGCGGTGAAGGATGGGCGGCCGATCGTCACAAGGGGTTGGACAAAAGTGGTTCGTGCCTATGGCATGCAGGAAGGCACATTATGGGCGTTCCACTTCTTCAACACCGTCAGCAGTCAAAATGATTTACACTTGTCTCTTCACCTTTATCGCATTTAAATAATGTGGTTCATCATAGTTAATTGCTGCCTAATCCTGTAATTACTGAACATATTGTACTGGCAATTTTATTTATGGATTCGTTGTTGAACCATTGTGCTGAGAATTTGAATTGCACGTTTCATATTTCAAAATTTCCAATTCGAAAAATAAATTACAGGCAAAAATAAAAAGAGAACAGACGGTCATGGAACTTTGCAAACGGTTCTGGCAGTAAAAGCGCTTGTGATGGATAGCCCAATGCCACACAGTTTTCTACATCAACTCGTGTGTGATGTAGTTAATGAAAGCAAACAGTTAACCAAGGCAGAGCATGTGTGATAGTTACACCTTTCACACACGAGTGTATACATAAAATTGTGTGGGATGTACATACGAACGGAAACGCTTTCCCTGGATTGACTGTGTGGGATGTACATAAGAACGGAAACGTATTCCTTGGATTGACTGTGTGTGATATACATACGAACGAAAATGTTTTTTCGGGATTCACCGTGTGGGATGTACATACCTAAGGAAATGTTTTTCTCGGATTATCGTGTGGGATGTACATACCTACGGAAATGATTGGGTTTCGATGCCTTGCCCGATCGCACACGGCCCCAGCCTGTGTCCCAGGAGGGCCTATCCCCGACGATTTCTGGGTCGTGTGGGAAGGACCCCCCTATCGCCCACACTCACTTGGTGATGGTTCCAAATGCCGTCGCGGAAAGGGGTTAAAAACCGTTTGTATAGCACCAACGTGCACCAGTGTCTACTCCTTCTTTATATAGATGTGGGCCATCCCAAAAGTAATGGCTTAAATCAAAGAAGAACTTTTTTCCTTTTGTTGGTATTGAAACTAGGTGGTATATATTTAGCAACAATGTAATTAGCATAGCCTTCATACCAAGGAGTATAACGAGAAGTATTTATAACAACTAATTATTCATCAGGAAAACTATCATCAATAGGCAGTGGTTCATCAAGAACATTTTCCATTCTAGACAGATTATCAGGTACTGGATTCTCAGCTCCCTTTCTATCAATAACGTGAAAATCAAATTCTTGTAGCAGAAGAACCCACGTAGTAAGTCCAGGTTTAGCATCTTTCTTTTCCATGAGGTATTTAATAGCAGCATGATCGGTGTGAACAGTTACTTTAGAATCAACAATATAAGATCTGAATTTATCACATGCAAACACAACTACTAAAAATTCTTTCTCAATACTACCATAATTTCTCCGAGCATTGTCTAGAGTTTTACTAGCATAATGAATAACATTCAATTTCTTATCAACTATTTGTCCTAGAACAGCACCAACAGCATAGTCACTAGCATCACACATAATCTCAAAAGGCATATTCCAATCAGGTGGTTGAAAGATATCTGCAGAAATTAAGGCTTTATTAAGTATTTCAAGGCTTCTACACAATCATCATCAAAATCAAATGGAACATCTTTTTCGCAAAAGATTAGTAAGAGGCCTAGAAATCTTAGAGAAGTCTTTAATAAACCTCCTATAAAAACCAGCATGGCCAAGGAAGCTTCTTATACCTTTTGTATCTTTAGGGTATGACATTTTCTTGATTGCATCAACTTTAGCTTTGTCTACCTCAATGCCTCTTTCTGAAATTTTATGCCCGAGGACTATACCTTCGTTCACCATAAAGTGGCACTTCTCCCAATTCAAGACAAAATTAGTTTCTTCACATCTCTGCAAAACTCGATCAAGGTTGCTTAAGCAATCATCAAAAGAAGTTCCATAAATGGAAAAAATATCCATGAATACCTCAACAATCTTTTCACAAAAATCAGAGAATATAGCAGTCATACAACTTTGAAAAGTAGCAAGAGCATATCATAAACCAAAAGGCATACGTCTATAAGCATAAGTTCTAAAAGGACAAGTAAAAGTGGTTTTCTCTTCGTCCTCTTTCGACACAGGTGTTTGAGAGAAACCAGAGTATCCATCTAGGAAACAGAAGTGTGTATGCTTAGATATTTTCTAGTAGCTTTGTTTAATTTCCTAAAGTTAATTACCATTATATAACCAGTTACAAATCTTTGTGGGATGAGTTCATTTTATCATTAGGAACAACAGTAATGTCTCCTTTCTTAGGAACACAAAATGAACAGGACTTACCCATCTACTATCAGCTATGGGATAAATTATATCTGCTTCCAGAAGCTTTCATATTTTAGTTCTTACCGCATCCTTCATTTTAGGATTCAACCGTCGTTGATGATCAATGATTGGCTTAGCATCAGGCTCCGTATTAATCTTGTGCTGACATAGAGTGGGACTAATGCCCTTAAGATCATCAAGAGTATATCTGATAGCAGCACGGTGCTTCCTCAGAGTTTTGAGCAATCTCTTTTCTTTGCGCTCTGAAAGGTTAGCATTGATAATAATAATAATAGGATATATCTTCTTTTCATCAAGATAAGCATATTTCAATGTATCAGGTAATTTCTTTAGTTCAAACACAGAATCACCCTTACGTGGAGGAGGATCTCCAACAGTTTCAACAGGTTATGTTTAAGGATAGGAGCTTGATTAAAGAATATCCCATCTATTTCATTTCTTTCATTCATATGCATATCATTTTCATGGTCTAGCAGATATTGTTCTAACGGATGAGTAGGAGGTATGGAAATATAAGCAATATAAATGATTTCATCCTTACTAGGCAATTCTTTATCATGTGGTTGTCTACGAAATTTGGAGAAATTAAATTGATGAGATACATCACCAAAATTAACACTGATTGTTTCCATATTGCAATCAATATTAGCATTAACTGTATTGAGGAAAGGTCTACCAAATATAATGGGACAAAAATCATCTTGTGGATAACCAAGAACTAGAAAATTAGTAGGTACTTGATCTTACCACACAAGGCTTCGACATCTCTAACAATCCCAAGCTGTGAAATAGTATCTCTATTTGCAAGTTCAGTAATAGCATCAATGTCCTCTATCTCAGAAGGTGCAATATCATTCATAATCTCTTGATATAAAGTAAAAGGAATAACACTTACACTAGCACCCGAATCACATAAATCATGATAACAATGATCTCCTATTGTAACAGAAACAACAGGCATGCCAACAACAAGTTTATTCTTATCTTTAAAATCAGGCTTAGCAATCCTAGTTGCTTCATTACAAAAAACAATATGACGTGCCCATCAATATTATCAACTAGAAGATCTTTAACCATAGCAACATTAGATTCAACTCTTGTTTGTTCAAAGGGTTTAGATGTTTTAATATTACTCTTATTGATCACATTAAAACTTTAGCATGTTCCTTAATCCTAACAGGGAAAGGTGGTTTCTAAATATAAGCAGTAGGCACAACTCGATCAACATTATAGATAATTGTTTCATTTTTAGATAAAACAGGTTCCTTAATCTTTTCTTCAATAGGTGGGTGAAATTTAAACCATTTCTCCTTTCGGAGATCAACATGAGTAGCAAATGATTCACAAAAGGAGGCTACTATCTCAGAGTCAAGTCCATATTTAGCACTAAACTTATGAAAAGCATCAGTATCCATAAAAGATTTAACACAATCAAACTCAAGTTTTATACCCGACTCTTTACCTTTGTCGGGTTCCCAATCTTCAGGGTTGCGTTTAATTCTTTCCAGAAGACCCCATTTAAATTCAATAGTTTTCTCCATAAAGGAACCCGTAGAAGAAGAATCGAGCATGGATTGATCATTATGAGAAAGCCGAGCATAAAAGTTTTGGATAATAATTTCTCTTGAGAGCTCGTGATTGGGGCATGTGTACATCATGTACTTAAGCCTCCCCCAATCTTGAGCGATACTTTCTCCTTCACGAGGTCAAAAATTATACATATAATTTCGATCACGATGAACCAGATGCATAGGATAAAACTTCTGATGAAATTCCAATTTCAACCGGTTCCAATCCCATGTTCCAATATTATCCAATAGCCTATACCATGTCAGTGCCTTTCCCTCCAAAGATAAAGGGAATACCTTATTCTTAACTCCATCTTCGAATAAACCTACAAGCTTAAACAATCCACAAACGGTGGGGGGGGGGATACCTTCTTCTTAGATTACTTGGCCTCTTGCATATCTGCATGACTTAAGAATATAATACCTCGCTTCTTTGAAGTTGTCTTACGAGGTGGTTCGGGAAGTGTCCAATCATCGGCATTTTTTAATAAGTTATCCAATAATTCTTGAGCATGTTCAACTGTTCTTTCCCTGAAAACACAACCAGGACAACTATCTAGGTAATCCCTAGATTCATCGGTTAGTCCATTATAGAAGATATCGAGGATCTCATTATTTTTAAAAGGATGATCAGGCAAAGCATTTAATAATTGGATAAGCCTCCCCCAAGCCTGAGGGAGACGCTCTTCCTCAAGTTCAAGGTTATATATTCCTGTAAGGCAGCTTGTTTCATATGCGCAGGAATATTTTCAGAGAAATAATAAGTCATATCCGGGGGACTATGCACACAATCAGGGGCAAGACTATTAAACCATGTTTTAGCATCACCCTTTAAATAGAAAGGAAATAACTTAAGGATATAATAATAGTGAATCTTTTCCTCTTGAGCAAACAGGGTGGCAGTGTCATTCAATTTGGTAAGGTGTGCAAAAACTTTTTCAGATTCATAACCATGAAAATGATCAGTTTCTACCAAGGGAATAAGTTCAAGATCAACAGAGAATTCATAGTCCTTATCATCAACAAAAGTTGGATTAGTTGCAAACTTAGGATCATGTTTCATCATTTTGTTCATGGCCTTTTCTTTAAGTATAGGCTATGCCTTTATTAGTATCATAATCCATAAACTCTATAGTAAAGTCCTCATCAAAAGTGTAACCTTCAGGATCATCTATTATTTTACTTCTAACAGGAGTACGAGGTGTAACAGGTGATTCATAATTTTTAGTAAATTTAGTTTCTTTAGCTTTAGCAATATGAGCATCTAGCAATTCACCAAGCAGCACAGTAGTATCAAGCAAAGTACAAGATCATCATGAGTATCATCAATAATAGAAGAAGTGTCTATTGTTTGTGACATATCATGTGGTGGTGGTGTCACAAGTTGACTCAAAACAGTAGGTGAATCAAGTGTAGAGCTAGTTGGCAGTTCCTTACACCCCCTCATCTTAGAGGGCATGATCTTAGTTCTGGAATCTTTGAGGTTCTTCATAATGAATATAAATTGCAACAGATAATTGACTCCCAAGTGAACTATTCTCCCCAGCAACGGCGACAGAAAAATAGTCTTCGAGGGTAGTATTTCACCCAAATTTATTGTTTCGACGCAAGGGAAGCCAAAGAATATTTATAAGCTTTAGCAATTGAGTTGTCAATCCAACCACATCTAAGAAATCACTTCCTTGCAGCAATTTTTTAGTAGCACAGTAATATGAAAGTAGTGATAGCAAAGTAACAATAGCAGTAACAACAGTAGTAGCATATTTATAGCAAACAGAGCAGTGGTATTTAAAGCATAGGCATGAAGTAGTGATGGGTATTTAGATGAGATTCGATACGTAACTATCACAAGCTAGAGCGATACACAATAGCTCAAATTCGTCAATCGTATGTAGGCATGTAATCCGTATATCCTCATCTGCTGGGGTCCGGTGGTCAGAGCTGCGGCCGGCGAGTTGGCGGCACGGCTCGGGATTGGAGGGAGTTGGTCTCCCTAGGGTTTAGGGTTAGCCAAATTTGGTAGGGGTTTATCTCCTATAAATAGCAGATGATGCCTTGGGCTATTGGGCTAAGATTTTGGAGATGTTTTTGGATGGGCTTTAGGATTTAAGAAGAGCGTGAACTGGGCTGCCTAGGAACAAGTTTTATTTTGCAAAAACATTTGACATTTTAGATCGGCTATAGTGACTCATATGTTTAACTATTCGGGCATCAAACGTCCTTCGAAACAGATATAATTTGACAGGTTGTCTTGTTATAATATGATACGACCGCTCGCAAACTTCCGACTCGTTACGAGAATGTTTAATCCCCACTTATATAAAATAATACTTAAAATGACCTCACGGTCGCGTGCAAGTGTCCGGTTGGTCTGATAAAGGTCAACGGAGACAACGAGCAAAGTTCACCTCTTGCGGAGAAGCGGCAAACTACAAATGGTTATGAGTTTTATAAGAACACCCGAATAATTTCGGTATGACGGCGACGTACTGTCTATGCAACGCGGATGATGCCATGATGAATGTAGTGAATAAATAATTTATGCAATATAATAATTATATTACAGAAAGAATCTAGAAAGCTGGTCTCAGACTGCTACAACTATAATTAAATTTGCGTGTTCGACCGAATTTTGCAATGTTTTTTATGTCTTCGTGCCCAATATAAGGCATCTGTTGGAGCAAAATGTTGTGCCTATGATGTTTCAGGTGATGAAAAATGCACTTTTTTATGATGTAAAACTATTTTATGTGTGCCTGAGATATGTCATGTGTTCGAGATGCTCTGATCACCTAGGGACGCGATAATGTTGATCAGAGTACATAACAATGCGAACCAACCTGTGATTGGATGGTTAGAGGGGCAGTGACCTCAGCCAACCAGGGTTCAAGTCCTGATACTCGCATTATTTCTAGATTTGTTTTAGGATTTTCGGCGATGCGCTTTTAGTGGGAGGAGACGTTTC
The DNA here is from genome assembly GCF_002575655.3 of Aegilops tauschii subsp. strangulata. Lineage (NCBI taxonomy): Eukaryota > Viridiplantae > Streptophyta > Magnoliopsida > Poales > Poaceae > Aegilops > Aegilops tauschii. The sequence goes on along the minus strand of NC_053036.3, from coordinate 32,640,291 downwards.
CGTCGACGACGAGGTACCTACGGTGACTTCATAAATCTCAACATGATATGTCGGCTCGGTCTCTCGAAGATGCTCATAGGGATAGGATGTGCGTTCATAGGGATGAGTGTATAAGTGCTTGCGTCTGTATTGTGTTAAAAAAAATACACCCCCTAAAAAAAAGTACTCCCTCCGTAAACTAATATAAGAGCATTTAGATCACTACTTTAGTAATCTAAGCGCTCTTATATTAGTTTACAGAGGGAGTACTACACAGCAATGAAATCGCGAGCAAGGGTGCAGAATAAGTTATTCTTCATATATATATATATAACCCTAGCTTTCTGCCTCCCACCGGCGCCGGCGCCGGTCCATCCCGTTTCCGGTGGCCCTATGGTCATGGAGGCGGAGTGGATCTCGCCCTTGCCGGTGGGAGGGCTCCGTTTTTAGATTTTTTTCGAACTTTGTTAGGGTTTGTGTCCTGCGCAGGAAGGCGAGACGGTGGCGGCTCCCTGAAGATGGAATAAAGGTCTCCCCGCCTAGCCCCCATTCCGGTGATGCGTCTTGCATCGTCGGTGGGCGTGCGGTGTTGTGTCTCCGGCGGATCTGTCTTTGGTAGATTTGCTCGGATCTGTTAGTCGTTCGTCTTCCTTCGTGTGTTTTTAGGTTGGATCCTTTTGATCTACACTCTTCATCCGCGGCGGTTGCTGTTCCGGTGCGTTGGTTCTACGGGGCCTTAGCACGACGACTTCCCGACTGTCTACTACAACAAGGTTTGCCCGGCTCCGGCGAGGGAGGGGCGATGACAGCGGCGCGCCTTCGCCTCGCTTCAGTGCTTGTAGTCGTCGCTTGGTGGTCTACGGATCTGGATGTAATTTTTATTATTTCTAGTGTTCATTGTACTACCATGATTGAAGATGAATAGATTAGAAGTTTTTCAAAAAAAAAAAAATCGCGAGCAAAATTGTCGGTCCTAATAAAACGGTGAGGGAAGGAAAATCGTGGTGCTCACCAAAGCTATGTGTTCCAAAGTCGGCCGTGCGCGTGTTTGTCACGTTCAGCCGGTCGTGGCCACTCGAGTTCTCCATTCTCCTCCGGAACCATTTAATTAATACAACACGGAACTCAAATACTCGAGCTGACAAATGGGCCTTGCACACGCCATAGGCCCACACGTCAGCCGGGCCACACTTCTGCTCTCCCGTCGATTACATTCACGCCCTCCCTTTCTTCTCCCGCAAGAAGAACCCGCTGTTACGGAGGAAAAGAGCGCAGAGGTCCCTTACAGTCAAACTATTCACATATACACCCTCTGCTCCTCTCCATTCCCGTAGAGCCCCAGTGCCGTAACGTAATTTCAGTACACCTAAAGGACCAAATGCGTAGAAAATTTCTTCAATTGGGGATTAAATTGTAATTTTAAACCCAGGGTTTTAGGCATCTTCCAGCTCCATCCAGGCCGAGACGCGAAGCCCACCCCCCCCCCCCCCACCCCCCGCCGACGCCGACGAGGCGGCCGCTCCTCCGGCGAAACCCTAGGGCCACGATGAGGTCGCTCCGCGCGGCGCGGACCCTGCTCGCCTCCCGCTCGTCCCTCCTCTCCTCGCGCGCGCTCCACGCCGCCGCGGCCGGCCGCTGGGGCAACGCCCCGCCGCCGCCGCCGACGCCCTGCCCGGGGCCGTCGTCCCGGGCCGGGATCGCCGGCGCGGTCTCCTTCTCCCTGACGTTCGCCACGGTGGCGGTGGCCGAGGTGCAGGCCAAGGAGCGGCTGCCCACGGATCTGCTGCCCCGGAACGTCGTGCTCTACCAGTACCAGGCGTGCCCCTTCTGCAACAAGGTTAGAGGTGAGATTGCCCTCCCATCTAGTAGCATTTTTTGATTCGCGTCCGCGGCTCTTCAGAAATGGTTTCCTTGAGATCCCGTTGCACTGGCAGATTCAATCAGAGTTGGCATGGCCTTAAAATCTACGATTCTGTAGTGTATTAGGTCAGATCTGTATGTTGGTTAGAAGAATTGTTCGCATTGGATCAGATTAGACTGTAATCGGAGCTTGTCAACATATTATTTCTGCTGCTAGAGACTAAAGGGCTGTTGGGGAAATCTATGGCTAAGCACCTGTAGAAATATTTATCTCTGCTTGTATGGCTTTATAATTGGTAAATGTAGAATGCTTTCTGACCTGGTGGTACCATCAGGTCGGAGTACCATTCCTGTGTCTATTGGCATGGTTCAAGATCAATTATTGTGTTATTCTTGTTTGAAATCTTCAAATGTGCTTGTTTGAGACCATTAGTTGTGCTTGTCTGAAATCATATTGTATTCATCCAAGCAATGCAAACATTATGTTGTGAAAAAACTTTCTACTACTCAAGAGCTGCAAAAGGATATGGATCTATGTTGATTCATCGTAACTAAAACAGAGTTTTTTTGGGGGGAATGCAATAGACATTCCTATCTTCTGGAATGTTTGTATATGTACAAGAAGTGGTTACATAAAGCTAATTTAGACAGAGATATATGCATTATTTATGCATTACTAAGGATTATTGTAATTGTAAATCCTCAGTTTTTTGTTTGTATGTTAGGGATAAAGTCTTATCCCTGTATTTATTAGCTGGAGACTAGATTGGAATGTCAGGTGGCCAACCTTTTAGAAGCACATGCATTTTAACCCTTTCTCGTTATACACAGACCATCTTTTCTCCTTCCCCTGTGGTGGGCCTGCCAACCTCGGCTACAGCACTCCCATATGGTATTTTCATGTGTTGGGCCAAAGCCCAGGTTGTCCGTTAGGGTTTGGCTTTCTGTTGTAAAGAGTATCAGTTGAGTTAGGTAAAGAGTCTTTCAGTTAAGAAATTGAGTCTGGTATTCTTGTTGATGGCAAAATTACTACTATAAAGATCTGATGTGAAAGCTACTGATGCAAGAAAATGTCCCCTGCTATTCAGATAGCATTTTTGAAATGGTTTCACGAATGGGCTGAGGCAGATTATTTTATACTTTCGAGATTTTTATGCTGGTATGGATTGGTTATACAAACTTGCAAACCATCTAAAGTTTAGTTAAATATAGTTGGATAACTAAGTTGCGAGCTTTGTGTAAGCACATGTGTACACATGCAAACTGGATGCACTAATTTCGTTATTGCATTTTTATAATGGTCATGATTTTTATTTTTATATTTCAAAGGAGTGGTGGTGATTCAGAATTCAGAATATTCAAAGTTGATTGCTAGAGACCTGTAGGTTGTTCTGACATATTTGTGCCTGTGTTCTGCACAATCTCGTTGAGTCTAACTGTTTTTTATTGGCTTTGTTTAGCTTTCCTAGACTATCATGATATACCCTACAAAGTTGTGGAAGTTAATCCACTGAGCAAAAAGGAAATCAAGTGGTCTGAGTACAAGAAGGTCCCGATATTGACGGTAGATGGTGAACATCTGGTTGATTCTACAGGTTACGCTTGTTACCCACAACTTCCTTTTGCAATTCACGTCCTTCACTTTGTTACAGCTTCAAGTAACATGTTATGCTGTTCATATGCGCTAAACTCTTGTGTTTAACATTCGTTTATCTCTTGTTGGCAGACATAATCAATATATTACAGCACAGGATCAGCCCTGATGATGAAGTTACTAACGAAGAGGAAACAAAATGGCGCAAGTATGTGTTTTTTTTAATTGATTGGTGTGCAACCATGCGTTAGATGTTAATGTTGTCTCTGGTGCTCCCTTTCTTTAGCCTTGTATGTTTTAGAGTTGCAGTTGCCATATTTCTTTCTATTTGAAACACTTTGTACACACCCATTTTACTTATTTGCAGTGTTTTTACTTAGCACGTGAATTGATGAAACCAAGAGCTTTCCCATGAGTTATCCGAAAGACCATACTTAACAGATTGAAGTTCTTTATTCTCAGTTTGCAGTATTAAGTCCTTATAAACAAGAAAATTGCTACATGCATCATGTCGCAGGCTGCTGGCATAGAGCCCAGTCCCATCTGTGAACCATAAATCATTTGATGTCGACCCCAACGTCTCATGTCCTGAACCGCTGGCATAAGGCCCAATCCAACCCATGACTCATCGTACCGTTCACATTCCCAAACCACCTTAACTCCCAGGAATCTAGCTCTAGTTGCTCCATTGTCTCTGCCCTTGCGGAGGCGCTCATACATCTTCTTAGCTTTGGCACTTCTATGCCCCAGCATAGTGGCGTCCATTCATCTCCTTTACCCTGGTGCTCCTCTCTGCCCTGGTGTGTCTGCACTAGGCCTTTGTGTTTGTGCTGCAGATATACTGCCGGAGCTGATGTTCTGCTAATTGTGAAAGCAGCTAAACTGCTATCTTGATGTTGTGAATTAGTTGCTTAACCGAAAACTCATGACAGGGCCTATATAAATTGCTTATTATTAGGTTTGGTGTCTTTTTTTAATGGTTTGTTGCTATTTCTATGGGCACTTCTTAGAAACCAGAGCAAGCTTTACTACAGTACTAAATAAACCAGATGCCCATCCCTACTGCATTTTTATCCATGGCCTGAAAACTAAACAAGATAAACTTTTAGTGGTCACTACTTTTAGGCTTTTAGCAGATGTAGCTTTGGCCAACTTTGTGCTTTTTTCCTCGAGTTCATGAGTACTCAAATCCTTTTGTGTAAATCATTTAGACTTATATATGTGAAATGGCAGGCGTAAGTTTTATTCATCGAGTTAAACAATAATAAATGCACACTCTTGAAATTTTCTGATACCTTTTTATGTTATTTGAAAATACTCCCTCCGTCCCGAATTAATTTTCTGTATCTAGACAAATCTAAGACAACTAATTTGGGGCGTAGGTAATATATGCAAGTAGCCTGAACACTGCTCACGCGGTCACACCCATGTTCCAAAGCCAGTTAGGACTAGTATGGCCAGTTCAGGGCGTAGTTTAGTACTTCTGGAAGGAGTTGGGATTGTATTGAGTATTGACATACTTACAACATACTCTTATCTACTAGAGCATGACAGTTTTCTACATCTTTCTTTGATCTAGGTGGGTTGATGAGCACCTTGTGCATGTATTGTCGCCAAATATATACCGGACGACTTCGGAGGCTCTAGAATCTTTTGACTACATTGCAAAGCATGGTAAAATTCTAGAACTTTCATCTTTCTTCTTGTGCCCTGCTATATGTTGTTTCTTTTTCATATATTATCTTTTTGTACTGCCAATAAATTTCCTGTCCTTCAGAATTGTAATAGCAAATACCCTTTGTGAACTTGTGCTAATTGTTTATTGAGGTTTACATAGAGAACGTTGTAAATTATCAGGCAAGTTTGTTGGTATTTAGATGATATTTGATTGCAAATAACTAAACAAGCATCCAGAATGTTTCTGAAAATGTTTCTGGGATGTATAAACAAGCCGTTATCTACTTCTAATCGTACCACAGTCCTGTTTACTATTTCTTGACAGACCTATGAATTTCCAGTCATGAAATAGTGCGAGTATTGCATGAGTTTTTTTGGTTGCTTTTGTTACGTACCAACCTTTACGCCCCTGCCTCGTGTGTGTGTGTGTGGGGGGGGGGGGGGGGGGGGGGTGTAACATTTAACTACCGTAAGTGGATTTTGTTGTCTGTATTGCAATGCTTGTAAAATGTGATTTTGTGAACCAGACCTGTGGAAGGTAATTAGACAATACATGAGACAACTATTATAATTCTGTGAACCCCACACACATAACTATACAGGCTAGTCAGTTTCCATACACCCATTTCTCCCGTGATGAATGAATCCTAAATGCAGGACAGGTTGGTGACATGCTGAAATACTGTCCCTTACCCACACCTAATGGGCCTTCCTTTTTACAAAAAACATTTCCGTAATTGACTAATTACTATTCCATAATTAGAAACAAACGGAATATGGGTGAAGATGTGGTGTTCTATGTCCTGTTTGACACTCGGAACATTAACTGTTGAAAACTTAATTTACTCATGTTCCTGATTTCCTCACCGATGTTTCTTTCTTGACCCAAACTCTGATGCAGGTAACTTCAGTTACACCGAGCGGTTTGCTGTGAAGTATGCTGGTGCTGCAGCAATGTACTTCGTGGCCAAGAAGCTCAAGAAGAAATACAACATCACTGATGAGCGTGCCTCGTTGTATGATGCTGCCAACACGTGGACGGAAGCACTGAATGGAAGAAATTTTCTCGGTATCTTATTTATCCTTAAGCCAAAAGAAAAACATATTGGAAGCTACAGGGAAATTAGAATACAGGGAGTTTATTGTAGTCCTTTTGCATTAACTTCGTTTTCAATGTCTTTGTGATCCAGGTGGCTCCAAGCCTAACTTGGCAGATCTTGCAGCATTTGGCGTTCTGAGACCTATCAGATACCTGCAATCTGGAAAAGACATGGTTGAGCATACCCAAATCGGCGAGTGGTACCAGCGGATGGAAGATGCTGTCGGAGAGCCATCAAGAATCCCGGAGGGCCAGTACCAGGAGTAGAAGAAAACCACCACTAATAGAATTGTTTGCTCGTTGAAGCCCTCATTTCAAATGGATGAAATCGAATGGAATGCATGTCTTTCATTAGGCAGTCAGGTTATTCAAATTTTGCCAAGGTTTTAGTAGTATGCAATAATGCTGCCGCACATATGAAGTTAAATACACGGTTTGACATGAGAACATGCTTCACACTGCTGCTTCAGAGTGTGGAGTGATTGGTTTGGGAGTAGGAGAAATGAGAATTCCTGCTTCTCTCCATCTTTTGCCCAGTGCCCTGGTTTTAAATGTTCTGTGAGCTATTGGAATTCCTCGTTTTATCTCTGTTTTTTTCCTTGAAATGAGACCTAAAAGGATGTGATAGTGATGAGCACCATGAACGAGGAAAGGCATGAGGTAAATATTGGTTAGTACTGTAATTGTGAAGCCCCGGTTCTTGACTGAAAGGGACACCAAAGGCCTCTGCCCTCCCTCTCTATCTATCAAAGGGATGTCCCAAAGGCCTCTGCCCTCTATCTTTCCAAGAGATGGAAGGGTAAAGCTTTTTTTTCATCTTTTCATCAAAAAGTTGAGCAATGAAGATAGATGACAATTGCCTGATCGATTTGATCAGGCCGTGTAGGAACAAGGTTCAAATTGTTCGTTCGTTAGGATGCCCCAGCTGCATAGATCATTAAGTACTCCCTCCGTTCCTAAATATAAGTCTTTGTAGAGATTTCACTATGGACCACATACGAATGTATGTAGATGCATTTTAGAGTATAGGTTCACTCATTTTACTCCGTATGTGGTCCATAATGAAATCTCTCCAAAGACTTATATTTAGGAACGGAGGGAGTATGTTGCATGTTTTGGGGTCGATTTTACAATGATTGGTAGTGGTTAGGCTGGACTAGTGAATTTGTGAAATCACTTACAAAATCAGACTCTTTTTTTAGAAAAAAAATGCAAAGACGATTGTAGTATGGGCAGTCCCATATTTCATCATCTGGCCCATTGATGAGGGAAGGTGGAAGATGCACGTTCTTTTCTGAGATGCGGAATAGCTGAATATATGCACCAAACTCTTTAGAGGTTCCTCTGAATTTCGATAGCGAGTTGGCGGCGAGCCTTGGACAGTAAGGTATGTGGCTTGGGGACGGCCCAACGAGCCAATAATCTCTCAATCGTACCTAATGTATGACAGGGGACTGCAACCACCGAAACAATAATGCACGTGAGTAGGATGCAGCACGTTGCGCCAAATCTCAGTTTGCCGTCGGTCTCGTTTGCCTCGGCAAGACGTGGATATGTTATCCACCTCTAGTCAAGATATTTATAAGCTTTGACACGTTGGCTCTCTCTCTCTCTCTCTCTTTAGATATTAGTACTTGCTCCGTTTTCAAGAGTCAAAATTAATACGCGGCTTGACATGAGTACAACTTACATTTTCGAACAGAGGGAGTAACAGATTTCAGAGAAAAATGAACTTTATTGGGCAAGCCGACATATATATCTGGTATGATGAGCACCTACTGAGGCAAGTCTTAAATTCTTTACAATCAAGGTGGCTCCCTCCACGCCTAACTTGGCGAGAGCAACGGACGGGAGGCATTGGGCACGGCGAGGGTGCGTACGTAGGCCGATAATGGAGCAGCTAAGCTAAGCCGGGGAGTGGATTTAGTCGGCAGGATGTATGGTACAGTAGGCTCTTTGTTTTCTTGCGCTCCGTTTCTCTCTGTACTTACAAGGATGATGTCGACCGATCATCATCTAGCTGCCGTCGTGCTCTCCCTCTGCTGGCTGCGAGCGCGGTACGATGATACCCCCCGACGAGCAGTACCAATGAGGTTTGGCATCTTCCTTCCACCGAAAGCATGACAGCCACCCAAGAGCAGAGCAGTGCTACCATGACATGTCACACGTTGCCCAATCTCAGCCTGCCATCGATCTCTCTTGCAGATATTCATACGAGTATATATCCGCTTTAGGAAGATTACAAGTTTGGAAATTGGAGGGGTTAATTTTCTTGATGGCGTGATTAACTTTTGGCTAAGATGGCTCTTGGCCCAGGGGGGCTCATCTCGTCATCTTATCTGGCCAAGTGCCCATCATCTGCAGTTCTACAAAGGTCGCCGTCATTATCTTCTTCTTTCGAGATGAACGTTACTGGGCGAGGTGAGTATTAATCAGTGCGTTCCAAGAGACGTGGCATTGCGTAGAGAAACCTTTGGTATGCGCGTGCCCGCTTTGAGATATTTGATTAGAAGTTTGCCACTGTGACGAGTAGTTAATTTCCTTAATAGTATGATGATTAACGTTTGGCTGAGATGACATTGACTCTTGGGGCGACGCATGACTCATCTACTCCTTCCGTTCCGTAATGTAAGACGTTTTTGACGCTAAAAATGTCTTTATGGGACGAAGGGAGTAGTAGTTAGTTATCTTATCTTACTTTCTCGGTTTCTAAATGTAAGTCTTTCTAGAGATTTTAATATGGCGGGAGTACTTTTGATTTGACGGCCCAACAGAGCTTTTTCTTCTTCTAAAACTTACTATAGTGAGCCGAGTCTTAATCGGTGGCAAGAGACGAGAGCAACCGAGGAGAAGGCAAGGCAAGGGAAGGGAGCGGAACGGCGACATTGGCAGAATTGTAACTGATGATCACGGACATTGCTGGCTTTGCGTAGGTCGTGATTCTGACTTTCTGAGTATAGATTTGGTCGGCAGATGTCAACAACATTAGTCTTTATTAGGTTTTTTTTCTTTAATGTATGGTAGTAGCACGAAAATGCAGAGCCGCACTATGCAACTCGTTATAGCATCTTCAGCTGGACTGAACAAATTTGGCCCCTCAAACGCCCACGGACGCGCCCGGTTAGCGTCCGGACGTGTCCGCTTTGACTTCTTATTTTCCGTTCACGCAGCCATGTCCCTCAGTTTTTTTATGTGTCTAGTCATATGCATGTGTTTGGTGAAGCAGAAGTGAGAGAGGGAAAAGAAGAAATAATAGAGAAAGAAAAAAGATGCTCTATGAGGGGCCCAATCCTATGTAGCAGGGCACGTCCGGACACTGCTCATACCCGTCTCATACATGAGATGAATATGAGGGCTGTCAGGCGGCCCGGACATTTAAGGAGGCTTTGTGGGGTCCGGTTGAGTCAATTGTTTGTTACTTTTTCCTTCTCTATCATGTCCGGTCGGTGGTCTTTGCGCCCGCCCAATCAATTTGAGGAGTCCGGCTGTAGATGCTCTTAGCCAGTCCCGTAATGATGAGTTCGGGTCGACCTCGTTTGCTCCACCAACTTTAGATATTTTATCAAAGTTGACACTCTGTGTAGCCAAGTTTATTTATAAGATAATAATATCAGTGCGACTTCGTAGTAGTATCGTGAGACGTTAGACAGAGTGGGGCACAAGAAAACTGCAGGTCGGCGTCGACCTGGTGTGCTCCAGATGCTCTGCCGTCTCATAGCATGTTCAGAAGTTTGACACTTTTGTCTAGGCGGTCACTAAGGCAATGACGACGTGGTTAACCGCGTCTAAAATTTGCCGCAAAAAAAGAAAAACGCGTCTAAAATTACCTCACGCCTCTGCAGAGGCTGGGGCCTGGCCATGGGTGTTTCTGCTGCGTGTCTGTCTGTGTAGATCTGGCCGGCGGGTGTTGTCTGCATCTTTCGTTCGGCCTCTTTGCTCTTTTGCGCTTTGTTTCTGTACAAGGATGTCGATCCACCACCCGGTTGTCGTCGCCGTGCCCTCTGCTGCTGCCGCTGCTGCGTGAGAGAGGGGGGGGGGGGGGGGGGGGGGGGGAGCAAAGTAAATCCGACATCTCTTTGCTTTACATTAGAATATATATATCAACGACTACAATGCCAAACATATACTACAATATACTTCCTCCGTTCCAAAGTAACTGTCTTAACTTTGTATTAACTTTAGTGCAAAGTTGTACTAAGGTTGAGACACTTATTTTGGTACCAAGAGAGTACAAGTTAATTTCATGATGTATCCAGTGATATTGATTTGATATTGTGAATGTCGATATATTTTTCATATAATCTTGACCAAATTTGATGAAATTTGATTTCTGATAAAACCTATACACGGCGTAAGGGAAACGGAGGGCACCCCGTGAATTTTGAATGTGAGTTGGCCACGGGCCAGACAAAGTTTGGCATCTTCCTACCTAAAGCATGACAGCGCAGACTGCATCAAACGCAACGGCCGAAATAATGCACACGAGTACGATGACATATTGCCCAATCTCAGTTTGCCGTCGGTCTCACTTGTGCTAAATGTCTATGTATCCTACCAAAGAATAAAGATATTTATGTACCCGGTTTAAGATACTTCTAAGTTTGGTACTTTGACTAGTTAAATTTCGTGATGCCCCGGAATTAACTCTTGGCTAAGATAGCACCGACTAATCAGTTACCTCATCCAGTGAAGTCTTTTTTTCTTTTGACACTCAACTGCGTCCTTGTCTTGCTGGAAGTTACCGACTGAGCTTGAATCTTAATCACTGCCCGGAGACGAGAGCAACAGAAATCAGTGGATAAACAATAACAAAAATAACTACGACGAGCTCTTTTTTATCTGATTTGGTTGTCTTATATTTTTGCTTCACTAACTTCAAATATTTTACCATCTCATCTCATATATTTAGAAGTTTGACACTTGTCTAGCCCAGCCAAGTTCTAAAATAAGATTTGTAGTATGATTAACTTTGTCTAAAATAAACTCCCGGTCAAGGAGGCTTGTCACCGCGGCTTGCATTGTGGGACGGAGCCAGAGTGATGCACAAGAAACTGCAGACCGAGTGGGGTATGGTCCAAGAACCACATGCTGCCAATCTCAGTTTGGTGTCGACCTGCCTGGTCTGATGTGCTTGGGCAACTTCAGATATTTTTCAACCGCGTTGTATATTCAGAAATTTGACACTTTGTACGTCCAAGATTCAAAATAGTAAAGAGTGTGATTATCTTTGTCTGTTAGGAATAATACATGTTGGTCAAGGGGACTTATCAGCGCCGTTTGCCAACAGGAACAGCATGCTCCTGATTGATTAACCAGTACAGAGTCTCTTTCATTCACCAAATCAATCATGCAACGCTCATCTGATTGGGAACATTGCACATAAACAACAAGATTGATGGAGCTTCCTCCTCACCAAATCCAACATATCTTACATAAACCAAACCGAAGCAAGAATACAGACCCATCTTCATCTTCTAGCCTAGTTTCAAAAGTACAAGAGAACACCAATAGCGACCATCTAGAGATCCCAACACAACGCCGCCATGGATGAGCAGAGCAGAGCGGGGAAGCTAGAGAAGGTCGCCGCCGGCTACCCGTCCGGCCGGCCGGAGTCTCTCTTACAAACAAACATTACTACTACTACATGACGGAGCATGCGTTGGGGTTCTCGTCGCTGAATGCGGCGGTGTACCTGGCCTCGGTGGAGGAGGCCCGGGCGAGCGGCGCGGCGGAGGGGTCGCTCATGACGTTGCGGACGTAGCCGGCGGGGGCGCGCTTGTCGTAGGCGCCCGGCGCGTAGGGGTGCGCCACCACGTCGTACGGCACGTAGGGCCACGGCTCCACCCGCTTGCCGGTCTTGTACGCCACCCGCCGCATCACCTTGGCCGGGTCCACGTACCCCGTCACCGTCACCTTGTTCTGCTTCGGGATCACCTCCACCGAGCTCACGCCTGCACAACCATTAGACACACTTTGAGCAAAGCTGCCGCCCCAGATATAGATCTGGCCAAAGTCACCAAAGTCGAGGCAAGATTTCCTTTCCCTCGATGGAGAAACATGTGCGGGGTCAGGGGCGAATCGGATTCGGCCGGAAGGAGAAAGCTTGGAGGGTACCTTTCATGTCGTCGAGGGCCTTCTTGACCTTGCGCTCGCAGCCCTCGCAGTCGATCCGGACCTTCATCTCCACCGTCTGGAACTGCTTCCGCCTCTTCATGTGCCGCCGACTCCGCGGCAGCGAGCAGTACTCCGACACCACGTCCACGATGCCCATCCTGCTCGATCTCTCTCTCGAAGCCCCAAGAAATTGTTCAGCTGGATTCGAGTTCAAGTTTTGTAGAGAAGCACTGCTGGTTGCTGGTGCTGGATGAGATGCTGTGTAAGACGAGGAATCCTTGGGCCGGGGGGCCTGTGTTTATAGGCGCCCGGGGGAGCGTGCTCGCCCACTGCCGGCGCGACACGTGTGGGCGGAGCCAGGCAGTCTGCGCATGGAGGCGTGGTGCGGCCGTGTGGGGGAGGAAGCTGGTAGGAAATCGGTGGTTATTATGGGTGTAGGTGTGGCTGGCGAGTGGGCCCGCGCGTGGTCGGCAGCGCCAGGTGGCGGTATGGTGCCATGTGAGCGCTAGTGAGCACTGAGCAGCGATGGTGACGCTCACCGCCGCGGCCAAGGGAGTGGCGTGGGAGCGGCGGTCACTGACTTTTCGTGCGCTGGCGAGGAAACGGCCGGCCGACCACGCCGGCGACCCGGAGTAGTAACCGTCGCTTTGGATCCGTCTGTCTATGTACTGGTCGTACTCCGTCCACCGGCCACCGACCACCGACCACCGGCAACTTAGTCGCGCAGAAACTCCGGGAGTGATCGGTCCGTGGGGCTCGGACTGTTCATGGGATTAGCACGTCGCGATGACACGTCGGAGCGAGCGGCCGGCAGCCATGTGGCAGCCCGTCACCGGAGCGCCAAGCCCACACGGCGGACGGCGACGGATGTCTCTCCTCACCGCTGCTGCTCCTTACCCGTCCTTGGTGGCGACGTGTCGCTTCGTAGGTGGCACGGCTTTGGCGTTGTGGATTAGCAGCGGATGTGGCGTTAATAATGTGTGGTGGTGAATTTTCATCGTTCGAGCGATGGGCTCGTGTGGGTTTGAACGTTGGAACACGAAAGCTCCCCCGCGGATTGTCGACTTGTTCGCAAAAGTCGTAGATTTCCGTTCGACGGCTATTGGTGTGATCCTGATATAACCGAGTTCAGCATCAAAATGATAGCACCGAGAAATGTATGCGATTTTGTTAAATTTCTGTCTATTGTTGTTTTTGGCTGAAATTTTGAAACAAACAAATCAGGGTCTTCCAATCTTACTAAGGGCATCTCCAACGCCGTCCGAACCGCGGAATCCATCCAACTCGGGTTTGTATAAGTCCGCTCCACGGTCCGGACGATCTTTCTCCCAAAAACGGAAGACAAACTTGGGGGCTTTGCGGGTATCCGGACATCAAAAACTCCTGCTTCTGACCGCCCCGGCCCACCCAAACCCCCTCTTCTCGCCATGGTGTTCCCTCCCGACGCCAGTTGTCCGCATTCATGACGCTATAGAGCACACCGCTGCACGTTGAAGATGGCCTAGAGCGACGTGACCTCTCATTAGCGCTACCATTGAAGCGGCACGTCAGCCGAGGGTACCGCCCGCGACGCGTCTCAGGTGGCCGCGCATGTTCAATGCCGGAGACGCGTTACTAGACGGGGCAGATATCTACCATTCAATGCCCCGCCTGTCCGTATGTTGTCATTAAGCAGACTCGCCGGCTGAGAAACCTATTACGGCGTCGTGAATTGACGCACCAGGACGCTTGCGGCCACAACCGGCGAAGTCCACGCCACAACACAAGCCGCTCTCCATCCTTCTTTGTTGCACTGCATCCGCCATGACTACTGGCGGTGCGGGTCACCTGGGGCGCAGGGGCCCTCCACCCCGATCTGATCCGTCGCGGCGGCGCGGCCGATCTGATCCGCCGACGGCGCAAATGGCGGCGTGGTGATGGGAGGAGGCGGCGGAGCTGCGGGCTTCGTGGAAGATCTGGTGGATGCCGGCTGCTCGGTGGGCGTGCTTGGTCATGGCGGCGGAGGTCGCAGTGGTCGGCGGCTTGGCCGGTCGGCGGTGGCGGAACTTGGCCGGTGGTAGCGGCGAGGTTCTGTCTGGATCCAAGGGCGCGGCCCTGGAGGGTGGCGGCTGGTGAAGCTAGGGCTTCCCGCGGTGGCATGGCGTGGTGCAGTCTCTGTCCAAGGCGGATCTGTGATGGCGATCTGCTATGGATTGGTTTGGATCAGAGACGGTGACGAGCGCGCGGGATCCTTCTCGGCGGCTCTCGCGGCTTGGCGAGGCGGGGTGGGAGCCCTCCTCCTAGGCTCCAGTGGTGGCACACTCAGGTAGTGGCCGGTGCGCCAGGGATCCTACGGTGGCACTGTTGCTGCGGTTGGTCGCCGGATCTAGGCGGCTGGATCTGGGGCTTTGAAGGCGGTCGAGACGGTGCACAGGTTGTTGGGTGGATTTCTTGGGACGGATCCGGGTGCAAACCTGGTCTTCGGTCGACAGCCGGAGCCGGTGATGACGATGCCCTTATCATCGTTTCCGTCATGAAGGCATCATCGAGGTGAAGCTCCCAACTCCACTCCATACCTCCAGGGGAAACCCTAGATCAGCTGATCGGATGTTGGCGGCAATCATGTGTCGTAATCCCCTTGGGGGCGGCATTCTTGGAGGTGCACTCGGCTTCGCAGGACCAGCGGACAGCTTCTTTGGTGGAGCGGTGCTTCATCCATACATTGATGGCGACGGATCTTGACGGCGTGGCGCAGTGCAGATTCGGAGTTCGATGTGGGAGGATGGACTCGCGCAGGAGGACGACGCTGTCTGGCGTCGTGGTGGCTGTCGGTGTCAAAACCGGCGGATCTCGGGTAGGAGGTCCCGAACTGTGCGCCTAAGGTCGATGGTAGGGGACACGATATTTACCCAGGTTCGGGCCCTCTCTATGGAGGTAATACCCTACTTCCTGCTTAATTGATCTTGATGAATATGAGTATTACAAGAGTTGACCTACCACGAGATCGTAATGGTTAAAACCCTAGAAGTCTAGCCTGTATGATTATGATTGCCCCTACGGACTAAACCCTCCGGTTTATATAGATACCGGAGGGGACTAGGGTTGTACAAAGTCGGTTACAGAGAAAGGGATCTTCATATCCGAACGCCAAGCTTGCCATCCACGCCAAGGAGAGTCCCATCCGGACACGGGAGAGAGTCTTCTGTCTTGTATCAGTCCGACCCACGTTACATAGTCCGGACGCCCGAGGACCCCTTAATCCAGGACTCCCTCAGTAGCCCCTGAACCAGGCTTCAATGACGATGTGTCCGGCGCGCAGATTGTCTTCGGCATTGCAAGGCGGGTTCCTCCTCCGAATACTCCAAAACAGACTTCGAGTATAGAAAACCTGTCCGGCTCTGCAAAACAAATACCACACACAACCGCAGAGAGTATAATATTTCACGAGTCCAATATGCTGACAACTTTTTGTAGCGTGACATCAAGTCACTGCCCGGTTATTATTTCGAACCGGTTTTTGGCCTCCCGCTCCACGCTTCAAGATGCAGTTTTATTGGCACGTCTTGTCGAAGCAGAGATCGTGTCCCCTTATTACGGGATTCTCATCAATACGGGCGTGGGTAATCCAACCGTTCTGTTGGCATGAATCCTTGGGAATAGGCTAGTTTTAAGGCCTAAGAGGAGGCGTTTGACATTCATCGCCTTTATAAAGGGGCACATACCCGTCTTTCTCCCCTACGCCAACCCTTTCCTCAACCTTTCCAACCTCGAGTTCCAGCACCCAAGGTTTAATTTAATTGCTCCGAGCCTCCCAGTCATGTCCGGACCCAGCCCTCAAGGCTGGTGGGTGGCCTCCTCTGTCACAGAGGAGGATATCACGAAGCTCCGGGCGGCAAGATACCTGACCGCGGAAATCCCCCACAGGCTTCCTACTCAAGGGCAGGTTATTCCTACTCCCAGATCCGGTGAGAGGGTCGTATTCATCTCCCACTTCCTTCGGGGGCTAGGGTTCGCTCTCCATCCCTTCGTTCGAGGGCTCATGTTTTATTATGGGCTAGATTTTCATGATCTAGCTCCGGACTCCTTCCTTCATATCTCGGCGTTCATTATCATGTGTGAGGCCTTTCTCCGTATTCCCCCCACTTTGGCTTATGGCTCAAGACCTTTAATGTGAAGCCGAAGGTAGTTGAGGGGAAGCAAGCGGAGTGCGATGGTGCTGCAGTGAGCAAACTCACCAATATTCCTTGGCCAAAAGGCTCTTTCACGGAAACTTCCAACCTATGGTAGCGGGAGTGGTTTTAAATCACTGAACCCCGTGGTACCAAGTGGGCAGCTACACATGCGTTTCGATCTGGCCCTCCATTGCGGCTTGCATCATGGATTAATAAGGGGCTGGACTGGGGATCAGTGGACGAGGTGCCGATGCTACAAAGCCGCATCCGAAGCCTCATCGAAAAGGACACCAGCCTCATCAACGTAATCCAAGTAATGCTAGTCCGTCGGGTCCTACCGTGCCAGCGACGGCCCCTCCGCATGTGGGAGTTTAATCCAAAAGGACCACGGACCCTTTAGCACTTCTTCGACACGACGCACCGAGGAATGTGGTAGTTATTCTTCGGGACACGAAAACAATGGCCGGACACTACCGAGGACATCGGCCTCGACTGCAATCATCCGGATACCTCGGTAAGCACTCAACTCCCGAACACAGCTTAGTTAGATATCCCATAACAATATACTGAAAAACCATCTTCGACCAGGGCTGGATAAAGAAGGCGGAAATAATTAGGTGTTTGGCCCCTCTTCCCGAAGACTCAGCTGATCCTGTGTTAACAAGGATGCTGGCTCCGGTGCCATATCAAGTGCCGGCGAAGGAGGACAAGGAGGAGAGCAAGAAGGCCAAAGGTGGCCTCCGTTCTAAAGGTACACCGGACACTATGTCCGAGGAGATTGGAACTCCCTCTTCCAAAGACAAAAGAGAAAGAGAAACTGACATCCCTCCTCCCCATGGGAAGAAGAGGACCGCCTCCGAAGATTTGGAGGTAAAGCCTCCTAAGCGAGGGAAGATGTCCCTGTCAGGTGGTTCGGGTTCGGAAGACGATGTTGTCACGCTGTTCCTCCGTAAGGACAAGCCCTTAGCCGAATCGTAAGTGAACAGGGGTGCCCTAAACATATCCCGTTCCTTTCTGGTTACAAGGGTAACATTTAAAATATATGTTTGCAGTCCGGCACGCAGTCTTCCTCAACAGTCCTCCTCCTCGGAGGATCTTCTTCCGGAGATGATCGAAAGCGAAACGCCTCCGCATACCTCCCCGCCCAATAGGGCAGACGACTTCGAGGTGTCGTCCCGGAGGATTTCTCCCGATCATCAAGTGGTGCAAGGGACAATGAAGACCACGCACGAAGGTGATACTTCGGTCGTTAAGGGTTCGGGGCGCGCGGTCCCTACGGGGACCAACAATGAAGGCCTCAGACTATCTGGTTTACAGCCGGGGACGACTCTAGAGTCGAGTAAACACATCCCTTCGAAGGGAATCCGCACTCCCGCAGCCGCTCCCAGGAATCCGGAGGCACCGGATACAATGATGGGCATGTTGCAACATGCGTCCATCTCGGAGGGACATCGTACCTTAATGGGTACGGTGGTTGAAAGGATTCTGTCCGCGAGAAGCAGATTGAATGAAGCCTTCATGGGCCTGCTAAGAGGCTTCGAGGTATGCAATGTAATATCTTCAATTGCACTTCTATGTGGAAAATACACCTGTGTATAGATAGTAGCCCCTGAGACTCTGGTTGGCGTCCAAAGGGAGGCGATCAGAGGATCAAAAAAGATATGCCCAGGAAATAATCCAATTAATTGGAACACAGGCTGTTACATCCGTTGCGACTGCCCAAGCTGCAGAGGTTGCAGGTCTGAAGCAAAAGCTTGATGTGGCGGATGACGACATCACGCTTATTAACAGGCGGCTCGACGAGGCGCAAGGTATGTTTTGGGGCAGTCAGTATATGTAAGTATGATAATATGAGCATGACACTGAGAATTATATACTGAGATATGCATAACTGCAGATAGTGCTACCGTGGTTGAGACCCTTCGGGCTGAGCTTGCCCAGGCCAAGGAGCAAGCCTGGATGAGTGATGCGGCTGCCACGAAGGCAACTGCTGAGCTAAAAGCCGAATAGGCTGCTCGGCGCCACTGCGAGGAGAGAATATCTACCATGGCACGCGAGCTGAAGGATGCCACTGTCCGATGTGAATTCCCCGAGAAGGATAACAAAGCCAGGACGACCGATCTCGACAAGGCCTTACAAGAGGCGAGAGAAGCACGGTCCAAGTCTAGGGCGGCTCGGGAGGAGATCCGGCAAGCTGGGGAGATAGCAGCCGGTAAGCCTTTCTTATTACAGACTAAATTCGGCGATCCGAAGTAGGCCCCGCTTAATCAAATGTGGAGTTCTCCAGACGCATTCTTGGACTTGCCGAAGAGTTTCTCTGATGCGACGAAGTTTTTCCAAGCGCAAGAAGGACATGCAACGGAAAAGCTTTTCTGGTCGCAATTCGGCATGCCAAAGCGTCCGCTGTTGCTGAACGAACAGATGGCCCAGTGGGCCGAGCTCCACAAGATATCCGGATCTGCTATGAAGGACATCGTGGTCCGGCTGTGGCCGACTGAGCCAATTCCGAATAGTTATTTCGGTTTGGCGCAGCTGTCGGTGTCAAAACCGGCGGATCTCGGGTAGGGGGTCCCGAACTGTGCGTCTAGGATCGATGGTAACAGGAGACAGGGGACACGATGTTTACCCAGGTTCGGGCCCTCTCTATGGAGGTAATACCCTACTTCCTTCTTGATTGATCTTGATGAATATGAGTGTTACAAGAGTTGATCTACCATGAGATCGTAATGGCTAAACCCTAAAAGCCTAGCCTATGAGAATATGGTAATGAGTATCCGTCTATCTGGACTACGCTCTCCGGTTTATATAGACACCGGAGAGATCTAGGGTTACATAAGAAGGAATCTTCATAGTTGGTCGCCTAGCTTGCCTTCCACGCCAAGGAGAGTCCAATCCGGACACGGGTCCAGTCTTCGGTCTTCATGTCTTCACAGCCCATCAGTCCGGCCCAATGAATAACAGGCCGGACGCCCGAGGACCCCTTAGTTCAGGACTCCCTCAGCAGCGACTTGTTGATGCGGTGCCGCGTATCGACGCTGTTAAGCGGTCAACGTGCATTGAAGGTGCACGGATGGCCTTTGCCCGCGTCAAGACGTACTGGGCGATGATGAAGGGCACCGATATTGCAGGGAAGAGTCCACCCAAGAGCAAGGACCATCACACGCCAGAGCATTATTTTGAAGATGTCCTAGAGGGTGCCCGCTTGATAGAGGGTCAGTGCTCAAAGGATATGATGTTCGAGTGAATGTACCGAAATTGTAAAAACAATATTTATGATATATTAAGGCTATGTTTTTTATACTTTTGCCTGAAAGTTTTGGTTCCTCCTGTGCGGCTGTATAATCTGAAAGTTTACCAGTCGTCGGCTTCAGCCCCCTCGCATATAATACGGGGGTGTTCGGAAAAGCTCTTGATCACTCTTGACCCAACGTCTTGGTCCATGAAGGAGGTGTCAATGCGGCGAACTAGGCAATCGGACTATAGTGCTTTAACACTTTCACTTAGCCATAGGAGTTTGACAGCGGGTCTACGATATAGCCCCTGGTATGTACGCAGTTGCCCGAATACGGTGCATTACATAGGTGACCAGAAAAACGGTCCTTCGTGTGATACGGAAGGAATCGCGAAGATTCCGATGAGTCATTGAGTGGTTGACCAGCTCTCGCCGCATCATGACAGTCAGTTTTTGGCTTTCTCTACTGAGGTGCTCATCCGGATAAACCAGGACACAATCGCAGTAGTTCTACCTTTACTACCCTAGCCGATAGAACGGAACGTAAGGTAGTAAGCACAGGAGCCGGGCAACCCAACTATTGACCAAAGACATGATTCAGAGCTGATGCATATAAAGGCCAAACTCGTGACGCTGAACTGTGCTAAAAAGCTGTTCGGACTTGTCGGCAACTCATATGTTGCCGTATCGAGCCCCTGGCAATATATGCCGAGGTTCGTGCGTGAAATAACCACAGAAGCAAAATTCAGTTCTTAGAGAAGAGCTGAAAGGATCGATATAGTTGACTAGAGGGGGGGTGAATAGGCAACTAACAATTTTTAGCTTTTCTTTACCAATTTAAACTTTGCATCAAAGTAGGTTGTCTAGATATGCAACTAGGTGAGCAACCTATATGATGCAACAACAATAAGCATACACGCAAGCAAGAGATAAAGCACAAATAAGCTTGCACAAGTAAAGGCACGAGATAACCAAGAGTGGAGCCGGTGAAGACGAGGATGTGTTACCGAAGTTCCTTCCCTTTGAGAGGAAGTACGTCTCCGTTGGAGCGGTGTGGAGGCACAATGCTCCCCAAGAAGCCACTAGGGCCACCGTATTCTCCTCACGCCCTCACACAATGCGAGATGCCGTGAATCCACTATTGGTGCCCTTGGAGGCGGCGACCGAACCTTTACAAACAAGGTTGGGGCAATCTCCACAACTTAATTGGAGGCTCCCAACGATACCACGAAGCTTCACCACAATGGACTATGGCTCTGCGGTGACCTCAACCGTCTAGGGTGCTCAAACACCCAAGAGTAACAAGATCCACAAGGGATTAGTGGGGGATTCAAATTTCTCTTAGTGGAAGTGTAGATCGGGGCCTTCTCAACCAATCCCTAGAGAATCAACAAGTTTGGTTGGCTAGGGAAGGAGATCGGGCGAAAATGGAGCTTGGAGCAACAATGGAGCTTAGAGGTGAAAGAGGTAGTCAACTAGAGGAGGAAGACACCCCTTATATAGTGGAAGAACAAATCCAACCGTTATCCACCAACTCAGCCTGCGCAGCACGGTACTACCGCAGGGGCACGCGGTACTACCACACCTGAGGCGTGGTACTACCGCAGGGGCACGCGGTACTACCGCAGAGCCCCGCGGTACTTCCGCCCACGTAGCAGAGACCAGAACAGCCACACATGCACTAAGGCAGAGGGCGGTAGTACTGCTGGCGCGGTACTACCGCTCCCCCTTGCGGTACTACCGCAAGGCACGGGCTGTCCAGGGATGGGAAGGCACGGATATAAAAAATTACATCTGTGGCTACTTCCGCAGAGTTGGAGTCGATGCAAAACCCCGACGCGGTAGTACCGTAAGCCAGCCGCGGTACTACCGCGCGAGGCGCGGATGTAAAAAATTACATCCGCCCCTTACTGCCGCGTACTTGCGGAACTAAGCAGGGACCACGGTACTACCACTTACTAGAAGCGGTACTACCGTGGGTCCTTGCGGTACTACCGCAAGGTCCTGCGGTACTACCGCTCTAACGAGCAGTACTACCGCACCCCCTAGTTCGGCAAACAAGAGAAATATTTGCATAGACAAGGAAAACATAGGATGCTCCAAAGGCTAGAGGAAAGGAGGTGCAAAGGAAGATGTGTACGTGATGAATCCACCCAACCTTTCCAACGCGGACCCCCTCTTAATAGTACGGCTTCCCTACGACTCAATACCACCGAAAAGAACCGAAGAGAAACGCCGTCTTCTATAGCCTTCGAGGGGAACCCAATCATCTTGTGCCTAGTCAATATATTTGAAATATTCGATGCACATGATTAGTCCGCAAAAGCATTATCATCAATCACCAAAACCAACTAAGGGATAAAAATGCCCTTACAATATCCCCCTTTTTGGTGGATTGATGACAACACGGGATTTGCACGAGGGTATAACGCAAAGAGCAAGGGCAAACCCCAAATCTCTAAAATATAGACGGGCTCCCCCTAGATGTGTGCTATCTCGATGAGTGCTTTGGACTGCACGACACACATACTAGGATCAACACTCCCCCTATATTTTATACACATGGCAAATCTTGCAATAAGGCTAAAGCTAAGCAAGATAGACAGGAGCATAATGTAATAAGCACAAGATAGAATAAGCTCACTACGGTACGATAGAGTGCATATGTCTTACACCATATGATAGAAGGTCTCACGAGCACAAACCAAAGCAAACGAAATAAACGAAGTTCAACTGACCCAAACACGACACAACTCGCAAATCCTACACTCTCTCCCCCTTTGGCATCGAGACGCCAAAAGGGCAGACAGGACACCTACAGCAATAGTGGTGGCTCAAGCGGAGTAGTCACTTGCACGCTCCTCGTCAGACTCTGCAGCTAGGACGGACTCCTCCTTAGACTTGGTCCACCGATAACCTTGCTTGTGCATCCATTCTGCCTCTGGGGTGATGTTCACCTCTGACCCGCTAGAAATGTTCTCGGCAAAGGTCCTGAAAATCCGCTTGTCGCGGCGGCGAGTCTCCTTGGAAGCCACATGGGTTTGGTACTGCCCCTTTGCTTGCATACAAAACATCATCTTCATCTTGTTCTTCAGTCGCTTAGCCCAAGAAGGCTCAGAGGTGGGAGGGATGTAACCCTCAGAGCTGTCCTCGTCTGCTGCCTCCTCCTCATCCTCATCTGCATCCACGTCCATGGCAGCCGCAGTATCAGCACGAGAGGTAGTGTTGGCCCACTGAGGCTTGATACGGAGGTTGATGGGCTCATGCCGGATCCAACCAGGGGCCTCAAACTCATCCTGAGGGTAGACCCGCTCCCAGGTAGCCGAGATCAACTGAAACAGATAAGGTCCATAGATGGGGACCTTGCGGTTGTAGACCGCAAAGCGAAGCTCATGCCACATGATATGAGAGACATCAAGTGGTGGTGTCTGAGAGCATCTTCACACAGGAGCATCATATCCACAAGATAGGCATGCACCTTGTCCTTGTCCCCAATGCGTGGGAAGAGAGTGTTGCGGAAGATCCGGTGCATGATGTCAAGAAAGGAGTTGAGTACCCAAGATGACTTGCCATTGGAGAGCCTCTTCTCCACATAGTAGGGCATAAGCTTGTTCTTGTTGGCAGACTCGGGATTGGCATGAGGGCGAACACCTTGGGGTGTGGCGAGCCCCTCATCCGGAACTCCAAGCAAGGTCATGAATTCCTTCCAAGTAGCAGTCAGCTGCCGACCATTGGTCATCCAAGTCATGGTCCTTTCCTCATTGGGATGAAAATGCACAGAGGCAAAGAACTGAGCAAGGATCTCAGGATCATAGTCTTTGTGGAATGAGATGATATGCTCAATGCCAAATTGCTCCACTAGGTCCAAAGCCTCACCAAAGTATTCCCGGTGCGCCTCTTTGCGCATGTGATGCATGTTGATCCACTTCACCTCCACATGGATATTTTGCTTGGCCTTGATGACATCCAGATAAATGAGATTCTGCTGCTTGGTCCAGAATAGATCATTCCCTCGAAAGTTAGCACGGGGGTTTCCATACGGATTGATCTTCCTCCGAGAGAGGAACTCAGCAAGCGGTATCTCATCCATACCCTTGGCGGGTTCCTTCTCTTTGGTGGCAGTGGTCTTGGTTCTGCGTTGGGGGGCATTGGAGCCCTCTGCTTCCTCTGTGTTGCGCATACGCTTGGACCCCGTGTCACAGCTTGGATTGGAGCGGCGAGCTGGAGCACCTGAGCCACCACCTAAAACACACACCACAAAACAAACACGCACGAAACACGAGAAGGATCAATGCAAAGACCACAGCAAAGCAGGTGAAACAAGTAGACATGGTACGTGAGAAGTGCCACAAGAGGGATTTGAGACAATGGTAATATCGTGTGTTGCGCCATGTGCGGTAGTACAGCTCCAAGGAGCGGTAGTACCGGACGTGCGGTAGTACCGCACCAGCAGGGCGGTAGTACCGGACGTGCGGTAGTACCGGACGTGCGGTAGTACCGCACCTGGAGAGCGGTAGTACCGCATGGTGCATATCTGAAACAGCCATGGAGATCTGAGCACAACCGTGTCAACACGCGGTACTACGGTCGATCAAATCCATCACGGGACAACTATAGCAAGTACCATCACTACACAAAACTGCTCTCCTACATCCTACTCTTGCATAGATTTGGCCTAAAATCTCAAGAACAACTTGCATCTCCCCAAAACCTAAAAACAACAAGACGAACAAGAAAAATGGAGGGATTGGGGAGAAACCTTGTTCCATGGCAAGAGGGAGTGGTGGGGAACGATCCCACAGGTCGGAATCCGAGGAGAGCGGCCGGAGACGGAGATCCGGCGAGGACCTCCGGCGCTGTTCTTGAGAGAGAGAGATGGAGTGGGGAGAGAGACGAATGGGTATGGGGGAGTTAGAACTCCCCCTGCCCGTGTTTAACCCCCACACGCCCTCGACCGCACGGTAGTACCGCACGTCATCACGGTACTACTGCCCCGGGCGGAAGTACCGCACCGTGACTATAGTACCGCTCCCCCAGGCGGCAGTAAACAATTACTGCCGCGCTGGGTGCGGAAGTACTGTGTGCTCCTTACGCGGTAGTACCGCACGTCATTGCGGTAGTACCGCCTGGGCGGAAGTACTGCACCGAGGCCGTAGTACCGCTCTTCCAGGTGGCAGTAAAAAATTACTGCCGCGCTGGGTGCGGAAGTACCGCGCGCCCCCCTTGTGGTAGTACCGTGGCAGGCCGCGGTAGTACCGTGAGCTCAAGAAAAGATAGTTTCAACCAAAAGAGAGGACACCAAAGCACGGAACCTTCAAGCGAGAGACCACACCAAAGAGCTAACACACTGGACACCACAAGCACAAGCTCGGCACGAAGGAAGAGAGGCAAGAGACAACACAGACCAAAAACGAGCCACCTATGTTTGAGTCAATTGGTATGGCACCGCGAAGAATTATCCTTGGGCCCATGAACAAAACTCGTCTTTGAAGCACAAGTACCATCAAAAATGGCTAATGTGAAAGAGTTGATCACTTTATGCATAATGGGGGAGGGAGAGTTCATTGAGAGAACAACACTCCCCCTATGTCCATGCCTACACCTAGATTAGACAACAAGTTGAGTGTGGTGGGGTGTGCAAGGGTTCAAGCAACCTTGCTCGAATCAATGATACTTAGCTCATGCCTTAACTCGCGAAATCTTGCTTCATCCAAAGGCTTCGTGAAAATATCTGCAAGGTTATCATGGGTGTTGACGTAGTTGAGCTCGATCTCCCCTCGCCTAATGTGATCTCGGATGAAGTGATACCGAATCTCAATATGCTTCGTCTTGAAGTGTTGCACGAGGTTGAGAGAAATCTTGATGGCACTTTCATTATCACACCAAAGAGGCACTTTGTCACAAATGACACCGTAATCCTTTAAAGTTTGCCTCATCCATAAGAGTTGTGCACAACAACTCCCGGCTGCCACATACTCCGCTTCGGTGGACGAGAGAGACACACAACTTTGCTTTTTCGAAGACCAACTTACCAAAGAGCAACCAAGGAATTGGCACCCTCCGGAAGTGGACTTCCTATCCACTTTGTCTCCTGCCCAATCGGAGTCCGAATATCCTACAAGCTTGAAGTTTGCTCCTCTTGGGTACCATAAGCCAAAGTTTGGGGTATGAGCCAAATATCTAAAGATTCGCTTGACCGCCACAAAGTGGCTTTCCTTAGGTGCGGCTTGAAACTGTGCACAAATTCCCACACTCAACATGATATCCGGTCTAGATGCACAAAGGTAAAGCAAGGAACCAATCATGGAGCGATATACCTTTTGATCCACCGCTTTACCATTGGGATCGATGTCAAGTTGGCACTTGGTGGGCATTGGAGTGGACGCCGGCTTGACATCACTTAGCTTGAATCTCTTGAGCATGTCTTGAGTGTATTTGGCTTGGTTGATGAAGGTTCCTTCTCTTCTTTGCTTTACTTCGAAACCGAGAAAGAACTTCAACTCTCCCATGGAAGACATCTTGAACTTTGAGGTCATGAGTGCGGCAAATTCCTCATTGAAAGCTTTGTTAGGAGAACCAAAGATAATGTCATCAACATATAGTTGGCATACAAACAACTCCCCTTTGACCTTCTTAGTAAAAAGAGTGGGGTCGATTAGCCCAACTTCAAACCCACGATCTTGTAACAACTCGGTAAGGTGGTCATACCACGCACGTGGAGCTTGTTTAAGGCCATAGAGTGCCTTATCGAGTTGATACACATGATCGGGAAAGTAGGGATCCTCGAACCCGGGGGGTTGCTTGACATAAACCAACTCATTAATAGGACCATTAAGAAAAGCACTCTTCACATCCATTTGTTGCAATTTAAAGTTGTGATGAGAAGCATAAGCAATCAACAAACGAATAGATTCAAGGCGAGCAACGGGAGCAAAGGTTTCACCGTAGTCCATACCCTCGACTTGGGAGTAGCCTTGTGCCACCAATCGTGCCTTGTTGCGGATGATGGTCCCATGAGCATCTTGCTTGTTCTTGAATATCCACTTGGTTCCAATGACATTGTGGTTCCCCGTTAGCCTTGGCACTAATCTCCACACCTTGTTGTACTCGAAGTTGTTGAGTTCTTCATGCATGGCATTAAGCCAATCCGGATCTTCGAGTGCTTCATATACCTTTTGGGGTTCAACACAAGAGACAAACACGTGATGTTCACAATAATTTGCCTATTGTCTACGAGTGCTTACCCCCTTTTGAATGCTTCCAAGCACATTCTTCATGAGATGACCCTTGGTGGAGAGCTTGGATGCAATCTTGGCGGCACGACGCTCCAATTCCTCCTCGGTGGTGAGTTGAGGAGCAGTCACTTGATCATCTTGAGCGCCGTCTTGAGCTTGTTCTTGATCTTGAACTTGCTCGGGGGAGAGAACTTAACCTTGGGCATCACTTGGTGTGTCAACACCGTCTTGAGCATGATCTTGCCCTTGGTCTTGTTCATGAGGTTGAGGGCCTTCACTTTGTTCTTCGGAAGCGTGTGGGCCTTGGGTTGGTGATGGCTCCACTTGAGTGGAGCATTGTCTTTCTCCTTTGGCCACAAGGGGTAGGATAAAACCAACACCCATTCTTCTTATGGCTTGAGGAGGAATTTCATCACCTACATCACAAGTGCCACTTTGCTCCACTTGGGAGCCGTTATTCTCATCAAACTCCATGTTACACGTCTCCTCAATAAGTCCCGTGGATTTATTGAGGACACGGTAAGCATCAGAGTTTGTAGCATAACCAACAAATATGCCCTCATAAGCTCTAGCCTCAAATTTAGACAACCAAACACCTTTCTTGAGAATGAAGCACTTACACCCGAACACTCGAAAATACTTGAGGTTGGGCTTGTTACCGGTGAGAATCTCATATGGAGTCTTGTTCAAGCCCTTGCGGAGGTAGAGCCGATTGGATGCATGACACGCGGTGTTGATGGCTTCGGCCCAAAAGTTGTATGGAGACTTGAACTCCGCCATCATGGTCCTTGCCGCATCCATCAACGTCTGGTTCTTCCTCTCCGCAACACCGTTTTGTTGAGGGATGTAAGGTGCGGAATATTGATGCTTGATCCCCTCATCACTAAGAAACTCATCCAAGGTGTAGTTCTTGAACTCGGTGCCGTTGTCACTTCCTATTGTCAAGATCTTTGCATTGTGTTGACGTTGGGCTTCATTTGCAAAGTCAATGACGGTTTGTTGGGTCTCGCTCTTCCTCTTGAAGAAATACACCCAAGTGTATCTTGAATAGTCATCCACAATCACCAAGCAATACTTCCTACCCCCAAAACTATCAAAAGATGGAGGCCCAAAGAGATCCAAATTAAGGAGCTCCAAAGGCCTCTTCGAGTAAATGATAGTCGTGGGAGGGTGAGCCTTCTCATGTAGCTTTCCTTCGATACAAGCACTGCAAGCACGATCTTTAGCAAAACTAACATTCGTTAGTCCACGGACATGGTCCGCCTTGAGAAGACTTTGCAAAGATCTCATATTGACATGGGCTAAACGGCGATGCCAAAGCCATCCCACGTCAACTTTAGCCATTAGGCATGTCGCGGTCTTAGTGGGTCGCTCCGAAAAGTTAATCACATAGAGACCGTTCTCGACATGCCCAACAAAGGCTACTTTAAGAGTCTTGCTCCACAAGAGGGCCACGGTATCAATATCAAAGAAAGTGGCAAAGCCCATGATTGCAAGTTGACGAACGGAAAGTAAATTGTATGCAAGGGACTCAACAAGCATGACCTTCTCGATCGTGAGATCATGAGAAATGACAACTTTGCCGAGTCCCAATACCTTAGAAGACGAGGCATCACCCCACTCGACATTGGTGGGCATAGATGGAATCTTGTGCACGTCCACCACCAAGTCCTTGCTTCCGGTCATATGATTTGTAGCTCCACTATCGAGCAACCATGATCCCCCACAGGAAGCAAACACCTACAAGAGATCAATGCTTGGTTTTAGGTACCCATTTTGTAATGGGTCCTTTGATGTTAGTAACAAGGGTCTTAGGAACCCAAATAGACCATTCAATATACTCATGAGGAGAACCAACAAATTTGGCATAAACATGCCCATCACTAGCACGGCATAACACATAAGAAGGATTAAAGTCGCCGGCTTTATTGGAAGGGGTGGCATTGCCCTTCTTGACACCGCCACCCTTTGCATTGTTCTTCTTCTCCTTGGAAGCACCCTCTCCCTCCTTCACAAAAGTTTGCTTGAGAGGAGGAGGTCATTTGGTCTTGTCATTCTTCTTCTTGTTCTTGGGATTGGGTGCGAACCCAATCCCCTGCTTGGCCACAACTTCCTTTTGATTGCTCAAAAGGTTGTTGAGGTTCTTCTCACCTTGTATGCATGACACAAAGCCTTTCTCAAGTTGCTCCTTCAACTTAGCATTCTCCTCAACAAGATGCACATGCTCACAACAAGGGTTAGTAGCATTTGCATTATCAATTAACACCATATGAGGAAAGGTGGCTTTCTCCTTAGTTAGCTTCACTTGGAGTTGATCATGAGACTCCTTGAGGCTAGCATGAACACCCTTCAAGACTTTGTGAGCCTTGTCGAGAATGTCAAACTCCTCTTTGAGTCTAGCAAGATCAACCCCAAGCTTTGCCTTCTCGGAGTTTAGCACACGAGACACAACAAGAGCATGATCAAGATCTTTCTTTAACTTAGCATGATCATCGTTGTGTGACTCCTCAAGAGCCAAACGAAGACCACGCTCTTCGTCAAGAGCATTGGAAAGATCCGAAATCTCATCGGCATAGTCACGACTATGCCCCTCCATCTTAGAGATGGTATCTTCGTGAGCCTCGATCATGTCATTGGCTTCACCAAGTTGTTCCAAGAGAGCAACGAAGTGCTTCTTGGATTTACCCTTGAGTTTACCCATAAAGGTCTCAAACTCATTCTCCTCCACATTTGTCCCCTCATATTCATCAATGCTATCCGTCGAAGAAGGATGATTAATGATGGTAGTTTTGATGTTGGGGGTTACCTTGTTGGTGGCTTTAGCCATGAGGCACTTGGCGGTGATGTTCTCATTGGGTGAGTCGAAGAGAGACATCCGTGGAGTCATCACAATGGCAACGGAGGCCATGGCAACCGACTCACCATCTTCATCATCCTCATTGTACTCTTCTTGTACCACCAATGCCTTGGGAGGAGTCTTTTTGGTGAAGTTGCTCTTGTTGGGGAGCGACTTGGCCTTGTCCTTTCAGATGAGCTTCCCACCATTGTCTTCCCTCTTCTCGTAAGGGCACTCCGCAACAAAGTGGCTCACATTGCCACAATTGAAGCAAGTCCTCACTCGTTGCTTGCCCTTTGCACCACTTGAATTGTTCTTGTTGAAGTTTGGCCTTGAGTTCTTCTTGATCCAAAATTGCCTTGAAGCAAGAGCCATGTGTTCATGATAGGCATACTTCGTATCTTCGAGGTTGCTCTCCTCTTCTTCCTCTTCCTCCATACTCACCTTGGCCTTTAGCTCAAGGTTGGGCTTCTTTACTCTTTGAGAGTGAAGAACCGCATTGTCAGCGGTCTTGTCCAAGATGCTCATAGCAACGAACTCATCCAACACTTCACTTGAGGACAAGGTGTGGAAGTCTGGCCTTTGACGAATGACGGAGGACATGGCTTTGTGGTAGGGCATCATTGCCTTGAGGAATTTGCGCTTGATCCAATTGTCATCCGTGTCCTTACTTCCATGATCTCGGAGAGAGACCGCGAGTTTGGTTACTCTCCGATAAAGCTCACGAGGTTCTTCATCTTCTTTCATTGCAAACTCATCGGCTTCATCTTGCACCACTTCATAGTTGGAGCGTTGAATGCTTGCGCTTCCCCGATAGAGGGAAATCACTTGTTGCCAAGCATCTTTGGCAATGGTGTAGGGCCGGAGATGAGGAAGATCTTCGGGTGGGATTGCTTCTTGGATGATGAAGAGAGCATTCTCATTGAATTGATGGTCCACGACTTCTCTAGGAGTGAAGTTGCTTTGGTCATGCGGATAGAAACCTTCTTCAATGATTCTCCAAAGGTTAGTGTTCACATGATTTAAATGACGATTAAAACGATAGACCCAAGAAGCAAATTCTACATTCTTCTCAATCTTAGGGGCCGGGCCGGCATGATTCAAATGAGTGGAAGGAAGCGGTCCACCATAGACAAGTGGAGGTTCCACATGGGCAAAGATGCCAGTGCCATTTTTACCACTAGAAGAAGGAGCTTTCTCGCTAGTAGCTTCCCCCTTGTCGGAGGTAGCATCCGTCACCTTGTTAGCGGGATCACCCACTTTCAACGGTGCGGTGGAAAGTTTAAGCCTTTCTAAGAATTTATTAAACATGCTTTCGACTTCGGTCGTCATGGAGGTATTCAATGTGTCCAACGCCACATTGAATTCCTCACGAGAGACCACGATTCCCCCATCTCCCGTAGACGAGACCGGAAATACACCGGAGTGCTCCTCCAGACCGTCTACGATGTCAACCATACTCTTCGGACCGTAAAGTCCTTAATAAAGAGACGAGGCTCTGATACCAATTGAAAGGATCGATATAGTTGACTAGAGGGGGGGGGGGTGAATAGGCAACTAACAATTTTTAGCTTTTCTTTACCAATTTAAACTTTGCATCAAAGTAGGTTGTCTAGATATGCAACTAGGTGAGCAACCTATATGATGCAACAACAATAAGCATACACGCAAGCAAGAGATAAAGCACAAATAAGCTTGCACAAGTAAAGGCACGAGATAACCAAGAGTGGAGCCGGTGAAGACGAGGATGTGTTACCGAAGTTCCTTCCCTTTGAGAGGAAGTACGTCTCCGTTGGAGCGGTGTGGAGGGGGGGGGGTGAATAGGCAACTAACAATTTTTAGCTTTTCTTTACCAATTTAAAATTTGCAACAAAGTAGGTTGTCTAGATATGCAACTAGGTGAGCAACCTATATGATGCAACAACAACAAGCATACAAGCAAGCAAGAGATGCAACACAACATAAGCTTGCACAAGTAAAGGTACGAGATAATCAAGAGTGGAGCCGGTGAAGACGAGGATGTGTTACCGAAGTTCCTTCCTTTCGAGGGGAAGTACGTCTCCGTTGGAGAGGTGTGGAGGCACAATGCTCCCCAAGAAGCCACTAGGGCCACCGTATTCTCCTCACGCCCTCACACAATGCGAGATGCCGTGAATCCACTATTGGTGCCCTTGGAGGCGGCGACCGAACCTTTACAAACAAGGTTGGGGCAATCTCCACAACTTAATTGGAGGCTCCCAACGATACCACGAAGCTTCACCACAATGGACTATGGCTCCGCGGTGACCTCAACCGTCTAGGGTGCTCAAACACCCAAGAGTAACAAGATCCACAAGGAATTAGTGGGGGGATTCAAATTTCTCTTGGTGGAAGTGTAGATCGGGGCCTTCTCAACCAATCCCTAGAGAATCAACAAGTTTGGTTGGCTAGGGAAGGAGATCGGGCGAAAATGGAGCTTGGAGCAACAATGGAGGTTAGAGGTGAAAGAGGTAGTCAACTACAGGAGGAAGACACCCCTTATATAGTGGAAGAACAAATCCAACCGTTATCCACCAACTCAGCCTGTGCAGCACGGTACTACCGCACCTGAGGCGCGGTACTACCGCAGGGGCACGCGGTACTACCGCAGAGCCCCGCGGTACTTCCGCCCAAGCAGCAGAGACCAGAACAGTCACACATGCACTAAGGCAGAGGGCGGTAGTACTGCTGGCGCGGTACTACCGCTCCCCCTTGTGGTACTACCGCAAGGCAGGGGCTGTCCAGGGATGGGAAGGCACGGATATAAAAAATTACATCCGTGGCTACTTCCGCAGAGTTGGAGTCGATGCAAAAACCCGACGCGGTAGTACCGTAAGCCAGCCGCGGTACTACCGCGCGAGCCGCAGATGTAAAAAATTACATCCGCCCCTTACTGCCGCGTACTTGCGGAACTAAGCAGGGACCACGGTAGTACCGCTTACTAGAAGCGGTAGTACCGCTTACTAGAAGCGGTACTACCGCACCAGCGGGCGGTACTACCGCAAGGTCCTGCGGTACTACCGCTCTAACAAGCAGTACTACCGCACCCCCTAGATCGGCAAACAAGAGCAATATTTGCATAGACAAGGAAAACATAGGATGCTCCAAAGGCTAGAGGAAAGGAGGTGCAAAGGAAGATGTGTACGTGATGAATCCACCCAACCTTTCCAATGCGGACCCCCTCTTAATAGTACGGCTTCCCTACGACTCAATACCACCGAAAAGAACCGAAGAGAAACACCGTCTTCTATAGCCTTCGAGGGAAACCCAATCATCTTGTGCCAAGTCAATATATCTAAAATATTCGATGCACATGATTAGTCCACAAAAGCATTGTCATCAATCACCAAAACCAACTCAGGGATAAAAATGCCCTTACAAGAGCGAATACCGAATACGGGTTATGTTCACTGGATCTGATTGATATGTCAAACGCAACCTTACAGATTATAACGCCCCTACTCGGGCTATTTGACATGCCGGGGGTCGAAGGCTGAGAAAAAGGGCACTTTACAGGTTTGAAATAAAG
Organism: Aegilops tauschii subsp. strangulata; assembly: GCF_002575655.3. Lineage (NCBI taxonomy): Eukaryota > Viridiplantae > Streptophyta > Magnoliopsida > Poales > Poaceae > Aegilops > Aegilops tauschii. Next base: position 32,606,967 of record NC_053036.3, on the reverse strand, counting down.
AGTGCGGTCTACAAAAATCATTTGGACCTCCTGTCGCATGTCTGCGCTGCCTTGCCTCGGTTAAAGGACTTCTCAGCAAGAATAGCCTTTGGCTATTTATACGAAGCCGAACTCAGAAAGAGTCTGTAAGATGACCAGGCTTTGAGTCACCTGTGGTAAAAAAAATAAAAAGTAGTTAGAAAAGGGAAAAGACTATAAGAGTGCGGACCGCGTTGTAGGCTTGTCCGTATTGTGCCTCCACCGATGACCAGGGTATTTTAAGTGCATAATTATGTATGCGTGGTACAAACTTCACGGCTATATGGGGCGAACGGTGGAGGCCGAACTGCTAATCCAGCTCTGAGATTGATTGGTCCTGATTAATAGAAACCGGCGGCTTGATGGCCGATGAGATACGCGGCTTGATAAGGCCGCTTTGTACTTCGGCTGCAGTAGCCGTAGTATGGTCCTCTGTACGGAGGGAGCATTCCGTATTTCCATTTATCGTGATGATGCCGCGTGGACCGGGCATCTTAAGCTTTAGATAAGCGTAATCTGGGACCGCATTAAAACGAGCAAAAGCGGTACGCCCGAGTAGTGCATGGTAGCTACTGCGAAACGGGACAATATCAAAGGTCAAGCCTTCGCTTCGAAAGTTGTTCGGCGAACCAAAAACGACTTCCAATGTAATTGAACCCGTGCAGTGAGCTTCTACGCCGGGTACTGTTCCCTTGAAGGTAGTTGCAGTGGGCTTGATTCTTGAAGGATCAATGCCCATTTTGCGGGCACTGTCTTGGTAGAGTAGATTAAGGCTACTGCCACTGTCCATAAGGACTTTTGTGAGATGGAACCCATCGATAATTGGGTCAAGGATTAGAGCTGCCGAACCTTCGTGACGGATACTGGCCGGGTGGCCCTTGCGATCAGAAGTGATCGGGCGGGCCGCCCATTGGCTTAATGTTGGGGCGACCAGCTCTACGGCGTCGGCGTCCCGTAGTGCGTGCTTGCGCTCCCCTGTAGGGATGTGCGTCACGTATACCATGTTTACTGGTTTTTTCGGGGGGAAATTGCTTCTGACCCCCGGTGTTCGGTTGGCGAGTCTCTTCGTCATCGCTGTCACTGGGCGGCCCCTTCCCCTTGTGTTCGGCATTAAGCTTGCCGGCTTGTTTGAAGACCCAACAACTTCTGTTGGTATGATTGGATAGTTTATCGGGGGTGCCATGAATCTGGCAGGGCCGATCCAGTATCTTGTCTAAATTGGATGGTCCGTCTCTGTTTCCCTTGAATGGCTTTTTCTGTTGACCGGGTTTGGAACCACTGAATCCGGCGTTGACCGCCGTGTCTTGGGTTCTTCCATTATTATTTCGACGCTTGTGTTTACTGCGTCGTGGCTTGCCGTTGCCGTCTCGAACTTCAGAAGTGCCCGGATCATTGGTGTTGTTGCTTCTACGATCGAGCCAGCTGTCTTCTCCCGCGCAAAAGCGGGTCATTAGAGCGGTAAGGGCTGCCATGGATTTTGGTTTTTCTTGACCGAGGTGGCGGGCGAGCCACTCATCTCGGACGCTATGTTTGAAGGCTGCGAGGGCTTCGGCGTCCGGACAATCGACAATTTGGTTCTTTTTAATTAGGAACCTAGTCCAGAGCTTCGTGGCTGACTCCCCGGGCTGCTGGCTGATGTGACTTAGGTCATCGGTGAAGGAAATATGCCCTAGAGGCAATAATAAAGTTATTATTTATTTCCTTACATCATGATAAATGTTTATTATTCATGCTAGAATTGTATTAACCGGAAACATAATACTTGTGTGAATACATAGACAAACAGAGTCTCACTAGTATGCCTCTACTTGACTAGCTCGTTGATCAAAGATGGTTATGTTTCCTAGCCATAGACATGAGTTGTCATTTGATTAACGGGATCACATCATTAGGAGAATGATGTGATTGACTTGACCCATTCCGTTAGCTTAGCACTCGATCGTTTAGTATGTTGCTATTGCTTTCTTCATGACTTATACATGTTCCTATGACTATGAGATTATGCAACTCCCGTTTACCGGAGGAACACTTTGTGTGCTACCAAACATCACAACGTAACTGGGTGATTATAAAGGTGCTCTACAGGTGGCTCCAAAGGTACTTGTTGGGTTGGCGTATTTCGAGATTAGGATTTGTCACTCCGATTGTCGGAGAGGTATCTCTGGGCCCACTCAGTAATACACATCACTATAAGCCTTGCAAGCATTGTAACTAATGAGTTAGTTGCGGGATGATGTATTACGGAACGAGTAAAGAGACTTGCCGGTAACGAGATTGAACTAGGTATCGAGATACCGACGACCGAATCTCGGGCAAGTAACATACCGATGACAAAGGGAACAACGTATGTTGTTATGCGGTCTGACCGATAAAGATCTTCGTAGAATATGTGGGAGCCAATATGAGCATCCAGGTTCCGCTATTGGTTATTGACCGGAGAGGTGTCTCGGTCATGTCTACATAGTTCTCGAACCCGTAGGGTCCGCACGCTTAACGTTACGATGACAGTTATATTATGAGTTTATATGTTTTGATGTACCGAAGGTTGTTCGGAGTCCCGGATGTGATCACGGACATGACGAGGAGTCTCGAAATGGTCGAGACATAAAGATTGATATATTGGAAGCCTATGTTTGGATATCGGAAGTGTTCCGGGTGAAATCGGGATTTTTCCGGAGTACCGGGAGGTTACCGGAACCCCCCGGTAACTTAATGGGCCTTAGTGGGCCTAGGTGGAAGAGAGGAGAGGAGGCCAGGGCAGGGCCGCACGCCCCTCCCCCCCAGTCCGAATAGGACAAGGAGAGGGGGGCGGCGCCCCCCCCTTTCCTTCCTCCCCTCCACCTCTTCCCCCTCTCTCTCCTAGTCCAACATGGAAAAGGGGGGAGTCCTACTCCCTGTAGGAGTAGGACTCCTCCTAGCGCGCCACTCCCTTTTGGCCGGCCGAACCCCCCCTTGCTCCTTTATATACGGGGGCAGGGGGGCACCTCTAGACACACAATTGATCGTTGATCTCTTAGCCGTGTGCGGTGCCCCCCTCCACCATATTACACCTCGATAATATCGTAGCGGTGCTTAGGCGAAGCCCTGCGTCGGTAGAACATCATCATTGTCACCACGCCGTCGTGCTGACGAAACTCCCCCTCAACACTCGGCTGGATCGGAGTTCGAGGGACGTCATCAAGCTGAACGTGTGCTGAACTCGGAGGTGCCGTGCGTTCGGTACTACTTGATCGGTCGGATCGTGAAGACGTACGACTACATCAACCGCGTTGTGTTAACGCTTCCGCTTTCGGTCTACGAGGGTACGTGGACACCACTCTCCCCTCTCGTTGCTATGCATCACCATGATCTTGCGTGTGCGTAGGATTTTTTTTGAAATTACTACGTTCCCCAACAATCGGCATCCGGAGGCCGGACATATGTACCTTGTAAGTTATTGTGGAAGGCGTCTTCCAAGTCTTCCCAGCTGCCGATGGAGTTCTCTGGGAGGCTGTTTAGCCAGTGCCGCGCTGGTCCCTTTAGTTTTAGTGGGAGGTATTTTATGGCGTGGAGGTCATCACCGCGGGCCATGTGGATATGGAGAAGGAAATCTTCAATCCATACTGCGGGATCTGTTGTTCCATCGTATGTTTTGATATTCATGGGTTTAAACCCTTCTGGGAATTCATGCTCCATTACTTCATCAGTGAAGCAGAGGCGGTGTGCGGCGCCTCTATATCGGGCCAAGTCGCGGCGTAGCTCGGATGGAGTTCGTCTGCGGTGTTCGGCCTGAGCGTGGTCGTGTTTGTCATGTCCGGCTAGATGGCCGTCGTCGCGCGTCCGGGCACGCCCCCGTGATCCGTAGATCGATCTGGTCTGACCTGCTCTGTTGTCTAGGTCCTGCCGCAGGTCATATGTATGACCCTGAGCTGTCGTGTCTCTGCCCTTACGGCGAGGTGGTACAGGCTGGTGTTCGGCTTGAGTTGTTGCTTTGTCCCGGCCACGCGGTGGTCAGTCAGCCGCATTATGCGCTGATGGTGCGGGCTCCAGCGCCTCGTCATCGAATTGAGGTAGTAATTTGCGCTTCGGGTAACTTTTGGTTGGTTGCTCGAGGCCGTATTCCTCGGCTGCCAGGACATTAGTCCATCTGTCATTGAGCAGATTTTGGTCAGCTTGAAGCTGCTGCTGCTGCTTCTTTTTCAGGCTCTTTGCAGTGGCGATTAGCCGACGCTTAAAACGCTCCTGCTCGAGGGGTTCCTCAGGCACGATAAAGTCTTCGTCACCTAGGCTCACCTCATCCTCGGAGAGTGGGAGATAGTTACTGTCCTCCGAGTCTTCGTTTATGGCCTGTTCATCAGGGCTGACTTGCCCATCTTCCCTATCGTCCTGTTCGAAAGTTGGCTCGACGGGGTCTTCTTTGTCTTCGGCATCGTCCGGAGTATTGTTTTCTTTCGTGTCGGTATTGCTATCTTTTCCACGGCGTGACTTAGAGCGGCGATGTTGACGTCGGCGCTTTGGCTGTATCTCAGGAGGTTTGTCCTTGACTGGATCTTTCTCGTTATCACCGTTATTCTCTTTGGGTGTATCCACCATGTATACGTCGTATGAGGAGGTGGCTGTCCAGCACCCGGTAAACGGCGGGTTTTGGGCCTGCTCCTCTTCGGCATCGTCGTCCATACCGTCGATGTCTTCGGAGCCGTAATCGAGCATGTCGGTTAAGTCTTTGACAGTGGCTATTAAGTGGGAGGTGGGTGGGAAGCGAAATTCCCCGTCATCAGCCCCCATTTCAAACCGGATATAATTCGGCTGTGAGTCCCCTGCTAAGGAGAGGGTTTTTAATGAGTTTAGCACATCGCCTAAAGGTGAGTGCTGGAAGATGTCCGCGGAGCTGAGTTCGACGATTGACGCCTGATCAAGCTCGACGGACGCGGATGCACGTGGTTCGAAACCTATGGCCGGAGATGAATCTGAGGTTCCGGTGACACGGATCCCGCTTGAGGTTGGGTCTGTGTGCGGCTCCAACGCCGCTAAGTCTGCGGCCTCCGTGGCAGGGTTGAGCTTCCCGTCCTCGGATGGCGCAATCTGCTCCAGATATAGGGCCAGAGCAGTTACATGTGCTATCTCCTAGGTATGATCCGATGACAGATTTAGGTCATGTTCATCACGTTGGCAGGGAGCGGTTGCAATGGGCTCAAATCCGTCGAAGATCAAGTCTCCGCGGATATCAGCAACGTAGTTCAAGCTTCCAAACCTGACTTGATGGCCAGGGGCGTAGCTGTCGATCTGCTCTAGGTGGCCAAGCGAGTTGGCCCGTAGTGCGAAGCCGCAGAATACGAAAATCTGGCTGGGGAGAAAGACCTCCCTCAGGGCAGCATCATTGTAGATGATTGGCGGGGCCATCGAGCTTCTAATGACGACACAGTGGAACTCTCAATGAAAGCACCAATGTCGGTATCAAAACCGACGGATCTCGGGTAGGGGGTCCCGAACTGTGCCTCTAAGGTCGATGGTAACAGGAGACAGGGGACACGATGTTTACCCAGGTTCGGGCCCTCTCTATGGAGGTAATACCCTACTTCCTGCTTGATTGATCTTGATGAATATGAGTATTACAAGAGTTGATCTACCACGAGATCGTAATGGTTAAAACCCTAGAAGTCTAGCCTGTATGATTATGATTGCCCCTACGGACTAAACCCTCCGGTTTATATAGATACCGGAGGGGACTAGGGTTGTACAAAGTCGGTTACAGAGAAAGGAATCTTCATATCCGAACGCCAAGCTTGCCATCCACGCCAAGGAGAGTCCCATCTGGACACGGGAGAGAGTCTTCTATCTTGTATCAGTCCGACCCATGTTACATAGTCCGGATGCCCGAGGACCCCTTAATCCAGGACTCCCTTAGTGGCATCGATGGTAGAGAGACCTGGCACGGTAGATGCAACAGTACAGCTCTGAAGATGGACTCGTGACAGGTGGCTGCGGCGGCCTCATACCCGGCAGGCGTCCTGGTTGAGGAGTGTGCCCCATACCATGCAGGTGTCCTGGTTGGGACCTCAGGTCTTAAATGTGTAGGTTTGGCTGCGATGTCTGTTTGGTATTAGGCCCAGGCTATCAGCACCCCTTCGTCATTTGGATAGATGTAGTGACAATTGTTGCTTAGACGGTGGCTTTAGTCTTGCTGTTGTATGACTTTGTAAGGTCTTGTGAGAATAATTAATAAAGTGGTCGCATGCAACGCCCAGATGCAGAGGCCGGGGGTTATCCTCCTTTTCTAAAAAAAATGACTGCTGGCGGCGAAACTCTATGGGAGAATCTTTTCACAGAGATGAAGCATGAGAGATGGCAGCCCTTGCTGCCGCCTGGCATAACCGCCGTGCTAGGCGGATCGAGGCCGGCTTGCCGGCCAGCTCGCCCGAGGTCTCCGACGCTGACGACGACCCCATGATGGAGACGGGCTCCGACGGCACCGCCTCCACTCTCACGCCTGTGCACACTGGCTTCAGAATGGAGCAGGCGCACTACAACGCCGCCATGGCGGAGGTGCAACGTGCGCCTTTGTCGGCATTCCAGCAGACGCAAGAGTAACAACGGTGCAATTTGTTCCTCTTGGAGCAGCACTGGGTGGTGGAGGGCCACATCTAAGGTGAGTGCGCGAGCGAGGAGGTCATGGCCGCGGCGAACCCCAACTTCGTCGCAGAGCAGCGTGCCATCTACGATGTTGTCCACGCTCAATATGCCGCTCGCCAGGAAGCAGCCGCCGCCGAGGCGCAGCTCCAGGCGATCGCCGAGGAGAACAACGCCAGCTGCGCCTCCTACACGCTACCAACGAACTATCCGGCAGCCCGGTGGGGGAATGACGATAGCGTGGGCGCCATTTCTATCATGGACCTCATGTCCACCGACGATGGCCAAGGCGCGGACTCCTCCGAGGATGAGTAGGGCACGGGAGGCGGCAGGGCCTTGTCTCCTATGTGAGCCAGTCCGTCTCTTGTGTTCTATTCTTCCTCACCGAAGACTGCAACTTCACTTCATCGTTCTTCTCGCCGGTGGTCATGAAGACGGCGAATGGAGGACAACAAGGGTTTAGGGTCAGGTCGGATTTTTGTTCTTGTAAATATTCGAAATTTGATGAATTTTATATATGCGGTTTGTTGAAAAAATGTTTGAAATTTATGCGGGCAACATTGGATGACTGTTCCTCACATCTGTGTCCACGAAAAATGCTTCCCCGTATTCATGCCATCGAAGTAAATTTTACGTGTCGTCGTTGAAAGATGGCCTAACATGCAAGAATCCTGATATAAGTATCTTGGGAGAACATGGGGCTTCTCAGAGCTCAGCGATTACTGGCCGTTCGATCGATTTTTTGATGTTTTTTCAGCCGTCGGATCAGGCCACTGGAGGACCTCGGCCGTTGGATCGACCCGGTAACACTGCTACAATGAATAGTTACCTCCCGCTGTAAAAGATCTCGTGCCACCGCGTGTAATTCTCGTGCCACGCCGAGGGCATTTTAGTCATTTCACTATAGGGTATAAAATCTCACCAGCTCCCCGTAGAACCCTAGCCGCTCGCCCCGCCCTGTCGTCTCGCCCATCCCGCCGCCCCGCCGTCTCGCCCGCCCCACCGCCCCGCCCCGCCCCGCCCGTCCCGCTCGCCATGGCCGTGGCCTATGACCGCGGCCCCGTCGTCCCGCCCTGCCGCCTCGCCCGTCCCGCCGCCCCGCCGTCTCGCCCGCCCCACCGCCCCGCCCGTCCCGCTTGCCGTGGCCATGGCCGATGACCGCGGCGCAGCAAGGACCGTCCGCCTCGCCTCTCCTCCTCCCCATAGGCCCCCATCAAGCTCACGCTCACTGCTCTGGGTCGCGCGCCACCGCGCCCCCGGTCAACTCTGCACGGGCCGCCTCCCTCCTCCTCCTCCCCATCGGGATCGGGCAGGAGGAGCGCAGGAAGGTCATGGGTCACCTCCCTCCTCCTCCCCATCGGGACCGGGCAGGAGGATGAGCGCCCTCCCTCGTGACCGCCTCAACGGGAGAAGGGATGCGGCCGTCGCTGCCGACGAGGACATCGCTGGTGAGCGCGGTGGCAGCCATCGACGACCTCGAGCGTGTGGGCGCGTTGGTGAGCGCGGCGGCAGCCGTGACCGTGGCCGAGCTCGAGCCCTGGCGCAGCAGCGCGTTGTTGAGCACGGCGGCGGCCCGACCATGGCCGAGCTTGAGCATCTCAGTCTCCGATGGCTCCTGCGCGTGCCGCTCCTGGGTGAGGTGTTTGTTCAATTGCCGTGGTTGATTTTCTCTGTTACTTTCGGTTTGGTCAGGGTCTCAGTGGGATTTCATTGCAGGTTCTGAAGAGCCACTGTTTGTTCCGTTCGTCGAGGATTCGACCGTCCTGCCGACTACTGCTGCGTCGAGATGTTGCAAGGCTTCGGGTCTGTGAGCTCTTCTTTTTTCCTTCCTATCTAGCGGTCTAATATTTGTGGAAGTGTTGTTATGTGCAGCTTCAGTAGTTTCTTAGATGTGTTGGCTGCTCGTATCTGGCTAATGCTTTTGCATATCTAGGGTGTTGCTCGTGTATATTTGCTATTGAGCTCGGTGTACTGTGCTTTGTCGTTCGTGTGGGTGTGCACGCTAGCAAACATCCCCTGGTTGGATTTAGTGGGTTTCTATCCTGCCTTGTTTGTTTGCTGGTGTATGCCTTTTCTTCCTTGGTTGAATCCTGCTAGGGCTGGTATTCTGTTCTCATCTGCACATGGGTGCTTGGTGCATTTTTTCTTCTCGTCCAATTGGCATGGCCTGCTGATGTGTGTGTTGGTCTTGCGTGTCCTATGTCACGCCAGCGTCGTCGATTTGCGAGGATTGTTTGATACAGTATGCTCATCATAGTGTGATTTCAGGAAGGTGTGGATGCAACAAGACATTTGCCCTTTAGTTTAGTCTGGTACATTTGAATTAGTCTGCTTGGTCCGTGTTCATTTAGTCTGCTGATTTTGGTTGGCACCTTCAGATTTGCTTGCTGAGAAACATAGAGTTGTTTGTCCACTCATACATGAAAAAAATATGGCTGGATTTGTTTATGTTGGATTGAGGGAAGGATAGGCTGTTCATTGGCTTGTATTGTTGGATTTGGTCTCCCTAGGTTAAATTGGAAGTTTTGATTCATGCTGAGAAACAATTTCTTCGTCCCACTGTAGTGTCATATCAGTTTGGATCCCTGTGTGACTTTTGTTTCATAAATTAGCATTTTTGGATATCAAGAGTTGTAGATTTCTAGCTCATCTGCAGCAACAAAAGGCAAAGCTTGTGTGCTAATTAATAATGATACGTTTCATTGTTCTAGGGAGTATTTAGAATGTAGAAGATGGCAATGTACCTGAACTTTATATTACGTTCAGTTGACAGGCTTCACACTTTGATATTTTTCTTTGGACGACCACTATCATTGATTATGTGTGTGACATTTCCTGGCTGATGTGGTCCAAGGGCAATTATCAAGTGGTCGGGGTTGCGGAGGAGAATGTGAGGTAGAAGCTCATTTATTTTCTGTTGCTAGCTTACATGTAACATCCATAGACTTTTGTTCTTTATATTCTGTTCAAATAGTCATCAAACATTCTTTGGTTGCATTGCTGTATGAAAACATTTTGCACTGAAATTAACTATATATGCTTATTATTAGTTCAGCACTAATATTCTAAACCTGAAGCATAAACCTAGGTGCTTTCCCCTCTAAATTTCTTCATGTTAGGTTTCAGAATAATCTCCCACCACCACCACGATTCATATCTGGAGAAGCTTTGTGGAATCCGTGGTGTTGTCCTTCTCGTACTATGGTTGCTGGCCTATGGGGAATCAGGATGGACATTGAGAAAAGTGGCAGCAGCGGGTGGCAGGTGTTGTGGCCGAGGAGCTCCAGCACACACCCACATTTTCGCTTGTTGACCTGGCAGCTCTTCACCGAGGTAGTGAGGCCTCCTCCTTCTTCCTTTTCTTTCATCTCAACTCTTCCTGTAACCATCTTTTGCCTGTTTTTTGGGTGCTTTTGTGTATAGGTTTGCTGCTTTGGTTTGGCTGGGATGTGTGCCTCCATGGTTGGGCCGTGTGGACTACTGGCAAGGATGGAGAAGCATAGGAAGGTGTCACCATTGCATAGACTCTATTATAGCCATGCTAGCTACTTGGCCATGTCATTTTGTTCACACAGGTGTGTCCACAACAACTCTGATAGTGCCATGCCGGTGAGCTCAGACCCTGATGTTTAATTTGATTATCAGTACAAACTGGGGCTGGACTGATGTGTGCTAATGTCCTCTTGATTGGTTTTATGTAGGACACGGTATCATTAAACAAGGACTCTTTTGGCGGACTCTTTTATCACCAGTTTCCTGGCGCTAAGTCTCCAAACGGTTCAGCTTTGCTTCAGTCCTCTCTTGAGGCCAGAGCAGTAACATGAGAAAAAACATCGTATTAGCTTCTGTATTAACAAGTGTAATTATGTAGTACTATATTTTGATCGGTTTTGTTTCCTCTATACTGCCAAAAAATCATATTTAGACTGCATTACACAACAGCAAGAATATTGCCATACAACTCAGATTCATATAACTTACAGTATGTTCCATGATAAATGTGTCCAGCAGGGGCTGGACATATTGTTTTTTGCTTCATAGTTCATTTTGAATGAAAATAACAAATGGTTTCAACCTCCATGGTTGACCTGTTTTGTCATTGTTCTCTCCGTACAAAGGCACCAATACCTAACATTTATCCTAACAGATTCATGGGTCCAAGAATAGGGTCAGACCGGACCGGACCTGTTGAATCTTGAGTGACACAGATGTCCTGTTGGTGTGAGGTGGGGATTTTTAGTTTAGAAGAGCTTGAGACCTTGTTACATTTCAAAGTAGCAGCTCACAAATGGGCACCCCATTTGGTCATCATGTGGGATCATGGGTTTATCATACATGTTTTGTCTAGCACAACTATCAAAATCCCCTCACAGTTTGATTTAGCATACTATTTAGACCCTGATGCTCTTAAACTAACGCATGCAAAAGCATTTGAAATCACACTATTCAGTACAACATTTTCTTCAAAATATCACTTTTGGATATCAAACTTACTTACAGTCCAGGACAAATGAAATATAAAACTTAATTGCATCCATTAAGAAATAGGAGTCAATGTAGTTTCTCATGTACTTTTCTACATGAGAGGTGGTAATCGAACAAATAAATATATCTCCACTGCAATTCAGAAAAAAAATTGTGTGTTCATTTCATGCCCAGAGTCTTGCAGGTTGTAAGTGTGTCAATATATTTATGTGGTTCCTTACGTCTTTGTTTCATATCTATTTCATGTTTTCCTCTGTGGCTTCAAATCCAGCTTATCGTTGATTCCATATTGAATAAATGTCTGCAGTCTTAGTTTGCACTTTGTTCTGCAACATGGAAATTTGAACTGGTCCACTTCATCTCGAGCCGCTGGTCCACTGCTTCTCTGCTTTTGGAAAAAGGTATATATCGTTTTTGTTGGAAATATGCCCTAGAGGCAATAATAAAATGGTTATTATTGTATTTCCTTGTTCATAATAATTGTCTATTGTTCATGCTATAATTGTATTAACTGGAAACCGTAATACATGTGTGAATACATAGACCACAACATGTCCCTAGTAAGCCTCTAGTTGACTAGCTCGTTGATCAATAGATGGTTGTGGTTTCCTGACCATGGACATTGGATGTCATTGATAACGGGATCACATCATTAGAAGAATGATGTGATGGACAAGACCCAATCTTAAGCATAGCACAAGATCGTGTAGTTCGTTTGCTAAGAGCTTTTCTAATGTCAAGTATCATTTCCTTAGACCATGAGATTGTGCAACTTCCGGATACCGTAGGAATGCTTTGGGTGTACCAAACGTCACAACATAACTGGGTGGCTATAAAGGTGCATTACAGGTATCTTCGAAAGTGTCTGTTGGGTTGGTACGAATCGAGACTGGGATTTGTCACTCCGTATGACGGAGAGGTATCTCTGGGCCCACTCGGTAATGCATCATCATAATGAGCTCAATGTGACTAAGTAGTTAGTCACGGGATCATGCATTACGGTACGAGTAAAGTGACTTGCCGGTAACGAGATTGAACAAGGTATTGGGATATCGACGATCGAATCTCGGGCAAGTAACGTACCGATAGACAAAGGGAATTGTATACGGGATTGATTGAATCCTCGACATCGTGGTTCATCCGATGAGATCATCGAGGAGCATGTGGGAGCCAACATGGGTATCCAGATCCCGCTGTTGGTTATTGGCTGGAGAGTCGTCTCGGTCATGTCTACGTGTCTCCCGAACCCGTAGGGTCTACACACTTAAGGTTCGGTGACGCTAGGGTTATAGAGATATTAGTATGCGGTAACCCGAAAGTTGTTTGGAGTCCCGGATGAGATCCCGGACGTCACGAGGAGTTCCGGAATGGTCCGGAGGTAAAGATTTATATATGGGAAGTCTTGTTTTGGTCGCCGGAAAAGTTTCGCGCATTATCGGTATTGTACCGGGAGTGCCGAAAGGGGTCCGGGGGTCCACCTGCCCCGGGGGGGCCACATGGGCTGTAGGGGTGTGCGCCTTGGCCTATATGGGCCAAGGGAACCAGCCCCAAGAGGCCCATGCGCCAAGAGATAAGGGAAAGGGAGAGTCCTAAAGGGGGAAGGCACCTCCTAGGTGCCTTGGGGAGGATGGACTCCTCCCTGGCTGCACCCTTCCTTGGAGGAAGGGCCAAGGCTGCGCCCCCCATCTCCCTTGCCCCTATATATATGTGGGAAGGGGAGGGCAGCCATACCCAAGCCCTGGCGCCTCCCTCTCCCTCCCGTGACACATCTCCCTCCTCCCGCAGCGCTTGGCGAAGCCCTGTTGGAATCCCGCTACTTCCACCACCACGCCGTCGTGCTGCTGGATCTCCATCAACCTCTCCTCCCCCTTGCTGGATCAAGAAGGAGGAGACGTTGCTGTTCCGTACGTGTGTTGAACGCGGAGGTGCCGTCCGTTCGGCGCTAGGATCATGGGTGATTTGGATCACGACGAGTACGACTCCATCAACCCCGTTCTCTTGAACGCTTCCGCTCGTGATCTACAAGGGTATGTAGATGCACTCCTTCCCTCTCGTTGCTAATAAACTCCATAGATTGATCTTGGTGATGCGTAGAAAATTTTGAATTTCTGTTACGTTCCCCAACAGTGGCATCATGAGCTAGGTCTATGCGTAGATTCTATGCACAAGTAGAACACAAAGTAGTTGTGGGCGATGATTTGTTCAATTTGCTTACCGTTACTAGTCTTATCTTGATTCGGCGGCGTTGTGGGATGAAGCGGCCCGGACCGACCTTACACGTACTCTTACGTGAGACAGGTTCCACCGACTGATATGCACTTGATGCATAAGGTGGCTAGCGGGTGTCTGTCTCTCCCACTTTAGTTGGATCAGATTCGATGAAAAGGGTACTTATGAAGGGTAAATAGAAATTGGCATATCACCGTTGTGGCTTTTGTGTAGGTAAGAAACGTTCTTGCTAGAAACCCATAGCAGCCACGTAAAACATGCAACAACAATTAGAGGACGTCTAACTTGTTTTTGCAGGGTATGCTATGTGATGTGATATGGCCAAAAGGATGTGATGAATGATATATGTGATGTATGAGATTGATCATGTTCTTGTAATAGGAATCACGACTTGCATGTCGATGAGTATGACAACCGGTAGGAGCCATAGGAGTTGTCTTAATTTATTGTATGACCTGCGTGTCAATGGAAAACGCCATGTAATTACTTTACTTTATTGCTAACCGTTAGCCATAGTAGTAGAAGTAATAGTTGGCGAGACAACTTCATGCAGACACGATGATGGAGATCATGGTGTCATGCCGGTGACGAAGGTGATCATGCCGCGCCTCGAAGATGGAGATCAAAAGGCGCAAGATGATATTGGCCGTATCATGTCACTTTATGATTTGCATGTGATGTTTGTCATGTTACATCTTATTTGCCTAGAACGACGGTAGCTTAAATAAGATGATCCCTCACTAAAATTTCAAGAGACGTGTTCCCCCTATCTGTGCACCGTTGCGAAGGTTCGTTGTTTCGAAGCACCACGTGATGATCGGGTGTGATAGATTCTAACGTTCGCATACAACGGGTGTAAGCCAGATTTACACATGCGAAACACTTAGGTTGACTTGACGAGCCTAGCATGTACAGACATGGCCTCGGAACACAAGAGACCGAAAGGTCGAACATGAGTCGTATAGTAGATACGATCAACATGGAGATGTTCACCGATGATGACTAGTCCGTCTCACGTGATGATCGGACACGGCCTAGTTGACTCGGATCATGTATCACTTAGATGACTAGAGGGATGTCTATCTGAGTGGGAGTTCATTAGATAATCAGATGAACTTAATTATCATGAACATAGTCAAAAGGTCTTTGCAAATTATGTCATAGCTTACGCTTTAGTTCTACTGTTTAAGATATGTTCCTAGAGAAAATTTAGTTGAAAGTTGATAGTAGCAATTATGCGGACTGGGTCCGTAAACTGAGGATTGTCCTCATTGCTGCACAGAAGGCTTATGTCCTTAATGCACCGCTCGGTGTGCTGAACCTCGAGCGTCGTTTGTGGATGTTGCGAACATCTGACATACATGTTTTGATGACTACGTGATAGTTCAGTGCGTAATGTTAAAATGGTATAGAATTGAGGCACCGAAGACGTTTTTGAAACGTCGCAGAACATGTGAGATGTTCCAAAGACTGAAATTGGGATTTCAGACTAGTGCCCACGTCAAGAGGTATGAGACCTCTGACAAGTTTCTTAACCTGCAAACTGAGGGAGAAAAGCTCAATCGTTGAGCATGTGCTCAGATTGTCTGAGTACTACGATCGCTTGAATCGAGTGGGAGTTAATCTTCCAGATGAGAAAGTGATGGTTCTCCATAGTCACTGCCACCAAGCTATTAGAGCTTCGTGATGAACTATAACATATCAGGGATAGACATGATGATCCTTGAGCAACTCGCGATGTTTGACACCGCGAAAGTAGAAATCAAGTAGGAGCATCAATTGTTGATGGTTAGTAAAACCACTAGTTTCAAGAAGGGCAAGGGAAAGAAGGGATACTTCATGAAATGGCGAATCAGTTGCTGCTCTAGTGAAGAAACCCAAGGTTGAACCCAAACCCGAGACTAAGTGCTTCTGTAATGAGGGAAACGGTCACTGAAGCAGAACTACCCTAGATACTTGGTAGATGAGAAGGCAGGCAAGGTCGACAGAAGTATATTGGATATACATTATACTAATGTGTACTTTACTAGTACTCCTAGTAGCACCAGGGTATTAGATACCGGTTCGGTTGCTAAGTGTTGGTAACTCGAAATAAAAGGCTGCGGAATAAACGGAGACTAGCTAAAAGTGAGATGATGATATGTGTTGGAAGTGTTTCCAAGGTTGATGTGATCAAGCATCGCATGCTCCCTCTACCATCGAGATTGGTGTTAAACCTAAATAATTGTTATTTGGTGTTTACGTTGAGCATAGACATGACTAGATTATGATGTTCATTTAAGAAGAATAATGGTTACTCTTTTTATTTGAATAATACCTTCAATGGTCTTGCACCTAAAATAAATGGTTTATTGAATCTCGATTGTAGTGATACACATGTTCATGCCAAAAGATATAAGATAGTAATGATAGTACCACATACTTGTGGCACTGCTATTTGAGTCATATTGGGATAAAACGCATGAAGAAGCTCCATGTTGATGGATCTTTGGACTCACTCGTTTTTGAAAGGACTGAGACATGCGAACCATGTCTATTGGTATATATGCATGAAGAAACTCCATACAGATGGATCATTTGGACTCACTTGATTTTGAATCACTTGAGACATGCAAATCATACCACATGGGCAAGATGACTGAAAGGCCTCGTTTTCAGTAAGATGGAACAAGAAAGCAACTTGTTGGAAGTAATACATTTTGATGTGTGCAGTCCAATGACTGCTGAGGCATCGTTATGTTCTTACTTCACAGACGATTTGAGTAGATGCTGAGTGTATTTACTTGATGAAACACAAGTCTAAATTATTGAAAGGTTCAAGTAATTTCAGAGTGAAGTTGAAGATCGTCGTGACAAGAGGATAAAATGTCTGTGATATGATCATAGAGATGAATATCTGAGTTACGAGTTTGGCACACAATTAAGAAATTGTGGAAATTGTTTCACGACTAATACCGCCTGGAACACCATAGTGTGATGGTGTGTCCGAACATCATAACTGCACCCTATTGGATATGGTGCATACCATGATGTCTCTTATCGAATTACACTATCGTTTATGGGTTAGGCATTAGAGACAACCGCATTCACTTTAAATAGGGCACCACGCAATTCCGTTGAGACGACACCGTATGAACTATGGTTTAGAGAAACCTAAGCTGTCGTTTCTTAAAAGTTTGGGGCTGTGACGCTTATGTGGAAAAGTTTCAGGCTGATAAGCTCGAACCCAAAGCGGATAAATGCATCTTCATAGAATACCCAAAACAGTTGGGTATACCTCCTATTTCAGATCCGGAAGCAAAGTGATTGTTTCTAGAAACAGGTCCTTTCTCGAGGAAAAGTTTCTCTCGAAAGAATTGAGTGGGAGGATGGTGGAGACTTGATGAGGTTATTGAACCGTCACTTCAACTAGTGTGTAGCAGGGCACAGGAAGTTGTTCCTGTGGCACCTATACCAATTGAAGTGGAAGCTTATGATAGTGATCATGAAACTTCGGATCAAGTCACTACCAAACCTCGTAGGTCGACAAGGATGCGTACTACTTCAGAGTGGTACGTAATCCTGTCTTGGAAGTCATGTTGCTAGACAACAATGAACCTACGAGCTATGGGGAAGCGATGGTGGGCCCGGATTCCGACGAATGGCTCGAGGCCATAAAATCCGAGAGGATCCATGTATGAAAACAAAGTATAGACTTTGGAAGAACTACTTGATGGTCGTAAGGCTGTTGGGTGCGGATGGATTTTAAAAGGAAGACGCACAATGATGGTAAGTGTCACCATTAAGAAAGCTCGACTTGTCGTTAAGATGTTTTCCGACAAGTTCAAGGAGTTGACTGCGATGAGACTTTCTCACTCGTAGCGATGCTAAGAGTCTGTTGGAATTATATTAGCAGTTACTGCATTATTTATGAAATCTTGCAGATAGGATGTAAAAAAAACATTGTTTCCTCGACGATTTTCTTGAGGAAAGGTTGTATGTGATACAACCAGAAGGTTTTGTCAATCCTGAAAGATTCTAACAAGTATGCAAAGCTCCAGCAATCCTTCTAAGGATTGGAGTAAGCATCTCGGAGTTGGAATGTACGCTTTGATGAGAGAAACTTATATTTCCAAAGAAGTGAGCGGGAGCACTATAGAATTTTTTGATGAGTATATGTTGTTAACATATTGTTGATCAGAAATGATGTAGAATTTCTGGAAAGCATACAGGGTTATTTGAAAAGTGTTTTTCGATGGAAAACCTGGATTAAGCTACTTGAACATTGAGCTTCAAGATCTATAAGGATAGATCAAAAACGCTTAATAGTACTTTCAAATGAATACATACCGTGACAAGATTTTGAAGGAGTTCAAAATAGATCAGCAAAGAAGGAGTTCTTGGCTGTGTTACAAGGTGTGAGTATTGAGTAAGACTCAAGACTTGACCACGGCAGAAGAGAGAGAAAGGACGAAGGTCGTCCCCTATGCTTTAGACGTAAGCTCTACAGTATGCTATGATGTGTACCGCACCTGAAGTGTGCCTTGCCATGAATTAGTCGAGGGGTACAAGAGTGATCCAAGAATGGATCACATGACAGCGGTCGAACTTATCCTTAGTATCTAGTGGACTAAGGAATTTTCTCGATTATGGAGGTGGTAAAAGAGTTCGTCGTAAAGGGTTACGTCGATGCAACTTTGACACTAATCCGGGTGACTCTGAGTAGTAAATCGGATTCGTATAGTAGAGCAGTTATTTGGAATAGCTCCAAGTAGCGCGTGGTAGCTGCATCTACAAGATGACATAGAGATTTGTAAAGCACACACGGATCTGAAAGGTTCAGACCCGTTGACTAAAACCTCTCTCGTAAGCATAACATGATCAAACCCTAGAACTCATTGAGTGTTAATCACATGGTGATGTGAACTAGATTTATTGACTCTAGTAAACTCTTGGGTATTAGTCACATGGCGATGTGAACTTTGAGTGTTAATCACATGGTTATGTGAACTAGATTATTGACTCTAGTGCAAATGGGAGACTGTTGGAAATATGCCCTAGAGGCAATAATAAAATGGTTATTATTGTATTTCCTTGTTCATAATAATTGTCTATCATTCATGCTATAATTGTATTAACTGGAAACCGTAATACATGTGTGAATACATAGACCACAACATGTCCCTAGTAAGCCTCTAGTTGACTAGCTCGTTGATCAATAGATGGTTGTGGTTTCCTGACCATGGACATTGGATGTCATTGATAACGGGATCACATCATTAGAAGAATGATGTGATGGACAAGACCCAATCTTAAGCATAGCACAAGATCGTGTAGTTCGTTTGCTAAGAGCTTTTCTAATGTCAAGTATCATTTCCTTAGACCATGAGATTGTGCAACTCCCGGATACCGTACGAATGCTTTGGGTGTACCAAACGTCACAACGTAACTGGGTGGCTATGAAGGTGCATTACAGGTATCTCCGAAAGTGTCTGTTGGGTTGGCACGAATCGAGACTGGGATTTGTCACTCCGTATGACGGAGAGGTATCTCTGGGCCCACTCAGTAATGCATCATCATAATGAGCTCAATGTGACTAAGTAGTTAGTCACGGGATCATGCATTACGGTACGAGTAAAGTGACTTGCCGGTAACGAGATTGAACAAGGTATTGGGATACCGACGATCGAATCTCGGGCAAGTAACGTACCGATAGACAAAGGGAATTGTATACGGGATTGATTGAATCCTCGACATCGTGGTTCATCCGATGAGATCATCGAGGAGCATGTGGGAGCCAACATGGGTATCCAGATCCCACTGTTGGTTATTGGCCGGAGAGTCGTCTCGGTCATGTCTACGTGTCTCCCGAACCCGTAGGGTCTACACACTTAAGGTTCGGTGACGCTAGGGTTATAGAGATATTAGTATGCGGTAACCCGAAAGTTGTTCGGAGTCCCAGATGAGATCCCGGACGTCACGAGGAGTTCCGGAATGGTCCGGAGGTAAAGATTTATATATGGGAAGTCTTGTTTTGGTCGCCGGAAAAGTTTCGCGCATTATCGGTATTGTACCGGGAGTGCCGAAAGGGGTCCGGGGGTCCACCAGGGGGTCCACCTGCCGGGGGGGGCACATGGGCTGTAGGGGTGTGCGCCTTGGCCTATATGGGCCAAGGGAACCAGCCCCAAGAGGCCCATGCGCCAAGAGATAAGGGAAAGGGAGAGTCCTAAAGGGCACCTCCTAGGTGCCTTGGGGAGGATGGACTCCTCCCTGGCCGCACCCTTCCTTGGAGGAAGGGCCAAGGCTGCGCCCCCCCTCTCCCTTGCCCCTATATCTATGTGGGAAGGGGAGGGCAGCCATACCCAAGCCCTGGCGCCTCCCTCTCCCTCCCGTGACACATCTCCCTCCTCCCGCAGCGCTTGGCGAAGCCCTGTTGGAATCCCGCTACTTCCACCACCACGCCGTCGTGTTGCTGGATCTCCATCAACCTCTCCTCCCCCTTGCTGGATCAAGAAGGAGGAGACATCGCTGTTCCGTACGTGTGTTGAACGCGGAGGTGCCGTCCGTTCGGCGCTAGGATCATCGGTGATTTGGATCACGACGAGTACGACTCCATCAACCCCGTTCTCTTGAATGCTTCCGCTCGCGATCTACAAGGGTATGTAGATGCACTCCTTCCCTCTCGTTGCTAGTAAACTCCATAGATTGATCTTGGTGATGCGTAGAAAATTTTGAATTTCTGCTACGTTCCCCAACAGTTTTTTCCTGGCTCATTGGTACTTATAGCCTTATAGGAGGCTGATTCTTAAATTGGCTTATAAGCAAGGCTTAAATGTAGATGATTGTCCTTTGTCACTCTTTAGTAATATAGCTGACTTTTTTTCATTTTTTGTTCATGGCAAAGACGCCTATGTGTGTGGGCGTGTGTGTTGCCATCAAATCAGGATTAAAAGTTTGGGTCTCCTCTGATTTATTTACATATGTATCTTCCACTACCTGAACTTTCCCTGTCCTACAGAGCATATACATGCATGTGTTGGAAGGCTGATTAGAGACTGGTCTTTACTACCGGCTGCCCTCTATATGAAATATCAAACATTTACTTCCTCCACCTATTCGGATGCCTATGCTTGGCTGTTGTAATTGCAGATGGATTTATGATGTTGAGCAGATCACCATGTTGAAGGCTGAGCAATTAGAGACGAGTGTTATTGCCAAAGTAAGGTGATGATAAATAATATCCTGTTTGACTTCGTGCATGTTCATATAACAACAATGTGATTCGGCATGCCGATTCCTTTCTATCCGCTGATTTTTGTTTCTCTCTTTATACGTTTAAATTTTTGAGGAAAATACCGCTGCATGATTATATCGGTTTAACTCCAGTTCACATTCTTACACATATTCCTCCTACCTTTGCTTCATATAAGTGTCTTGATACACTATTATAACCATTCATGATCTAATCACACTAAATAAGAGATAATGGGGGGAGATTCTGTCCTACCTTTGCTTCATACAAGTGTCTTTTCAACACCACTGTCCAAAACAGCGGGACCTGTCCAACGCAAATGTCGATTACTTGTGTTTTCTCTCCTAATGAGATAATGGGGGAAGATTCTGCCGCTTTTGAGGCCATCAGGTACATGGAGAGCGCCACAAACACTGTGGCGAAGGATCTGAAATACAAACGGCTGGGCAAATTTACTGAGTGTTTGGTTATCTAAGGCTCAGACTCGATTAGGCATTTGACATGATAGACAAGCTTGCTAAAGGTTACTTATATGATGTGAGATACATGTCCTCCTTTTCAGATTAGATTGATAGTGTGATGGCAGATGCCTTTCCTCCTACTTGTGCCATGGATAAATCAACAAAGTTGATGGTTATTATATTGAGTTGGTGGGGCATAATCTTAAGGACAGAAGCTACCACTAGCTACTGAGATGTGCTCTGTGAACTATTGTCGGATTGTCCATGCCTTCTGTAAGAGTGCCCTGCTCTAAGAATTATATGAAATTCTTTATGTTGACTTCATATTAGTTGCACTAATGCACTGCTGGAGCTTTAGCAGAACTATATAGGATTCTTATCTTGGAATGTCGTTTGCACCCAACTGTTGTATCTATTTTATGAGGAACCATTGTCTTGGCTTACTTTTGGAACCAAATATATATTCCTACTTTGTCATGAACTTTGAGATTAACTGTTCTATTGAGTATCTTACTTTACTTGCTTTTGGTATATCTGATTTTACTGCCTTTTTTATTGCTTTAACAAAACATGCCATGCTACTGATGTAACGTATTGGGTTGATATATCCTGAGCAATCATTCTAATTCTCATTTGGCAATTGTACTGTGTTGATCCATTGCCAGCAATCTTTCTATTCCTGGTTGGCAGCACTAAATGCTTTGTTTAAACGTTTGAACAATACGTTGGGCCAGGCACCTCGCGCCAAGGCGCGATTCCTATCTAGTCCTGATATAAGTATCTAGGGAGAACATGAGCTCTCTCAGAGCTTAGCCAGTGTCGGCCGTCGGATCGAGTCGCTTGATGCGTTTTCGGGCGTCGGATCGAGAGGTGGGAGGAGCTGGGCCGTCGGATCGACCTAGAGTTACTGCTACAATGAACAGTTTCACCCCCCCCCCCCCCGCTCTAAAGATCTCGTGCCACCACCGTTATTCCCGTCCCCCGCCGAGGGCATTTTCGTAATTTCCCTATGGGGTATAAAAGCCCAATGCCCATAGGGTTTCTCCCCAATCGTCTTCCGCCCTCTTCCTGTTCACGGAGGGGGAGCCGCCGCCGCCCCTTCCCCTTCCAAAGCGCGCGCTCTTCCTCTCTTCCCCGCCCCCCTCGCGCCGCCGGCCGCCGGCCCGCCGACTCCTTCACCTCCGGGAAGCACCGCCTTGTTTGCTCCTGTTCGGCGGTGGCTGTGGTCGAACTCGAGCCCGGGCGCGGCGGGGCATTGTTGAGCGAGGAGCACCCGCCGGAGGCGCTCGATGTGGCTCCCCCGTCACATCTCCTTCTACGCTAACTGCAGGTGCTCCCCCGTGGCCCCTCCTTCTCCTCCATCGCTAGGCAGGGCTCGGCTGCAGTTCTACTCGAGGCCCTCTCTCTCTCTCTCTCTCTCTGACTGCTACTGCATCCATCATCTAGGAACCGCTACTCTTGTATAATATTTTTTAGTTCGATTTGTTATCTCCCGGTGCTCATCTAGGTCTTCTGTTGCCATTCGATTTGTTGTTGTTCTAGGGTTAGGATTTGCTATTATTGGTGACTGCCATGAGCTGATAACATGTCAGGTTACTATGATCTCCCGTCCCTGTTGATCGAGGTTGCTTTGCTGATTCTGACATATGGATGTTGCTGTCCCAAAGTTGAATTTCAAGATACTAGGGGCTGGAATAGCATATGGTCCATGGTCTCTTAAACTGCAATGATTCTGATTATCTCATCACTTGATTGATATGAATGAATGGTCAATTATGTAGTTTTTTATGGTGCTGGGATGTGCGTTAGATGCATCCTCCCAAGTGCCGAGAGGATACCATGCTGCATGCTCGTTCCTGGATGCAGCACCGGAGTGAGTGGCGGGTCGAGGTGGTCATAGCTGACCGCGCGCTCGCCAGCGCCACCCGTGGGTGCTCCCCCTTGGATACGTGCTTTCTTACAAAAAACATACAAGTATCTACCCAGTCCACAAATCCGTAGTTGATGTGCCTCTTGTGTGTCCTGTAACTTCTGAAACATCATAACCATATTAACTTTGAATAAAAGCTTCTAAGGAATACAAGTTATGAATAAAATATTGTTGCATCAAAGAGCAGTAGCCTGTTGATATTGTGTAGTGCATCATGATCAACTACACTGCAAACATCTGCAAATATTACTCTTGGGTTAATCACTGTATATTTTACTCCAATTAGTCATACATCTTCCATTTATTTGTTTACACATGTTTGGCATATTCGAGTTCCAGGTCACCGACTCAAAATTTACAGTTAATTTATTTGGCTCCAAATATATTTGCTCACTGATTTTCTGCATAGGTATCATTTTATGTGCTTAATTCCGACCTGGGAGCGGCGAGGGCAGATTACATCTGTGCGAGGAGCGCCCACCGCAGGCGCTGGATGTGAGGCTCACTCCTTCTCGTTGCTAGAGGTTGCTAAATTGGTGCGAAGAGAGCAAGAGGAAGATGATGAGGCGGCATGGAAAAGTTCAGATTCCTTTACTGCCTGTACCCCCATTACTCCCACAACCCCACCTTTGCCTTTATTACTATACTGGTATGTTGATGGATCTTTTTCTAATTATAATCAATTCAAATGTAGGTTGTGAGAACATCGAGTTCTCAAAAATGGCTTGCTGAGTTTCTGCATCAAGGCTCCCTAGATATTGCTCTGTTTTAGATCAGATCCAGAGAAGGGCGAAGATAATCGAAACATCGTTCTGTCACTTCAATACTATTATCCCCCCTTCTCATCTCTAATACAAGCTAGCTCTCTATTTTTTTATTGCCGCATTCAGTTGTTCTACTCTTAATCCTGGTTAAGGTAAGTTGATTGATTCAGTTAGATCATGGAGGTTGGTTATGAATGACACAGAAGCAAGATTTACTTGCATTGAGACAGTCACTATCTTACTTCCAGCAGCAGGTTTAGCCTACCTTACTATGCATTTATGAAGGCTTGGTTCCCTCCCTGATCATGATGCATGTAGATGCGCAAACAAAGTTAGGTCTTGGGATCTATTTCAGGAACAACTGTTGCTAGCCTTGTTTGTTGCCACCAACAATTATGCTTAGTGCCTTTCAGGTTTCTATTTTTCTTCTTTGCTAGGCATATCATCTAATCTAATTTTCTTACAGTCAAGTGCATCCCATCAATCAAATCAATAAAAGAATAGATGGTATTAGGGTCCATCAGAGATTTCTCCCACTAAGAAAGATCAACAAGTTATCAGTTACTAGGAACCTGGATGCCCTGCACACAACTGTACTGTACTAGAATAAATAAATGCGGGTTTCAAGCACACAACTAAACTGTACTGTAGCTTTGAACAAAGCGATGGATGCGTATTTTTGTGTAGCTCTGGACAAAGCCCAGACATTTTTGTTGCATTCCATGCTTTATATTGATCAAAGTGATTATGACATGGCTCATTTCTGTCGTCATGTGTGGTTGCTAGGTTTGGTTCCCTGATGTGCATTGGTGGTGCGTGATAGAGTGTGCACAGGGGATTCTTCTTCCACTTTGATGCCTCCGCCCCGCCCCTCCAGTGGCATCAAATCTTCTTTCACTCCTGCATCTCTGCTGGTAAGCCCCTGGTTCCCTCTCTGCTATCTATTTTGACCGGAAAACATCAGATATGGACAAATGGCACTGGAGTATGTTCTGTCTAGATTCTTATGTTTTTTGGATGTGATTGTTGTTTCTATAGGCAATACATTTTCCTTCTCTATGTAACTAAAGGTCTTGCTTATATATGGTTGTCTAGAGGAACAAATCCTACATCTTCTGTATCTAATTACATTGAAACTTCTCAAATTTCACATGCCATCAAATCCGATCCAAGTTTATGTATGTAGTATACAGCCTACCTGCTACTTGATGCAATTTTTATTTATCTTCCTAATTGAGACTACAAAACTCATGTTTTGTATCACTGCGTGCTCAATCGCTGGTGGGGCTCATTTGTCGGGCTCTGTGGATGGGTGTGAGCCCGGTGCGGCTCTTCTGTGGTAGAAAAATCTTGCCTGTTGAAGTAGGTGGTATAGATCAATAATGGTGCATTCTTGGATAACGCACTGTTTGTTGATTATTGAAATAGTTGGGTGTCATAATAAAGTTTTCTTTCCTGTTTGGTTTCATGTGTGTGCATGGATGCTTCCTTTGGACTTCACGCAAGTGCTTTCTTAGGCCATTTTGATTTTGATAAGCTTATTGTTAAAGTTCAAGATACTAGGGCTGATGCCTGAGAACAACTGTATATAGATTGTCCTTGGAATTTCTTTTACGATATACTGAGTGGATTGTAAACACGGTTACCTTGGCCATTATTCTTTGTATGATGCATACAGTGAGAATGCATATGCTAAACCTGGCGTTTAGACCAGCACCCTCGCGCCAAGGCGTGATCCCGATCTACCGCATATAATATCCATGCATATAATATCCATCGTAGCTATATAGATGTCGCCATCATTTGTGTAATCTTTAGATCAACCTGACCATCGCAAGTATTTGCAAGGTCTGATTGTTATGCAATTTTCTTTGCAGTGTGCATGTATTGCAGGAAGTGAGCACTATCCAATCCATTATTGCCGGTCCTTTTGGTATGAACTGTCAAAAAAATTAGGCAGGTGAAGATCAGAGCTCAGGCAGCAGGTGAATGTTTTTGCTTGCTTCTAATGCTGCCATGATGTTCTGTACTAAAAATTACTGGTACACACTTGCTTTTCTCCTTAATGTTCATGATCAGTTGCCAAACGTTATAACAGGATATGCACATTTCTTCAAAATTGATTATGTTCCTTAGTGGTGGTGAATTTATTATGAAAATTAATTAGAATTCTGGCCCATGATGACGTGGTATTGCTACTCGGTAGGTTAACTGCTTATTAAGTGATATACTTGCGTTAATGTGAAGCTTTTGTCGAACAGTTCAACTTTGTCTGCTTTCTGATATGTGAGGCCTAACTAAATAATTATGAGTGTAATTCTCATTTGTCCTAAAACAATGTCTAATGGTTGCATACTATTTTCAGTTTCGATAATAATTATGAGGGCAAGATAATATTCAGAGTAGGAAGTGTGTTTGTTGCTAAACTTGCGCAATCATCCCATGACGCCAAATACCAACACCATGCTCTTCCAAAGGTGAGCCCACTTCGTAATGCCTACCTATTATTTTTTATTTATGTTGCTGATCTCATTTCCCATGGGCGCCACTACCAGATTTGTCGCTGCCACAAAGCCAAACTCCTGAGCATGTCGGAGGTGAGCAAGAATAGAGAAGGAAGTGTCGAGGAGGGAGAGGGCGCTCTTCCTTTTTGGTCCACACTGCTACAAAAGTTGAATTGGGGCATCGAAACTTGCTTTATGTAGTAGTATCATCATGATACCTTGCATTTTTCCTATTCTGTTTGATTACTTGCCCTGTTTATGTGACAAAGACATGTGATAGATATGATTAGGCACATATTGAGCTAGCAATTTCATAAATATTGAGCATACAGTTTCAATTTCAACTTAGGCACACAATCTGCTCTTTTTCTGAAGTAAGATATAGAGGAGGGTGATCATATATTGTCTGTTTGATATTTGCATGTAGTTATTATTTCATAAAGACCTATGTTTGACCTTCTGTTATATTTGGACATCTTGGTTCTAAATTTCATTCCAGAGATATGCTAAGAACATAACTAGGGCAGTGCACATATAAGATTTATTTGTTTTTCTTTCATGCTGGACAGTGGTAGTACCTTGCCGATTAAACTACATTATTTCCTATTAGAGAGGTGTTTATATTCTCTAGCTGGTTAATGTTTTCTTTCTTGGCTGTAATGTATTTGGCATTTGAGGTGATCACATATAGGAGTTGTGGCAGAAAAATGTCGTTTTATTTCCTCTCATGTGACTGCCCAGTTTTGGCTTCATGCCCAGACTTGCAAGTTGTACCCGTGTCGAGATTTGCTATGGTTTCTTATGTCTTTGTTTCATGTTTATTTCAGGTTTTGCTTTGTGGCCTCAAGTCTAGCGTATCCTTGGTTTTATATTTAATAAATGCCTGCAGTCTGCACTCATTTCTGTAACATAGAAGTTTATCCTGCTCCTCTTCATCTTATGCTTTGTAGTGAACTTGACACAGGTCAGTTATCTTGCGCGCAACACCAATCCCTTGCTTTTGGTATGAGTTACCTTTGGCTATGTTGTACACTATATCATTATAACTTTGCGGATTGCACTGAGCAACACGCCTTAGGGCTTAGGGCTTACAACCAGTTTTGGTTTGGTTATGAGATTAATTATATTAAAGAAACATAGGTTGCAACCAAGGACCTATTTCATGGTAGGCTTACAACCAGTTTTGATTTGGTTCTGAGATTAATTATATTAAAGAAACATGGGTTGCAACCAAGGATCTATTTCATGGTTTACAAAAATGATTAAATACGCAATTTTCATCTATCAAGGGAAGCTATCTGCTTTTGTTTGGCTATTCTGTACATTTTATTGTTTTTGACTTGGCATAGACATCATTTTGGATTTGGTACACTTCCTTGGTCTGCTGCAAACATAGGTTGGTTATCCCTATTTTGTTGCTGATGTTCATAGTCATTCCATTCTTATGAGTTGAGTTTCCTTCTACTTTCCTGTGACTTTTTCTCTCCATCCATTTAGGTACCTCTAGGACAGACAGTTTACCTTCAAGGTCAAGACCTTTCGTCACATCAATGCTCCCAAGCCCATGTGTGTTCATTCCGGCACCGCTGCAATGAGGAACAGGACCGGGCATGGAGGCTCACGCACTCCTAGGACAACCGGGGAATGACGTTGACGGCATAGCCGCCATGGTGACCGTCATGGAAGAATGCACGCACGGTCAAAGGGAGATTGGAAAGAAGGGACACACTATCAGGGTCTATGCACGAAGAGGAGAGCACAGCGGACGCCCATGCACAAGTAAAGAACAAGCTCGCAATTCGGGAGGCTCGACGGCAGCGGTGGGAAGGCGGTAGCGGCTGCCGCTGTTGAACGGACAAGCAGACAAGGAAGTGTATTTAGTTTATCAAAGTATATTAGTAGGTACTTAAAGAAAAAATAGCATTTCTTCCTAAATGGTACAACTTGGTGATAAGGAAAATTTTAATTAATACATGTGTGACACTATTAGTTAGAATATCTCAAAAATCAACTCAATAGTTTAGTCTTTAATTTCTGTCCTATTCCAGTTCCAAAGGCATACATGTTAGTGCCCTTTTTCTAATTTTGCAAACTGCTGCATGGAATGTTGATAAACAATCTTTTAATTTCTGTTTGTAGGTATGTCAACTAGCCTTTTCTTGATTCTCTGTTCCATCTATCATGGACAAGGAACTTTTTTTCTTGATGCTCTTTATCATCTATCATGGACAAGGATACCTAAGTTGCCCAGAAGCTTATAATTTTGATATGTTTTCCTCAACTATTGTTTAGTTGATTTCCCAAATATGTTGTACAAATGGTTTTTTCGAGTGAATTGCTCGCCGTGAGGCGGGCAACGCGCGGCAAGCCGCCGCGCCACCTATCTAGTAATAATGAAACAACAAACAGCAGCCATAATCTGGCGGGTGGGCGCGTGGGCAGATGGTGAGCCTTGAGAGTCCATACCGAGGGTGACCTCACCGCCGCTATCAAGGCGGTCAAGCCGGTAGCAGCTGCCACTCAGGCCTCCTTTGGTTTGAAGGAATTTCATAAGAATTCTAGAGGATAGGATTCTTATAGGATTTTTTTCCTTTAGAGCCCTTTGGTTCATAGGAATGGATTCATATTCCTATATAGGATTGGTTCCTATCCTTCATATTTTATAGGAAAATAAAAATGAGCCTAAACTCAATGGAAAAATTCCTTTGTGTCAATCAAATGACATCTCGTTTCCTATTTCTACTCATAGAATTTAAGATACATGTCATCTCATTTTCTATAAAATTCCTATTCCTATGATAATCCTATCCTATAAACCAAAAGAGGCCTCAGTTTCTGGTTGTACGACCACGAGAGGGGAGGCAGCCGACCACTGACGTTTGTCGGATTCTTTTCTTGGACGCTACCTCGGGAGTCGGGAGTAACCATCGCCTTGGATTGGATCTCCAGATTGGGAGTACTGCGCCATGTTTACCGATGCAGTAGAATACTCCCGATCTGGAGAGTTGGGCTGTAGTATCATACTCGATCGTTCACGGGCTTTCACGTATGGAGTGCCGTGATTATTAAACTTAAACTCACTAGATTGTTTCAGCCAAGACTATTCATCAACCAACTAGGACAGCTTCGATGGACGTTAATTAGTGTTATTCGCTGTGTTGGAGTGGAGCAGCTGCAATGTAATCTACTAGTACAACTACTGCCGCTGCATTTGGCACCATCCACGGAACAGCCCGGCACTATGAAATGCAACGCGCCGAGCCAGCTACTGTCCAGCCGCCGTTTCTACCGCTGCTGCATTTGGTAGTGGAGTACAGTAGTACACACGGAACAGTCCAGCACTGTGCAATGCAACTAGTGTGAGCACGCGCCCACCCAGCTAGCGTCGAGGGGGCTCCAGCAGCGTGCGTGCCACAATGTTTAACTGTACTTGTATTAGTACGTGCGGGTGCGCGGTGCCAATGGAGTCGTCGTTTTCCCTAGTTTTAACCACCGGCTGCGTCTGGCCGACCTCGGGACGGACAGAGGAGAGGAGGACTTGATTGGATTGGTTGGTGGTGGGGCAGTCGTGCTCTGCATCGGTTCAGATGCGACGCACCTTCCTTCCTTCCTTCCTTCTCCGCTCCCTCCCGCAGATATTTTCTGGAGGGAGGGAGGGGTCACTCATTTTTCCTCCCGTCCCGTCGCGCGGGTACATGGACGAACGTGGCCCGTGCACTGCGCACGCTCCCGACCCACAGCGCCGACTGCGTGGCCCCAGCGGTGCGGCGCAGTGCAGGGGAGGAAAAAAACAAAAGAACGCAACGCCGCTGGCTGGCTAGCGCACGCTGCCTCGCTGCGTTTCGCATGATGCGCTCTTTTTTTTTTCTTTTCTTTTTTTGAAACGGAACCAATGCTGCGCTTCTCGTATTGAGCTGTGAAAATAGACAAAACTAGACGATGCCCCGCGCGTTGCGGCGGGATTTTGCATGAAATAAAAATTGTATTGAAGTAATCGACCTAGCTAGTGTCTTTATAGTTTCTGTTGTAGTAAGATAATCTGTTTATCAGTATTTTACAAATAAATAAATAAATAAATGCAGGTATCTATGTATAAGTTCAAATTTCGACGAAAACAAAATAAATATGAAAGCACGCCTCACTTTTCTTTCATAGAGCACTTGAGTATGAAACGAACGCCTATGAGTTGCATGCATGGGTCAGTTTTTTGTCTTGATTAAAACACTCACAGCAGTCACTACATGCATTTGCATGCATGCGGCCGTTAGTAAATGTGTTGTTTGTGCATCAGCTCTAGTGTGCGGATCGAATGGATATTGTTGATTGATCTAGTATATCCAACGGCTAAATTAATTCGGGTGATGTGGCTTAAGAAGAAGCAAGAGAATTCCTAGCAGTGGGGGCTAGCTATTTAGATATAGTAGATTAGCCCTTTTCTAAAACTTCAACACAAAATGAACCTAATCTGAAAATATTTTATAAATGACCCTTTTTTTTAAGGGCCCGGGGCTGGGACGCCATGCTAGAGAGCATGACACCCCGGGCTAGGGTGTCATGGTTGCGACATGTAGCACGACGCCCCGGGCCAGGGCGTCATGCGAAATAGCATAGCGTCCCAGGCCCGAACGTCATGCAAAAATGCCACTTTATAAAATATTTTCAGACTAGGGCCATTTTGTGTTCAAGTTTCGGAAAATGGCCAGTTTTGTTCGTTTTCACTATTGAGCTTGTTGAACTGGCGCTAATACTGTCAGGTCCACGTTAGCTACATAAACGAGGAGGAAATCTTTCTCCGGTGTTAATACGTGGCGGTCTCTGTGCCAGAATCTGCCACTACTAGGAAAATGCCTGTTAGTGGCGCACCTATTTTGGCCATTAATGGCGCACTATAGGTGCGCCACTATCATCACGCCACTAGTAACAAGTACTAATGGCGCACCCCTGGTGCTGGTGCGCCATTAGTATACCAGGCAATAGTGGCGCACCAGGCAGTGCGCCATTACTATGTCCAACGGTGCGCCATTACTATGCCTCCTAGGGGGCCATATTTACCTCCACGTATGCCCCCTAGTGCGCCATTACTATGCCCCATAATGCGCCACTGGTATTTAGCCCTTGTGCGCCACTAGTGCTCAATATGGTGCGTCATTACTATGAATATTAGAATTTTTTTTCTTTTCTGATATTTGCACAGGTTACAAAATATCTGGTATTTGCACAGGTTACAAAATACACATTACACAACACAGAATATAAACATCACACAATAGAATTCATCATATTAGTCTCCAAATTCGAAATAGCGAACATTGTTCAAACATTAGCCAAGTTTAGGTCTCGAGACATTAGCAAAGTTCATCATATATATTAGCCGAGTTTGTCGTCACATTACACAGTCAATGTCGATCATCTAAACTACCATCACATAGAAGAGAGCTGCGGCCACGATGAGCATCATCGCGATGAAACTGGTCTTCATCCGGTTCCTCCTCCGCTCCCTCCTCTCTCCCGTTAGATAGCGCGCGTATCTAGCATGCTCACAACGTCTCATGATTTCCCTTTCCATTCCGAGTTTCCGTTTCAACTTTTGTACATGTTCAGACCGTGCAATGGTTTTCTTGACAGACCGGGCAATGGGAGATTTAGGGGGGATGAGGTTGAGCGGTAGAAGCTCTTTCTTTTCTTTTCTTTTTTGGCGGGAAGGGCAGTAGAAGCTTGACCATTTACCTGCAGTTTGATCCGTAGGCGGTACGCTGATTTGAGAACTCCCGCAATCATGCTAGTAATTGCTTGCTCAAATCTCCGTTGACACTTTGAGAATCTCCCATGGCTATGCTCATGTCTGCTGGTTGCTTGGTAACATTGCTCGTATTAAACCCATTAAGGCGTAGTAGAATGGTGGCCAACCAGCTATGCCACATGTCGCATGCCGGTTGGTCACGGTGAGATAGTTTTTGATTTTTTTAGAGTTTTTTAAAATGGCAGTGTGACTTTTTTCTTTTCTTTTTGATAAAAGTTTTTCTACATTTGTTATTTTTCGTTTTGGGATGGATGTGATGTCCATGTGATGCGAGAATGTTTTTTTTTAATTTCGAGATGAAGGTAAGGCGCGCATAGCTTCCTCTTAAGTGGCCCGCAATGGCGGGCCCCCAGCCGCTAGTCCTTCTTGGCTACATCAGCATGTGTGGCAGCCGCATCTTCCTTTGCTTGATAGAATAGAATTCATTCTTCATGGAGAGGATTTCTGACAACTCGTCGTCATCGACGCTTTGTTTTGAGCGCCACATAACTCTGAACACCCGATTTGCAGGTACGCAAAGGAACTTTACACTAAGATGAACTCAACAACCCGAATCCTTCCGCCGGCTTCGAAATGTTCATCGGCAACCACCACAAATTCACCGATATGGCCCTGAATAGTCCGCCGCCGCCAACTCCGACCAGAATTACCCCGTCGCCGCAAAAGAGGGTGGGAAAAAAATTCTGGATGCCCCTCTACCCAACTTGTACTACCGCCGAGGAATTACTGGCTCATGATACCAATTGTCAGGCCCCCGGATGGATCGACATAGCAAATCACATCAGATGAAACAGAGGAACACGATCAAGCGATCAAATCACTCACAGATACTTGTATTGATCCAAAATGTAAAGTATATGAGAGTATTTGGAATATAGCTAGGTTTTTGCTACAAATTTAGGAATTAATCTGACGCAACGGCGGAGATAGGGGATGTGGAGATGCATGCATATGCATATTGTTGACAGGACATATACAACAATACTGCAGTTACATTAGAGTCCCAAATGCGGTTATATGATACATGTACTTAACTATAAATAACTATTGAATAACGACAATGTGGTGACGTGCGCCGAAGGGGGGGGGGGGGGGGGGCTATTGTCCCCTGTCCATGTTGATTTTATTTTCTGCAAATCAATTGTGTTGAGATTTATTTAAATATGTACATATATTGAGCCCTTATTTAGTATGTAGACGAGGATCATGATGAGCACGTCTTCCTACCTCAACCTCACTGCACCCAAGTGTAGCCGTGCCGACAATAACGGCCTGGAACTAGGCGATGACGACGCGCAGCAGACGAGGACTCAAGTCCAAGGATGAGCAACTTGCAACCATGGTCGGTGCCTTATCACTCCACTTTGCTTTGAGTTTTGTTTTTGCTTTTCCTCTCGCTTCCTATAAAGACATGACGATATAATCCTTGTATTCCCAAAGTGTGGACCGTAACAAAACAAAAATGTCACGGTGACACGCCTTTTAGCATATGTGAATACATGCATTTACTCTCTCCCATGTTACCAAACTTGGATTCACCAATCAAGTATTCATCCACCAACCGCTAAAGGCCCCAGCATTTGTTTTCTACTTAAAACATTCAACAAATCACGTTTCAAAGTTCTTTTAATTTTCATTTTCTATCTTAGCTTTTTCTTCTTTAAAACAATTCAGGATTTACAAAAAATTCGAAGTTTCAAAAAATGTATGAATCTATGAAAAATATTCAAGAAACTATTAAATGATCATGGATCCATAAAAAAAATTCATGATTTAAAAAATTGTTTGCACATTCAAAAACATGTTCACGATTTTGAACAAAGTGGTTTAGGAGAGAAAAAATGTTAATAAATTTGCAAAAATATTCACGTATTTAAGCAATGTTCAGGAAAAAGACTCATTAATTACAAAAAAAGGTTCATCAATTCAAAAATGTTCACTGCTAAAAAAATATGTTCATGCACTTAAACAAATTTCTTCAAAATAATATATGTTCATGATTTTCAAAAAATCGTTCCATTTTTTTAAAACGTTGATTCACAAAAATGTTCATTAATTTCAATAAAATGTTCAAAATTTCGAAGAGAGTTCAGGAATTTGTAAAAAATAATCATGAATTCAAAAAATGTTCACAATTGAAGAAAAATATTTGCAATTTTGTAAACAATGTCACGAATTTGAAAAAAAGTTCGCAATTTCATAAAAATGTTGGCAAAGTTGAAGATGTTCATGCTTTTTACAAAATATTCACGATTTAAACAATGTTTACAAATTTGTAAAAATATATTCGCAAAATTTGAAGGAAAATGAAATGAATATGAAAAATTAAAAGGAAAAGGAAAAGGAAAGAAGAACTAACGTGAAAAGGAAAATAAGTAAACAAAATATAAAATTGAAAATGAAAAAAATTAAGAAAAGAACGGAAATGAAAACAGCAAAAAACAACCGAAATATAAAAGAGAGAAAAAACGGTCTGAGAAGTTCTAGAACCTCCCGAAAGCGGAGTAACGAAAGATGGGCCGCCGCAGGCACGCAGGGGCCACGGCCTCGTTTCTTTATTTCCTGTTCACGTTTTTTGATCTCATTTTTCTCTTTCTTTCTTTTTTACCTTTGTTTATATTTACAAATATTCTAAATAAATATATTTAGAAACACTTTACCCAATACATTTAAAAAATAATTAACCAAGCATTTGAAAAATATTAAATGTGTATAGATAAAATGTTTCTCATGTAAATGTAAAATTAATAGCAAAAGAAAAGTTGTGTGAAAAAAAGGGTCATGTATTTAAAAAATTAGAATGTTGTCCATATATTCAAAAAATGTTTAACGTGTATCCTAAAAATGTTAATCAAGCATTTGAATTTTTCTAATGTGTATAAATAAATGTTGACCGTGTCTACTCCTATTAAAATCTGAGTTGGTTATGATGGTGTGTCTGCCATCCAGCGATTCTGGCTATTTGATCTGCATCCAACATGTACGGGACGAGATATGGCCCCCCCTTTTTTAAAAAAGGACGCCCTCCACTCGCCTCACATTTGCAATCAAACCCTTGGTCTGTTCTTCCAGCCCCATCCATCCCTGACCTCACCCAAAATAGAGCCACGGAATCGGTCCTTCTCAAAAAGGGGAAATCCACGGGGTCAAGCTGAGTGGTGATCGCTGCCGCTCCACACACCATCGACGCCATCTTCCCCATAATTAAAACTCCGGTTGCTTACATTGACGGTTGTTCCCATAAACCACTACGTCCACCTGACTTACTTGTACATTG
This sequence comes from Aegilops tauschii subsp. strangulata, assembly GCF_002575655.3. Taxonomy (NCBI): domain Eukaryota; kingdom Viridiplantae; phylum Streptophyta; class Magnoliopsida; order Poales; family Poaceae; genus Aegilops; species Aegilops tauschii. The sequence continues at coordinate 32,571,662 of NC_053036.3, read as the reverse complement.
TTTTGAAAACAGAGCTATTTGACCCTTCTTTAGCTCACAGAAATGAAAAAAGATCAGTAGAAATTCAAGAAAGTTCACAGAAAAAAGTGAGAAAAAATTACGAATTTTGAAAAAATAATCACAGATTTAGAAAAAGTTAACGATTTAAAAAAAATCATAAAATTTTGAAAAAAAAGTGAAGCCCTCGTTTTTTTACGTAGGAAGCACCTCAAATAAAAAGGAAAAAAAATAATGGTACGGGTGGGTTCTGAACAAATGATGTACTGCTACTTGGCTCGCGTGAAGACCACCATACCAAAGATGATTCTCGTTAAGGTAGCAGGACAATTTTTTATATAGTATAAACGCAGACCGAAAAAATTTAAAGACGAAATTACATGACCAGCAAACTAACGTTCCCTCAATATAATTTTTGTATACATTGGAAAAAACTTATACACAAGTCTATTTTCTTCACACACATTGCTCATTTTCCGTATATACCCGAAACATTTTTATACACGTTCAACATTTTTCCAAACACATGATTAATTTTTTTAATATGTATTTTTATGTCTAAATTTTCGTAAACATTCACCGCCTGTTGCTATTTAACATAAGACTAAAATTCTTTTTTCAAATACAAGTATTTGAAACTTTTTGCAAAAATGTGATAACCATTTTTGGGATGGTATGAAACATTGTTTAAAACTACGTGACATTTTTGTACATCGTATACATTCTTTTTAAATGTCACGAACATTATTTGAATATTTTCCAAATGCGACGTACATTTTTAAATTATATATATATATATATATATATATATATAAATATATTTTTGTAACGCTTTTGTAACACACACACACACACACACATACATATTTACAATATTTAAATATATTTTGGAATGCCACATACTTTTTTTGTAACGCTTGAATATTTTTCAGATGTCACAAACACCAAAATATAAGTGTAACCGTAAAAAAGACAAATGCAGCTGCAATGCCGAAGCGGTGGCCAGAGTTTGGCGACAAGCTGATGTTGCCGCGGCCTCGCAACAGAGGAGGACTCCGAGTCCAAGGATGAGCAGCTTGCAAGCCATGGTCAGTACTTAAGCACTCCACTTTGCTTCGAGTTCTGTGTTTCCTCTTCCTTTGGCTTCCAATAAAGACATGCTGATATAATCCTTGTATTCCAAAAGTGTGGACAGTAACAAAAAATAATGCATGGTGACACGCCTTTCCAAATATGTGAATGCATGCATTTACTCTCTCCCTTGTGACCCAAACTTGGATTCACCAACCAACTATTCATCAATGAACAAGTTAAGGCCCTAGAAATTCTTTTAATTTAAAACATTCAACTTTTTATTTTTTATTTTTGGCTTTTTGTTTTTTCTATTTTAGTTTTTACTTCTTTCAAACAATTCAGTGTTTCCAAAATTTTCCATATTGTTTTGTAAATTTAGAAAAAATGTTCACGAAATTACAAAAGGATAATGGATTCAAAAATTTTCCATGATTTTGAAAACATGTTCGCATATTCAAAAACATGTTCACAATATTGGAAAACATGGTTTTGGGAAAAATTGTTTGCCTATTCAATAATGGCGCATGAATTTGAAACAATATTCACGAATTTAAAAAATGTTCACAAAAAATATTCGTTAATTACAAAAAATGGATTCAAACAAAAATTCTGCTAAAAATAATGTTCATGCAAATAAAAACGGCTCTTAAAAAATCAGGATACCTATGGACCAACATGTCAGCTCTCCCTCTATCTCACTACAATAAAGTGTTGGTACCACTTGATCCCAACAACGTTCTTATTTTCTTGTAAAATTATTCGCTTGCTTACTCCTGACAAGTGGGCCCCACACTTATCATTGTGAGATAGAGAGAACTGTCATGTGGATCTAGGGGTATTTTTGTCATATAACATGGCCAATGGGTTTGACCCCACAATAATGATGTCTAATGGCATTTTTGAGCAAACATATAACGGAAAGATGGCACTTTTAAATATCTAATGGCTTTTTGAGCAAGGATCTCACAGAACGAAGGCATTTTTGAGCAGATGTAACTTCTAATGGCAAAACTGGGTAGTGAAACACAACTGATGGCATAAATGATAAAAACCCGACATTAAATGTGTATAGAAAAAATGTGGACCATGTATTAAAAAACTTAATCCTATTTATATTGAAGAAATATTAAACATGTTTCTTTTAACACAGTAAAATCAAAGTTGTTGACATACACAAGCATACACTCATCCTTATGAATGCACGAACACACATCCTACCCCTATGAGTATCTCGTAGAGACTGAGCCGATACATCATTTTGAGATTTACGATGTCGCCACAAACGTCTTTGTAGTCGACTTGAACGTCTTTCTTGCACTAAACGCGCATCGATGGAAGGCCTGAAATAATTTCAGGAAAATACGAGCACCAATGTCACGTATAGTGCTTGAACTCTAGTGGGGTGAGATCATCTCTAGCAGACCCCGTATAAGTGGTCAAACCCACAAAATTTTGGCGTTCTACAGTTTTGGGCGAAAAAAGTATGCAGAACAGAAACCGTAAAAGTGGTCCAACCCGTAAATTTTTTAAGGGCCACCATAAATGCACACCCGAAACCCTTATCTTTGGAGGTTGCAAGGCCGAATTTAGGGCCCCCCGTATACCAGTCAAACCTCGTTGGAGCAAACACGACGCCGCGGAGTTTGCCGGAATCCGCCCTAAACTCGCCGGAATTCATCACTGCACATCGGAAAAGGCCGCTAGACGCCGCAATCGTCGTGGCCTCCCATGACGCCGGTTCGAATTGGACGAGCTCGACATCGTCGTGGCCTCCCATGACCTCTGCCTGGCCGCCGGAATCCTCCCGACGCGGCAGGCAAAGGGGCACGGCTCGCCTGGCAATAGAGCAAGGCGCGGACGACGGAGGCGACAGGGCGTGGCCGGCAAGGCTGGGCGCGGACTACGGAGGCGACAGGGCGTGGCCGGCAAGGCTGGGCGCGGACGACGGAGGCGACGGGGCGTGGCCGGCGAGGCTGGGCGCGACCGGCGCGGTGATGGGGCGCGACCGGCAGGGACGGGGCGCGACCGATGGACGATGGGGCACGGATGACGGGCGACGGGGCATGGCCTGCGGGCGACGGGGCGCGGCCGACTGGAGGAAGGGGCGGCAACGGCCGGACTGGAGGAAGGAGCTCTTTATTCCAGTTTTGCAGTTTGTTTTACAGTATCTGTTCGGCCGCGCTAGTTTTCGACCCGCAAACGCGATCTTCATGAAACTGCAAACGCGTTTTGCGGATCAAGTTTTTGCGGGGTCTGCTAGAGTTGCTCTGAGGATACCACTATCCTCGTAACCATCCAACCACAAGTTATTAAACTTGTGTTTGAAAAATGTTAAATGTATATAAAATATGTTGACCATGTATTAAAAATGTTAATGTTGCATTTGAAATATGTTAATTAAGCATTTAAAAAATATTAAATATGCATAGGTAAATTGACTATGTAATATAAAATGTTCGTCTAGTATTTATTTTTTTAATCAAGCTTTTGAAAAAAAAATGTGTATAGAAAAATGTTGACCGTGTATTAAAAAATGTAAATATTTTGTTTTAAAAATATTGAAAAATAGAAAAAACTTTGACAATGTATTCAGACGTAACCATGCTGTGCTTATCATATTCAGCTTGCTGATCAGTAACAAAACTCAGTCTCATAGTGTTTTTTCTGCACGGCAACTGGTGTTGATGCTGTCGAGTCCATGTCAGCCACGAAACAAGGAGGAAATCCAGAATGTGCAGACCTATTTCTAGTGTTAATACGTGGTGGTCTCCGTGCCAGAATCTGCTCACAACGCCCCTTGATTTCCCTTTTCCATTTCCAATTTGTGTTTCAACTTTTCTACATGTTCAGACTGTGCAATATTAACTGTCAACTGGAGATTTAGGGGGTAGGAGGTCGAGCACTAGAAGCTTGACCGATTACCGCTCCTTCTGCAATTCGATCCATAGGTTAGTGCATTGATTTAAGAACTCTTTGCCATCATTGATAATTGCTTGCTCCGTCTCAGACGACACCTTGAACATCTCCCGTGGCTCTGGTCATGTCTGCCTGTTGCTTGGTAACATTGTTTTTTATCCTTCTCAAGGGTGGCTACATCAGCATGTGTACCAGCCGCATCTTCCCTTGTTTACAGGAATTCATCCTTCATAGAGAGGATTTCGGACAACTCGTCGTTGTCGAGGCTTTGTTTTGAGCGCCGCGTAACTCTAAACACCTGATCTGCAGGTATGCAAATGAATTTTACACTGAGATGAACCCTGCAACCCGAAACGTACTACAAATCCTTCCGTCGACTCGCTCCTCGCCGTCGAAAGAAGCACAGGTATCGGTTTTGAGGCTGGAATTTTACCAAAAAGTTCATCGGCCACCACCGCAAATTCACCAATATGTGCCCGAATAGTCTACTGCCGCCAACTCCGACCAGAATTACGCCGTCGTGTAAAAATATCTAGATTTCCCTCTTCCCAGCTGGTACCGCCGCCGAGGAATTGCTGGCTCATGATAGCAATTTGTCAGATCCCTGAAGGGACATGGCAAATCATATCAGATCAAACAGAGGAACGCGATCAAGCGATCAAATCACTCACAGGTATCTGCATTCATGTAAAATGTAAACTACTCCTTCTGTTTCTTTATGTAATGTGTATTATTTTCGGCACGGTGCCAAGACACATAAATATGGACAAATTAGGACGAAATTACTCTTGCCAAATTTGTTGGTTAGTGGCAAATAAATCAGCTAGTACAGGAAAGTGAGAGATATATGCGATCGACAGAGAGATAATTTTCTTCTTTTGCTATAAGGAGATACAAACAATGTAGAGAAAGATACTTTCCTTTTTCTTAGGGCTAACAAGGAAATTATGAGGAATTAGAAGAAAAAATGCACCTTACATTCTAAAATTTTATCAAAAAACAAATACACCTTATATAAAGGAATGGAGGGAGTGTATAAGAATATATGGAATATAGCTAGGGTTTTGCTAGAAATTTGGGAATAATTCCACCGGAGCTGTCAGAGGTAGGGAATTTGGAGATTTATATACAACTGTATACAACACTACTACAATTTCAAATGCGACTATATATATGATGCAAATAATGATTATAAGATACATGTACTCAACTACAAATAACTACTGAATAAATATAACGTGGAGACGTGTGTGTGTGTGTGTGTGTGGGGGGGGGGGGGGGGGGCAATTGCCCCCTGTTCATGTGGTTGACTTTATGTTTTCCAAATCATTTTTTCATAATTTATTTGAGTATGTACATATATTGAAGCCTTATTTAAGTATGTATACGATGCTCAGATACATGACAGCCGAAGGAACAGAGATGGAGTGCGACGTATGCAACGGACCATGAGGACGTGCGGCGGACCACGCTGGTGGATCACGCTGGTCGACAACGTTATCCGGCTCCGATGAGAGGCGCCCCACCTTGATACGTCTTCAACGTATATATAATTTATGAAGTCCATCTTAATAAACCGAGCGTTATCCGGCTCCGATGAGAGGCGCCCCAACTTGTCTTCTTTCTCGAACTGTACTACCTTAACACAAATCTCTCTTAATTGACAGTACCATAAAACTTAAAATGCCCATGCAAATTTCTACGAACAGCAAGTCCACCCTTCAGTAAATACTCTACTAACTGCAATAATCTTACCGTGACTAAGGGCATCTCTAGTCGATCCCCTAAAATCGGTTAGAGGAGTAAGATTTCCAGTTTACTTCTCTAACAACACCTAGCTGATCTCCTAAACCGGTTAGAGGAGTAAAAAAATATAGTCATCGGCACCACGGGCTCCTATTTTTACCAGCACGAGCAAAAAAGCCCCCTCTTCCCTCGAGTGCAACCACCCAACACCGCACCGCATCTACTCCGGTGCCTCCGCTCTAGCCTCCGCCGGCCACCACTCCCCACCATCAACGCCCGTAGAACCCGCCGCGCTCCACCCCCACATGGATTTGGTCATCTCCCGCCGCCGCCGGCGCCTAAATCCATAGATCTACAGCCCTCACCGCCGGTGCCGGATTCGAAGCATACCGGTCGCTGGCGCCGGCGTGTTTTGGATGGTTTCGCCGGAGACCAAATGATGCGGACATAGCTATTATAGATACGTTTACAAATATTATACGACATGTTTTCCAGGTGATTTCTAGTAACAACAATAAATTATTATTTTATACTGTTTGGGATGAGAATACGACACATTTTTTTATGTTATGCAGAAGTATACAAGACTTATACAAGCCACAAGTTAAAATGAAGCGACCAAGACTTATGTGTGCATATACATGTACGTATGCATGTGTTCTGCATGCCTACACTTTGGTGTCCATCCAAGTGCTACGACGGGTGCATGCAAGAGGTGGGCCCAAGACCAATTTCTACAAAAGACCTCCATGCATGCATGCAAGGCCGTGCATAGAGAAGTGGCCAGCGTGGCAAGGTGCATTAGCGAGATGCACAACACAACATGGGGCCCAGCCCATGCAAGACACAAAGACATCAGCCACGAGTACTATACGAAGAAAAGGCCCAGCAACTGACGCGGCTAATCTGCTCCCGAGCTCAAATGAGCTCGGGTGAACAGTAAAATCAAAACTAAATCAAAAAAATTTAAAAAATTCCAAATTTTTTTCAGAGAAACATTGACAAAAGTTCTAAGTGCCTGCAAAAATTCGTCATGAAATCACATTCCGAGAAGGCATGGCAAAAAAAAACAAAAACAATACTCTGAAAAAGCTACTTTCAAACGCATTTTGAAGCACTGAATTTGTTTTTTTGCCACGCCTTACAGGAATGTGATTTCATGATGAATTTTTGCAGGCACTTAGAACTTTTGTCAATGTTTCTCTCAAAAAAAATTTGGAATTTTTTTCGATTTTACTGTTCATGCGGGAGCATGTGAGCTCGTGATCAAAAGATGACTTTCGCCAGCAACTTTTATTCGCAGATGGAGAGACAGTTCGTCTCGGCCAAGTCTTGACCGTGCCGCCAGCTCCTTAATAAATAAATAGCAGTTAAATCTAGGGTTTGAACTCAGGTTTTATTTTTTATTTTTTGACAGAAAGACTGTAAGGGAACCCCCTACAGTATAATTAGTGCAACAAATTCAAATTGCAAGTACCATGCCTTGAACCTGGGTGGGTGGGAAGGCATCAGCCCCTTCCCGCCACTAGGCTATGCCTTGAACTCGGGTTTTGTTTAGAGAAGTTTAGCTATTTCTATTTTTATTTGTCTTCGCTCGTAGCGGCTAGTGCGACCGTCAAGACATCCTATCGGAACCCCAACTTGTGAGATTTATTCATCTAGCATATCCGCAATTTCAGATTGCTTCGCTATTATTTTCTTGCATGTTCTTCGATTTGCTTGTAGGAAAAATCCTTCATGGATAGGTCGACCGCGCCGTTGGCTCGGTCGATAACGCCGTGGAGTTGGTTCAGCGATTGCCGTGGATATCAGTCGTGTACGGTTATCTTTGTACGGTTGGTAGCCGGATCGTGAGGGTCAAGTCCCACCCAAAATCGTAGTTATCTCTCTCTCATCGAAAGATCAGGCCCCAGTTCACATCACCAAATTATCTTGGCCCCGCAACAAACTCAGCGCCGCATCTCGGTATGTCCTTCCCCTCTCGGCGCTCGGATCTCACTCGTGGTTCGTGAAGGAAATATGCCCTAGAGGCAATAATAAAGTTGTTATTTATATTTCCTTATATCATGATAAATGTTTATTATTCATGCTAGAATTGTATTAACCGGAAACTTAGTACATGTGTGAATACATAGATAAAACAGAGTGTCCCTAGTATGCCTCTACTTGACTAGCTCATTAATCAAAGATGGTTATGTTTCCTGGCCATAGACATGTGTTGTCATTTGATGAACGGGACCACTTCATTAGAAAATGATGTGATGGACAAGACCCATCCGTTAGCTTAGCATTATGATCGTTGAGTTTTATTGCTATTGCTTTCTTAATGACTTATACATGTTCCTCTCACTATGAGATTATGCAACTCCCGAATACCGGAGGAACACCTTGTGTGCTATCAAACGTCACAACGTAACTGGGTGATTATAAAGATGCTCTACAGGTGTCTCCAAAGGTGTGTGTTGGGTTGGCATAGATCGAGATTAGGATTTGTCACTCCGTGTATCGGAGAGGTATCTCTGGGCCCTCTCGGTAATGATCATCACTACAAGCCTTGCAAGCAATATGACTAATGAGTTAGTTATGGGATGATGCATTACTGAACGAGTAAAGAGACTTGCCGGTAACGAGATTGAACTAGGTATGTTGATACCGACGATCGAATCTCGGGCAAGTAACATACCGATGACAAAGGGAACAACGTATGTTGTTATGCGGTTTGACCGATAAAGATCTTCGTAGAATATGTAGGAGCCAATATGAGCATCTAGGTTCCGCTATTGGTTATTGACCGGAGATGTGTCTCGGTCATGTCTACATAGTTCTCGAACCTGTAGTGATGCGGAGCATCCTACGATCATCCCCATGTACACTCGAGCATACACCATTGGACCTAAGGTGAACTCGCTCCTTGCCGAATCTTCCCTTTCCACATGTAAGACATGGATGCTACTTCAAGCACGGACCTTGTGCATACTCAGGTACACCCGAGGAGACCATGGAGAGCCCAAAGACCAAGGCCAAGTGTGCGCGGGAGCGAAGGAAGGAGAAGGAAGAAGAGCCAGCTGCTACAGCAGCCGGACATCCGGACATGTCCCGGACATCCTGACATGTCCCGGACATCCGGCCCCTGCCTCGGAAATACGGCATTGGCTATCCAGAGAGCACCGCAAAGGACCAGCGCAGCCCGGACATCCGGCCATCACCCCGGACATCCGGCTCCTCCCGAAGCCCCGGACATCCGGCCCCGCCTATCCAGAGAGCACAGGAGCGGGCAAGTGTACCCCGGACATCCGGCTCCTCGCGAGCCGCCGGACATCCGGCTCCTCACGAGCCGCCGGACATCCGGCCCCTAGCCCGGACATCCGGCGCCCCTACGCAGATGCGGGCCGAGAGCCCATGTAAACTCTCTCTCACTTACCCCTTCGTGGCCCTTGACTATATATACTCCCCCACCTCCTCCTAGTTAGGGTTAGCATTGGTTTAGCTCATTTGTGAGATAGAGCTTTGCTCATCCATTACGAATCTACTCCACGAGAGAGACCACGGCCCCTCTACGGAGAAGATCCCCTTGGATTCAAGACCTCCTCTCGGAGAATACCGCCACCAAGACCTCCTCACGGAGAAGAACCGGTTACCCTTTGTATCGTCCTTTGTTGATCGTGGATCTTGTATCTCCTCTCGTGTTTTGAGGATCTAGCACATGTGTGACCGTTCTTGCTGGTTTGAGTGATTTCTCTTGTGTTTCCCCTTGTGTTCTTCGTGTTCTTAGTTGGGATCCGCTCCTTTCGTGAAAGATCGGCCGTATAGGGCTCCACCCTACATCATCTTGGATCAGAGCCAGCTTGTCTCATGATATCTTAGTATCATGAGCCACGTTGATCACGATTTCAGAGCCCCCTGTTTGTTTTCTAGCCTAGTTTTGTTGATTTTGTCCCTAATTCAAAAATTGCCCCACAAAAATAGCCCAATTTTTTTTGTGATTTGTTGGTGTGATGAAGTTTTGTTGGATTTGATCCGCGGATTTCGTGTGTCTTGAGTAGATCTAGCTTTCCCCCAAGTTTCCCCACTTTCCATCCACGAAATCTCTCCAATTTTGCCCTTGAAATCATCAATTTCCACCCCAAATCGAGTTTCGAAGTCCAAATCCCGATCTGGAATCGTCGGGCCGGACATCCGGGCCTCAGGCCGGACATCCGGGCCCCAAGCCGGACATCCGGCTACTGGAGCGCAAAATCGCGCAAGTTTCTGAACATCAGGTCCTGGATATCCGGCCCCGACCCCGGATGTCCGACCCCTGGAGCATCAGCCTCCCGTGTTTCACCGTTTTGACCGTAACTTTCACATCCGGAGTCCGATTTTCCCGTTCTTTAGCTCGTTGAGTAGCTATTGACATCCTCTATCCATCTAGATAGGTTTCAACACCATTTGAATCCATCAAAGTTTTGGAACTTTGGCATTTTTGCCTAGGGCTTCCACCATAACTTCCGCAAAACCACCATAGCCTTCCGCAACCTAACCCATTTTGTTTCCCATAGCATTAGTGGTTGTTTGAGTTGTGATTAGAGTCTCCTAAGGTGTTTAGGCTACTTAGGGATGGTTTCTTCTTCATCAACCACCACCATAACTTCCGCATAGGCTTGCCCACCATACACTTCCGTCAACCCAACTTAACCCAATTTTGTTTGTGTTGTGAGTTGTGTCTCCTAAGGTGTTTCGGCTACTTAGGGACCGTGCTTCCAACTCTGACACCGTGTATAGTCCACAACCTTACCCTCCACTTCCGCATTGCGTCTCAAAACCCATCATTGCATTTCTGCAATCCCATTGAGCTTCCGCAAAACCACCACCACTTTCCGCTACCACCATTTTGACATTTTGACATTTGAGATTTTGAGTTCGCGGGTTTTTCCGTTTCCTAAGGTGTTTCGGCTACTTAGGGACGAGTCTCCATCATCTTGGTATCTCCATCAGGATCACCGCCACTCATCATCGTACAAAAGGACGGTAACCTCGACGACATCCATTGTATCTTCTCCTTGCCATTGCATTGATAACCCCTAGCCCATTTTGCGTCACTTGCCTATCGATACTAGCCTTTGAGTATTGCCGGCAATGTTACTTGTGCACATTAGTGATCTACACTATCCATTGCATACATACCATATCATCTTGGTATCATCATATCATCCCTTGTGTCACAAGTTTGTTCCCGCATATACATAATTGCTATCTTGGTTTGTGCATTTCGCATAGTGGCCATACCAAAAAAAGAACAAAGCTTTTAAGCAGAAAAGAGTGAACAAAGAGCTTGTAAGCAAGTGCCATAGCATCATACCACATTGCATATAAGATTGTCATATCCGATCATCTTGGATCATCTTGCGAGAAACACCGGAAACCATACATACATAGCATACTTGGGATAGAAAGTTTATCCATTTTGCATCTTATAGGTTGTGCACAAGTGTCATATCCGCCTATTGAGCAATCGTGCTAGCATCTCTCTTGAGTTGTGCAACACGAGCGTTTTCTGTGGATTCCACATTTTGTGCTCATTCCTTGGTTGCACGACCCCATTTATCTATCCGTGTGTGCTTTTCCGTGTGCCATTCTTTGCTATTGGTCTACTTGTTTCACTTGCGAATTTGTGAATCTCTTTCAACATTATTGACTCTTGCTAACATTTTGCATCAAATTTTTGTGCCACTATCCTCACCGAGCTCCACCATAAGCCTTATTTGTGTAGGTGTGAGAAATTGACAAGATCGGTACCAATTGTGCTATTTCCTTGTTACATTATTGAGTGATCATTGATCCATCTTCAACATCGGTCAAGGTACATTTGGTATAGTTCTTCTCTTTCTCCCACTCATATTTGCTCGAGTCTTCTGATGGACAGGCAAGGCATTTCATCTCCGGTCTTCGACAACAACGATGGCGCGAACAAATACATCACCAAAGCATCCATCTTCGGCCTACAACAACAAATGCAAGGCGCACATTCTACCTTGCGAGAGCGCATTGAGAACCTTTCCATCGACATTCGTCACTCCGAAGCAAGGAAAAGGGACTACATCAACAACAAGCTTTCCGCACAAAAGAAGGAGGAAGATGCAAGGATGGAGGAGATTCAAACTTTGTTGATCAACCGTTCTTCCCCTTCATCATCCTCAAGGCGACGGCGAGCAAGTTGATCCTCTTCGGAGCGCCCATGCGATGCAAGTGCAAGTCGTCCACGTCCACATCTACATGGCGACCATCATCACGTTCGTGATCCACATCGTCATGAAGAGCAAGTCACCTCCAAGCAACATGTGCACGAAGACGACGAACACCATCTACTACGAGCTCAAGCACGACAACGACACCATCATGATGAAGATGCTCGCCAAGCGCAAATGCACAAGTCCCAACAAGCCCTACTTCACGCCAAGTCCAAGCTTCATGAGCAAAAGAGAAGACCGCGAGACGACCACAACCAAGACGGAGCTACGGCTACAACAACCACTTCGGCAGCTTCACCAAGTGCTATGAAGGCATCTTCGCCTTTGGACATACGGCATCTTCGCCTACTTCCCACGAGTTTGCCTACATCGACATCTTCAACAACGAGGCGACCAACTACGAGTGAGGGCGACACTTCCATCTTCGGAAGCCCCTCAAGGAAGATGGCCGAGCATGGGAAATTCCCTTCGTTCATGGAGACGAGCTACGAGGTGCCACATCATATGGGCGTCCAACAACAAGACGACGACAAGAAGGTCGAGCTAGGGCCATCCCCTTCGACCACGGCGACGAGCACGAACCTCTTCAACAACATGAAGATGGCGCCCATATTGGACTCATACTCCGAGTCAAGCTACGTGAGCGCGCATGAGACCTTACCTTTTGTATCGGAGGAGAGTGATGTTTTGCCACATCCTACGACATTCATCTTTGGAGGCATTATGGATGAGGAGGTTGAGCATGGGACTATCCCTTCAACCAAGGCGGCGATAGGAGTTGAGCATGGAGACATTTGCACCAACATCTCTCCGACACCCACATATGAAGAAATGCCCCAATTCCCATGTGAGGAGAGCCACCCCACCATGAGTGATATGAGTGACTCCACCATATGTGACCTATGAGAGGATGAGTGTGACCACCACTAGCCCCACACATGAGAGCATGCCACACATCCTATGTGAGGTTGAGCGCCATTTGAGTGACTCCACCAACCATACGAGTGAGAGCATCCAAGAGGGAGTGAGTGAGCCACAACACTTAGTGAGTGAGGCAGTTGACACGGCATGTGAGGCCACTATGATTTCTAACAACTTAACCTCTACTCCAAGTGTGTTTTCTTTGGTGCTAGGTCTCCTACAGGACGACATGCCTATCCTCGATGAGTCCATACCTCCAATGGAGATGACGATGGCCATGGTGGAACATGATGCCCCCCACATGGTTCCATCAAGATGAAGATGAAAACGAGTGGATCTTCGACACCTCACCTACAACACATGAGCAACGCTCTAAAGATAACATAGGTGATGGTGCTTCTCTTGTCCCACTAGTGAACTATCTCACCAATGATTGCTTGCATGATGTTGATCCACCTATTCCCATGCTTCATGCTAGTGCGACTTCTTCATGTCATGACTTACCAATTTATGATGAATACGATGATGAGCACGTTGAGTTGCCTAGTTGTGATGCTATGCTCCATAGGATATCATGTGAAAATTCTATTGGTCACTTCATGTTTGACAATCCATTGAACTTGTCATATGCTATGAGTGAGATCTCCCATATTGCTTCATTTCAATCTCAACATAGTAACTATGCACGCCCCATTAATAAATCCTATTTGCACTTATGGCATAGATGACGAGATGATGGTCATTGGCTTTTGTTTTTCATGTGATGATATTGCTATGCTTCCTTTACATGATTTGCGCAGTTCATCTACTATGCCATGCCATGATCACATTGTTCCAAATATGCTTTGTTTTGGATGTTGTCAATATTCTCCATGTGATGTTTCCACTAATGCTCATGAGGAGACCCCCATAGTTTGCTCATACATATTAGGAGATCTTGATGCATTCCATACTTTGCATGATTCCCATAATTGCTTGCACCATATGCATACCATTCATAACAATGCTCTAGATATCACTAGTGATGCATTACACAATTTGAGTCTGCATTATGTTATACATAATAACAAACCTCTCATGATGGATGACATGTTTCTATATCACGCATCTCATTTATTTGAGCATTAGCTATTTTGTGCTAACCAACACATGCACGTGCGCATCATGTGTACATCTACCACGCACACACAATTTTCCCTTTGTCTTTGTTTTGTGTAGGTACTCACGTATACTCGTCAACCTCTCAATCCCAAGAGTTGACGAAACGAGCTCTTGAGAGCAACGACGATTTGGGATCCCGTGGATTATCCTCACCACCGTTCCCTTCGCACAAGGACTATGCGCATCTCTTTTACTTGTCTCTCACACGGCTATGGGCTATTTACCACTTGTCACCCTATGCCCATTCTATCGTGTTCACTTTGCATGTTATGCTTGCTTCTATGCCTGTGCCATGCAATTGTGACCCTTGCTTGCATTTACCCATGATACACCATCATGCTACTTCTATGTGTATTTGCATGCTTGGTGGAGATCCATGTTGCTTACCATGCTTTCCTTGTGCCTCATGCTATTGTCGATTCTTGTGTTGGGAGAGTCATGATGTCCCATTGCTATTTACATATGTCCTCTCGCCAATACATTGATGATATTTTACTCATATCTTGCTTTCATGTTTGCGATATGTTATGTGCATTATTCATGACCATTATTTGCACACATGACATGCTTGCCATGATTCCTTCTAGTACGTTGCATCTTCGCACTACTAGCATGCTTGACTTGATCGCTATGATTGCTTTCTTTGTCGCATCACCCATGTTCCACTCTTACTCGCTTTCTTGGGTTGATGACATATATGTTCATGCCTCTCACTTGATTTATCTTGATCATTGTCTCTTGTCTCCATTAGTTGCACCTCTCATATGCCATTATAGTGAGTGCACCCATGCTATGCTTATCTATCTTGGAGGCTTGGGCATATTACTTGTGATGCATGCTTGTTTGTTTGAGCCTAATGCCTTTGGTTGTTATTGCATCATATGCCTCCATACTATGAAATACTCCCTTGTCCTTTCTTATGATGAGCATGATGCATACACTTGTTTGGTATCTTACCACACGAATGATAGGTGTAAGTGCATCTAGTGCCCCTTAGTGATTTTGGTGTATTGAAGACTTATAGGTTAAGGGACTAATGTGTTTATGAGTGTACACAGGTCTATAAGTCTATGAGGAGTTTGATATTTACAGAGAAAGTCGACCCCTAAAAATGAAGTTCTTTGACTGAAGACTTTGGATTTCTGAAGACTTTCTGAAGACTTTGAAAGTGAAGAAATTGGTGTGACCTTGAAGACTTGGTATTCATTTGAGGAACATGAAGCGTGAAGACTTTTGTTTTTGCAGTTTCATTTTCTCTTTCTTGAGTCATAGGAAACATCGTACTGTTAAAGGGGGTCGAGGAAATACTAAGGCAAAATTTCCATGTGATGCTCAACTCAAAATCCTACACCTACCAATCCCTTCGAGTGAAGCCATTGGAAATCTCGTACAGTTCAGTCATATTCTTCAGTGACAGAGACGAAGTTCTTCTGGTCCCTGAGGAATTTGTTCTGACTGAGGAGTTAGGAATTCGCCAATGCGGATTGCCTACACAGTGAGGATCATGATAGCCCTGAGGAATTTGATACTCAAATTTCCGACCGTTGCTGTGCTATGCGCCAGCTGTCCCAAAATATCTACCCACCTAACGATCATATCATTGAAGGGCATTTATGTCTTATCATGACGGGCTGCTCCCTAGGCTATAAATAGCCGCCCCCTACAACCACTAGCTGGTTGGCTGCTCCGAGAGAAACTGACACTTGTCGATTGAGAGCATCCCATCCTCCGAGGACTTTGAGTGAAAATCATCAAGTGAGGAAAACCCAAACCCAAACACCTACAAACCCCAAGTGATTGAGCATCACTGAAGAGATTGATCCTACGTGGATCCGACGCTTGTTACCTTTGAAGACTGTGCTTCTTCCAGACGGTTAGGCGTCATGGTCTAGAGCATCCAAGAGGAAATTGTGGATCGTCGAGTGACCAAGTTTGTGAAGGTCTGGAAGTCACCTGAAGACTTACCACGAGTGATTGGGCGAGGTCTGTGTGACCTTAGCTCAAGGAGAATACGGTGAGGACTAGGTGTCCTGGACTGTGTGTTCAGGACTGGGTGTCCGGGACTATGTGTCCTCAGGTTTAAATACCTAGCCGCTCCAACCAGATGTACAACTGAGACAGCAGTTGGAACTGGTCTACCAAATCATTGTCTTCACCGAGCTTACTGGTTCTATTTCCTCAACTCTTTCATTTCCTCAAAAATGTGTTGTGCACTTGTTCATATCTGTGTTTGAAGACTTTGACTGAAGACTTTCTCAATTTCCTCTGTTCAATTTCTTCAGTCTGTTTGTCTTCATCCTGTGTTATCCTGTGTTTACGCTTTCTGTACTCTGTGCTTGTTTTCATTTCATCATGATGACTATGATTGTGTTCTGCTATGCATACTTTTGAGTACTTATTCCGCTGCAAGTAGTTCTTCGCTAAGGAATTTCCTCACTAGCAAATTCCTCAGTGAAGAATTCATAAAAATCGCCTATTCACCCCCCTCTAGTCGATATAACGCACTTTCAGTTGGTATCAGAGCAAGGTACTCCCTTGTTCTATGTGATTTTGGTTTAACCGCCTGGAGTTTAGTTATGTCGACCGCAGGTATGAAGAAAGTGACATGCCCCATCTTCAACGGTCACGACTATCCCAAGTGGAAAGCCATGATGAGGAAGCGCCTCATGGCCATGAACAATGAGCTATGGACCATCACTGAGATTGGCCTTACCGATCTGTGCAAGATGGCGGACACTGATGATATTCACAAGTACACTCGACTTGACATCATGGCGAAGGATATCATCTGTTCCTGCCTATCCAGAGATGAATTCAGGCGCATTATGCATCTTTGCAATGCGAAGCTTATCTGGGACTGAATCTCTGACGTCTATGAAGGTCATCGAACTTGTCATGATCCCTGGTTTGAGGATTTCAAGGAATCACTCAAAACGATGACTTTCGAACCTGAACCATCATCTTCTGCACCATGCCTCATGGCAAAGGGTGCCAAAGTACTCAAATATACCTCCTCTGAATCAAGTGAGAATGAATCTGATGAAAACCTTAAGCCCAGCTATTCTAAACTCGCTATGATTGCTGTGAAACAAAAAAGGGCTTTTGAAAAGGTTCAAAACATGCTAGACAAAAGTGATGATATGTTGGGTGAAGAAATGGATCGTACTAAAACCTTGACTGAAAATCTTCAGAGACTTCAGACTAGGTTTGACAACCTTCAAGGCCATCATAACACTCTCTTGTCTGATCATGAGAAGCTTTCTTATGAATTTCTTCAAAGAAAGCAAGATCTTGAAAAGCTAAGAGTGAGTTATGAAGATCTTCAGAAGGAGCGTGATTCATTACTTGCTCAACAAATCAGCGCTGCTCAGGAAGAATTTGTTCCTCCATGTTTGAAATGCATTGAACGTGAATCTGCTAATTCTTCACCTGAATGTTCAAATGCTTCTAATGCTACAAATTCTTCAACTGTCTCTGCTATCACTAATTCCTCATCTGAGGACATTGCTAGTATCACTAACGATGTAGGGCTGAAGGAATTGTACATGACAGGCATGTACAAAAGCCTCTAAGGGCATCAGACTCTTTGTGATGTGCTTAAAAAGAAAATCCTCAACAGGAACCCTAGGAAAGAGGGTATTGCCTTTGAGAGGAAACTCAATGCTAATGGTACATATTGGAAGCCTGAGCAGTACCCCAAAACCTCATGGGTTGCTGCAAAGGGACCTCTAGTTGATCCATCTAATTTATCTGGCTTTACATGTGAATCTTCTCATTCTTCTGATGAGTCATTTGACTCCAACTATAAACTGTTTAAAAATCAGAATGGTGAAGTATTTGCTAGATATGTTGGCACTAACTGCAGGAACGGTTCTCCTATGAAGAAAATCTGGGTTCCCAAAAGGTGCCTTGAAAGTCTTCAGGTGAATGTCCTCATGACACCACCTGTGAAGAATAGGAACCCCAGATCAAATTCTTCATATGGACCAAATTCTTCATATGGATCCAAGTCCTCATACGGACCAAATTCCTCACATGGATCAAATTCCTCAAAAGGATCAAAGTCCTCATATGAACATCATCGTGCTAACAACTCTGTTTCGCAGGGAAGAGCCAAGGGCTATGAATATGAGCATTATTCTTCTAATCATTATGTTCATAAGTCCTCGAAGAATTTCTCTGCTTATTCATATGCTTACCCTAACTTCTCTTATGTGAAACAAAATGGATTGGCTTCTATGCCATATTTATCGTATGGAGCTCGCAGAGTGATGAACTCTTTGCCACCCCTTCAGATGTGGGTGGTGAAGAAAAAGAACTAATCTCTTATGCAGGGTCAGGTCTCCAGACGTGCGTAACCGTCTAAAGAATTTGCTGGAGACCTGAAAAGTGCCTGAAAGGACGCAGGCTAATCATGAAGAAATGAACTTTCATTTCTCACGTCCTCATACTGTTTTAACTATTGCATTGCTTGATGAAATTCGTCTGATTAATTGTGATGTCATATTCTTCACTGATGAAGTATATGAAGTTCGTAAGCTGCACTAATTCATCTGCAGGATGATCAACCCAAAGCCACTGAGTGTGTCCTCGATAGTGGATGTACAAATCACATGACTGGTGACAAGAATCTATTGATAGATGCACCCTTATCACCATCGCATCTGAAGCATATCATCTTCGCTGACAAAGGCAAAAGTCAGGTATTGGGTCTAGGTAAGGTTGCGATCACAAAGGATCGACACATGGACAAAGTCATGCTTGTCGAGTCCTTAGGATACAATCTCATGTCTGTCTCAATGCTATGTGATCTTGATATGGTAGTTGTCTTTGGCAAGTATCGTTGTGTTGTGGTTATGGAAGCTGACAATTGCAAAGTCTTCGAAGGCTTTAGGAGAGGAGACTTGTATATTGTTGATTTCTCTACAGGACCGCAACCAGCCGTGTGCCTACTTGCAAAAGCTTCAGAAGGGTGGCTATGGCATCGACGACTTGGTCATGCAGGCATGAGGAATTTGCACACGCTCGCGAAGAAGAAGCATGTCATTGGCATTGAGAATGTCAAATTCCTCAAGGATCACCTGTGTGGAGCTTGTGAAGCTGGAAAGATGGCCTAGGCTAAGCATCCAGCGAAGACTATCATGACAACTACTCGACCATTCGAATTGCCTCACATGGACCTCTTTGGTCCTAACCATTACTCAGCTGTCACAAATGACGCATCTCTCTATGGCCTTGTGATTGTTGATGATTACTCTCGTTACACATGGGTACACATTGTTACTTACAAACATGAAGTGCAGGAAGTCTTCAAACGATTTTCCTCGAGGGCTTCAACCAACTTTGGTGTGAAGATCAAGCACATCAGAAGTGACAATGGAACTGAGTTCAAGAATTCTGGTCTTGATGACTATCTTGATGAACTTGGTATTACTCATGAGTTATCTGCTCCTTACACTCCTCAGCAGAATGGCGTCGTGGAGCGCAAGAACAGGACTCTTGTTGAGATGGCTCGCACTATGCTTGATGAGTACAAGACGCCTCGTCACTTTTGGATTGAGGCAATTTATACTGCGTGCCACATCATCAACAGGGTATATCTTCACAAATTCTTCAAGAAGACTGTCTATGAACTCCTCACTGACAAGAAACCCAATGTGAGTTATTTCAAAGTCTTCGGTGCTAAATGTTGGATTAGAGATCCTCATCACAATGCTAAATTTGCACCAAAAGCACATGAAGGTTTTATGCTTGGTTACGGAAAGGACTCGCACACCTACAGAGTCTTCAACAACGTTCTTCACAAGGTTGTTGAAACTGTAGATGTGCGGTTTGATGAAACTAATGGCTCGCAAAGAGAGCACCTACCCTCTATGATAGATGAACGAGCACCTGAGGAAACTATCAAGTTCAAGGCTACTGAGGATGTCATTCCTACCGAAGAATCTGCTGAATAATTCATTCCAGAACGCGAAGAACGTCGAGCTAATGCACCTGAAGAAAATGCTGAAGAAAATGGTGATCAAATTCCTCAACAACAACCAACTCGTCCTCGCGTTGCAAAAGAAGTGCAAGTTGAAAAGATCATCGATGACATTGAAGCACCAGGTCCTCTCACATGCTCAAAAGCTTCACATTTATCTAACTTTTGTGGGCACTATGCTTTTGTCTCTATCACAGAGCCCACTAAGGTAGATGAAGCATTTCTGGAGCCTGAGTGGATTCAGGCCATGCAAGAAGAATTACATCAGTTCGAGCTCAACAACGTCTGGGAACTGGTCAATCGTCCAGATCCTCGCAAACACAGTATCATTGGCACAAAGTGGATCTACCGCAACAAGCAAGATGAAAATGGCCTTGTGGTGAGGAATAAGGCACGGCTAGTAGCTCAAGGCTACACACAGGTTGAAGGAATTGATTTCGATGAAACTTTTGCACCCGTTGCTAGACTTGAAGCTATTCACATATTACTTGCTTATGCTAACCATCATGATATCACTTTATATCAAATGGATGTGAAAAGTGCATTCCTCAATGGTAAGCTTGAGGAAGAAGTATATGTTGCTCAACCCCCAGGTTTTGAAGATCCTAAGCATCCTGACAAAGTCTTCAGACTAAATAAGGCCCTCTATGGCCTCAAGCAGGCCCCTCGGGCGTGGTATGATACTTTGAAGGAATTCCTCATGAAGAAAGGCTTCAAACCCGGTTCACTCGACCCTACTCTTTTCACTAAATCATATGATGATGAACTTTTTGTGTGCCAAATATATGTTGATGATATCATCTTTGGCTGTACTGACCAACGTTATAGTGATGAATTTGCCTATATGATGAGTGAAGAATACCAAATGTGTATGATGGGAGAGTTGAAATTCTTCTTAGGTCTTCAAATTCGTCAACAGCGCAATGGCATATTCATATCTCAGGAGAAATACCTCAAGGATGTACCGAGGAAATTCGGCATGCAAGATTGCAAAGGCGTCAAAATTACTATGCCCACAAATGGCCATCTGTGCACTGATGAAAATGGTATTGACTTCGATCAAAAGGTATACCGCTCCATGATTGGTTCTTTATTGTATTTATGTGCATCTAGGCCAAATATTATGCTTAGTGTTTGCATGTGTGCCCGATTTCAAGCTACACCGAAGGAATCACACCATAAGGCTGTGAAACATATTCTTCGATATCCAGCTCACACACCAACACTAGGATTATGGTACCCCAAGGGCTCGGCTTTTGATCTCATTGGATATTCTGACTCTGACTATGTTGGTGATCATGTGGACCGCAAGTCAACATCTGGTACATGTCATTTCCTCGGACGATCTTTGGTCTATTGGTCCTCGAAGAAACAGAACTGCGTATCACTGTCTACTGCTGAGTACATTGCTGCTGGCTCTTGCTGTGGATGAAGGAAACTATCAAAGACTACGGCTTCAACGTGAAGAATGTGCCTCTCTTCTGTGACAATGAGAGTGCCATCAAGATTGCTCACAACCCAGTTCAGCACTCGAAGACAAAGCACATTCAGATTCGTCATCATTTTCTTCGCGATCATGTGAAGGGCGACATTTCTATTGAGCATGTGAAGACTGAAGAACAGCTAGCCGATATCTTCACAAAGCCCTTGGATGAGAAGAGATTTAGCAAGTTGCGGTGTGAGCTAAATATCCTAGAATCTTCGAATGTTCTTTGAAAAGGACACTCATCCTAACACTTATGCAAAATTGATGACTTAGATGTGCAACACATGAAGAAACGTTTTTCTTCAATCAATGAAGAATAACACTCTAAGTGTGAAGAAATTAATGAAGAATTTGATTCTTAGAACCCTACGACAATTGTACGCGGTGTCTGAAATCATCATTCTTATACGGTGGGTCACGCCATCACAAAAGTTGAAAATCTTCAATTTGAGTTTTTCCTCAGTTTTGAAATTCCTCAGTTGTTCATTTTCTTCAACTTTGCATTGTCTTCACTGTTTCCGTCGTTTTTCTTCATTGGCTATATATATATATATATATATATATATATATATATGAGTTTATGTCCTCTACAACATTCACTTATGGCTAATTCTTCAAGTTGGTGTTTCTGCTAAGTGAATGTGATCGGACCCTTCCCCCTCTATGCTATACTCAACCCAATCTATTCACAAATTCTTCATGTGCGCTCTATTTGAAACTCGTTCAAAATCTTCACTGTGTCCTTGTCAGCTGAAGAATTTGCGAACGGAACTTTTTACTTATCTTATCCAAAATTTTCGGCTTTGCCGCTCAAACCGTTCCGCATCCCACGATATACTTATCTATTCGCCCACGATCTAACACGATCTCCACTTCTCAGTACGTGGGTGACACATGTCAAGCGAATGAGAAGGGTCAGGGGCACGTTCGTCCAATTTCTTCGGGCGAACGGTTTTTCACCGTGGCTATAAATACCCCCTCTCCCCTTCCTCACTTCTTTTACTCCGCTCGACCTCTCTCCAGCTCAAGCTTCTCAAACCCTAGTGCCGTCGCTACTTCATCGTCACCGGTGAGGAAGAGCTTCACTGCCTCGACCTCATCGCCGCCGTACTCGCGCCGGCCGCGGAAATCTTCACTCCGCCACCATCGTAGCCGTCTTCCTCCACCAAGTTAGGGTGTGGAAGATCTGCACAGACGAAGTTCACTTCTCCACCACACAGTTCATCGTGTTCTTCGTTCAGGGTAATTAAAAGTTACTTTTGCTGCCCCTTTTGATTCAAATGATTCCTACAAAATCTTCAAAGGTGTTTATTCTTCAGATTTTTCACACACTAAACACCTCACATCTCATCTGTTCTTGATTTGTTTCCCTAAGCATCATTTTTCTTCAAGATTCCTCAATTGTGTGGATCTTCGATCTATACAACTCTGGAACCTAAGACAAAGAACGCTTAGTGAAATTCTTCAAGACTCAACTGGTCAAATTCCTCAAACTTGTTATTTTTGAAAAACCTTCTGAGAACGCATATGACCTCTCCAAATTCCTCGCAACTATACTCTGTTCACAGGTACTCATGTCCGCTGCTGAATCACTAGGTTCTCATCAACTTAACTCATTTGCAGCGTTCCTCGAAGAAAAGTTGCATACTTCTTCAGAAAGTTCAATTGTTCAAATTCCTCAACTGAAGAAAATGGCTGATGGAAAGAAGCCACAGAAAGGAGGAAAGAGGCCTGGAATCAATACTGCCTTTGAAATCCCTGAGGACATTTATGCTGGGTACTGCACACCCCCTGAGGAAGATAAAAATCAGCGCAAGGTGCGCATTCAGAGGATAGAAAGGAGATGGGCAAAAGAGTGGAGGGAGTACAGGTATGTGACTCCAAAATACATGAAGAAGATCTGAAGAAAATGGGTCTCAAGGAAGATCTTGACTGGGCTGCACCTCCTCCGAAGAAGTACAAGAAGGTCAAGGTTCCTTCCTTGGTGGCCAGCTCCTATTCTTCATCGCGCGAAACTGATGAGCATGAAGATTTGGACGACACTGTGGCAGGCCCTACTACAACAAACGACCCCAACAACGCTGACGCTCCTTCATCACCTTGATATTCTTCAGGGGCGTTAGTCCTCATTTTCGACCCTTTTGGTCATTTGATGACAAAGGGGGAGAAATTTGAGTTAGTCTTCAAGCGGGTCTATCTTATGGGGCATTTTTTTCTTCTAAAGTTACAACTCTCGTTCTTCTGATGACTTTGTTAGATCGAGTTGTAAACTTAAACTCTATGGTGGCCTGATACTTTTGTTGTTTCTTCTGCATGCTTATTCCTCGTTAATGTTATTGCACGCATGCTGAATTACATCAGTCACCATATTTCATCATGCATTTCAAATTCTTCATATATTATGTCAAATGCGTGTATGAATTACAAGATATATGGGGAGATCTCCATGATTCAACTCTTCAAGTGTGCATTGCTTCAAAAGCAAATTCCTCACTATGCACATCTTCAGGGGGAGTTCTTCTATATCTTGCAATCAAATTCCTCAATATCAGTATTTACACTTCATATGTTTATCCCCGTTGAAAACTTAACCTATATTGTCATCAATCACCAAAAAGGGGGAGATTGTAAGTGCATCTAGTGCCCCTTAGTGATTTTGGTGTATTGAAGACTTATAGGTTAAGGGACTAATGTGTTTATGAGTGTACACAGGTCTATAAGTCTATGAGGAGTTTGATATTTACAGAGAAAGTCGACCCCTAAAAATGAAGTTCTTCGACTGAAGACTTTGGATTTCTGAAGACTTTCTGAAGACTTTGAAAGTGAAGAAATTGGTGTGACCTTGAAGACTTGGTATTCATTTGAGGAACATGAAGCATGAAGATTTTTGTTTTCGTAGTTTCATTTTCTCTTTCTTGAGTCATAGGAAACACCGTACTGTTAAAGGGGGTCGAGGAAATACTAAGGAAAAATTTCCATGTGATGCTCAACTCAAAATCCTACACCTACCAATCCCTTCGAGTGAAGCCATTGGAAATCTCATACAGTTCAGTCATATTCTTCAGTGACAGAGACGAAGTTCTTCTGGTCTCTGAGGAATTTGTTCTGACTGAGGAGTTAGGAATTCGCCAGTGCAGATTGCCTACATAGTGAGGATCATGATAGCCCTGAGGAATTTGATACTCAAATTTCCGACCGTTGCTGTGCTATGCGCCAGCTGTCCCAAAATATCTACCCACCTAACGGTCATATCATTGAAGGGCATTTATGTCTTATCATGACGGGCTGCTCCCTAGGCTATAAATAGCTGCCCCCTACAACCACTAGTTGGTTGGCTGCTCCGAGAGAAACTGACACTTGTCAATTGAGAGCATCCCATCCTCCGAGGACTTTGAGTGAAAATCATCAAGTGAGGAAAACCCAAACCCAAACACCTACAAACCCCAAGTGATTGAGCATCACTGAAGAGATTGATCCCGCGTGGATCCGACGCTTGTTACCTTTGAAGACTGTGCTTCTTCCAGACGGTTAGGCGTCATGGTCTAGAGCATCCAAGAGGAAATTGTGTCGCCGAGTGATCGAGTTTGTGAAGGTTTGGAAGTCACCTGAAGACTTACCACAAGTGATTGGGCGAGGTCTGTGTGACCTTAGTTCAAGGAGAATACGGTGAGGACTAGGTGTCCTGGACTGTGTGTTCAGGACTGGGTGTCTGGGACTGTGTGTCCTCAGGTTTAAATACCTAGCCGCTCCAACTAGATGTACAACTGAGACAGCAGTTGGAACTGGTCTACCAAATCATTATCTTCACCGAGCTTATTGGTTCTATTTCCTCAACTCTTTCATTTCCTCATAACTGTGTTGTGCACTTGTTCATATCTGTGTTTGAAGAATTTGACTGAAGACTTTCTCAATTTCCTCAGTTCAATTTCTTCAGTCTGTTTGTCTTCATCCTGTGTTATCCTGTGTTTACGCTTTCTGTACTCTGTGCTTGTTTTCATTTCATCATGATGGCTATGCTTGTGCTCTGCTATGCATACTTTTGAGTACTTATTCCGCTGCAAGTAGTTCTTCGCTAAGGAATTTCCTCACTAGCAAATTCCTCAGTGAAGAATTCATAAAAATCGCCTATTCACCCCCCTCTAGTCGATATAACGCACTTTCAATAGGTTTTGCACTTCCGCTAACCTCATTTGTTTTTCCGAGTGTTTGTCATTTTCTTTCGTTTTGAAGGATTCACAAGGCGGTACGATCACGAGATATTTTGGTTATGGGAAGTCATACATGATGTGCAACTCCAACATCCTTGAGAAACTCATAAAGGTGAACTCCTTCCCTTTGAGCCATCTTCACATATGCATATTGGATGGGCCATACTTTCATTGTTGTTTCCTTCTTCTTGTCTACATGATAAGTATATTGGATGGAGGACCGACATTGGAGATGGGCCCTATGGACCTTCAAGTTGAGGAGTGCTTGGACTTAGTGGATTCACCACCGGACCACCACTTCTACCACGACATTGAGCTATGGTACAACACCACACATGGCAAATTTGCATCTTACGCATGGATTGACTCACATTATGATTGACTTGTTGCATCTTGTATTTTGATGTCATCCATGATATATGAGCTTGTGCATTTTCTTAGCAAATTTGTTGTGATCTTTCTTGATGGCATATTCATACTTCATGATCATATTGCCTACCATCAATTGCATGATAACATAATCATATTGAGCATCCATTGCCATATTAATGCTATTGATAAACCGTCTCACTACGACATCATTTTGCACCGTGGTTGCATTGATCATATTCACAACACATTTGTGTGCACAATGAATGCTTTTGCTCCCATGAACGCTTTGCATATCATTCTATATCATCTTGATAATCTTCATGCATTTTGCCAAGAACAATCTTGTTGCACGGACTCATTCTTACATGATGGACACCTTGTGTGCGCTAACCATTGTATTTCCAAGTGTCGTCTGTGTTTTCTCTTTTTGCATGTGTACCACTCCGGAGACACCTTGGAGTACTTGGATTGCGCCATGTCTTCCACTTCGTCCAACTACAAGTCCGTCGACGACAACCGTTTCCATGGTGATGAGGTTTTAGATCCGAGGTCGGATCTTTCCCAAGGGAGGGGAGATGATGCGGAGCATCCTACGATCATCCCCATGTACACTCGAGCATACACCATTGGACCTAACGTGAACTCGCTCCTTTCCGAATCTTCCCTTTCCGCATGTAAGACATGGATGCTACTTCAAGCACGGACCTTGTGCATACTCAGGTACACCCAAGGAGACCATGGAGAGCCCAAGGACCAAGGCCAAGTGTGCGCGGGAGCGAAGGAAGGAGAAGGAAGAAGAGCCAGCTGCTACAACAGCCGGACATCCGGACATGTCCCAGACATCCGGCCCCAGCCGGATATCTGGCCCCTGCCCCGAAAATCCGGCATCGGCTATCCAGAGAGCACCACAAAGGACCAGCGCAGCCCGGACATCCGGCCATCACCCCGGACATCCGGCTCCTCCCGAAGCCCCGGACATCCGGCCCCGCCTATCCAGAGAGCACAGGAGCGGGCAAGTGTACCCCGGACATCTGGCTCCTCGCGAGCCGCCGGACATCCGGCCCCCAGCCCGGACATCCGGCGTCCCTATGCAGATGCGGGCCGAGAGCCCATGTAAACTCTCTCCCACTTACCCCTTCGTGGCCCTTGACTATATATACTCCCCCACCTCCTCCTAGTTAGGGTTAGCATTGGTTTAGCTCATTTGTGAGATAGAGCTTTGCTCATCCATTACGGATCTACTCCACGAGAGAGACCGCGACCCCTCTACGGAGAAGATCCCCTTGGATTCAAGACCTCCTCTCGGAGAAGACCCCCACCAAGACCTCCTCACGGAGAAGAACCGGTTACCCTTTGTATCGTCCTTTGTTGATCGTGGATCTTGTATCTCCTCTCGTGTTTTGAGGATCTAGCACATGTGTGACCGTTCTTGTTGGTTTGAGTGATTTCTCTTGTGTTTCCCCTCGTGTTTCCCCTCGTGTTCTTAGTTGGGATCCGCTCCTTTCATGAAAGATCGGCCATATAGGGATCCACCCTACATCACGTAGGGTCCGCACGCTTAACGTTCGATGACGATTTGTATTATGAGTTATGTGATTTGATGACCGAAGTTTGTTTGGAGTCCCGGATGAGATCACGGACATGAAGAGGAGTCTTGAAATTGTCGAGACGTAAAGATCGATATATTGGAAGGCTATATTCGGACATCAGAAAGGTTCCGAGTGATTCGGGTATTTTTCGGAGTACCGGAGAGTTACGGGAATTCGACGGGGAAGTAGTGGGCCTTAATGCGCCATATGGGAAAGGAGAGAAGGGCCTCAAGGGGTGGCCGCGCGCCCCCCCATGGGCTGGTCCGAATTGGACTAGGAGGGGGCGGCGCCCCCTGATGAGGACATAGACCTGGGGTAGGGTAATAGGCCTGACCTATACGTCCTACCTAAGGTCCTTGTCCTAGAAGCAAAGAGATTCAAGAGTAAATAGAGGGGACCCAACAAAGGTGTCGAGTACAATCCACTCGACCTACCATTCACTCGGAGACCCCCTCTTATTTAGGTCACTCGACCACTAAACCACTCGACGTGCAGAAGATCTAAAGCCACTCCGCGCAGCAACGGTCGGGCATTTACCCTTAGACTTAATAGTCATTTATAGCACTTTACTACGGACGTTGCCTGTAACGCTCCTTCTTTATGAACATTGAACCCTGTGTAACGGAGGGGAGCTGGGGTCCTGGCGCACTCTATATAAGCCACCCCCCTCCTCTGGGACAAGGATTCGCACCCCCTGTAACACACACGCATATAATCCAGTCGACCGCCTCCGGGCTCCGAGACGTAGGGCTGTTACTTCCTCCGAGAAGGGCGTGAACTCGTAAAACTCGTGGGTACAGCTTCTCCATAGCTAGGATCTTGCCTCTACATCCCTACCCCCCATTCTACTGTCAGACTTAGAACCACGACAGTTGGCGCCCACCGTGGGGCCGGTGTTTTAGCGACTTGTTGGAGAAGTTGCAATTTTTCCGATCCCCATCAGCATGGTTTCAGGCGGAGGATTGGCCGAGGGCCGCGAGATCCGTTTCGGCGTGCTCATGTTCGTCGCCGACGACTCCGCTTGGCTCCAAGAAGCTCCACTCGACGTCGAGGCGCTCCCCGTCCGCGGGGCAACGCAGTTTCGCGCGTGCGTCCGCGGCGTCCTCCTGCGGCAGCCGTCGACCCAGTATCGGTCGGCTCCGGTGGCATCCTCACTCCCTGCTGCCCGCCGGCACAACCGTTCCGGTCGGTCGAGGCTCCAGCGGTGGGTGAGGCACGCGGTGGCTCGCTAGTCGGCCACCCCCCAAGTCGCGGCAATCGAGCCCGACAAAACTCTCTACGGCCTGTTCGACTTGTCGTCTGGCTCTGTTGAGACCGCATCCGAGTGCGACAACAGTGACCCCCCGGCGGAAGTCCTGATGGTCAGCGGACCGTGCAGTCCTCCTGGCTTCCCCGCGACGACGGTGGTGATGGCAGAGGCGATCCGTCGCGTGTCCACGAGGAGTACCGCCCCGAGCCCCTCTCTTCGCAGTAGAGGGAAGAGCTTCGCCGCCGTAACATGGATGCACTTCACACTCCTATCGTTGGAGAAACCCACAAGGCCCGGGCCTTGGAGGAGGTGCGCCTGGCCAACTTGGCTGAGCGCACTCGACTGGAGAATCTCCAGCACGCACTCGACGAGCGTGCTCGGCAGCGAGTTCCTGAATCCAGTCGATGACAACTCTTTCCGCCTCCAACCCAGGTATATCGAACTCCGATCCAGAATCTCGCGGCTGCTGCCCGAATAGCAGAGTCGATTCAGCCTTCCCAGTCGGAAGCTGGTAGGGGTGTGATGCAGATCCGGGCTTTGCTCCGGGCGGCGGGGGAGCAGAACACAACAGTGTCACAGTCTCAGAATAGGATTCATAGTACATCTGTAATGGCAGACACAGTTCAGTCAGCTCACAGCCCAAGATCACCTCCAAGGCGTGAGGGACGTGGAGATCGACAAGATCAGTACAGAAACCATGAGCAGTATGATCGTCGTCGAGTACCCACGCCTCCCCCAAGCAGTGGGTCATATGCGACAGTGGTGGGCGAAGGATTCCAGTCGACCCTCGGGAGCCGGGCTTTGACGCGAGATCCATTCTCGTTCAAGGTCTTGTTGACAGGAACAGAGCACACA
Source organism: Aegilops tauschii subsp. strangulata (assembly GCF_002575655.3). Lineage (NCBI taxonomy): Eukaryota > Viridiplantae > Streptophyta > Magnoliopsida > Poales > Poaceae > Aegilops > Aegilops tauschii. The sequence continues at coordinate 32,541,878 of NC_053036.3, read as the reverse complement.
GAGATGGCCACGATAGAGTTTACCCGACCGGCAGCAGGGTGCATGTTTCAGGTCCCGAGTGTTTCAGCAGAGCCATCAGAGCAGCAGTGATTCCTCCCAACTTCAGGTTGGCGACTGGAGTTAGCAAGTTCATTGGTGAGTCCAAGCCTGACACTTGACTTGAGGACTACCGAGTGGCTGTGCAGATTGGTGGTGGCAATGATGAAGTGGCCATGAAGCACCTTCCTCTGATGTTAGAGGGCTCGGCCAGAGCATGGTTGAATCAGTTAGCACCTGGCAATATTTATAGCTAGGAAGAGCTTGCCCGAGTGTTTGTTAGAACATTTGAGGGTACATGCAAATGGCCAGCAGGGCTAACAGAGTTATAGTCTTGTGTGCAGAAGTCGAATGAAACTTTGAGAGATTATATCCAGAGATGGATCACATTGCACCACACGGTGGAGAATGTGTCTGATCACCAAGCAGTTTGTGCCTTCAAGGAAGGCGTCAAGTATCGAGAATTGAATCTGAAGTTCGGTCGGACCGGAGATATGTCTCTGAGTCGAATGATGGAAATTGCCACCAAGTATGCTAATGGTGAAGAGGAGGATCGGCTCCGGAGTGGCAAGCACAAAACAGTCGCCCACGAAACCGGGGGAGGGAACTCCAGTCGGAAGCAGAAGCGCAAAGCCGAGCTAGCTGCTCCCGGAGAAGCCTTAGCCATGACTCAAGGAAAGTTCAAGGGGAAGCCCAAAGGGACATGGAACCCCAAGAAAGTAAAAGATCAAGATGGAAATGATGTGTTGGATTTACCATGCCACATTCACACCAAAAAAGATGAGGAGGGTAATCTCATTTACTCGAAACATACCACTCGACAATGTCGGCTCCTAATCCAGCAATTCCGAGAGAAACTGTCCAAAGAGAAGGAGAAAGAATCAGACAAGGTTGAGGATAAGGAAGAGGACGATGATGGTTACCCCCACGTCAATTCAACTCTGATGATTTTTGCTGATGTTGAGAGCAAAAGTCGACTGAAAGTCATCAACAGAGAAGTGAACATGGTCGCTCCAGCGACGCCCAGTTATTTGAAGTGGTCTTAGACTGCCATTACATTCGACCAGTCTGATCACCCAACACACATAGCCACCCCTGGGAGGCAAGCGTTGGTGGTCGACCCAGTCGTCGAAGGCACTCGGTTGACTAAGGTTCTGATGGATGGCGGCAGTGGCCTTAATATACTATATGCGGAGACCTTGAAGGGAATGGGCATTCCGATGTCCAGACTCAGTGAAAGCAATATGAGTTTCCATGGAGTTATTCCTGGCAAGAGGCTGAGTCACTCGGCCAGATCGCCCTCGATGTGGTTTTCGGTGATTCCAAGAATTACCGCAAAGAAAAGTTGACGTTTGAAGTTGTGAATTTCCAGAGTGCTTATCATGCTATTCTAGGCAGGCCGGCTTATGCACGTTTCATGGCTCGACCATGTTACGTTTACCTCAAATTGAAGATGCCTGGTCCCAAAGGAGTGATCACTATCACTGGCAATCGGAAGAAGGCAGAAGAGTGCTTCCAGAAGGGCTCAAAGATCGCTGATGCGCAAATGGCAGTAGTGGAATTGCAGGAGTATCAAAAAAATGCAGATCCGAGTGATTTGTTGCGAGCTAAGAAGCCTGCCACGGATTCAGCATTTCAGTCGTCTGGTGAAACGAAGCCGATTCATATTCACCCGACCGATCCCAATGCTGCTCCGACTCACATTTCGACAACACTCGACTCCAAATAGGAAGAAGAGCTCATCCAGTTTCTCCGTGAGAACTGGGACATCTTTGCATGGAAACCTTCTGACATGCCGGGTGTTCCCAGGGGGCTGGCTGAGCATCGTTTGCGAGTCGACCCAAAAGTGAAACCGGTCAAAGAACATCTTCGACGGTCCGCCGTACAGAAGAGAAAAGCGATCGGTGAAGAAGTGGCTCGGCTCCTAGCAGCTGAGTTTATCCGAGAGATTTTCCACTCCGAGTGGCTAGCCAATGTTGTCATGGTCCCCAAGAAGGACGACTCACTTCGCATGTGCATTGACTTCAAGCATATCAATCGGGCCTGCCCGAAAGATCACTTTCCTCTCCCCCACATCGATCAAATAGTTGACTCGACTGCAGGGTGTGAGCGCTTGTCCTTTTTGGACCTTTATTCCGGGTATCATCAGATCCGACTGTATGGACCCGATGAGATAAAAACTGCTTTCATCACTCCATTTGGGTGCTTCTGTTATGTCACCATGCCATTCGGCCTGAAGAATGCTGGAGCCACATTCATGAGGATGATTCAGAAGTGTTTACTCACTCAAATCAGTCAGAATGTGGAAGCATACATGGATGACATTGTGGTCAAGTCACGTAAAGGTTCCGACCTGTTGGCTGACCTTGCTGAAACTTTTGCCAACCTCAGAAGGTATGATATCAAGCTTAATCCATCAAAGTGCACATTCGGAGTTCCGGGCAGGAAATTACTCGGGTTCCTCGTTTCCGAACGGGGGATCGACGCTAACCCAGAGAAAGTTGGTGCCATTCTCCGAATGAAACGCCCTGTGCATGTGCACGATGTCCAGAAGCTTACAGGTTGTTTGGCCGCCTTAAGTCGATTCATTTCTCGCCTTGGTGAAAAGGCGTTGCCTCTTTACCGACTGATGAAGAAGTCTGATAAGTTCGAGTGGACTCCTGAAGCTGATGCAGCATTTGCAGAGCTCAAAGCCCTGCTTTCCACCCAGCCGGTGCTTGCTGCCCCAATCAGCAAAGAGCCTTTACTGCTTTACATTGCAGCCACTGGACAAGTCGTCAGTACAGTACTTACGGTCGAGCGGGAAGAAGAAGGAAAAGCCTATAAAGTTCAGCGCCCAGTATATTATGTTTCTGAAGTTTTGACTCCATCAAAGCAAAGATATCCACATTATCAGAAGCTTGTTTATGGGATTTATATGACCACGAAGAAGGTTGCACATTATTTCTCTGACCACTCCATTACAGTCGTCAGCGACGCTCCATTATCAGAGATTCTGAACAACAGAGATGCAACTGGTCGAGTGGCAAAGTGGGCAATTGAACTTCTTCCCTTGGATATATAGTTTGAGGCAAAGAAAGCTATCAAGTCCACTCGGAGCACTGGACCATGTTCTTTGATGGTTCCAAGATGCTGAATGGTTCCGGTGCCGGGGTGGTACTGGTATCCCCCCGAGGAGACAAGCTCAGATATGTTCTACAAATTCACTTTGATTCCTCCAATAACAAAGCGGAATATGAAGCACTCTTATATGGGTTACGTATGGCCATCTCACTTGGTGTCCGTCGCCTCATGGTCTACGGGGACTCAGATTTGGTAGTCAATCAAGTTATGAAGGAGTGGGACGTCAGAAGCCCAGCTATGACTAGTTACTGCAATGCGGTGAGGAAGTTGGAAAAGAAATTTGAGGGGTTAGAGCTCCATCATATACCCCGAGTGAAAAATCAAGCAGCCGATGATTTGGCAAAGATAGGTTCCAAGAGGGAAGCCATTCCCAGCAATGTGTTTTTGGAACACATTCATACACCTTCAGTTCCAGAAGATCCTTTCACTGAAGAGCCCCCGCAGCCTAAGAGTGCCACAGATCTGACTGAAGTCGAAGTCCCAACCGTGGTCGACCTGATCATGGAGGTTTTGGTCATCACTCCCGACTGGACAGTGCCTTACATTGCGTATATCCTTAGGAAGGAACTCCCAGAGGATGAAGAAGAGGCTCGACAGATCGTCCGTTGATCCAAGGCCTTTACTGTGATAAGAGGACAACTGTTCAGGGAAAGCGTAACCGGAGTTAGCCAGAAATGCATAACACCAGAAGAAGGTCGAGTGATCCTCAACGACATCCACTCGGGGACCTGTGGTCACCATGCGTCCTCTTGGACCATTGTGGCCAAAGCATACCGAGCTGGATTTTATTGGCCGCGAGCAAATGAAATGGCGAAAGATATAGTCGACAAATGTGAAGGCCGCCAGTTTTACTCCAATATGTCCCACAAGCCTGCGTCAGCCCTGAAGACCATTCCACTCGTTTGGCCCTTTGCTGTTTGGGGATTGGATATGGTTGGACCCCTAAGGACTGGTAGGAGCGGCTTCACTCATGTGCTTGTAGCAGTCGACAAGTTTACCAAATGGATTGAAGCCAAGCCTATCAAGAATCTTGAAGCTAGTACTGCCGTCAGCTTCATCAGAGAATTGACATTCAGATATGGAGTTCCGCACAGCATCATCACTAACAACGGGTCGAACTTCGATTCAAATGAGTTCAGAGCCTTCTGTGCTTCCCAAGGCACACGAGTCGACTATGCTTCAGTCGCCCACCCCCAGTCGAATGGACAAGGAGAAAGAGCAAATGGCTTGATTCTCAAAGGACTGAAACCCCGACTGATGCGTGATCTCAAGCACGCAGCAGGCGCCTGGGTCGATGAACTTCCATCAGTTCTTTGGGGATTGAGGACAACTCCCAATCGGTCGACTGGCCGAACTCCATTCTTCTTGGTTTATGGAGCTGAAGTTGTTCTACTGAGTGACTTGCTTCACAATGCACCCCGAGTCGAGCTCTTCTCTGAAGATGAAGCAGAACAGGCCCGGTAGGACGCAGTCGATCTCCTAGAGGAGGAAAGAGAGATGGCCTTAATCCGGTCGACCATTTATCAGCAAGACTTGCGTCGATTCCACGCCAGAAACGTGAGGGGCCGAGCCTTTCAAGAGGGAGACTTGGTTCTTCGAGTGGATTAGCAGAAACCACACAAGCTCGTCCCTGCATGGGAAGGTCCTTTCATTGTCACCAGAGTTCTCCACAATGGAGCATAGCATCTTTACAATGTCGAGCATCAAAAAGACGAGGCACGGGCTAGGAACGCGGAGCTGCTCCGCCCCTTTTATACTTAAGTACTCATTCGGATGAGATGTAATAAGAAATACCTTTGTAGTTTGTTCAATCAAAGACAAGAGCTTTACCGTCTTCTTAAATGGTTGTTGTTGCTTTTGTTTGCGTCTGAAATCCCCCAGTGGGTGACTTTGCCGCGAATCCGTTTCGCCTAAGTTTGAAAAATCCTACCGAGTGATGAGCAAGCCTCTCATTCGGAGACTTAGCTGCAGTCCAGTACTCGCCTAAGTTTGAAAAATCCTACCGAGTGATGAGCAAGCCTCTCACTCGGGGGCTTAGCTGCAGTCCAGTACTCGCCTAAGTTTGAAAAATCCTACCGAGTGATGAGCAAGCCTCTCACTCGGGGGTTTAGCTGCAGTCCAGTACTCGCCTAAGTTTGAAAAATCCTACCGAGTGATGAGCAAGCCTCTCACTCGGGGGCTTAGCTGCAGTCCAGTACTCGCCTAAGTTTGAAAAATCCTACCGAGTGGTGAGCAACCCTCCCACTCGGGGGCTTAGCTGCAGTCCACTACTCGCCTAAGTTTGAAAAATCCTACCGAGTGATGAGCAAGCCTCTCACTCAAGGGCTTAGCTGCAGTCCAGTACTCGCCTAAGTTTGAAAAATCCTACCGAGTGATGAGCAAGCCTCTCACTCGGAGGCTTAGCTGCAGTCCAGTACTAGCCTAAGTTTGAAAAATCCTACCGAGTGATGAGCGAGCCTCTCACTCGGGGGCTTAGCTGCAGTCCAATACTCGCCTAAGTTTGAAAAATCCTACCGAGTGATGAGCAAGCCTCTCACTCGAGGGCTTAGATGCAGTCCAGTACTTGCCTAAGTTTAAAAAATCCTACCGAGTGATGAGCAAGCCTCTCACTCGGAGGCTTAGCTGCAGTCCAGTACTCGCCTAAGTTTGAAAAATCCTACCGAGTGATGAACAAGTGTAACACCCCGCATGTAACTTGCCATATTTGTAACTCCGACTCTTGCCATTTCCGGCTATGTGTCATGATTTTCCCTCCGTTGTCGGGTTTTGTCTTTCGTTTTGTATTTTGTCATGTCATGCATTTTCATATCATGTCATCATGTGCATTGCATTTGCATACGTGTTCGTCTCATGCATCCGAGCATTTTCCCCGTTGTCCGTTTTCCAATCCGGCGCTCCTATCTCCTCCGGTGCACCCCTCTTGTTTTCTTTCATGTGCGTGTGTCAAAATTTCTCGGAATGGACCGAGGCTTGTCAAGTGGCCTTAATATACCACCCGGAGTCTACCGGTCAAGTTTCGTTCCATTTGGAGGTCGTTTGGTACTCCAACGGTTAACCGGGCATCCGCAAAGTCCATTTGAGTGTCCAGAAAAAACCCCCTCAAAAACCAGCCCAAAACCCACCAAACTCTCTTCCATGCCCTAGGTCGTTCGATCACGATCGTGTGGGCGAAAACCGCACCTCATTTGGAGTCTCCTAGCTCCCTCTACCTATATATTTGCATCTCCCCCGAAAAACGAAATCGCAGTCTAAACCCTAGTGTCTTCCACCTCGCGCCGCCGGACAAAGTCCACCCGCGCCGACGGACGAATCGCGCGCCGCCACCTGTCGCCGCCGGATCCCCACTGGCCGCCGCCGCATTCCCGCGCCCCTCGCCGCCCGGCGCCGTGCTCCACCGCCGCGCCCTCCGGCCTCCCCTCCTCCTCCAGCGTCGGTCGCCATCGCCGGCCACCTCTCCTCCTCCGGCCGTCGCCGGCGAGGCCGAGCACGAGCCACGGGCTCGATCCAGATCGGTAGCCCCCGTTGACTTTTCCCCGTCCCTTTTTTTTTCTCCAAGTCCTCCAAATTTTACTGCATGTGCCTCTGTTCGTGATGCCATAACTCCTTGCATGTAGCTTCGATTTGCGCGTGTAATATGTCAAATTGTTCGCCTCGTGATGCTCTTCATTTTGTTCAATTGCACCATGTTCATTAGAGGTCATCTTGATGCCCAAATCTCTGTTGGAAGAGGGCTAGTTGCTGTTATTCTCTGGTTCTTATCAGAACTTGGAGATTTGTCATTTTTGTATCATTTAATCTGTGCATCTTTTGAGCATGAGCTCTACATGTGTTTTGAAGTATGCCATGCCATCTTTCCAATGGTGTAGTCCATGTATTTTTGTGATCTCTGTGGTGACTAGCACAAGAATGCAAATTAGGCTCCGTAATATTTCTGATTTCAGGGACTTGGTGATTTCTCTAAGTCCTTGTCTGCTGTTATTTTGTTGCCATGTAAACTTGATGCTACAGGGAGATCTATGCATATTTTGGAGATGTTCAGTAAGGATGTTTTGTAGATATAGTTGTAATTGATCCATTCCTGCAATTTTTTGCAATTATGGAGTGCCATAGCATGACTCAATCGTGCTCTAGTTTTGCTATAAAGTATTTCTGGCAGTTTCTTAACATGATATTCATTTTTGCCAAGCTTATTGTAGTTGATCCATACATGCTATGCAATTATTCTTGCCATGGTTAGCTTCATAAACATGCCATCTTGCTGCAGGTATGATTGGTTTGTCATGAATTGCTCTGTAGTGAGTGCATAAAGCTCACAAAGAGGCCTACATATTATTATTTCTGCCATGCTCTGTTTTCTGCTAAATCTGAAACCTGATAACGAAACTTGCTATGTTTACATGCTTGCCATCATATCTTCTGGTCCTTTTTGGCTTATGGTCAGTAAGGGACTTTTGTCATGTGCATTTAGTAGAACACTGCCATGCCTTGTTTTGCTATGTTAAGTTCCTGTAGCATGTTGATTTCATGCTCCGAACATTGCTACCTGATGCTGTTTACTGCCATGTCCGGTTTTTCACCAAGTCTGTGAACCTGTAATCTTTTGCACTTTTGCCATGCTTGTTTGAGCTTGATATGTTGTGAACTAGCCGTAGCTCAGTGTTCATCTTTTGTCAAGCATCTCCTGTAGATTACTGCCATGTGCTTTGTTGCTATGTTGGGGTGCTGTAACATTGTTGCTTGTTGCATTTTAAGTGCTATCTTGCTGTTTATCGCAGATTAGTGTCATACTTGTTTTGCTTGCCATTTGCAAACCGTGCATCCGATTCCAGTGATCTTTATATCGATTTTGACCGAAATCATCTCACCTTCCCAGTGGAATGCTTGGTTTGCCAAGTTACTGCCATGTTCATCATTTTCCTTCCGGAGTACGCATATGCATCGCATATCATATCTTGCATATCATACATGTTTTGCATCAAGTTGTTTGCGCATTTCTCGTTGTTGATTGTGGTTCCGTTTGTTTCTGTTCTTGTCTTGGGTAGAGCCGGGAGACGAGTTCGTGAACGAGGAACCTGTCGAGTACGCTTACGAGGATCAAGCTTTCAACAACTCTGAGAACCTTGCAGGCAAGATGACCACCCCTCGAAATCACTTCTATCTTTGCTTTGCTAGTTGATCGCTCTATTGCCATGCTCCGCTACCTATCACTTGCTATATCATGTCTCCCATTTTGCCATGTCAGCCTCTAACCATCCTTTCCTAGCAAACCGTTGTTTGGCTATGTTACCGCTTTTGCTCAGCCCCTCTTATAGCGTTGCTAGTTGCAGGTGAAGTTGAAGTTTGTTCCATGTCGGAACATGGATATGTTGGGATATCACAATATCTCTTATTTAATTAATGCATCTATATATTTTGGTAAAGGGTGGAAGGCTCGGCCTTATGCCCGGTGTTTTGTTCCACTCTTGCCGCCCTAGTTACTGTTATACCGGGATTATGTTCCTTGAGTTTGCGTTCCTTACGCGGTCGGGTGATTTATGGGACCCCCTTGACAGTTCGTCTTGAATAAAACTCCTCCAACAAGGCCCAACTTTGGTTTTACCATTTGCCGCCTAAGCCTTTTCCCCCGGGTTTTCGCGAGCCCGAGGGTCATCTTTATTTTAAACCCCCGGGCCAGTGCTCCTCTGAGTATTGGTCCAAACTGTCAGTCGCCGGTGGCCACCAGGGGCAACTCTCGGCTGGCCTATCGGAAGCTTGGACAATCCGGTGTGCCCCGAGAACGAGATATGTGCAGCTCCTATCGGGATTTGTCGGCACATTCGGGCGGCTTTGCTGGTCTTGTTTTACCATTGTCGAGATGTCTTGTAAACCGGGATTCCGAGACTGATCGGGTCTTTCCGGGAGAAGGTTTATCCTTCGTTGACCGTGAGAGCTTATGATGGGCTAAGTTGGGACACCCCTGCAGGGTATTATCTTTCGAAAGCCGTGCCCGCGGTTATGAGGCAGATGGGAATTTGTTAATGTCCGGTTGTAGATAACTTGTCACTTGACCCAAGTAAAACACATCAACTGCGTGTGTAGCCGTGATGGTCTCTTCTCGGCGGAGTCCGGGAAGTGAACACGGTCTGTGTTATGAATGACGTAAGTAGGTGTTCAGGATCACTTCTTGGTCATTGTTAGATGACGTCCGTTCCGTTGCTTCTCTTCTCGCTCTCATTTGCGCAAGTTAGCCACCATAAATGCTTTTGCCGCTACAGCTCCACCTCTTTACTCCATCCTTTCCTATGAGCTTAAATAGTCTTGATCTCGCGGGTGTGAGATTGCTGAGTCCTCGTGACTCACAGATTCTACCAAAACAGTTGCAGGTGCCGACGATGCCAGTGCTGATGATGGCATCGATCTCAAGTGGGAGTTCGACGAGGAACGTGGTCGTTACTATGTGTCTTTTCCTGATGATCAGTAGTGGAGCCCAGTTGGGACGATCGGGGATCTAGCATTTGGGGTTGTCTATTTTCATCTGGATTTTGACCGTAGTCGGTCTATATGTTTGTATTTTGGATGATGTATGATATTTATTCATGTATTGTGTGAAGTGGCGATTGTAAGCCAACTCTTTATCCCATTCTTGTTCATTACATGGGATTGTGTGAAGATGACCCTTCTTGCGAAAAAACCACTATGCGGTTATGCCTCTAAGTCGTGCCTCGACACGTGGGAGATATAGCCGCATCGTGGGTGTTACAAGTTGGTAATCAGAGCCTTCCCCGACTTACGAGCCCCCTGCTTGATCGAATCGCTGGCGTTGTTGAGTCTAGAACAAAAATGTTTTGAGTCTTAGGATTATATATATCGGAGAGTAGGATTCTTTTTACTCCTCAGTCCCTTCGTCGCTCTGGTGAGGTCTCCTGACGTAGAAGTTTTGACTATTCTCTCCTCAAATTTCACTAAATTTTTTTAGGATCACGCGGGTATCTTGGAATTGTTCCGATGGTATTGTGACGAGAACATTGTTCTTGGTGCCTCCTGACATTTAGGGGTTGTGGCAGTGTCCCGGGGAGTTGAGCTCCGAGGTGTTGTCGTCACAATTTTATCGTTGCAGTTCTGGAATACCTGAGTTTCGCCGACATCGAAATCTCTTTTATGCAGTTGTTGGTGAGATCACCTCGACGCCACCCAGTACTGGGGCGGGAGTTCGGGAGTATTGCCATAACTTGTATAACGGATGTTTTTCGAAGGTTGAGGTAAACGATTTCCGAAGGTTTCTTGGTTATGTGTTGGTGAATGGATACAGCTGGATCTAGGGATTGCTAGTTTGGGTGATATATTTTGTGTCCCCTGTATCCCCTACACCAGATTGCATAACCAGAAAGTTTCGGGAGTTTATAAGTGGGAATTCAAGTAGCCTTAGGATATCTTTCCGACAGACGCATGATATGAGATTGGGGTTCGACGTCTAGTGGTCCGCCTGTATACGGTTGATTTTACAGTGGTCTCGTAGTGTCTTAAAGAGTCCATGGCTATGCTGACTCGGGGACGCTTCGTATGTCATGTGCACAGCCTTGTACATGATGGTGCTGTATGATTGAGCCCGTGTGGGCCCCACCACGAAAACTTCGGACGAAACCTCTATCATATGTTTGTTCCGGCTTATTCTGCAAGCCAATACTTGTTTTGTTTTGTATTGTGGTATTCGAGTTGCTTCGAATTCATATGTTCATTCCATATCTTTTTCAAGTGGCTTCTCAACTTATGGAAGTGTGATGATTTACTACGGAATTCATTCGTTCATCTTCGTTCGAATGTTTATTGTGAAGACTATATGTTGCAATTTCTATCCGTTGATTCTACTTGTCTATTTGTCTATCAAGATGCTAACGGATGTCACCCTCTTCAGGATGGCTCCGCCAACGCGTCAGAATCCGGATCGCAATGAAGGGAGTCAAGCGAACCCTCCGCCACCACCTCCACCTCCGGAGGCATGGCAAGCAATCATGGCAGCCACCAACGCCAATGCTCAGATGATTCTGCAACTCTTGCAAGAACGTACTCAAGGGCAAGGCAATCAAGGTCAAGGCAACAATCAGCTTCACTTTGCCACTCTCAACCAGTTTCTCGCAAATCAGCCCAAGTCTTTCAGCTACTGTGCCGAGGCCACGGATGCCGATGATTGGCTCGTGGACATCAACAAGCATTTTGAATGTAGCAATGTCAGGCCTGAGGACTATGTCAAGTTCGCTTCTTTCTAGCTCAAGGACCAAGCTGCTGATTGGTATCAACAATACAAAGATTCCAGAGGAGGTCGTGTGATCACTTGGACTGACTTCTGTCGGGACTTCAAAGCGCACCACATTCCACAAAGTGTTGTTGAGAGCAAGCGTGAGGAGTTCCGCAATCTCAAGCAAGGCAACATGTCTGTGTATCAATACAACATTCAGTTTTAGAAACTTGCTCGCTTCGCTAAACAAGACGTTCCTGATGAGAGAAGCATGATCTATCACTTCAGAGGTGGCCTTAAAGAGGATCTGCAGTTAGCTCTCGTTCTTGTTGAGCCTACTCAGTTTGATCAATTCTACAATATGGCACTGAAGCAAGAGGCTGCTCAGCTTAAGTGTGAGGCTTCTAAGAAGAGAGTCAGAGACACAGTTCAGTCTTCTTCTTCCTCACTTGTGACAGCTAAGCAACAGAAGTTCTGGTTGCCTCCTCCCCCTCCGTTTCGTCAGCCTTACCAGCAGAAGAACAAAGGTGGCCATGGTTCTTCCAACTCTTCCAACTCTGGCTATTAGAACAAGTCTCAGAATCAAGCTCCAAAGTCCAATGCTCCTTATCACCGTCCACTCTCAGAGGTGACTTGCAACAAGTGTCAGCAGAAAGGTCACTATGCTAACAAGTGCTTCAACCAAAGGCGTCTTCCTCCTCCTCCTCCTGTCAGATCTTCCAGCAATGCAGTGGTCAAGCATAATCCAAAGTTTGCAAAGGTGAACATGATGAATGCAGCTCAAGCGGAGGAATCTACTGATGTGATAATGGGTAATCTTCCTGTTAATGATATTCCCGCAAAAGTTCTTTTCGATACTGGTGCATCGCTTTCTTTCATATCAAGACCTTTTGCATCCAAGCATGAATTGCATTTCCAAGGATTGCCTAGGCCGTTAGCAGTCGTCTCTCCAGGCAAATGCATGAATGCAAGTTCCATGGTTCCGAATGTTACCATCAAGATGGGCGACTATAAATTTCTGTCTTCTCCAGTTGTTCTTGGTGACTTGGATATTGATCTTATTCTCGGGATGGACTGGCTTTCTAAGCACAAGGCTCAACTTGATTGTGCTGCCAGGGAAATTCAATTGACACACTCGTCTGAGGATGTGATTATCTATGCCGCTCGTGATGAAACCATTCGGTTTTTCTCCCTCAATGAGAAGGGCGAATTGAATGCCATCTCTCAAATTCTAGTCGTTTGCGAGTATCAAGATGTCTTTCCAGAAGAGCTTCCGGGTATGCCTCCTCATCGGCCAGTTGAGTTCGTTATCGAACTGGAGCCTGGCACTGAACCCGTTTGCAAGCGTCCATACAAGCTTGGACCCAACGAGCTAAAGGAATTGAAGAAACAGCTCGATGAACAAGAACGTCTGGGTTTGATCAGACCGAGTTCTTCTCCATGGGGTTGTGGTGTTCTTTTTGTCAAGAAGAAGGATGGCACGGACCGACTTTGTGTCGACTATCATCCATTGAACAAGAAGACAATCAAGAACAAGTATCCACTTCCAACATCAATGAGCTATTTGAGCAACTCAAAGGTGCTAAAGTATTCTCGAAGCTTGACCTTCGTATGGGTTATCATCAGATTCGCATTCGTGAAGAAGATATTCCCAAGACAGCATTCAGAACAAGCTTTGGTTCTTATGAATATACTGTCGTGTCTTTCGGCCTTGTCAATGCTCCTCCGGTGTTCTCTCGGATGATGAATTTCATTTTCAACCCCTATACCAACGAATTCATTCTGGTGTATCTCGATGATATCTTGGTCTTCTCCAAGAATAAGCAGGATCATGCCAAACATTTGTGATTGGTGCTCGACAAGCTCAGAGAGTACCAATTCTATGCGAAGTTCTCTAAATGTGAGTTTTGGCTCGATGAAGTTCTTTTCCTTGGTCACATCATCTCTGCCAAGGGCATCGCTGTTAACCCCGAGAAGGTTTCCGCAATTGTGAATTGGGAACCTCCTCAAAATGTCAAGCAGCTCCGCGGTTTTCTGGGTCTTGCAAGCTATTGCCGAAGATTAGTTGAGAATTTCTCCAAGATTGCAAAGCCTCTTTCCAACCTCCTACAGAAGCATGTGAAGTATGTCTGGTCTCCTGAGTGTGACGTTGCTTTCAACACTCTCAAAGAGAAACTAGTCACAGCTCCTGTCTTGACTCCTCCTGATGAATCCAAGCCATATGAAGTTTTCTGTGATGCTTCTCTCCAAGGTCTCGGTGCTGTGTTAATGCAAGAGAAGAAAGTTGTGGCCTATACCTCTCGTCAGTTGAAGCCCAACGAGAAGAACTACCCCACTCACGATCTTGAGTTGGCGGCAGTTGTCCATGCATTGATAACGTGGAGACATCTCTTGTTGGGAAGACAAGTGGACATTTTCACTGATCACAAGAGTCTCAAGTACATCTTCACTCAGCCCAACCTCAACCTCAGGCAGACTCGATGGGTCGAAATGATTCAAGAGTACAATCCGAGTATTGAATATACTCCAGGCAAGGCCAATGTCATTGCAGATGCTTTAAGCAGGAAGGCTTATTGCAACAGCTTAATCCTCAAGCCTTTCCAACCGGATCTTTGTGAAGCTTTCCGCAAGCTGAATCTCCAAGTTGTTCCTCAAGGCTTTCTTGCCAACCTCATAGTATCTCCTACTTTGGAAGATCAAATTCGTGAGGCACAACTCCTTGATGCCATGGTGAAGAAGGTGAAACGTGGTATCGACAAGGGTCTTTCCAAATACAAGTGCTATCGCATTGATGACAGAGACACTTTATTCTTCGAGGACCGGTTTGTGGTTCCTAAAGGTGATCTAAGGAAAGTCATAATGAACGAGGCGCACAATTCTGTCCTTTCCATTCATCCTAGAAGTACGAAGATGTATCATGACCTCAAGCAGTCGTATTGGTGGACTCGAATGAAGCGAGAAATTGCTCAATTCGTGAATGAATGTGATGTCTGTCGAAGAGTGAAAGCAGAACACCAACGACCAGCGGGTCTCCTCCAACCTCTTGCTATCCCAGAATGGAAGTTTGATCATATCAAAATGGACTTCGTGACTGGATTTCCCAAGTCCAAGCGCGGAAATGATGCTATCTTCGTCGTCATCGACAAGCTTTCTAAAGTGGCTCATTTCCTTCCAATCAAAGAATCCATCACAGCAGCTCAGCTGGCAGAGCTTTACACCTCCAGAATTGTCTCCTTGCACGGCATTCCACAATTGATTTCTTCAGATCGTGGAAGCATCTTCACCTCTAAGTTCCGGGACTCCTTCCAGAAGGCCATGGGCACTAACATTCGCTTCAGTACAGCTTTCCATCCTCAAACTAGTGGCCAAGTCGAGCGAGTTAATCAAATTCTTGAAGATATGCTCAGGGCTTGTGTCATTTCCTTTGGCATGAAATGGGAAGATTGTCTTCCATATGCTGAATTCTCCTACAACAACAGCTTCCAAGCGAGTTCGGGCAAGGCCCCATTCGAGATTCTCTATGGCAGAAAGTTCCGTAATCCTCTCAATTGGTCAGAGACTGGTGAACGCCAACTTCTTGGCAATGACTTAATCACTGAAGCTGAAGAAATGTGTAAAGTCATCCGCGATAATCTCAAAGCCGCGCAATCGCGCCAGAAGAGTTACTATGATAGTAAGCATCGTGATTTGGCTTTCGAGATCGGAGACCATGTCTACCTCCGCGTCTACCCAATGAAAGGCACTCGTTGCTTCGGTATCAAAGGGAAGCTTGCCCCTAGATACGTGGGTCCTTTCAAGATCATTGGCAAAAGAGGCGACCTCGCCTATCAACTTGAGCTTCCTTCCAACTTCGCGAACGTGCACGATGTGTTCCACGTGTCACAGCTCCGCAAGTGCTTCAAGACGCCTGAGCGCACTATCAACTTCGAAGAGATTGACCTCCAAGAAGATTTGTCTTATCATGAGCACCCCGTTGCTATTCTTGAAGAAACTAAGCGCAAGACACGCAACAAGTCAATCAAATTCCTGAAAGTGAAGTGGTCGCACCATTCCGACCGGGAAGCCACCTGGGAACGCGAGGACCATCTCCGTTCCGAATATCCGGAGTTCTTTCAGTCCTAGATCTCGGGACGAGATCCTCTCGTAGTGGTGGAGTGTTGTAACACCCCGCATGTAACTTGCCATATTTGTAACTCCGACTCTTGCCATTTCCGGCTATGTGTCATGATTTTCCCTCCGTTGTCGGGTTTTGTCTTTCGTTTTGTATTTTGTCATGTCATGCATTTTCATATCATGTCATCATGTGCATTGCATTTGCATACGTGTTCGTCTCATGCATCCGAGCATTTTCCCCGTTGTCCGTTTTCCAATCCGGCGCTCCTATCTCCTCCGGTGCACCCCTCTTGTTTTCTTTCGTGTGCGTGTGTCAAAATTTCTCGGAATGGACCGAGGCTTGTCAAGTGGCCTTAATATACCACCCGGAGTCTACCGGTCAAGTTTCGTTCCATTTGGAGGTCGTTTGGTACTCCAACGGTTAACCGGGCATCCGCAAAGTCCATTTGAGTGTCCAGAAAAAACCCCCTCAAAAACCAGCCCAAAACCCACCAAACTCTCTTCCATGCCCTAGGTCGTTCGATCACGATCGTGTGGGCGAAAACCGCACCTCATTTGGAGTCTCCTAGCTCCCTCTACCTATATATTTGCATCTCCCCCGAAAAACGAAATCGCAGTCTAAACCCTAGTGTCTTCCACCTCGCGCCGCCGGACAAAGTCCACCCGCGCCGGACACGTCCGCCCGCGCCGACGGACGAATCGCGCGCCGCCACCTGTCGCCGCCGGATCCCCACTGGCCGCCGCCGCATTCCCGCGCCCCTCGCCGCCCGGCGCCGTGCTCCACCGCCGCGCCCTCCGGCCTCCCCTCCTCCTCCAGCGTCGGTCGCCATCGCCGGCCACCTCTCCTCCTCCGGCCGTCGCCGGCGAGGCCGAGCACGAGCCACGGGCTCGATCCAGATCGGTAGCCCCCGTTGACTTTTCCCCGTCCCTTTTTTTTTCTCCAAGTCCTCCAAATTTTACTGCATGTGCCTCTGTTCGTGATGCCATAACTCCTTGCATGTAGCTTCGATTTGCGCGTGTAATATGTCAAATTGTTCGCCTCGTGATGCTCTTCATTTTGTTCAATTGCACCATGTTCATTAGAGGTCATCTTGATGCCCAAATCTCTGTTGGAAGAGGGCTAGTTGCTGTTATTCTCTGGTTCTTATCAGAACTTGGAGATTTGTCATTTTTGTATCATTTAATCTGTGCATCTTTTGAGCATGAGCTCTACATGTGTTTTGAAGTATGCCATGCCATCTTTCCAGTGGTGTAGTCCATGTATTTTTGTGATCTCTGTGGTGACTAGCACAAGAATGCAAATTAGGCTCCGTAATATTTCTGATTTCAGGGACTTGGTGATTTCTCTAAGTCCTTGTCTGCTGTTATTTTGTTGCCATGTAAACTTGATGCTACAGGGAGATCTATGCATATTTTGGAGATGTTCAGTAAGGATGTTTTGTAGATATAGTTGTAATTGATCCATTCCTGCAATTTTTTGCAATTATGGAGTGCCATAGCATGACTCAATCGTGCTCTAGTTTTGCTATAAAGTATTTCTGGCAGTTTCTTAACATGATATTCATTTTTGCCAAGCTTATTGTAGTTGATCCATACATGCTATGCAATTATTCTTGCCATGGTTAGCTTCATAAACATGCCATCTTGCTGCAGGTATGATTGGTTTGTCATGAATTGCTCTGTAGTGAGTGCATAAAGCTCACAAAGAGGCCTACATATTATTATTTCTGCCATGCTCTGTTTTCTGCTAAATCTGAAACCTGATAACGAAACTTGCTATGTTTACATGCTTGCCATCATATCTTCTGGTCCTTTTTGGCTTATGGTCAGTAAGGGACTTTTGTCATGTGCATTTAGTAGAACACTGCCATGCCTTGTTTTGCTATGTTAAGTTCCTGTAGCATGTTGATTTCATGCTCCGAACATTGCTACCTGATGCTGTTTACTGCCATGTCCGGTTTTTCACCAAGTCTGTGAACCTGTAATCTTTTGCACTTTTGCCATGCTTGTTTGAGCTTGATATGTTGTGAACTAGCCGTAGCTCAGTGTTCATCTTTTGTCAAGCATCTCCTGTAGATTACTGCCATGTGCTTTGTTGCTATGTTGGGGTGCTGTAACATTGTTGCTTGTTGCATTTTAAGTGCTATCTTGCTGTTTATCGCAGATTAGTGTCATACTTGTTTTGCTTGCCATTTGCAAACCGTGCATCCGATTCCAGTGATCTTTATATCGATTTTGACCGAAATCATCTCACCTTCCCAGTGGAATGCTTGGTTTGCCAAGTTACTGCCATGTTCATCATTTTCCTTCCGGAGTACGCATATGCATCGCATATCATATCTTGCATATCATACATGTTTTGCATCAAGTTGTTTGCGCATTTCTCGTTGTTGATTGTGGTTCCGTTTGTTTCTGTTCTTGTCTTGGGTAGAGCCGGGAGACGAGTTCGTGAACGAGGAACCTGTCGAGTACGCTTACGAGGATCAAGCTTTCAACAACTCTGAGAACCTTGCAGGCAAGATGACCACCCCTCGAAATCACTTCTATCTTTGCTTTGCTAGTTGATCGCTCTATTGCCATGCTCCGCTACCTATCACTTGCTATATCATGTCTCCCATTTTGCCATGTCAGCCTCTAACCATCCTTTCCTAGCAAACCGTTGTTTGGCTATGTTACCGCTTTTGCTCAGCCCCTCTTATAGCGTTGCTAGTTGCAGGTGAAGTTGAAGTTTGTTCCATGTCGGAACATGGATATGTTGGGATATCACAATATCTCTTATTTAATTAATGCATCTATATATTTTGGTAAAGGGTGGAAGGCTCGGCCTTATGCCCGGTGTTTTGTTCCACTCTTGCCGCCCTAGTTACTGTTATACCGGGATTATGTTCCTTGAGTTTGCGTTCCTTACGCGGTCGGGTGATTTATGGGACCCCCTTGACAGTTCGTCTTGAATAAAACTCCTCCAACAAGGCCCAACTTTGGTTTTACCATTTGCCGCCTAAGCCTTTTCCCCCGGGTTTTCGCGAGCCCGAGGGTCATCTTTATTTTAAACCCCCGGGCCAGTGCTCCTCTGAGTATTGGTCCAAACTGTCAGTCGCCGGTGGCCACCAGGGGCAACTCTCGGCTGGCCTATCGGAAGCTTGGACAATCCGGTGTGCCCCGAGAACGAGATATGTGCAGCTCCTATCGGGATTTGTCGGCACATTCGGGCGGCTTTGCTGGTCTTGTTTTACCATTGTCGAGATGTCTTGTAAACCGGGATTCCGAGACTGATCGGGTCTTTCCGGGAGAAGGTTTATCCTTCGTTGACCGTGAGAGCTTATGATGGGCTAAGTTGGGACACCCCTGCAGGGTATTATCTTTCGAAAGCCGTGCCCGCGGTTATGAGGCAGATGGGAATTTGTTAATGTCCGGTTGTAGATAACTTGTCACTTGACCCAAGTAAAACACATCAACTGCGTGTGTAGCCGTGATGGTCTCTTCTCGGCGGAGTCCGGGAAGTGAACACGGTCTGTGTTATGAATGACGTAAGTAGGTGTTCAGGATCACTTCTTGGTCATTGTTAGATGACGTCCGTTCCGTTGCTTCTCTTCTCGCTCTCATTTGCGCAAGTTAGCCACCATAAATGCTTTTGCCGCTACAGCTCCACCTCTTTACTCCATCCTTTCCTATGAGCTTAAATAGTCTTGATCTCGCGGGTGTGAGATTGCTGAGTCCTCGTGACTCACAGATTCTACCAAAACAGTTGCAGGTGCCGACGATGCCAGTGCTGATGATGGCATCGATCTCAAGTGGGAGTTCGACGAGGAACGTGGTCGTTACTATGTGTCTTTTCCTGATGATCAGTAGTGGAGCCTAGTTGGGACGATCGGGGATCTAGCATTTGGGGTTGTCTATTTTCATCTGGATTTTGACCGTAGTCGGTCTATATGTTTGTATTTTGGATGATGTATGATATTTATTCATGTATTGTGTGAAGTGGCGATTGTAAGCCAACTCTTTATCCCATTCTTGTTCATTACATGGGATTGTGTGAAGATGACCCTTCTTGCGACAAAACCACTATGCGGTTATGCCTCTAAGTCGTGCCTCGACACGTGGGAGATATAGCCGCATCGTGGGTGTTACAACAAGCCTCTCACTCGGGGGCTTAGCTGCAGTCTAGTACTCGCCTAAGTTTGAAAAATCCTACCGAGTGATGAGCGAGCCTCTCACTCGGGGGCTTAGCTCCAGTCCAGTACTCGCCTAAGTTTGAAAAATCCTACCGAGTGGTGAGCAACCCTCCCACTCGGGGGCTTAGCTGCAGTCCAGTACTCGCCTAAATTTGAAAAATCCTACCGAGTGATGAGCAACCCTCCCACTCGGGGGCTTAGCTGCAGTCCAGTACTCGCCTAAGTTTGAAAAATCCTACCGAGTGGTGAGCAACCCTCCCACTCGGGGGCTTAGCTGCAGTCCAGTACTCGCCTAAGTTTGAAAAATCCTACCGAGTGGTGAGCAACCCTCCCACTCGGAGGCTTAGCTGCAGTCCAGTACTCGCCTAAGTTTGAAAAATCCTACCGAGTGATGAGCAACCCTCCCACTCGGGGGCTTAGCTGCAGTCCAGTACTCACCTAAGTTTGAAAAATCCTACCGAGTGGTGAGCAACCCTCCCACTCGGGAGCTTAGCTGCAGTCCAGTACTCGCCTAAGTTTGAAAAATCCTACCGAGTGGTGAGCATCCCTCCCACTCGAAGGCTTAGTTGCAGTCCAGTACTCGCCTAAGTTTGAAAAATCCTACTGAGTGGTGAGCAACCCTCCCACTCAGGGGCTTAGCTGCAGTCCAGTACTCGCCTAAGTTTGAAACCCATCCCTATCCGCAAGGACGACGAGGTGCAGGTCGACTGAAACCTTCTCCTTCGGAGCTGCGTCACAAGTACAACGTACGCTCCATCCCGGTCCGCAAGGACGACGAGGTGCAGGTCGACTGAAACCTTCTCCTTCGGAGCTGCGTCACAAGTACAACGTACGCTCCATCCCAGTCCGCAAGGACGACGAGGTGCAGGTCGACAGAAACCTTCTCCTTCGGAGCTGCGCCACAAGTACAACATGCGCTCCATCCCTATCCGCAAGGACGACGAGGTACAGGTCGACTGAAACCTTCTCCTTTAGAGCTCCGCCACAAGTACAACGTGCGCTCCATCCCTATTCGCAAGGACGACGAGGTGCAGGTCGACTGCAACCTTCTCCTCGGAGCTGCGCCATAAGTACAATAGCCGCATCTCAAGTACAAAGATTATTCCAATTGAAAAGCAAATTCCACTCGAAGGCAAACACAAGCATATTCAAAGATAAACCAAGTTCAGATAAATCCTAAAGTTCCGGACGATGGATCAAAAGTATTCGAGCATCAAGTCCGAAGAAGTTTAACGATTACATAATCACTCGGCATTCCGAGGCAAATAAAAGTTGAGCATAATGTTTCTCGGTCACGCGTCAGGAGAAGGACTGGCTAGGTCGCAGAAACTGTCAAGGTCTATGCTGTCTGCAATGCGAGTGGCGGCGTCAAGGAAAGTGTTCATGAAGGATTGGAAGGTGTGCCTCTTTATGTTAGCAACCTTGAGCTCCGCCAGCTTGTCTTCTTTGACGTCTTTGCAGTGCACCCAGACCAAGGACAATGCGACATCAGCGCCACAGCGAGCAGATGACTTCTTCCACTCTTGCACTCGGTCAGGTATTTGATTCAGTCGAGCCATCAGAGACTCGAGGTCTTGAGACAGTTCCGCCTGAGGCCAGAGTTCAGTATCAACCCGAGTCATCGCTGCCTTCAGGCGGGCAAGATAAGCAACCGCGCTGTCTATGCGAGATTCCAACCGCAGCACATTCATAGCAACATCATCCTTGACTGGACAATTTATGGGATCGAGACCCGTCTCGACCCGCCCAGTTTCCGCTTCAAAGTCTTGGCAAAGCTCTACACAGTTGAGTAAATGGTGAGTCGACGATATAATCGAGCTTGACAATCGACCGTAATAAGTCAGTCAATCATCAGTACCTTCAAGTTTTAGGACCAGCTTTGCAGCAAGCTGGCCCAGATAAGACTCCAACTCGCCCTTCTTGGCCTTGAGGCTCCCAAGCTCGCCAGTCAACTTGTCCTTGTCTTTCTTCAGTCGCTCGACCTCCCGATTGGCGTCAGAGACAGCAGTCTTCAGTTTGGAGTTCTCCTCTTCTAACTTGCCGACTGAAGCAAGCTTCTTGTCAGCAAGCGCCATTTTCTCTCGCGCTTCCTTCTGTGCAGCAGCAAGATCCAGATCCTTCTTCTCCAAAGCCTGCTTCATTTTCTCTAAAGAAACATTCTTCAGATGGGCTTGGAGTTGACGGTTTTCACTACATACATCTGCTCGAGTGGAGTCACTCGGTTCAAAAAATGGAAAGGAAAAGGGCCAGCAGTGAGAAAGACAGTTGACGATTGGTTACCTCCCATGGCAGCTACTTCATCACGAGCAGTCTTGAGATTCTTCTTGGCCAATTCCAGATCAAGGTTGAGGCTGATTTGCTGTTTGTTCATTGTGGAAAGCTAAGCCCCAAGATCACAAGATTTCTGCAGTATAAGCCATATCAGTTGACCGAGATAAAAAGACATCACAGTGATAGCTACTCTAAGACTACCGCTGAATCAAACATTCAACGGTAGTCTCGGGAACTACACCCAGTGGGTGCACTTGGCGTGCCCCCACTGGTTTGAATAAACACTCGACATGGTCTGCCAAGCGCGAGAGTAAAAAAAAGCAGTTCTCAGACCATAGTCGACTGCCCGCAGTCAACCACGGTCTCGGGGACTACACCCAGTGGGTGCACTTAGCGTGCCCCCACTGGTTCCGGTTCCACTCGATCTGGCCCGCCCAGGCCGAGTGAGAAAATTCAGATTCTCAGACCACAGTCGACTGCCCATAGTCAACTATGGTCTCGGGGACTACACCCAGTGGGTGCACTCAGCGTGTCCCCCACCAGTTCAAAGACTCAATCGACTCAATCCAAGTCGACTCAAATAGACTTGTGCAACTTTAAAACAGTCACACCCCAGTGGGTGATTGGATGAGAAATAAGATCAGTCGGAAATCAACTAACCTGGACATTGGTCTGCAGAGCAGCGCCGGCATTGAAGGCCACCTGACTGGCCTCGTGCACCACTTTCATCTGCCCCATCACAAGATTCAACTGAAGAAGAGCTTCCTTGGCGGCACTCGGTGGGTCGTCTGGAGTTTGATACGCAGTGAAAAGCGATGATGGCAGAGCAGTCGAAGCAGCCGCTGGGTCTGATGCGTGGAGTTGTAATGGAGCAGCAGGGGTCTGAGCAGCTGATCCTGATGGGCAATCAGTCGACAGCAGGATAGCGAAAGTGATGTTGGTGCGAGCCGGATCTGTCGATCGCTCGACCGTCGTCCCAGGCATCAGTGTCGAGTGAGGAACCTGAACCTCAGGCGCTTTACCGCTTAGTCCCTTGTCCCTCCTCCTCCTTTCCCTCAGGGGCACTTCTTCTTCATCGTCCGGGAGCACAACAACGTCCCGTGGTGCTGCAACAAACAGAGAAAGTCAAAGAGATAGCTGACAAACAATCCAGTCGTCCAAATAAATTCGAGTCGGGCAGACTTACTGGCTTTGGAGGTAGTTGCGTCGTCGGTTTCCTCGTCGTCTGGGGTCTTGTCGATATCCATATCAGTCGCAGCCGAGGCCGGGCTGTAAAGGCTCATCATCCACTCGGTCAGTACAAGAGGATCGGTCAGAACAAGAAAATACGAGGAGAACATTTACCCAGAAGCAACAGGAACGTCCATCTTGATTCTAGGCTAGGTCTTCCGAGCCTTCAAAGGATTGATCTTGGGCTGCTTGGTGACCTTCTCAGCCAATTCTGGAGTCGAAGACCGAGCGCGCTTTTGAGATAGAGCGCTCGAGGCCACAGCCTTGCCGCGCCTGCCCGCGGGATCATGGTGCTGCTTGGATCGATGTTTGGAACGAGGTGGTGAGTCGGCTACCTCCTCGTCGTCTGACTCATCGCTCTCATCTTCATCATCGTCGGCTGGTGACTCCCACTCACCGCTCTCCTCCGCGCTGTCCTCGCCTTCATGGTCCTGCTCCAGAGCTTGTTCGCCATTGGGCATTGAGTACATCTCTGTATAAATCTGCAAAACAAGGAGCCGAGTGGAAATCAGTCGGATCAACAAACAGTCAGAAAACACATCCAAATTCAATCAGTTGTAGTGGCCAAACCTTGTCTGGCTGGTTGCTGTCGCTGAAAGGGTTGACTCTCCTGGCGCCCCTGGGTTGTCCTTGTTCCCGGTGATGCCCCTCAGCCACTGGGCCACTGTTTTGGCCTCCACCCCCTCCGGATGAACCCGAGCGGTATCACCAGCCCCGGAGTACATCCACATGGAGTGGTCACGAGCTTGGAGTGGTTGAATGCGCCGACTGAGGAACACCTCCAGCAGATCCATGCCGGTGACACTTTGGTTGATCAGTTGAACTACTCTCTCGACCAGCATGCCCGTCTCCGCCTTCTCCATGGCGGTCACTTTCAACAAAGATGGAGTTTGAACAAGATCAAAAGAGAAAGGGGAAGTCCAGTCGACTGGCCTGGGGTCACGATATCCTGGCAATAGAACCAGGTCGACTGCCAGCCCCTGACCGACTCAGGAAGAGTCATCGAAGGAAAGGAACTCCTCTTCCTCTTCTGAATACCCAGCCCCCACACATCTGGATAACATGGGTTTTATCATCGTTCAAGTTCGCTTTCTTCACTGTTTGGGAGCGGATGGTGAAAATGTGCTTGAAAAGACCCCAGTGCGGTCGACACCCCAGGAAATTCTCGCACATGGACACGAATGCGGCAAGATATGTGATGGTATTGGGAGTGAAATGATGGAGTTGAGCCCCGAAGAAATTCAAGAAACCTCGAAAGAAGGGGTGTGGAGGAAGCGAGAAGCCGCGGTCGACATGAGTGGCGAGCAGAACACACTCACCCGGTCGCGGCTGTGGCTCCGTTTCCCCCTCCGGCAGCCGCGCGGACTCATGGACGATCAGCCCTAACTCGGCCATATCGTCCAAGTCTCCCTGCCGAAGTGAGGATCGGATCCAATCTCCCTGGATCCAACCCGACGGCAGCCCCGAGCGCGACGAAGATCCCCGATTCGTCTTCTTGCTTTTCGCCGCCCCCGTCGCCTTCTTCGTGCGTTCCAGCGCTGCCGTTTTCTCCTTCCCCATGGCAGCGGAGCGGCGGCGTCGAGAGTGGAGAAGCTGAAGGAGGTAAAGGAGCAAGAGGAAGAAGAAGGAGAATGGGCACGCACAGTGCGGACGCCTCGGCCTCGCCGCTTTTAAAGGCCTACTTCCGAGTGGCTGACGCGTGGGCCCGGACGATCCCATCAAATCCCTCAACAGTCGCACACGGGATACGTGGCGAAAAAGGTGGCATGGAAATCGAAACATCCTACTTATCTACTCCGCTTACCACGCCGCGCTCCGCCTGGCGCGCTTCCACCAAAATTTCGAATCCCGCGAAATCCGGGATCCTCTACAACCGATCACGCCAAAGATTCCATGTCAAGGATAACACTCGACGGATGACGTTATAAAAACCAGTCGGTCATTTCTGAATCGATCAAGGCGACTGAAACGAAGCCGAAGTTCCAACAACTGGCATCATTTGGAGATGAAAGCAAGAGTCAAGGCAAGGTCAACTTCAACCTTCTTTTCACTCGGACCTCAATCCATTCGGGGGCTAATGATGAGGACATAGACCTGGGGTAGGGTAATAGGCCTGACCTATACGTCCTACCTAAGGTCCTTGTCCTAGAAGCAAAGAGATTCAAGAGTAAATAGAGGGGACCCAACAAAGGTGTCGAGTACAATCCACTCGACCTACCATTCACTCGGAGACCCCCTCTTATTTAGGTCACTCGACCACTAAACCACTCGACGTGCAGAAGACATAAAGCCACTCCGCGCAGCAACGGTCGGGCAGTTACCCTTAGACTTAATAGTCATTTATAGCACTTTACTACGGACATTGCCTGCAACGCTCCTTCTTTATGAACATTGAACCCTGTGTAACGGAGGGGAGCTGGGGTCCTGGCGCACTCTATATAAGCCACCCCCCTCCTCTGGGACAGGGGTTCGCACCCCCTGTAACACACACATATAATCCAGTCGACCGCCTCCGGGCTCCGAGACGTAGGGCTGTTACTTCCTCCGAGAAGGGCCTGAACTCGTAAAACTCATGCGTACAGCTTCTCCATAGCTAGGATCTTGCCTCTACATCCCTACCCCCCATTCTACTGTCAGACTTAGAACCACGACACCCCCCTCCTCCCTTCTCCCCTCTTCCCCCTTCCCTTCCTTCTCCTAGTTGGAATAGGAAAGGGGGGGCGAATCCTACTTGGACCGGAGTCCAAGTAGGACTCCCCCTTTGGCGCGCCCCTTCTAGGGCCGGCCTCCTCTTCCTCCCTCCTTTATATACGTGGGCAAGGGGCACCCAAAGGGACTCAAGATTTGTCTTAGCCGTGTGCGGTGCCCCCCTCCATAGTTTTACACCTCAGTCATATCGTCGTAGTGCTTAGGCGAAGCCCTGCGCCGGTAACTTCATCATCACCATCACCACACCCTCGTGCTGATGAAACTCTCCCTCGGCCTCAGCTGGATCAAGAGTTCGAGGGATGTCACCGAGCTGAACGTGTGCAGATCACGGAGGTGTTGTGCGTTCGGTACTTGATCGGTTGGATCGCGAAGGCGTTCGACTACATCAACCGCGTTACTAAACGCTTCCGCTTTCGGTCTACGAGGGTACGTGGACACACTCTCCCCGCTCGTTGCTATACTTCTCCTAGATAGATCTTGCATGTGCGTAGGCAAAATTTTGAAATTACTGCGTTCCCCAATAGTTCGGCCACTGGCACAACCATGTCTGGTCGTCGGCCGGGCTCAGCACTAGCCCGGCTGCTCGCCGGCCTCCCGCTCAAGTGTGGCCCCTACCCACGGCTGGTGTTGCGCCGAGTTTCGAGCATGCCAAAACATCCCGGATGGTGTTCTTCAAATGCGAAAATGATGGGGTGAGTGCTTGTTTGTACGGATTCATCGCAATTTCTAACTTACTATTTGCTTAAAATTGTGTGTAGGATGGATGCAAGTTTTGGTATTGGGGAGAAGTGTACATCGATCTATTGATAGTGAGAAATTTGCTAGATGTTCATGCACTATTTGCTAGATTAGAGACTATAGATGTGAGACCACGCAATGTCCAATTGTGTGGAAGCAAAGAAGAAAGAAGGGTGCAAGATCGAGAAGCCAATTAAGAAAACCAACAATGTAGGCAATGAAGACATAGAGAAAGTATTAATCCAACTGATGGGAGCAATTATGGAAGTTGGATTTCTATTAAAGTGTGTAATTTTTCTTGTAGTTTTCTTTGGATAAGTTCTCTTAGCGAAGAATTGGTGAAGTACGTACTCTGGTGTATCTCGATGTTGTTCAATAAAACAAAAAGTAGTGAAGTTTATTTCGATGGCCGATAATGAAATGAATTTGATTTTTTTACTCCACAAATTTAGGGGGTCGACTAGAAACAACCAAAATTTCGAGGAGTAAAAATACCTCACTAAGGTTTAATCGGCCATTTACTCCTCTAAAATTTAGACTTCGGCTAGAGATGCCCTAAGATCCTTGAACCTAGGGAGTTTACTGCACAAATGAGAATGCACAGGTTTGAGTTTTACTTGTGAAAGTGTAGCAAAATGAAGATACTTACTTCTAATCATTTCGGGCCAAAAAACCATCTTGGTTCTCTAGCTTCCTTAACCATTTACAATGTAAAATGATGGTCACTGCTTTAAGGTCAACTACACCCAACCCACCCTGGTCTTTAGGTTGGGGCACCTCACCCCATATAAGTAAATGATATTTCCTAACACCTTCCTTTCCAGTCATAACAACCTTTTCCTGAAGAAATCCATATTCTTATAAGTACCTTTAGGTAAAGGAAAGAGGGAAATCATGTAGAAATGAACAATGTTGTAGCAAGATCCAAGTAAAATAAGCCTCCCTCCATAAGATTGCATTTTCCCTTGCCAAGGACCATATTTCTTTTCTACTTTATTTTTTGTACTTTTCCAATTAGAGTTTCTGCATCTTCTATTATGTAAAGACATGCCCAAATATTCAAAAGGCAAAGATCCTTCAGAAGAAGCAAAGACTGTCTTGAAATCAACACTTTTCTCGCCAGCTTTACCAAAAAAAAAAGACCACCATTAACTTCTTTAAGTTTCTAGCACTAACTAAATCATCCTCTGGTAGGAGCTAGGGCTCTATCGGGTCTATGCCGGAGATTGTAGGGGAAGGAGGGAATTGGACGCGGACGAGCATGCGGGCGTCGGCGGCTGGGCGCCGTTGTGCGCGTGGGAGGAGGCGGCTAGGGTTTAGGGTTTCCGGCTCCTCTGGGAGCCAGGCAATAGAATTGTCTTATTGCTTAATCCCCAAAAGAGTCTTACAGCTTGTTTATATAACCATGATACTAATAAAAATAAGATAACTTGTGGGCTAAGCCCCTAACTAAACCTGCCCAGTGGGCCTCCTACGAGTATAAGTTACCCCAGTCATAATATCTCTCCCCGCCTGCGCAAACAGCTCATCCTCGAGCTGGAAGTCTGGGTAGTGTTGGCGGAACTCGTCGCGCTGCTCCCAAGTAGCCTCCTCCTCCGGAAGACCAGCCCACTGGTACCACACCCCGCAACGGCCTGCAACACCTTCTCGGGTCCCGGAAGGAGGCGCCTGTCGGAGGTCGGAGGAAGCGCGGGGGTGGCCGCCGGTGGCTCCCCACAGAAGGGCTTCAGCAGCCCCACATGGAAGACGTCGTGGATGCGAGCACTGGCCGAAAGTTGAAGGCGGTAGGCCACCTTCCCAATGCACTCCAAGACAGCAAAGGGCCTGGCGTAGCGAGGGCCCAGCTTGCGCTTCGCGCGGGGGTCCAGGGACTGCGTAGAGTGGTGAAGAAGACACAACCATACCCACTCGCCCACCGCGAACTCCGCCTCGCAATGGTGGCCGTCGTAGTAGTGCTTGGCCAGCTGCTGGGCCTGAATGAGGCGCTGTCGGACCTCCGCAAGCATCTTGTCACGGCTGTGAAGAAGATTGCCCACCGCCTCTGTCCGAGCCATCGCCGGGTCAACCGGCAGGATGGGCGGGGTCGGCCGGCCGTAGACCACCTCAAATGGCGTGGCGCGCAGGGCGGGGTGATAGGAGGTGTTGTAGCAGTACTCCGCCCACGCGAGCCAATCCACCCAAGCGCGAGGATGATCACCTGTGACACAACGCAAATACATGGCAATCACCTTGTTGACGACCTTGGATTGGCCATCCGTCTGAGGATGGAAGGTCGTGCTCAGGCGGAGCTTCACGCCCGCCAACCGGAAGAGATCGCGCCAGACATGCCCCGTGAACACCGGGTCCCGATCGCTGACGATCGAAGCGGGAAACCCGTGGAGGTGGACGATGCCGTCGAAGAAGGCACGGGCCACGGACACGATAGTGTAGGGATGTCCAAGCGTGATGAAGTGATCATACTTGGAGAAGCGGTCGACCACCGTGAGGATGACGGACTTGCCGCCCAACTTGGGGAGGCCCTCGATGAAGTCCATGGAGATATCCGCCCAGACCTGAGACGGCACCTCCGAGGGCTGTAGCAGACCAGCCGGCCATAGTGTCTCCGTCTTGTTGCGCACGTCACACAAGATCGCACCCAGTCACGGACCAGGGCCCGATCACCGGGGATATAGAAGTCAGTGCGGAGACGATGGAGGGTTTTCTGCACACCCTCGTGGCCGGCCGAGTGGGCCAGCAGCAGAACCTGGTGATGGAGGTCGTCATGTGCCGGCACGAAGATACGGCGCCCATGCAGGAGCAGGCCATCGGCTAGGAGCCACGGCTCCTCCAGGTCGCCCGCAGCAAGCCGCTGCTGCAGGAGCAGAGCGTCCGGCGTGGCCGCGGTGGCCCGACGGATGTCGGCGAAGAGCGCGAAAGAAGGCCCCGAGCGGATGCATAGCGCCGCCCCCTCGGAGTCGCCGACGGTGGCGTCGTGGTCGGCGTCGCGGTGAGACAGGGCGTCGGCAACAGTGTTAAGGCAGCCCGGACGATACTCGACGGTGAAGTCAAAGCCAAAGAGCTTGCTGATCCACTGATGCTGCGGCACGGTAGACAGCCTCTGGTCCAACAAGAACTTGAGGTTGTAGTGATCCGTGTGAATCCGGAACGAGCGTCCCCAAAGATAGGGCCGCCAATGGCGCACAGCCTGCACCAAGCCAATGAGCTCCCGCTCATAAGCCGTGAGTTTAAGATGGCGCGTGGTGAAGGGCCTGCTGAAGAAGGCGAGAGGTCCATCGCCCTGATGAAGGACGACGCCGAACCCCGCACCGGAGGCATCACAGTCCACCACGAATGGGCGGTCGAAATCAGGCATCTGATGAACGGGGCCCGTCGCGAGGGCCCCCTTGAGTGGTGACGCAACGAGGCAAAGGCGTCGCGGCGCAGTAGACGCGTGAGTGGTGACGCAATGAGGCCGAACTCCCAGATAAATTTCCGGTAGTACCCTGCGAGGCCCAGGAAGCCGCGAAGAGCCCGCGGTGAGTGTGGTGTCGGCCAGGCCGCGACGGCGGCCACCTTGTCGGTGTCCATAGCAACCCCCTCAGCCAAGATGACGTGGCCGAGGTAGGCAACTGAAGGCGTTCCGAACGAGCACTTCGAGCGCTTAAGATGAAGATGGTGCGCCCGAAGCTCGTTGAAGACGATGGCGAAGTAATATGGCGTGGGAGGAGGCGGCGGTGGAACATGAGGCGGCTAGGGTTTAGGGTTTCCGGCTCCTCTGGAAGACGGGCAATAGAATTGTCTTATTGCTTAATCCCAAAAGAGTCTTACAGCTTGTTTATATAACCACGATACTAATAAAAATAAGATAACTTGTGGGCTAAGCCCCTAAATAAACCTGCCCAGTGGGCCTCCTACGGGTATAAGTTACCCCGGTCATAACATCCTGAAACATAAAAACAGTGTCATGTGTGTACCGTAATATTGTCAGACCACCAGTAAGTAAGTTCGAAACTAGAGTTTAATCAACCACTATTCTTGAGCTCTATATCAACTAAAACAGCCTGAAGCATCTACAACAACATTAGACAGAACAGAGGAGAGCGTGTCTCTCTGTCACGGCCCCTTTTTGTCTAAAAACAAGGACCTATTCTATCATTGGCCATACATAATGGCCACTTTACCTCTCTATAGAAAACCATAACGGCCACTTAACCACTTGACTGTTGTCCATATGCAGGCAACAAAGAGCAAGCACAAGAAAACCATCACATACAGTGGGCCTCTGGACCGTCCCAGTCGCCGGCGATCCGGAACCACCGCTCGTTCATCGCGGCTAGCTTCCTTGCTCAGTGCCTGGCTATGCTTACTCCACTGACGGTTATTGGGGTTGGATCCCCCCTGCTGAAACTTGTAAGATCTGTCATTCGTATGAACCGGCTTCTTTCCGTTTCCATGGGAAAGGTTACTAGCATCGGGAGAGCACTGCAGTTTCAAGTCCTCTGTATCACCAGGCTCCTCACCCAGATCAAATATAG
The DNA here is from genome assembly GCF_002575655.3 of Aegilops tauschii subsp. strangulata. Classification (NCBI taxonomy): domain Eukaryota; kingdom Viridiplantae; phylum Streptophyta; class Magnoliopsida; order Poales; family Poaceae; genus Aegilops; species Aegilops tauschii. The sequence goes on along the minus strand of NC_053036.3, from coordinate 32,510,760 downwards.
TTTTCCCTCCTTTTCGATGACAGGCATCCGCGAGCGCCCTCAAGGTTGGTGGCACGATGTCTAAGATGCTGAAAAAGATGAAAAATGCACCATCACTAAATGATTCCTTTTCTTTTTTATGGTAAAGTGCAGAAAGGTCTTTCGTTCTCTAACCTGTCTAAAGCTCGAAGGGCAACACTGATTTTGCTCCTCATGCCTTCGGCAGTTGACGCTGGATCATGCAATAACTCGCGCAGCTGCACATCGAAGTCTTCGAAGGCTCTAGGAAACAACAGAAATTATGGTGAGGTACAGAGATAGCTAAGCATTGGAGAAATGCTTCCTGATGTACTATATACCGTGTTTTGCAAACAAAATTACTATATACCGTGAGCATAAAGCCACAGCTTTGGGAGCGGCTTCACCTTCACCAGTAGAGATAGCATATTTTACCACCTGCATAAAAATATGGATTCAAATAATCTGAATTAGAATAAAGCAAGGAATATGGATTTATAAATAAGCTACCAACAGCTATGTGCATGATGTAAAGAGACAATTAAGCACTTCAAGCTTGTGGAAGCAAAGGTGCGTTCATAGTTAGAAGAAACAAATAAAAGGGCTTATGACAAATGGTTAGGTAAACATAAAACAATCCTAAAACAATCTTATTCTCATAACTTGAAACGATGCACTAACACGGCGAGACACGAACAAAACTTAAGAACACACTTACTTCTTGGATATCTGAAAGCACAGATGATACTGGGCAACACTGAAGCAGTGATAAGCACTCAACAAGGGTTGGCCTCTCAATTTGCAAGCGTTCATCTACAAAGGATCACACATTTGTGAGTCTTCTTGGCATGACAGTCAACTCACAGTAACTTGCATCTAGCAAATAATGCTTTCATAATACTCCAAGCGCTGAACTTGATTAACATTTACTCCCCCTGTCCCATAATATAAGAGCGTTTTTTACACTAGTGTAGTGTCAAAAAGGCTCTTATATTATGGAACGGAGGGTACATTCAGAAAGTAGAACACACAAATGAAGGGTGCAATCACACAACAAACATTCAGAGTTTCAGACTTTCAGAATTCAGAGTAACGTTGCAGAATAGATTGAGAAGATATTTGCAGTTAGTGTAAGAAAATTGATTCTAAATCAAGACTCTACAAATATTTCACTTGCTAAATGTTGGTGGCCCATCTGCGCTTGCGCATATATAGTACAATCAAAACCAATAAAAATTAGTGCATGTGTATAGGGGGTGAACTAATCAATTACCAATTTCTCTGAACCAGTCTTGAGTCAACAGCACTTGCAGTACACAGTCTGCTGCACTAATCCTGGCAAGAGGCATCCAACTGAAGTAGTGTCAACAATCATGATGTCACACAAAGCAAACATCAAATACATACAAAAAATTGGATGCAGGAATATATGAATTACGTCTTAGTAGAATGTGTGGCCACGTGATCCCCTGCAAAAATTGGTCGAAGAAACAATTACATACAAAAGCATCAGGAAAGAAATGCATATAGCTTCACAAGGGAGCAATTTTTATGTGGAAGAACCTCAACCTGAGTCCTCTCACAAACTACTGGAACCTAACCCAAGTCACAAACAGATCGTGAACCAGAATTTGTCGGAGAGAACCTAGTGGCTACAAAAGTGGGTCTCTGTCATTCTCTGAAATTTCACCTTAGGAGAATGACTTCACCTGTACGGGTCGTCGGGTCGAGGTACTTTGGAAAGGTGCATGGACTGTGCCATGAAGCGAGTTTGCGCCCTCTGGTAGAATACGGGGAGATTGCTTCCACGGCCTCGCGTTTCATGTCGACGGTGATGACCCAGGCCTTGCCGTCTTCACTGTTCACCTCAGCCATCACGTAAAGAAGATCGTCGTCGTGCTTGCTCAGCGTGGGGGTACACAAAATCAGTCTCTTCAGTTGCAGTTCTCCGGTCTCGTCGTTCCACAGCTGAGGCAGTAAACCAGAATAACTTCGGTCCACCGAAATGTTATCGACATCAACTCTGAAGCGCTGGCTCCAACCATCTGAAGTCACTGTCCTGTCCCACATGCTGGCTCTCCAGCCTTGGCCGCCTCTGCTCCTGCGGTCCGGCTCATCGAACTCTAACTCGGTGAACTTGATGAGACCACCGTTGTCGTCGCGGCAGGAGGAGACATCGCAGCAGTATTGCTTGGCAGTGTAAGGGAGGCCACGCTCATTCATGTGGCAAACCCTTGACGCGGGCAACTGGATGTACCTGACCACAGGACAGTCGCCGAGCACGTCGACGGAGAGGAGGAGGATGCCTCTGAAGAGATCGACCCAGCCCAGCGAGCTTGCTCCGACCATGATCGGCGGCTTGCAGGTGCCATGCTTAAGCAGCAACGCCTGATCATCTTCAGATAAGCAAGACAAAGGCATCTTGCTGCTCCACGACCTCGTCGCGGACGAGAAGACGTGGGCATCAAAACGCCAAGGATTGTCATAGGCAACAAAATTCCTGTCGAGGGAGACCACGGCATAGAGCTCGGTGTCATGGCCGCAGGGCAAGAGGCCATAGCGATCGCCTCTTCTGATCTTGTCCGGGTCCGGGATCAGGTCCAGCGCCGGCGCCCCTGGGCCGGCTCTGTAGACGAAGTGCTGGATGGATCTCCGGCCAGGGACGGGGAGAAAGGTTATGCTGAAGAGGACGAGGGCGGCCTCCGCGCAGTGAACGTAGGGCTCGCCCTGGAAGTCCATGCTGAGACCGGGGCAGTGGACGGAGAAGTAGGAGACTCCCGGCGGGTCGACGAACCAGAAGGAAACCTCGATGGGGTGGCCCTCCGTCGTGTGGCAGCCGGCGGTGGTCGCGTTCCGGTGCCCCGAGATGCGTGCCGAGTTGTGGAGCAAGACCCAGTCGGAGCGGCCGGAGCGTCGGGCGGTGCCGCCGGCGACGTATGGATCCATCGGGGTGGGGACATGGAAGGAGATCGGGGAGAGCACCATGCATCTGGACGCCGGCGAAGGCATGATTTGGTTGAGCCTCGGGCACGCGGGAGGGAGGGGCTTGCTCGGGCAGCGGGGAGGAGTCCCGGCTGGTGGTTGCCGGCCGGGGGCAACCGCGGGCGCCGGCGTTGGGTGAAGCGCTCTCGATGCGGGACGCGGGTTTGTTCCCGTTTGGACTGGCGAGAGGTTTTACTTTTGGGCGACGCTCTGCGTCGGTGGACCGATCCAAATCAACAAGGTCGGTCACGGTGTGAGTCGTGCAATTAGCCCATCCGGTCCCGTCCAATTCAGAAAACCGTCTCCTTGCATCCCGCTCGGTCAGTGTCTGTGAGAAAAAAAAATCACCCCTGCACCACATGACACGTGTGTCTTGTCTGTCATCAACGCACGCGTGCGCTCCGGCGAGGCGCATCCCGCGCTCGCCGAAGTCTGTGGGCGCCCTTGGTGATAGTCGTCAAAACATCGTAGATGGGCGTCATGGACTACCGTTGCAGCATCCACCGACCACGACGTAGCACCGCTAGCCCGCTGCTTGCAACACTGATTCACCACTCGCCGGATGCACGGGTGTCACCGTCCTAACGTCTCTAATTCAAAACCGAACATGAAATTTTGAGCACGGGTGCTCGTCATTGCAGCATCCCACCTCAGCGTCGTCATGAATGGTTGTAGCAATCTTCAATGTCGGTCGTAGCAAAAAAACACTGACTGTTGCAGTAAAACTTCATGTAAGTGCATCTAGTGCCATCCCTAATTGGTTTTGGAGTATTGACAAGAAACATGGTTGAGGGACTAATGTGTTTGTGAGAATTGCAGGATAACACAGGTAGTAGTCCCTCATTGATTTGGTTTACCTACCAGAGATGACCCCTAAGAATGTATAAAGACACTGAAGATAATGATGGTTCGTGAAGACATTCACATTGAAGATAATGACCTGTGAAGACATTCATTTGAAAACTATGGAGTGCGAAGACATAGTTTCTTTCGTAGTTTTCTTTTCTTCTTTATTGAGTTATAGGAACCACCGAACTGTTAAGTGGGGTCCAAGTGAATAAAGTCAGATGATTGAAGTGATCCTCAACCAAAATCCTATGTTTTCGAGCGAAGACAATGAGAGCAAATCTTATCCAGAGTTGAATGAGTCAGCTTTGCTTTAGCCCAAGCCAAGCTGTCGCGTGTTTGAAATCTGACCGTTGGACACGTGTTGGTTCCTTAGTGACCCAAGGTCATTTCGGACATATCATGTCGGGTTGCCTCCTGGCTATAAATAGCCCACCCCCTACACCATAAATTGGTGGCTGCTCAAAGTTAGTGCACGGCTTTTGTCGTTTGAGAGCAACCCACCTCCGAAGCCTCTGAGAGAGAGATCCTTGCGAGGACAAAGTACAAAACACCCAGAGCCAAAGAGTGTTAGGCATTACTGAAGTCTTTCTGTCCGCGTGACCTGAAGACTTGTTACACTTGAGGACTGTGCATCCTCCAGCTGGTTAGGCGTCACATTCTGAGGATCCAAGAGTCATTGTGGATCGCCAGTGAACGGAGTCTATGAAAGTTTGGAAGTCTACCTTGAAGACTTACCAGAGTGATTGGGTGAGGACTGGGTGTCCTTAGCTCAAGGGGAATAAGGTGAAGACACAGTCTTCTGAGTTCAATCTCAGCCTCCCTAACCAGAATTACAGTTGTCACAGCAACTGAAACTGGTCCACCAAATCATTGTCTTCACCAAGCTACTGGTTCTATCCCCTACCTTCTTTACATTTCAGTTTGTCTTCATGAAGTCGTTGCTTACTTGTCTGATCTGTTTGACTTCACTGTGCGAAGACTATTACCTGTTTCGCTTCATACTGTCTTCCATTCCGATCTGTACTACGTAGCTGCTATTAGTCTTCATGCTTTCACTATATTGCTTACTTGACTATAGCCTGTCTAGTGTAGTTCATCTTCCGCTGCATATCATATAGGTTCAATTGCCTGTTTGTCTTCAAAGACCTCGTACTTTGAAGACTTTCATAAAAATCGCCTATTCACCCCCCCTCTAGTTGATAACTAGCACTTTCACCTCATAGCCGCATCACGTCCCCGCCATGAATGGTTGTAGCAATCGTCCCCTTGTCGCAACATCCTGTAGGGCCAATGCAGCTCTGTATGCTCGGTGTGAATGGTTGTAGCACCCGCCGACACCGGGTCGCAGCATATTGTAGCACCGATGCAGCTAAGCGTCTCACCGATTCCAGCTCCAACATACACGGTTATAGCACCTCGACGAAAGACGGTTTCACCCACGGCACTGCGGTTGCAGGGTCGCCATCGGCCGGTTTCCAGCATGCGGTAGTAGCATCGCCGGTGCAGCGGCGCGCGCTTCAGGCGCAACACTATAAACGCGCCTACACAGAGAGGAGCAGGGAAGGAGGAAGCATTGGATGAGGGCGTTGGTAGCAACGAGCTCATGGTGATGATGGAGCGGGGTTTGAAGACGACATAGCGACGAAAGCCTGATGCGGTCAGAGAGAAAACAAGTAAAGAATTTAGTCTAAAATACCAAAAAGAAGTAGATCGTTTTTTTTCATTCTTCAAGAACTTCATATCTTGCCGAGATCTTCATCCCTAAAGATACTTGACGCGGAACATTCCATTGGGTAGGGCTTCCGTAACTAAACCTTCGAAAGTTACTTTTGCTTCTCTCGGGTTTTTTTTTCTCTCCTATTTTTTTCTGTCATATTTTTTTCTCCTATTTTTCTATTTTTATTTTAAAAATAGGAAGGGCGAGATGTGCGCCATTTATGGCATGCAGGAAGAGCCCGAGCTGCTGCAGCAGGTTTTGAAAAGGGAGTCGATCATGATTTGGAACCTTCGAACCACTCTTGGTCATATTTCTTTTTATAGAGAAATAGAGTCTTATCTTAGTACAAGGTTCTCTCGGAACAATTTTTATTTATTTCAAGCTATTTCAGATCTTTCTTATAATCTTCAAAAAGAACTAAATTCCGTTGGTCATTTTTAGGCAGGTCTTCGGTGTGCCTCTTTGGCTTTGCCTGAAACCTGGGCTTCCCTGCGATCTTCCCTTCCGGGCTTGGCTGGCGCGGCAGGCCGAGGGAACTCATTGTTTCGGCCAGCTTGTTTTAGCCGCGGCGACTATATCTCAACGGACTGGCCCACTCGCACATATTTTGTAAAGAAATAGAAAAAAAGGGAGCAGACAGGGGATTTATCTTGGGAACTCCGGGATACTTCGTAGCACGGTTAGCCAAGCCAACATCAAGTTCGTGTTAAATAAGCAGGGCGCGACCTACTAAAAAAAGAACCGGTTTTCTTTATTTTTTTCTTCATTTTTATTCGGTTTTCTCTGGGTTTTTTTCTTTTTTTTTGTTTCCTTATTTCTTCTTTGGGGTTTTATTTTGGCTTTTCTTTGTTTCTTTCATTGTTTTTTATCTTTTTTCTTTTCTTACACATTTTTCTTTGGTTTTTTGTTTCTTTATTAGTTCTAAACGTCTGTTTTTGTTCTTCTTTGTTTCTTTATCAAATTTCACTGTTTTTTCATTCTTTTTTGCATTCGTTTCATCTGTTTTATTTTATTTTCTTTGTTTCTTGTGGTTTTCATTCTACATTTTTATATGTCTAGAAATTTTTTAAAATAACATTTTCATATTTTTCCAATTCAAAATTAATACTTTTAAAATCCATGGTCAACATTTTCTTCTACAAATTTAACATTTTTAAAATACTTGATTAATATTTTTCAAATAGAAGATTAACGCTCTTTAATACGTGGTCAATATTTTTGAACGCCGATGGCCCAAATTTCGTATTTGACGCAATGCCTCAAATGGGGGCGTTTTGCACCGGACACAGGGATCTGGCCGGCCAGTTTAACAGCTTCTGCTTACTCCGGTTTTAGGAACAGTCTGGGCGAAATCACTAATTAAGGAGTACTCGTTGCAAAGAACACTCCACTTTTCTAGGTCGCGACAAGTGGCGCACATGCAGCGCGTCATTTGTCGCAACCTGGGAGTTTTCCCTTTTTTCGTAGATCCGTTTATTCAAAATGTTTTATCTTTTAAACCGTGCGTCCAAATCTTGAACCATTTTCACCATTGGATTCCTCGCGTCGAGATCTTCAAAACTAGATCCCATGTTGATAGGTTTTGACGAACTTTTTTTCACGAAAAAAACCGGACGAAAAAAACTGGGCGAAAAAAATCAAAAGCGGGAGCACGGTTTTTTTCCCTTTCCGAAAGATGCACGCCCGTGCCTCTCGCGAAATCACACCCGTGCCTCTCGTGGAAGCAAAACCGTGACTCTCGTGGAAGGAAAAAAAACAAAAAACACGTTTTTTTCGTTTCCGAGAAGCACGGCCGTGGCTCTCGCGAAAGCACAACCGCGCCTCTCGCGGAAGCAAAACCGTAACTCTCGCGAAAGAAAAAAAAAACAAAACACGTTTTGTTTTTCCCTTTCCGAGAGGCACGGCCTTGACTCTCGCGAAAGCACAACCGTGCCTTTCTCGAAAGCAAAACCGTGACTCTCGCGAAAGAAAAAAAAACAGAAAACACGTTTTGTTTTTCCCTTTCCGAGAGGCACGGCCTTGACTCTCGCGAAACCACAACCGTACCTCTCGCGGAAGCAAAACCGGGACTCTCGCGAAAAAAAAACAGAAAACGCATTTTTTTTCCGTTTCCGAAAGGCACGGCCGTGACTCTCGCTAAGCACAACCGTGCCTCTCGCGAAAAAAACCGTGACTTTCGTGAAAGAAAAAAAAAGAAAACACATTTTTTTCGTGCAACAATTTTTTTTCGATCGAAAAGCTAAGAAAGTCCGGGGGAAAACCAAAACGTCGAAAAAACCCGGTTAAAAAGCTGAAAACGCGTGCGGAAAAAATAAAATAAAATCCGGAGGGAGCATCCAGAGCGCGACACGTGGCGAATGGCTGAGAGCGCGCCAAGTGGCGTTGATCGTTGCGAGGCTCCCGAAGGAGCGCTCGTTAACTAGTTGCTCAACCTGGCTGGGTCTATTTCCTGAAAAAATGGGAATAGTCTGCGTCTATCCATTTCTTTTTCGCTATAGTTTTCATATTTTTTCAATTCTTTTTCCTGCTGTTTTTTGGCTGGTTTTCTGGTTTTTAATTCTATTTTTCAATTTCTGTTCTCCTTTTATTTTTCTGTGAGAAGGTCTTTTTTTTTTTCTTATTTACATTTTTAACAACGTTCAAACTATTTCAAAATTTGTTTACATTCCTAAAAAATGTTCAGAAATTAAGAAAATCACATTTTTTAATTACAGTTAAACATTGTAAAAGTATTCATGTTTTACAAAAGCAACTTGACATTCTCAGAAAAGGTTTCACTTTCAAATTTTTGTTCATGTACTAAAAAAATGGTCACATTTCAATTTGTTCGGGATTTTCATATTGTTCTCAGTTAGAACATTTTATTCCAAAAAATTATGAAAAATTTCATGCTTGGATTTCAATAATTGTGATTTTTTTAAAAATTGTATTTTACAAAAATGTTTAGAATTTCAGAAATTGTTCACTTTTTTAAAGAAATGTTCAATTCTTCAAAACTTGTTCGAAAATGAGAAAACATGTTTTGGAATTAACCATTTTGTGGAAGGTTTTAAAAAAGTTCAAGATTTCAAGATTTCATAGTTTTTTCAAACTATGTTCAGATTTCTAAAACTTGTTCAAAATTTGAAAACAATTCGGACTTGAAATAAAGGACGTTTACAAGTTTGATTCTTGTTTTAGAAAAATGAACAGAATTTTAAATTTTGTTCGTCTTTTTCAAAAACTATTTTTGGAATTTGAAATTTTGTTCACATTAAAAAAAACACGTTTCATAAATGTTTTCTTAATGTGCTACGCTAAACTGTACAATACACTCCACTATTCAACAAATAACGCGCCCTATTGCGGATCACTGTGAGTAGCGGTGCTATATGAGGCAAGATGCGTCATGTAGGAGGTCTACCTCTACGCAATTCCTATTTGCATGCTTTTACACAGAGCCACAGATTATGGCCAAGTCCGATAACGTTAGGTTCAGGTATGAGGTGTTCCTTTTTTAGGATCCATCTAGAAGGTTCCGGTCTGTTTGGTTTTTTCCTTTTTTTAATAATCAGGTTCCTTTATACAAAACATCAGAAAAAATCGCATTTTTTAATAAACATTCAAAACCTGTCAAAATTAAAAAAAAATCATTTTCTAAAAATATTTGGCATCTTTCATAAATTAATATTGAAGATTAAAAATGTTCACATTTTAAATAGGTACTCGGAATTCAGAAAATATTTGATTTTAAAAACATTTGTGAAATTCAGAAAATTTTCGAAAATTTTAAAAATATTTGGGTTCTAAGAAATATTCTGAAATATTTTAAAATTTTCAGTTCTAGATATAATTAAAATTTTCAATTTATCTAGAAAAAATGATGACAAATTACATTGAAAATAAAGTTCAAATAGTACAGGATCGAAGAAATCACGCTCGCTACTTGCTACAATACTACACGAGTGGGTCACCCTAGCAGCGCGAGCCCTGTGCGTTTTGCCTCCTATTTGACGCAGCGAGCATAGGAGGTCCCTTACCTCAACACCTCTAGTCAGACCAAGCCTACCACAAGACATACGTGGAACAAGAGCTCGGCCTGATTTCTTCACAGAAGCTATATCTTGCTAATAGCAACATGCTAGCTCCCCTCGCCCATAGCGCATACGCATATGGGTCAGCCTAGTACGTTCGTTCGGTCGCTGATGTTTTCTCGGTCGTGCCATTCATACGGTTGTTGTTGTTTTCTCGATCGTGTGTTTCGTTCACTCACTGCTGTTTTTTTTCGGGTTCTTCCTTTTTTCGGTTTCTTATGTTTTTTTACCGGGTTTCCTGTTTTCTAATTTACCATTTTTCTCTGCTTTTGTTTTTGGCTATTCTACATCTTTTTTGTGATGGTTTTCAACTTTTTTCATTTGTTTGCCTCGGATATTATTTGTTTTTTCTCTGTTTTATTTGTTTTCTATTTTCCTTTGTTTTTTCTACGGATTTTTTTCTCAGCTTTCACTTGTTTTGTCTTTGGTTTTTCTGTTTCTTCTCTATTTTCTTGTTTTCTTCATTACTTTGGTTTTGATCTTATTTTCGTATGTTCTTTTCTTTCCCTATTTGTTTTCTTTGTTTCTTCATTTGGTTCTTAGTTTTCTTCTTATTTTTCCTTTCTTTTATTTTTTAACACATGTATATTTTTGTTACTCATTCTACATTTCCTTACACACCAAGAACATTTTTAATACACATTTACCTATTTTAAAATCATGATTATTTTTAGGTCTAATATATTTTTAGATGCCTATTGCTTTCATACACATTGTACATTTTTAGTTTATTGAAGACATGTTTTATATTGTTTTTTAATGTGCTACGCTAAACTGTACAATACACTCCACTATTCAATAAACTAGTAAAACGCCCGTGCGTTGCTACGGGCTATCCTCCATGTTATTTCGAATACATGGTCTCAATACAAAAATCATCAAGATGTAAACGATCTGGCTATCATTTGATGAATAAAGTTATTATGCTTAAAAAAGAGAAAAGGTTTGTGCTTGCGCAAGAAAAGATCCAACATCCCCAAAACATTAAGCAACAAAGTTCTCCCATTCGTTAGGTCAGGAGCACCATCTGTGGCCATAAAATGTAGCTTTTGATCAATAAAACTTAGCTATTTCCTAGGAAAAAAACAAAGTGGAAACTCACCCAGCAGGTTTGTCGTGTTTAAAAAAACAAAGATGCGCATACATAAAAATTAAAAAAAATGCCATGCAATTAAAACTAAAAACTGCCATAACTTAAAAACCCACATCAATTTTGTTGCCATCATCGCAAACTTGCACACTTTTTTGTAAAAATGATTGTCCTTCCTTTTACAAAAAAGCGTCCTATTTGTAAAATGATGGCAAAAATTATGTATAATGCCCATGCTACATACAAACCAATTTCCATGATGCATCAACTAAATTGCAAAATGGGTTTAAAAAGTGAATATTTGTCATGATAAAGAATAAAATTTTCCATGAGCATTGAACTAAAATTGTAAATGATACATAAAACTGAAATACCATGTTCCATAAACTAGATTTGCCGTGTTCAATTACTAAAATTTTCCATGGTCCACAATCTAGTTTCGCCATGGTAAATTACTAAATTTGCCCATGGTAAATTACTAAATTTTCCATGAATAAGTTTTCCTTGGCGAATTGGTTGTTTAGTACCACATGAATGGGAGACATGCCAATTGCCATGGCAAAAATGGAGAATTGCCAAGGTTGTATGTACTAAACTTGCCATGGTAAAAAATTGCCGTGGAGATTTGCCATGGTTGTATGGTACCAAAATTGCCATGACAAAAAATTGGAGAGATGCTAATTCCCATGATCCATAAAGTACATTTGCCATGCTCAATGAACTTAAATTGGCATGACCCCATAAAATTTTTAATTTTTGCCATGTAGCAAACAAAAGTTTTAGCCATGATCTACAATAAAAGAGTTTGCCATGAAATCTGCCATGATCTATGTTAATAATTGGCCACGGCTAATTATTAAATTTGCTAGGGTTCATAAACTAGATTTTCTATGGTTAGTTGCTAAATTTTCCACGATCCATAAACTAGTTTTGCCATGGTCAATTACTAAATTTTCCATGAACAATTTTGCCTTGGCGAATTGGTTATATAAGAGTATTTGGAATATAGCTAGGGTTTTGCTAGAAATTTGGGAGTTAATCCAACGCAGCTGCAGAGGTAGGTGAAAGGATCTAGATGACGACTACAGGGGGGGGGGTGAATAGGCGTTTTAAAACTGTTACGGATTTGGCTTTATCCTAATGCGGAATTAAACTAAACGGATACCTTTCAAGCACAAATCCTAAATATGCTAGGCTCAACTAAGTGCACCAACAACCTATGCTAAACAAGATAGGCACTAAAGGAAACTAGCAAGCACAAACTATATCACAAGACATGGAAATGTAGGAACAACTAAACAATTCAACTAGCACAAGATATATCAATATGAGCAAGTATGAATTGCGGTAAGTAAAGGGTGTGGGTAAGAGATAACCACAAGTGAGTCGGAGACGCGGATTTATCCCGAAGTTCACACTCGTGAGAGTGCTAATCTCCGTTAGAGCGATGCCGAAGCCAAAGCTCCGGGGCGTCACCAAGTGACTCACCGTATTCTCCTTTTCGAGTCACCCCCAACGGATGAGCCTCGATTCACTCGGGGTTGGTCTTGAAGGCGACCACCACACCTTTACAAACTTCTCCGGAGCACACCACAAGCAAGGAAGCTTCCGGAGGAACTTGACCACCTAGGCCACTTCAACACCCTTCCCCGGAGCACACCACAAGAGGAAGCTTCCGGGGGAACCTTGGCCACATAGGCCTCTTCACAATCTTCACAATGAATATCACCAAACCGTCTAGGAGGCCGAAACCTCCAAGAGTAATAAACTCACGGACTCTCACTCGAACTAATCGATGTGGGGAGCTCAAACCAATGCAACAAATGCAATGCAATGCCAAGCAACAAATGCTCAACACACTCTCTCAATCTCACAAGATGCACTTTTGAAAGTAGGAGATTGAGGAGAGGGGATGCAATGGATATAATCAACAAATGGCTCACAAATCCATCCACAAATCCCCCTTCACATAGAGGGGAGAAAGGGCTTTGGGAGAGGTGTAGAGAGGCTCAAAATGGTGTTTTGAAAGTGTAAGAACCAACCCCCAACCGGTGGGAGGAAAGGGCCCTTAAATAGCCAAACTCAGAAACTAGCCATTGGGGCTCCAACGGGCATTTCCTGGGAACCCCGTGTGCACGGGGGTTTAGACCCCGTGCCCACGGGGTCCCGTGCGCACGGTACAAGCCCCGTGCACATGGGGCCCCGTGCCCACGGGGGTCAAATACCCCGTGCACACGGAGTCCCCAGGACAGCCAGCAGCAGCCCACTAAAACGTTGATAACTTTGGCATACGGACTCCGAATTCGATGATCTTGGGCTCGTTTTGAAGCTATGGAAAAGCCCAAGGTCCTCAGATAGAGAACCACCCAAGATCAACAAGAAAGAATGATGCAAGAAATGCAAAGGTTTGAGCTCTCTACATGCGACGTGATCAAGCTACTTGCCCGAGAGTCCCTCTTGATAGTACGGCTATCAAACCTATAATCCGGTCTCCCACAAAGCACTATGAGACCGGCAAAACTAGGAAAACCTAGCTAAGGTATACCTTTGCCTTGAACATTCAACTTGAGCTTGATGATGACTTTAATGCTTGCCTCAAGTTGGAATCCCTTTCTTGTCCACGACCACTTGGTGAAGATACTCGAATTGCTTCCTCATGATGCAATGAGGGAAGCCTTATCTCAAGCCCATCTTCACATGCACATTATCATGATGTGGACCGCAAGCTTCAAAGCATATAACCTCCGGCTTCTCATCTTGCACCTGGACTCCCCGAACTCGATGACCATCACCACTTGATGTCATCTCATCTTGCACTTGGACTCCTCGAATCCGATGACCATCACCACTTGATGTCATCCACACATAGGCTACACGAGATCTTTCCTTTTGATGCAAGCCTATGAGAAACACCTAACCCACATAGACATAACAAACATATAGCATGGGTTAGGTAACAAAGCACAATTCACAATTACTTACCATACCACTAGATCACTTGATCTCACGTGGTACATTGTTTGTGCTTTGTGAGTTGACCACTTAGATATACTCTTCGAGCTTCATCTTGGTCAACCAACATCTTTACTTCAAGCTCCATCTTGGTTTCTTGAAAGCCACAATGAACTCTTCATTTCACTTCATTGCTTCAAGACAATATCACCAAAGACTCTTTCATGACCATATCAAGTTCCATTATGAATATCATCTTGGTCACCACTTGCCCTTCTAAAAACTCCATCCCAAACTCTTGAGAGGCATAATGAATTCTCCACTCTAGTTGCTTGCTTCAAGGCTTGATCAACCGAAACCCAACACATGAGCTCACCATGATCTTGTCTTGAAACCATAACTCGAATTCTTCTCTTTGATTATTCTCTCAAGCCTTGATCCTCAGAAGACCAGCTTGAAACCTCGCTGGATATGGAATCTCGAGAGCCAACACCTAGGCCCCGTGAGCACGGGGTATCCAGAGAGTTGACACTCGACCCCGTGCGCACGGTATAAGCCCGTGTGCATGGGGTATCCAGAGAGGGATACCATGAGGACTTCTTCGGATGCTTTGATGGCAATCTTCACATAACAACCCAAAGAACTTCAAGCATCACTATGGAACATATCTTCATATAAGATCCAATGCACTTGATGCTCCATAGGAATTGTCATTTAATACCAAAGCTTAGAGCAAATATAACTTCATCTATATGGACTTCATCCTTGATTCCATCCAATATCCTTTAGGCATTATCTTCATATATATGGACTTCATCCTTGATTCCATCCAATATCCTTGAGGCACCATCTATGGACAAAACCTTCAAATATATCTCATGAAAACATTAGTCCATAGAGATTGTCATTCAATTACCAAAACCACACTTAGGGGCTACATGCCCTTTCAGTAGGGAATGTGGAGCTGGGGGGGGGGGGTTGCAATTGCCCCATGTCCATATGTTGATTTTATGTTTTGCAAATAGATTTTTCTGTAATTTATTTGACTATGTAGATATATTGCGTCCTTATTTAAGTATGTAGACAATACTCATAATGAGCACGTCTTCTTCACTCAGCCTCACTGCATTCAAGTAAAGCATTCGCGCCGTTGCGCTCCTCTGTTGCGCCCGCCACGCACCGATGTAATCCTCGCCAGGAGTGGGGCGACCGGCTAATTTATACATATATTGCGCCCTTATCTGTTCCGGAGCATCTTAATTTTAAGTTTCGTCTACAGGCCTATGCTTTTACACAATGAGGATATGATGATATTGTGCACATATAAACAGAATATATAAGTTCTACTAGTAGGATGCTAAAGGGCGATAGCCTAACAACCACATATCGATCGGCGCCCATATGTACGCAAAGAAGAGCAGGCACAAGAAAATCATCATCACATACTGCTCGAGATGGCGGCGATCTGGAACTACCGCTTGTTCTTCCCGGCGTTGTGCCTGATTCTGCCTCCTTTGCCGACGGGGTCGCCCCTGCTGCACCTCATAAGATCTGCCCGTCGCATAGACTGTCTTCTTGTTCTCGCCTTGGGAAAGGTTGTCAGCATCAGGAGAGCCCTCCAGTTTGCAGTCCTCTGTATCATCACTTGCCTGCTCAACAAGATCAAATATTGTCTTCCCTCCTTTTTGGTGGCAGGCATCCACGAGCGTTCTCAAGGTCGGCGGCACGATGTCCAAGACGCTGAAAAGAAGCAAAATGCACCATTAGTAAATATGATTCCTTTCTTTTGATATAAAAATCTACTACAGAAAGGTGTTTCATTCTCTAACCTGTCTAAGGCTCGAAGGTCGATACTGAGTTTCAACAATAGACTTAAAAAAAAATTGAGTTTCAACAATCTGTGACTCACGTGTCAGCATCTGAACCATGCTCTAGAAGATTTCTTATGAATCTGAACACCTGCGCAGGACCATTTCTATACACACAGAGAATATTGTTCGGATCGCCAATTTTAAATTGCAATGTTCGATTCAGCAGTATGTATCCCAGTGCTAAAACCCCCTGAAACCAGTCCAGTGGCACTTGAACATTTGCTACAGCGGCCATGAAAGTACCTCTTTCGACAGATCCCATGGCTCTAGAGGCTTGAAACACTTTGTCCACAAACGTATTGGTCCTCCTTGCTGGTTTTAGGGCGGGATGGTTTCTCATAAATTTCAGATAGTTCTGTATCTCCTCAGGTGAAGGCACAGGGACTGCTTGTAGGAGAGGTTTGGTCAACGATCTGTAAAGTGCCTGTATATACCTAGGGGGTAACTGATTTGCTGTGACAAAATGTCTGATGAGCAGGTTAGCAAGCCGTGCAAGGTCTAGAAGTAGGTTTGCATAGGAAGCAAGTTCATTTGGCTCTGTGTCGATGATAAACTCACCCCCACTGACTTGCAGGTGCTCATCATCAAAGTTCCCAGCCCAGCTCTTTCCGTTCTCATAGGCATTCAGCAAGATGTCAATAAAGCCCTGCCATAATCTCAGGCCTTCCATCGTGCAGACACGGAAATGGCATGTGTTATGGAACCTTGTAGTTGGATGGCCATCATCCAAGTACTATGGAGATACCACGGACAATTGGAGGTAGCAGCCTGTTGTTCCCTGGACAGAACACCCATGAAATCCAGGCCGATATTGACTGCACTATTGCCATGAGAATGAACAGACTACATTCACAAAGCTGTACCAGAAGAGTAGGCCACATGAGCTTCACCAACTGAGTTGTATTGTTCACACCTTCGCAAAAGACAAATGGAACAGTCAACAGGGAAATTCTGATGTAGCTGCATCCGAAGTCAGCTCTCCCAAAAAGCAAATATGCCCAAATCATCCACAACAATATCGGTGGTGCTTTCTTTACTGCTACCTGCTGCCTCTCGAGTATCGAGTGAAAAGAAGACCCAGCCTTTCTCACTACCCTTTGCGCTGTCTTGCAAATTCGCTCATATATATTTGAGTGGTTATGCTTGTTGAAGAAAACTGAGATGTACTTGCTTAATATATTCTAATTAATTATCTAGTTAAGGGTGGAATTATTATGAATATAGGGAGGTCAGTTTTTATTGCAGCCCCTGATCCGACCTTAGAAAGATCGCAACAATTGGTGAACATTAATAAGGCACATAATCGCCGAAGTTATCTCAACCTAGAATTTGTGATAAACACTGAACAACTGACGTGGCCCAGCTAGGGGCGAACCTCTTGGTGCTGGGGAAATATCAATATTTATATTAAACTCTTATACATTTTAATGTTGTTTTTGCCAAGTCATAATTATAACTAATATACTCATAGAGTGTTAAATTTTTTACATTTTCTTGAATGCGTTACACCCTAAAAAAATATTTCAACAAAATATTCTTGATTGCGACACAGTAATAAAGACAAAAAAAATCACAATGTCTTCTTCGATTTATTTGTGACATTTGCATTAATATAAGCATATTTTTATCAGATGTCTTGGTAGGAATATCTAAAGTGTATGGAATATCTGGATATTTATTTTTAGTTTACGATCAGATATACACATATAGCAATATATAGAGTATAGAAGGTATTTATGAGGAGATTATTACTGAAGCATTAATATATTATTTTGTATATATTCGTCAAATGAGTTTTACATATCCCAGTGGGTACAACTATTTGTTGATGACTTGTTTAGTTGTGACGATTTGCACTTAGTTACCTTTTAAATGGCACAAACATTTTTGATATGTCATGAACATTAAAACAAACACTTCGGAATCAATTTTTTACATCTGATGTACATTTTTTTCAAATGTCACAAAATATATTTTTCGTATATATGTCAAAGTTTCTGAACACACAATGAACATTTTTCATATACAGGTTGAACATTTTTCAGGTATATGTTGAACATTTATCCAAATACAAGTTGAAAGTTTGTCCAATACAAATCAATTGTTTTAAATACACGGCGAACACATTTTAAGAAAATATTGAGCGTTTTTCAAAAGTATCATTGTTTAAAAATGGGAGAAATATTTTAGTGTTGTGAACATTTTTCTATACGTTATGAACATTTTTGGAATTACCATCTGTGGCTTGTTAGTCCCCATGATCCTAGTTGTATCCCACAAAATGTGGCTTTTGATCGATAAAACTTAGCTATTCCCTGCAAAAACACACAGTGGAAACTGACCCGGCAGGTTTGACGTGTTAAAAAAAACAAAGATGCGCATACATAAAAAATTACAAAAAATGCCATGCAATAAAAACTAAAAACTGCCATAACTTAAAACACGCATCAATTTTGTTGCCATCATCGCAAACTTGCACACTTTTTTTGTTAAAATGATGGACCTTCCTTTTACAAAAAAAAGCGTCCTATTTGTAAAATGATGGCAAAAATTATGTATAATCTCCATGCTACATACAGACCAATTTCCATGATGCATCAACTAAATTGCAAAAATGGGTTTAAAAAGTGAATATTTGTCATGATAAAGAATAAAATTTTCCATGAGCATTGAACTAAAATTGCAAATGATACATAAAACTGAAATTTGCCATGGCTAATTATTAAATTTACCATGGTCCATAAACTAAATTTGCCATGTTCAATTACTAAAATTTTCCATGGTCCATAGTCTAGTTTCGCCATGGTCAATTACTAAATTTTTCCATGGTAAATTACTAAATTTTCCATGAACAAGTTTTCCTTGGCGAATTGGTTGTATGGTACCATATGAATTGGAGATATGCCAATTGCCATGGCAAAAAATGGAGAATTGCCAAGGTTGTATGTACTAAACTTGCCATGGCAAAAAATTACCACGGAGATTTGCCATGGTTGTATGGTACCAAAATTGCCATGGCAAAAAATTGGAGAGATGCTAATTCCCATGATCTATAAAGTACATTTGCCATGCTCAATGAACTTAAATTGCCATGACCTCGTAAAAAGTTTAATTTTTTTCATGTAGCAAACAAAATTTTTACCCATGATCTGCAATAAAAGAGTTTGCCATGAAATCTGCCATGATCTATGTTAATAATTTGCCATGGCTAATTATTAAATTTGCTGTGGTTCATAAACTAGATTTTCCATGGTCAATTGCTAAATTTTGCCATGATCCATAAACTAGTTTTGCCATGGTCAATTACTAAATTTGCCATGGTCGAGTGGTTATATAAGCGTATTTGGAATATATCTAGGGTTTTGCTAGAAATTTGGGAGTTAATCCAACGCAGCTGCAGAGCTAGGGCATGTGCTAGGAGGGGGGGGGTGCAATTGCCCCCTGTCCATATGTTGATTTTATGTTTTGCAAATCATTTTTTTCGTAATTTATTTGACTATGTAGATATATTGCACCCTTATTTAAGTATGTAGGCGATGCTCATAATGAGCACATCTTCACTCAGCCTCACTTCATTCAAGTCAAGCATTCGCGCCATTGCGCTTGTTATGACCAGCGTCACTTATAGCCGGAGGAGGCCCAATGGGCGCGTCTAGTTAGGGGCTTAGCCCAACTTATCTTATTTTTATTTATTAGCAAGGATTATATAAACAGTTGTAATGCCGCCTTTTGGAATTAAGCAATAAGTCAAAACTATTACCCGTCTCCCCTTAGGAGCCGGAACCCTAAACCCTAGCCGCCTCTCCCTCACCGCCGCCGCCTCCTCCCGCTCGATCACAGCGCCGACGCGCCGTCGGCCGCGCCCAACTCCTCGCCAACCAGTCTCCCACCCCTACAACCTACGGTCTAGGCCTGGTAGGACCCTAGCTCCTATAAATCTGGTATCAGGTAGCTTCAATTCGATCATGTCCACGCCGCAGCTCACCCCGTCTCTCTCTCGCTGCCGACCACCTCGTCGCATCCGATGGCCACCATGACCATACATTTGTGAATTCCAAGCGCTCATCTACAAAAGGATCATACATTTGTGAATCTTCTTGGCATGGCAGTCAATTGACAGTAACTTTGGACTTCAAGAGTTGAGTTGATTAACATTTACAAATGAAGTGTGAAATCACAGAACAAACATTCAGGGTAATGGTTAGCGAACAAAGCTTTGATAATACTTCAAGAGTTGTACTTGATTAACATTTACATCGAGAAAGTAGAACACACAAATGAAGGCACAAAACAAACATTTCAGGTAATGCCACATAATAAATTGAGAAAACATTTACAGCTGGTGTAAGAAAATTAATTCTAAATCAAGACTCTAAAAATTCACTTGCTAAATGTTAATTACACATCTCCGCTTGCACATATACTCCCTTGTTCCAAAATATTTTAATTTTTAGGTTTATCTTAAGTCAAACTTCTATAGGTTTGACTAGAAAAATATAGCAACATCTACACCACCAAATTAGTTTCATCATAAAATATATTTTCATTCTATATATATTTGATGTCCCAAATATTAGTAGTTTTCTCTATAAATTTGTTCAAACTTAAGGAAGTTTGACTTATGACAAACCCAGGACTTCAAATATTTTGGAACAGAGAGGGTGTATTACAATCAAAGCCAGTAAAAAGCTAGTGCATCAATGGTGAACTAATCAATTACCTATTTCTCTGAACCAGTCTCGACTCAACAGCACCTGCAGAACACAGTCCGCCGCACTAATCCTGGCAAGAAGCATCCAATAGATGTAGCATCAACAGCAGCAGACGGAATCAACAAGATGTCACACAAAGCAAACATCAAATACATACATAAAAACTGGATGCAGGAATATATGAATTACCTCTTAGAGTGCATGGCCACGTGATCCCCTGCAAAAATTTGTGGAAGAAACAATTATATACAAAAGCATCAGCAAAGAAACGCATATAGCTTCACAAGGGAGCAATTTTTATGTGGAAGGACCTCAACCTGAAACGAGCATGTGTAACCAACAGATAACGAAGAGAAAGAAGGGAGAATGACTTCACCTGAGGTCGTCGGGTCGATGTACTTGGGAAAGGTGCATGGACAGTGCCATGAAGTGAGCTTGCGCCCTTTGGTAGAATATGGGGCGATTGCCTCCACGGTCTCGTGTTTCATGTCGACGGTGATGAGACAGGCCTTGTCATTTTCCTTGTTCACCTTAGACATCATGTATAGAAGATTGTCGTCGTGCTTGCTCAGCGTGGGGGTATAGAGAATCAGTCTCTTCAGTTCTGGTTCTCCAGTTTTGCCATTCCACAGCTGAGGCAGTAAATCGGAATAACTTGGATCTACTGAAATGTTAGCAGCATCAACTCTGAAGCGCTGGCTCCAACCATCCGAAGTTATCATCCTGTCCCATATGATGGCTCTCCAGCCTTGGTTGCCTCTGGTCCTGCGATCTGGCTCATCGAACTCTATCTCGACAAACTTGATCAGGCCGTCGTCGCGGCAGCAGGACACGTCGCAGCAGTATTCCGAGGCAAAGTAAGGGAGGCCTGGCGAATCCTTGATGTGGGCAAGGCTATGTACTTGACAACAGGACACTCGCCAAACACAGCGCACAGGAGGAGGATGCCGCTGAAGAGATCAACCCAGCCCAGGGAGCCATCTCCGACCATGACCGAGTTGCAGGTGCCATGGTTAAGCAGCAATGCCTCATCATCCTCCGATAAGCAAGACGAGGGCACCTTGCTGCTCCATGACCGCGTCGTTGATGAGAAGATGTGAAGGTCGAAACGGCAAGGCTTATTGTAGGCGACTTTCCTGTTGAGGAAGACCACGGCATAGTGCTCGGTGTGTGATGACCCACAAGTATAGGGGATCTATCGTAGTCCTTTCGATAAGTAAGAGTGTCGAACCCAATGAGGAGCAGAAGAAAATGTCAAGTGGTTTTCAGTAAAGTATTCTCTGCAAGCACTGAAATTATCAGTAACAGATAGTTTTGTGATAAGGCAATTTGTAACGGGTAACAAGTAACAAGTGTAAATAAAGTGCAGCAAGGTGGCCCAATGCTTTTTGTAGCAAAGGACAAGCCTGGACAAACTCTTATATAAAGGAAAATGCTCCCGAGGACACATGGGAATTATCGTCAAGCTAGTTTTCATCACGCTCATATGATTCACGTTCGGTACTTTGATAATTTGATATGTGGGTGGACCGGTGCTTGGGTGCTGTCCTTCCTTGGACAAGCATCCCACTTATGATTAACTCCTATTGCAAGCATCCGCAACTACAAAAGAAGTATTAAGGTAAACCTAACCATAGCATGAAACATATGGATCCAAATCAGCCCCTTACGAAGCAACGCATAAACTAGGGTTTAAGCTTCTGTCACTCTAGCAACCCATCATCTACTTATTACTTCCCAATGCCTTTCTCTAGGCCCAAATAATGGTGAAGTGTCATGTAGTCGACGTTCACATGACACCACTAGAGGAGAGACTACATACATCTCATCAAAATATCGAACGAATACCAAATTCACATGACTACTTATAGCAAGACTTCTCCCATCATGTCCTCAGGAACAAACGTAACTACTCACAAAGCATATTCATGTTCATAATCAGAGGGGTATTAATATGCATAATGGATCTGAACATATGATCTTCCACCAAATAAACCAACTAGCATCAACTACAAGGAGTAATCAACACTACTAGCAACCCACAGGTACCAATCTGAGGTTTTGATACAAAGATTGGATACAAGAGATGAACTAGGGTTTGAGAGGAGATGGTGCTGATGAAGATGTTGATGAAGATTGACCCCCTCCCGATGAGAGGATCGTTGGTGATGACGATGGTGATGATTTCCCCCTCCCGGAGGGATGTTTCCCCGGCAGAACAAGTCCACCGGAGCCCTAGATTGGTTCCGCCAAGGTTCCGCCTCGTGGCGGCGGTGTTTCGTCCCGCAAGCTTGCTTCTGATTTTTTCCAGGGTGAAAGACACCATATAGCCAAAGATGGGCACCGGAGGCCAGCCAGGGGGCCCACGAGGCAGGGGGCGCGCCCCCCACCCTTGTGGATGGTGGGTGGCCCCCTCTGGTAGTTTCTTCGCTCATTATTTTTTATTAATTCCAAAAATGACTTCCATGGAGTTTCGGGACTTTTGGAGTTGTGCAGAATAGGTCTCTAATATTTGCTCCTTTTCCAGCCCAGAATTCCAGCTGCCGGCGTTCTCCCTCTTCATGTAAACCTTGTAAAATAATAGAGAATAGGCATAAGTATTGTGACATAATGTGTAATAACAGCCCATAATGCAATAAATATCGATATAAAAGCATGATGCAAAATGGACGTATCAACTCCCCCAAGCTTAGACCTCGCTTGTCCTCAAGCGGAAGCCGATAACGATAAATATGTCCACATGTTTAGAGATAGAGGTGTCGATAAAATAAAATACGGACATGAAGACATCATGATCATTCATATAACAGCAACATATATAAATATTGTCATACGATTTCTTATGTGAAAGTAACAATCTATTCACAATGTCAAATATGAATCAGAAACTTCATTGAAAACTAACAAACTATACTCTCGGTCATTGAAGCAATTGCAATTTATCATAACATCGGAAAGAGTCAATATAAGAGCTTTTCAGAAAGTCCACATACTCAACTATCATTTAGTCTTCCACAATTGCTAACACTCACGCAATACTTATGGGTATGGAGTTTTAAATCGGACACAGAGAAAGATAGGGGCTTATAGTGTTGCCTCCCAACCTTTTACCTCAAGGGTAATGTCAACAATAATAGTTCATGCTAACTTACATCCAATTGGATATATATATATATATATCAGGATCTTTCCAACACAATGTGCTTACCAAAGGATAAAATGTAAAAAGGAAAGGTGAAGATCACCATGACTCTTGCATAAGGTATAAGACAGGAATAAAAGATAGGCCCTTCGCAGAGGGAAGCAGAGGTTGTCATGTGCTTTTATGGTTGGATGCACAAAATCTTAATGCGAAAGAACGTCACTTTATATTGCCACTTGTGATATGGACCTTTATTATGCAGTCCGTCGCTTTTATTTCTTCCACATCACAAGATCGTATAAAGCTTATTTTCTCCACACTAATAAATCACACATATTTAGAGAGCAATTTTTATTGCATGCAACAATGACAACTTACTTGAAGGATCTTACTCAATCCATAGGTAGATATGGTGGACTCTCATGGCAAAACTGGGTTTAATGGTATTTGGAAGCAAGTAGTATCTCTACTTGGTGCAAAGAATTGGCTAGCATGAGGGGGAAAGGCAAGCTCAACATGTTGGATGATCCATGACAATATACTTTATTTCAGATATAAGAAAACATAACCCATTACTTTGTCTTCCTTGTCCAACATCAACTCTTTAGCATGTCATATTTTAATGAGTGCTCACAATCATAAAAGATGTCCAAGATAGTATATTTATATGTGAAAACCTCTCTTTCTTTATTACTTCCTATTAATTGCAGCGATGACCAAAACTATGTTTGTCAACTCTCAACAACTTTTATTCACCATACTCTTTATATGTGAAGTCATTACTCTTCATAAGATCAATATGATCTCTTTATTTCTTTTTATTTCTTTCTTTTTCTTATTATTCCCTCAAGATCATAGCAAGATAATCATGCCCTTGATTCAAAACTAATCTTTATTATATATAGCTCACGGACTCGATTACATAGAGGGATCATAAAGCGAAGATCAAAACTAGATCATACTAAAACTTTATTCTACTAGATCAAGATATTACCAAAAGGATCGAACTAAGAAAAAGGGTAAAGATAGGAGTGTGATGGTGATACGATACCGAGGCACCTCCCCCAAGCTTGGCAGTTGCCAAGGGGAGTGCCCATACCCATGTGATTATATCTCCTTTGCTGGTGGAGAAGATGGTGGTGATGATGGATAGTCGCACATCAAGCGTAGGAGATCCTCCAACTTGCGGATAATGCCCTTGAGTGCGATGATATGTGTAGCGACCAGACCTCAAATGGTCTGTGCTGCTGTGCACCAGTGTCATCCCTGGATCAGTAATGCTGACACGCACAGTACAAATGGAGGATTTATAACAGAGTAGCAATCACACACTTATTACATCGAATATCTCCAAAGAGATTAAGTATGACAAATATGGCTTAAGGCCATCTAATAACGATAACAGCGGAAGACTTGGAAGATAAGTGAGTCCATCAACTCCAGCGGCATCACTGAGTATAAGACCACGACCTAAGGCACCTTACTCGTCGTCTGAAAAGTCTGCAACATGAAACGTTGCGGCCCGAAAACGGGTCAGCACATAGAATATGCTGGCAAAGTAGCACATAGAGAATAATGAACAATAATAATGCTACACTACATGCATATATGGCTGGTGGAAAGCTCTATGGTTACAGTTTTGCGAAAAGCCAATTTTTTTCCTACTTCAAAGGAATAAATTTTATTTAACTATCATGGTGGTTGTGAAACATTGAGATGGTTGACAGCATCTCAATCCCAATTAAAAAGTCATCATTAACCCAACAAAATTAATTAAGAGTAACATGGTGATGAGATTCAAATGATAATCCAGGTACTAGATACTCAAGTTGTCCATAACCGGGGACACGGCTAACCATGATTAGTTTGTACACTCTGCAGAGGTTTGCGCACTTTTCCCCACAAGACTCGATCGCCTCCGCTTGATTCTCGCACTGCATGATGTTTGAGAAACGGATGACCGAGACACAGTCTTTCAGGAACAATCACTCTTTACTCCGGGTGGACCGGTACACCTACTTTCCCCTACATCTGCTAGCCCACCTCTTCAAGAGATCATGCAACCTACTCAACTATGCTAGAGCCCATAATAGCTTGTGGCTGCACACGGAAGTTTCTAGCATGAATAATCTTATGATCCCTTTGAGCCTGGGTGGCGGTCCTTATACAAACAGACAACACTGGATTCTCCAGGTGCCTCAATCCACCCAGATGTGAGTTTTAGTTGCCACCTTAGGTAAACCATTATTAACCATCTCACATCTGTCATGAATATCTCTCAAACCCAATCCACGTCTACGAGCATAGCATGGCAATATAATAGCAACGTAGAAGTAACTCCCAAGGGTTTGATAAATAAAACAGGTAATAGGTACTACCTCAACTACTTCCCAGTTCCCACAATTTAATTAGATCCTAATCATGCAATTGTTTGAGGAAAAGATCTAATGCAATAAAACTGGGTATGGAAAGTATGATCAAAGTGTTACTTGCCTTGCTGATGATCCGCAAAACCTAGCGATTCGAAGTAACAAGCGGCACACTCCGGGTACTCTATCGCAAACAAACAAGCAAACAATAAGTACTCATCTATTGCACAGGTAAAACTCGAATGAAAGATCCAACCAGAAAGTTCAACTTAAGAACTCCGGTTTGCAAAAAGAATCAAGTCGAACGAAGCAACGAAAGTCAAACGGCGAAAGAAACAAGCTTCGTTTACTAATTTGAATCTCGGTCTAATTTTACAGTAGCAAAAACTTGTTTGAGTAGGTTAAACGGAAAGAGAATTTCGAGACGAAACTCTAGGCGCTTGAATCGCCTGATTCCGATAAACGAGCGAAAAGTTAAACAGAAACGAAGATTCGATCTGAAATCGAATCTGAGATAATCGCGGAAAAATCCGACGAAAAAGAAAAACGGACGAACGGTTAAAGAACGGACATTCGTTAACAGAGAAAATCCGACGAACGCGTTCGTCAAAACGAACGTGTCGGTGAACGTTCACAAAATAAGAAAACCGAAAAAACCGATCTAGGGTTTTTTTTAAACAAAAACCGGCAACGAACGGCGGCGAGGTACCTCGTCGGGGGCGGGGCTCCGGCGGGCTCCGGCTGCTCCGGTGAGGGCGGCGGGGTGCGGGGGTGCTCGGGGGGGGGGGGGGGGGGCGGCGAGGGGGCGGCAAACGGCGGCGGCGGCGGCCTCGAGCTCGGCTCGGGGGACGGCGGGGCGGGCAAGTGCGGGCGGCGGCGGGGCGAGAGAAGGGGGGGCGGTGGCTTGGAGGAGGGGCAGGCGGCGGGGTGCTCCCGTGTCCAAGCCGGACACGGCGGCGGCGGCGCTCCCGTACGCGGAGAGGACGACGGGGCGGGATGGGCTGGCGCTCGGCTGGGCCTCGGCCCGGTCGGGCGGCGCGCAGTTTTTTTTAAACGTTCCGCGGAAAAAAATTCGTAGAAAAATAAATAAAAGTCCAAAAAAGATAAAACAAATTTTCCCCGTCTAGTTAGAAAATCTAGAATAGGGTGAACATTTGTTTGACACAAAAATAATTTTTTGAAAACATGCAATATTTTTTTCATGCAATTAAAATTGCAAATAAAATCCGAATAAATTCCAAAAAATGATTTTAACATTTTTCCTCCAATATTTCAATTGTTTTTGGAGAATTCATATTTTCTCCTCTCATTTATTTTTTAATGAAATATTTTTTGGAGAAAAAATAATTAAAACCAAAATCCTCGTATTATTATTTGATGAAAATCAAATCTGAAATTTCAAGAAAATCCCCAACTCTCTCCGAGGGTCCTTGAGTTGCTTAGGATTTATCGAGGATTTGTCAAAATGCAATAAAATATTCCGTATATGGCAAATTGTCGTCCCAACTAGATCCATAATCTAGTGCACAAGCTCTCAACATGTCCTCCAAAATCTGGTTGACTCTCTCGGTGTGTCCATTTGTCTGCGGGTGAAAAGCTGTACTAAATTCTAGTCTGGTTCCCAATGTTTCATGTAACTGCTTCCAAAACTTCGAGGTAAATTGGGTTCCTCTGTCTGATACAATGGTCCTCGGAACTCCATGCAAACATATGATCCTGGTCATGTATATCTTTGCCAACTTAGCACTGGTGTAAGTGGTCTTCAGTGGAATGAAATGAGCCACTTTCGTCAAACGGTCGACTACAACCCATATTGAGTCATTGCCTGAACGAGTCCTGGGTAATCCCGTGATAAAATCCATGCCTATTTTATCCCACTTCCATTCGGGTATCGGCAATGGTTGTAGCAATCCTGCTGGCTTCTGATGCTCTGCCTTCACTCTCTGACACACATCACAAACTGCTACATATTCTGCAATATCCTTCTTCATTCCGGTCCACCAGAAAGTATTCTTCAGATCCAAATACATCTTGGTATTCCCTGGGTGAATCGAGTACGGTGAATCGTGGGCTTCTTGCAAAATCAACTTCCTGATCTCCGGATCATTTGGCACATATACGCAGTCCTCAAACCATAAGGTATCGCGCTCATCCTCACGAAATCCCTTGGCTTTTCCTTTGCTCATCTTCTCCTTTATCTCTTCAATCTCCTTGTCTGTCTTCTGAGCTTCTCTGATCCTTTCCATCAAGGTAGACTGAATCTCCAGTGTCGCTAAATAGCCTCTGGGGACTATTTCCAAACATAGCTCGCGAAGGTCCTCGGCTAACTCCTGAGGTAACTCTCCTGTCATGAGGGTGTTGACATGACTCTTGTGGCTCAACGCGTCTGCTACTACGTTAGCCTTTCCTGGGTGATAATGCAATCTCATATCATAGTCCTTAATGAGCTCCAACCATCTCCTCTGTCTGAGATTTAACTCCTTCTGCGTGAAAATATACTTCAAACTCTTGTGATCTGTATACACCTCACAATGGTTTCCGATGAGAAAATGTCTCCATGTCTTCAATGCATGCACCACGGCTGCTAATTCCAAATCATGCGTAGCATAATTCTTCTCATGGGGTTTAAGTTGTCGTGAAGCATATGATACAACTCTTCCTTCCTGCATAAGCACTGCTCCAAGTCCTCGACGAGAAGCGTCGCAATAAACTTCATAATCCTTGCGTTGATCTGGCAGAATCAACACTGGTGATGTAACCAATCGTTTCTTCAACTCTTGGAAACTAGCTTCACAATCTTCAGTCCAATTGAATTTGGTGTCCTTCTTCAATAGCTCAGTCATGGGCTTAGCAATCCTTGATAAATTCTCAATGAATCTCCGGTAGTATCCTGCAAGTCCAAGAAAACTCCGGATTTCTCCAACTGTCGTGGGTGATTCCCAACTTGTCACTGTGTCAACCTTGGCAGGGTCTACTGCTATTCCTTCTCCAGAAATAACATGTCCAAGGAATCCAAGTCCCTTCAGCCAAAATTCACATTTGCTGAACTTGGCATATAACTGATGTTCTCTGAGCTTCTCAAGTACCAATCGTAAATGCTCCTCATGCTCTTCCTCATTCTTGGAAAAGACTAGAATGTCGTCAATGAACACCACGACGAACTTATCCAAAAACTCCATAAATACTTTGTTCATCAGGTTCATAAAATAGGCAGGTGCGTTAGTCAGACCAAAAGACATAACGGTGTACTCATACAATCCATATCTGGTGGTAAAAGCCGTCTTAGGTATATCCTGCTCTCGAATCTTTAACTGATGGTATCCCGATCGTAGATCGATCTTGGAAAATACTTTAGCTCCTTGTAGACGGTCAAACAAATCATTGATCATCGGTAGTGGGTACTTGTTTTTGATGGTCACTTCATTCAATCCACGGTAATCAACAACCATCCTCAGCGATCCATCTTTCTTCTCCACTAGAAGTACTGGTGATCCCCAAGGTGACGAACTTGGGTGAATATAGCCTTTTTCCAGTAACTCCTTGATCTGCTTCTTAATTTCCTCCAAATCCTTTGCGGGCATCCTGTACGGTCTCTTAGATATTGGCCCCGTGCCTGGCAAAAGTTCAATCAAGAACTCAATGTCTCTGTCTGGTGGCATGCCTGGCAACTCTTCTGGAAATACATCCGGATAATCCTTCACCACTGGTACTTCCTCCTGTACAACTCCTGATAAGGAATTCACTTGAATCCTCTTCGGCATATGCCGGGATACATACTTGATCCTTTTTCCTTTCGGGGTGGTAAGCAAAATCGTCTTGCTGGCACAATCGATGTTTCCTCCATACAACAATAGCCAATCCATTCCCAAAATCACATCCAAACCTTGCGACTCCAAAACTATGAGGTCTGAGGGGAAAACATGCCTACCAATGGCCAATGGTATCTGAAAACATCCTTGGCTTGCCATATACTCTGCTTCTGGCGAGGTTACTAACATAGGGGTTTTGAGAACTTGGGTGGACAGCTTAAACTTATTCACAAATCCCCTTGATATGTATGAATGCGATGCACCAGTATCGAAAAGAACGGTTGCAGTAAATGACTTAACCAAAAACTTACCAATTACTGCATCAGGCTGAGCTTCAACCTCCTCCACGCTCACGTGGTTCACATGTCCTTTGTTGAACGGGTTCGACTTCTTCCCAGAGCTTCCATTGCCATTTCCATTTTGGGCTTCAGGACAATCAGTTGCATAATGTCCAGTCTTCTGGCACTTGAAACAAGTAACATGACTTAGGTCCCTCTTGGTTGGGGTAGATGGGTTGGTACGGTTCTGTCCGTTCGTTCCTCCATTCCCATTACCATTCTTGGAGCCATTATGGTTGTGCGAACTACCTCCTCCATGGGTATGCTGAAACTGTCCTCCCGGTCTCGGGGCAAATCGTGGCTTCTGCTGAGCTCCAGAATTATACTTCCCTTGTCCATACTTCCTCTTACGGTTTTCAATCTGCTATTGCTTCCCTTCAATCATGAGAGCTCTATCTACCAGCTCCTGGTAGTTGTTGAAGGTTGCTACCATCAACTGCATACTCAGTTCATCATTCAGCCCTTCCAAAAATTTCTCCTGCTTAGCAGCATCTGTAGCAACGTCATCTGGTGCATAACGTGCTAACTTACTGAAATCCTCCACATACTGGCCTATGGTGCGTCCTCCTTGGCGTAGGTTGCGGAACTCACGCTTCTTCATAGCCATAGCTCCTGCTGAAACATGTGCTGTACGGAAAGCTTGCTGAAACTGGTCCCATGTGACAGTGTCAATAGGGTGCGTGGCTGTATAATTCTCCCACCATGATGCTGCGGGTCCATCAAGCTGATGTGCGGCAAAACACACTCTTTCCGCATCTGTGCATCCTGCAGTGGTCAACTCCCTTCCAACTTTGCGGAGCCAATCATCTGCAACAATCGGCTCGGTGCTACTGGAAAACACAGGCGGGTTTAGCCTCAAGAAACGGGCTAAGTGATCAACAGGTGGTGGTGGCGGTGGGTTGTTGTTGTTGTTGCCTTGGTTCTGCACTAACACTTGCATCAGGGCATTCTGTTGCTGAATCAACTGGGTGATCTCCGGTGGAAAAACAAATCTGGTGTCGCGTCTCGGAGGCATCTGATGGTTAGAAAAGATGAGAGTTAAGAATAGAATGAGGTCTAGAGGGAAAACACTACCCATATGCTCATGAGACAAATACAATCAATATCACTCAATCAATTCAAACAAGGCATAACAATCGATCTAACTAGCGTTACAAAGTGCTTGAACTATACTATTAAATGGGGAAACTACTACTGATATGGTGGTCTACTAGAAATTCTGATCCGTTGAAGACTCCATGATGTCTGCTCCAGCTTTGTCAACAAAGTCATCTTCACTTGGTTCCGAGTCGGTGTCGTCGATGATGATGTAGTTATCCGGACAAGTGCATTCGTCATCCTCTGCTTTTGGCACTGGATTTCCCATGAATACTCCAATCTTCTTCTCCAGGTCGTCATTCTTCCCTACTAGTGCGATGATTTCCTCCATATAATCCTCGCGTGTAGCCTTGAGTTCTTCCTCCAGCTCCTTGATCTTGGTTAATGCCTTCTTCAGTTCTTCCTTGTCCGTGCACATCTGGTTCTCCTGGCGACGAATATGTTGGTTCTGCTCCTGGATGAAAGCTGCGATTGATCCATCCTTCTTGGTTCTGATCATCTCCCATTGCGCGTCTCGGCGTCCACAAATCTGATAAATTGTATCCTTAAGCTCCTGATAGTAGACTTCTCCAATGCGTCCCATGGCGATGTGGGCGGCCATGCTCTTCCCTAAACTCCAGGTTGGTGCTTCGAAAACCAATCTTATGGGGTCAGTAACTGGCACAAATGTCCTTCCTGGAATGTGAACTTGAATCTTCCAGCTCTCCTCTTCGGGTAATGTGGCGTTGTAGGTTCCGGTGATGCTTGGTATTCCTATGTTCAAATACTTGGTGACTTCCTTCAAGTGTCGACCAAAAGGCGTGTCTTCATCTGGTTGCATGAACTTGCTCCTTGCATCCGCCATTCCTAAAAGAGTAGAAAGTGGAGAGGGGTCAGAAATGAGAAGAGAGAAGCTTTCTAGGGCTTAAGCTTAGTGGTCGTGTCCTACAGTTAGCGTGTGCTCTGATACCACCTTTGTAGCGACCAGACCTCAAATGGTCTGTGCTGCTGTGCACCAGTGTCATCCCTGGATCAGTAATGCTGACACGCACAGTACAAATGGAGGATTTATAATAGAGTAGCAATCACACACTTATTACATCGAATATCTCCAAAGAGATTAAGTATGATAAATATGGCTTAAGGCCATCTAATAACGATAACAGCGGAAGACTTGGAAGATAAGTGAGTCCATCAACTCCAGCGGCATCACTGAGTATAAGACCACGACCTAAGGCACCTTACTCGTCGTCTGAAAAGTCTGCAACATGAAACGTTGCAGCCCGAAAACGGGTCAGCACATAGAATATGCTGGCAAAGTAGCACATAGAGAATAATGAACAATAATAATGCTACACTACATGCATATATGGCTGGTGGAAAGCTCTATGGTTACAGTTTTGCGAAAAGCCAATTTTTTTCCTACTTCAAAGGAATAAATTTTATTTAACTATCATGGTGGTTGTGAAACATTGAGATGGTTGACAACATCTCAATCCCAATTAAAAAGTCATCATTAACCCAACAAAATTAATTAAGAGTAACATGGTGATGAGATTCAAATGATAATCCAGGTACTAGATACTCAAGTTGTCCATAACCGGGGACACGGCTAACCATGATTAGTTTGTACACTCTGCAGAGGTTTGCGCACTTTTCCCCACAAGACTCGATCGCCTCCGCTTGATTCTCGCACTGCATGATGTTTGAGAAACGGATGACCGAGACACAGTCTTTCAGGAACAATCACTCTTTACTCCGGGTGGACCGGTACACCTACTTTCCCCTACATCTGCTAGCCCACCTCTTCAAGAGATCATGCAACCTACTCAACTATGCTAGAGCCCATAATAGCTTGTGGCTGCACACGGAAGTTTCTAGCATGAATAATCTTATGATCCCTTTGAGCCTGGGTGGCGGTCCTTATACAAACAGACAACACTGGATTCTCCAGGTGCCTCAATCCACCCAGATGTGAGTTTTAGTTGCCACCTTAGGTAAACCATTATTAACCATCTCACATCTGTCATGAATATCTCTCCAACCCAATCCACGTCTACGAGCATAGCATGGCAATATAATAGCAACGTAGAAGTAACTCCCAAGGGTTTGATAAATAAAACAGGTAATAGGTACTACCTCAACTACTTCCCAGTTCCCACAATTTAATTAGATCCTAATCATGCAATTGTTTGAGGAAAAGATCTAATGCAATAAAACTGGGTATGGAAAGTATGATCAAAGTGTTACTTGCCTTGCTGATGATCCGCAAAACCTAGCGATTCGAAGTAACAAGCGGCACACTCCGGGTACTCTATCGCAAACAAACAAGCAAACAATAAGTACTCATCTATTGCACAGGTAAAACTCGAATGAAAGATCCAACCAGAAAGTTCAACTTAAGAACTCCGGTTGGCAAAAAGAATCAACTCGAACGAAGCAACGAAAGTCAAACAGCGAAAGAAACAAGCTTCGTTTACTAATTTGAATCTAGGTCTAATTTTACAGTAGCAAAAACTTGTTTGAGTAGGTTAAACGGAAAGAGAATTTCGAGATGAAACTCTAGGCGCTTGAATCGCCTGATTCCGATAAACGAGCGAAAAGTTAAACAGAAACGAAGATTCGATCAGAAATCGAATCTGAGATAATCGCGGAAAAATCCGACGAAAAAGAAAACGGATGAACGGTTAAAGAACGGACGTTCGTTAACAAAGAAAATCCGACGAACGCGTTCGTCAAAACGAACGTGTCGGTGAACGTTCACAAAATAACAAAACCGAAAAAAAACCGATCTAGGGTTTTTTTTAAAACAAAAACCGGCAACGAACGACGGCGAGGTACCTCGTCGGGGGCGGGGCTCCGGCGGGCTCCGGCTGCTCCGGCGAGGGCGGAGGGGTGCGGGGGTGCTCGGGGGGGGGGGGGGCGGCGAGGGGGCGGCAAACGGCGGCGGCGGCGGCCTCGAGCTCGGCTCCGGCGACGGCGGGGCGGGCAAGTGCGGGCGGCGGCGGGGTGAGAGAAGAGGGGGGGGGCTATTTATAGAAGGGGGGGCGGTGGCTTGGAGGAGGGGCAGGCGGCGGGGTGCTCCCGTGTCCAAGCCGGACACGGCGGCGGCGGCGCTCCCGTACGCGGAGAGGACGACGGGGCGGGATGGGCCGGCGCTCGGCTGGGCCTCGGCCCGGTCGGGCGGCGCGCAGTTTTTTTTAAAACGTTCCGCGGAAAAAACATTCGTAGAAAAAATAAATAAAAGTCCAAAAAGATAAAACAAATTTTCCCCGTCTTGTTAGAAAATCTAGAAATAGGGTGAACATTTTTTTGACACAAAAATAATTTTTTGAAAACATGCAATATTTTTTTTAATGCAATTAAAATTGCAAATAAAATCCGAATAAATTCCAAAAAATGATTTTAACATTTTTCCTCCAATATTTCAATTGTTTTTGGAGAAGTCATATTTTCTCCTCTCATTTATTTTTTTAATGAAATATTTTCCGGAGAAAAAAATAATTAAAACCAAAATCCTCGTATTATTATTTGATGAAAATCAAATATGAAATTTCGAGAAAATCCCCAACTCTCTCCGAGGGTCCTTGAGTTGCTTAGGATTTATCGAGGATTTGTCAAAATGCAATAAAATATGATATGCAATGATGATCTATGTATAACATACCAAATTGAAAATTTGGGATGTTACAATATGCTCCTTCAACAAAATATTTTCACATGTGAGATACTTGTTTTGTATACGAGCTAACTCAATCATCTTGAAAGCTTCAATCTCAGTTGGGGTAAGAAGATTATGATGAGGTGGAAGGATGTCTTCTTCTTCTGCTGCCGGAGCTTGATCCTCCGTGGACTTCTTGAACCCATCATCCTTGTCAATCTCCCCGGGTTCTTCTCTCTTCAAATCTATCTTCATTAGCTAAGCATCGTTGCCCTGATTGTTGGAGGAGGGGGATGACATGATGCCTGGCCTTGACAACTCTGGCAGAAAACAGCTCGAAACAAGAACAGAGGATATTTGCGTGATACAAGGGTCAAAACCTTCGGGAGATTATATAATGAAGTTTTACCGACCAAAAGAAGTATCGTGCAAGAAACGGAGTCCGGAGAGCACACAAGGTGCCCACGAGGCAGGGGGCGCGCCCAGGGGGGTAGGGCGCGCCCTCCACCCTCGTGGATGCCTCGTGTCCTTCCTGGACTGTTTCTTATTTTCCTATTTTCTTAAATATTCCAAAACGGAGACAAATTACCATTAGAACTGTTTTGGAGTCAGTTTACTTACCGTACCACATACCTATTCCTTTTCGGAGTCTGAAACATTCTGGAAAGTGTCCCTTATGTATTCCTCCGGTGTTACGGTTTCAATAACATTAGTTTCAACATTTACGGGATTACCTGAGATATAATGTTTGATTTTTTGACCATTCACCACCTTTGGATTTGTGCCTTCGAAGTTGTTGATTTTTATGGCACCTGATCGATAGACCTCCTCGATAACGTAAGGGCCTTCCCATTTAGAGAGAAGTTTTCCTGCAAAAAATCTTAAACGAGAGTTGAATAGCAACACATAATCACCTACATTAAACTCACGCTTTTGTATCCTTTTGTCATGCCATCCTTTAACTTTTTCCTTAAACAATTTGGCATTCTCATAGGCTTGGGTTCTCCATTCATCAAGTGAGCTTATTTCAAATAGCCTCTTCTCACCGGCAAGTTTGAAATCATAATTGAGCTCTTTAATAGCCCAATATGCCTTATGTTCTAGTTCAAGAGGTAAGTGGCATGCTTTTCCATAAACCATTTTATACGGAGACATCCCATAGGATTTTTATATGCAGTTCTATAGGTCCATAATGCATCATCAAGTTTCTTGGACCAATTCTTTCTAGACCTATTAACAGTCTTTTGCAAAATTAATTTGAGCTCTCTATTACTCAATTCTACTTGACCACTAGACTGTGGGTGATATGGAGATGCAATTCTATGATTAACGTCATACTTAGCAAGCATTTTATGGAAAGCACCATGAATAAAATGTGAACCACCATCAGTCATTAGATATCTAGGGACTCTAAACCTCGGAAAAATAAATTCTTTAAGCATCTTAATAGAGGTGTTATGATCAGCACTACTAGTTGGAATAGCTTCTACCCACTTAGTAACGTAATCAACAGCAACTAAAATATGTGTATACCCATTAGAGGAAGGAAACGGTCACATATAATCAAAGCCCCAAACATCAAATGGTTCAATAACAAGTGAATAATTCATAGGCATTTCTTGACGTCTACTAATATTACCAATTCTTTGGCATCCATCACAAGACAAGACAAACTTACGGGCATCTTTGAAGAGAGTAGGCCAATAAAAACCGGATTGCAATACCTTATGTGCAGTTCTATCTCCAGCGTGGTGTCCTCCATAAGCTTCAGAGTGACACTTGCATAGCATCTGTTCCTGTTCATGCTCAGGTACACAATGTCTAATAACACCATCTACTCCTTCTTTATAAATATGTGGGTCATCCCAGAAATAATGTCTTAAATCATAGTAAAACTTTTTCTTTTGCTAGTATGAGAAACTAGGTGGCATAAATTTAGCAACGATGTAATTAGCATAATCAGCATACCATGGAGCAGTACGAGAAGCATTTATGACAGCCAATTTTTCATCAGGGAAGCTATCATCAATAGGTAGTGGGTCATCAAGAACATTCTCTAACCTAGACAAGTTGTCTGCAACTGGGTTCTCAGCTCCCTTTCTATCAATAATATGCAAATCAAATTCTTGTAGCAAGAGAACCCATCTAATAAGTCTAGGTTTAGCATCTTTCTTTTCCATAAGATATTTAATAGCAGCATGATCAGTGTGAACAGTCACTTTAGATTCAACAATATAAGGTCTAAACTTATCACAAGCAAATACAACTGCTAAAAATTCTTTTTCAGTAGTAGCATAATTTCTCTGGGTACTGTCTAGAGTTTTACTCGCATACTAGATAACATTTAATTTCTTATCAACTCTTTGTCCTAGAACAACACCTACAGCATAATCACTAGCATCACACATAATTTCAAAGGGTAAATTCCAATCAGGTGGTTGAACAATAGATGCAGAAATCAAAGCTTTCTTAAGTATTTCAAATGCTTCTACACAATAATCATCAAAGACAAAAGGGATATCTTTTGTAATAGATTAGTCAGAGGCCTAGAGATTTTTGAGAAGTCTTTAATGAACCTCCTATAAAAACCGGCATGACCGAGGAAACTTCTTATACCTTTAATGTCCTTGGGACACGACATCTTTTCAATAGCATCAACTTTAGCTTTATCAACTTCAATACCTCTTTCAGAAATTTTATGCCCCAAGACAATAGCTTCATTAACCATAAAGTGGCACTTCTCCCAATTCAAGACAAGGTTAGTTTCTTCACATCTCTGCAAAACTCGATCAAGTTTGCTTAAGCAATCATCAAAAGAAGTTTCATATACGGAAAAATCATCCATGAAAACCTCAACAATCTTTTCACAAAAATCAGAGAATATAGCCATCATACATCTTTGAGAAGTAGCAGGTGCATTGCATAAACCAAAAGGCATACGTCTATAAGCAAAGGTACCGAAAGGACAAGTAAAAGTGGTCTTTTCTTGATCCTCTTTTGACATAGGTATTTGAGAGAAACCAGAATAACCATCTAGAAAGCAAAAATGTGTATGTTTGGATAATCTTTCTAGCATTTGATCAATAAAAGGTAAAGGGTAATGATCATTTTTAGTAGCTTTATTTAGTTTACGGAAATCAATTACCATCCTATAACCTGTAACAATTCTTTGTGGGATCAATTCATTTTATCATTAGGAACAACAGTAATACCTCCCTTCTTAGGGACACAATGGACAGGACTTACCCACTGACTATCAGCAATGGGATAAATTATACCTGCCTCCAGAAGCTTTAGTATTTCTTTTCTTACCACTTCTTTCATCTTAGGATTTAACCGTCGTTGGTGATCAACAACCGGCTTAGCGTCCTTCTCCAATTTAATTTTGTGTTGGCATAGAGTGGGACTAATGCCCGTAAGATCATCAAGAGTATATCCAATAGCAGCACGGTGCTTCTTCAGAGTTTTCAATAATTTCTTTTCTTCATGCTCTGAAAGGTTAGCACTAATAATAACAGGATATATCTTCTTTTCATCAAGATAAGCATATTTAAGAGTATCAGGTAATGGTTTAAGCTCAAACACGGGATCACCCTTGGGTGGAGGAGGTTCCCCTAGGATTTCAACAGGCAACTTGTGTTTCAAAATGGGTCCCTGTTTAAAGAATACTTCATCTATTTCCCTTCTTTCATTCATAAACATATCATTTTCATGGTCAAGCAAATATTGTTCTAAAGGATCACTAGGTGGCACGACAATAGAAGCAAGACCAATAATTTCATCTTTACTAGGCAATTCCTCATCACGGGGTTGTCTATGAAATTTAGCAAAGTTAAACTCATGAGACATATCTCCCAGACCAATAGTAACAACATCCTTTTCGCAGTCTATCCTAGCATTAACAGTATTCAAGAAGGGTCTACCAAATATAATGGGACAAAAGATATCTTGTGGGGAACGAAGAACAAGAAAATCAGTAGGATATTTAACTTTCCCACACAAGACTTCAACATCTCTAACAATCCCAACTGGTGAAATAGTATCTCTATTGGCAAGCTTAATTGTAACATCAATTTCTTCTATCTCATGCATAATTTCTTGGTATAAGGAATGAGGTATTGCACTTGCACTAGCACCCATATCACACAAGCCAGGATAACAATGATCTCCTATTTTAACAGAAATAACAGGCATGCCTACTACAGGTCTATTTTTATTTTTAGCATCAGGTCTAGCAATTCCAGCAGCTTCATTACAGAAGTAAATAACATGCCCATCAATATTATCAGCCAAGAGATCTTTAACCATAGCAATATTAGGTTCAACTTTAACTTGCTCAGGGGGTTTGGGTGTCCTAATATTACTTTTATTGACCACAGTTGAAGCCTTAGCATGATCCTTTATTCTAACAGGGAAAGGTGGTTTCTCAATATAAGTAGTAGGAACAATAGGATCATTATAAGTGATAGTCTTTTCTTCAACTTTAATAGGTACAACTCCTTTTACTTCAATGGGAGGATTATATTTGAACCACTTCTCCTTAGGGAGATCAACATGAGTAGGAAATGATTCATAGAAAGAAGCTACTATCTCAGAGTCAAGTCCATATTTAGTGCTAAATTCACGGAAAACATCGGTATCCATAAAAGATTTAACACAATCAAACTTAGGTGTTATACCTGACTCCTTACCTTCGTCGAGGTCCCAATCTTCAGAGTTGCGTTTAATTCTTTCCAATAAATCCTATTTGAATTCAACAGTCTTCATCATAAAAGAGCCAGCACAAGAAGTATCGAGCATGGAGCGATTATTGAGAGAAAGCCGAGCATAAATTTTTTGAATAATCATTTCTCTTGAGAGCTCATGATTGGGGCATGAATATAACATTGACTTAAGCCTCCCGCAAGCTTGAGCGATGCTTTCTCCTTCGTGAGGCCAAAAATTATATATATAATTACGATCACGATGAACAAGATGCATAGGATAAAACTTCTGATGAAATTCCAATAATCGGTTGTAGTTCCATGATCCCATATCATCACATAACCTAAACCATGTCAATGCCTCTCCCTTCAAAGATAAAGGGAAGACCTTCTTCTTGATAACATCATCGGGCATACCTGCAAGCTTAAATAGTCCACAAACTTCATCCACATAGATTAGGTGTAAATCGGGATGCAATGCTCCATCTCCTGTAAAAGGATTAGCTAGCAGTTTCTCTACCATACCCGAAGGAATTTCAAAGTAAACATTTTCAGTAGGTTCAGTAGGTTGAGAGCAACTCTTTGCTCTACTGGTCGGGGTGAAGATACCCCGAACAAGCCCCTCAAAGGATTACTTTCCATAGTAACAAATGACAGTAAATTTCAGCACACTATATAAATTTTTCCTTACCAAAGGCGCTTCACTCCCCAGCAACGGCGCGAGAAAAGAGTCTTGATGACCCACAAGTATAGGGGAGATCTATCATAGTCCTTTCGATAAGTAAGAGTGTCAAACCCAACGAGGAGCAGAAGGAAATGACAAGCGGTTTTCAGTAAGGTATTCTCTGCAAGCACTGAAATTATCGGTAACAGATAGTTTTGTGATAAGGTAATTTGTAACGGGTAACAAGTAACAAGTGTAAATAAAGTGCAGCAAGGTGGCCCAATCCTTTTTGTAGCAAAGGACAAGCCTGGACAAACTCTTATATAAAGGAAAATGCTCCCGAGGACACATGGGAATTATCGTCAAGCTAGTTTTCATCACGCCCATATGATTCGCGTTCGGTACTTTGATAATTTGATATGTGGGTGGACTGGTGCTTGGGTGCTGTCCTTACTTGGACAAGCATCCCACTTATGATTAACTCCTATTGCAAGCATCCGCAACTACAAAAGAAGTATTAAGGTAAACCTAACCATAGCATGAAACATATGGATCCAAATCAGCCCCTTACGAAGCAACGCATAAACTAGGGTTTAAGCTTCTGTCACTCTAGCAACCCATCATCTACTTATTACTTCCCAATGCCTTCCTCTAGGCCCAAACAATGGTGAAGTGTCATGTAGTTGACGTTCACATGACACCACTAGAGGAGAGACAACATACATCTCATCAAAATATCGAACGAATACCAAATTCACATGACTACTTATAGCAAGACTTCTCCCATGTCCTCAGGAACAAACGTAACTACTCACAAAACATATTCATGTTCATAATCTGAGGGGTATTAATATGCATAATGGATCTGAACATATGATCTTCCACCAAATAAACCAACTAGCATCAACTACAAGGAGTAATCAACACTACTAGTAACCCACAGGTACCAACACTACAATAAAAAGACACATCCGTGACATTTTGGGCCGAACGAAATTTTTTCTGTCATACTTCTGACACTTCTATGACAATAATTGTGACAAACCCCGGTATCATCATAGATGTGGTGGGCTCCTACTTCTATGACAAAAAATCATGACAGAAAATGGGCTTTTCATCCTGGGCGGGCCGGAGACGCAGCTGCATGACATTCTTTGGGCCGTCCATGACGGAAAAAACCGTGGTAGAAGCGAGAGCGAGGAAAATTTCGGGGAGTTCCCGGTTACGGTGGGTGGTTGGGGGCCGAGGAATGCGCGTTTCTCTCGTACACATACGTGCGTGTGTGCGAGGCGTTGGGTTCTAACTGAACCCGAGCGAGGCGTTGGGCCCTAACTAAACCCGAGCGATTACACTAGCTACATTACTGAACCCGATCGAGCGATTCCTTCGCTACTGCTGCTAACTGAAGCCGATCGATGTTGCCTCTGGATGAACAGTGAGCGTTGCTGGCGGGTTTGGATGAACAGTTCCCGGTGGGGGTGGATGAACAGGACCCCGTGGTGTTGCCTCTGGATGAACAGGACCCCGATCGATCGAGCTGGTTGGGGCTGGATGAACAGGACCCCGTGGAGGGCTGGATGAACAGTAGATGGTGGAGGGCTGGATGAACAGTAGCCCGTGGAGGGGTGGTTGAACAGGAGCCCGTGAAGAGGGCTGGTTGAACAGTAGCCGGTGGAGTAGCGCGCGGTGGAGGCTGGATGAACAGGAGCCCGTGGATGAACAGTCGCAGGTGGAGGCTGGAGGAGGTCGACGGTGGATGAACAGTAGCCCGTGGAAGCTGGAGGGGTCGACGGTGGAGATGAACAGTATCCCGTGGAGTCCCATTTTGCGGTACGCCACACCGCTCCCGATGAACAGGACCCCCGTTTCGACCGTAGCACTCCAACACAAGTCTGTTTCCTTCGTTTTGCGGGACGCCACACCCCTCCCGATCAACAGGACCCCCGTTTTGACTGTAGGAGGTCCGTTTCCTCCGTTTTGCGGTACGCCAGACCCCTCCCGATGAACAGGATCCCGTTTCGAATGTGGCCAGTCGAACACAAGGCAGTTTCCTCCATTCCGCGGTACGCTAGGCCTTGTTTCCATCGGCTGTTCCGTCCAAGCCCTCCCGATGAACATGGCGATGCATTCCGTTCCGACCCAGCCGGTTGGCTCCCCATGAACACGACGACGACGCAGTTTCTCCGTTCCGACCCAGCCATGTACACGAGCCCTGGCCGTACGTATGCGCGAGTAGGCGTTCGAGACCCCGCCTGTATGTACGTACGTGGCCGTATTTTCTTTCTTGCACACTGGCCGCTGTACGTACGTGTACATGCTACGTGCGCGCCTCTACAGCGACCACTATGTACGTACACGTTCGCGACAAGAATGACAACGCTATGTACGCTTCGACTAGGTGGATCCCGACTGTCAGGCACTTCCTTGCATGCGAAGATGTAGCTGGTGGGTCCCAGTAGTCAGGGGGGCAAATCGTTGTTTTTTCCCGGACGCACTTCCTTGCATGTGAAGATGTAGCTGGTGGGTCCCAGCAGTCAGGGGGAAACATTTTTTCACGAAATACGGTGGCCCGTCCGGTGGGTCCCCGCTCTCAGGTGAAGGAATAATTATTTTGCACGTAATAAGGAGGCACTTCCTTGCTGCGGCCGTGGACCCAACTGTCAACCTCTCCACATACAGTCCACGTCCGATGGAAGCCGTTCCTTGACCACGTTGACCACGCCGCGCCGAGAGCACCAGGGCGATGGACGACAGTGAGGCCTAGGAAGGGGACGACGTGGAGCCGGGGAAGACGCGGCAGTGGATGCCCACGCATAGAGGAGTATGAGGGTTCACTGGTTCGCTGCGGTGTGAGGCTGCCGTCGTCGCAGAATAACAGGGGGTGTGGGTGAGTAGAGGGATGGCCTGGCCAGCGGTGGGAGTAGTAGGGGGCGGTGAGGCCTCCGCCGCATCGCAGCCGGCCACGAGAGGCAGGAGCACGAGGCACGACCGGCGCTGGTTTGGGCGGCTGGAGCAAGAAGACCAGAGGTTGAAGAAGCACTACGGCCATTGGATGGACATCGTACGGTCACTGGAGCTAGAATCGTGCATATTGACTAAGTTGACAAAGCCCTCCGTCCCCGTCAACTTAGTAGGCCCACAAGTCAGCCTGCCACTATACTGGGTCCCAACTAGCAGGGGGAGTATTCATTTTTTTATGCGTTATAAGGAGGCACTTCCTTGCGTGCGAGGATATAGCTGGTGGGCCCGAGCTGTCAGCGGCAGTAACGTTTTTTTCGCGAAATACAGAGGCCCTTTCGGTGGGTCCCAGATGTCAGGTGGAGGAATCATTATTTTGCGCGTAATAAGGAGGCATTTCCTTGCGTGCGACCGTGGACCCAGCTGTCAGCCTCTCCACGTACAGTCCACTTCAGATGCATGTCGGTCGTTGACCACGTTGACCAGGCCGCGCCGAGAGCACCAGGGCGGTGGATGACGGCGAGGCCCAGGAAGGGAACGACACGGAGGCAGGGAAGACTCGGCAGTTGTTTCCCACGCGGAGGGGAGTACGACTGTACGAGGGTTTACTGGTTCGTCTGCCGTCGCCGGAGAATAACAGCAGGTGTGGGTGAGTAGAGGGATGGCTAGGCCAGCGATGGGAGTATGGTGGGGCGGTGAGGCCTGCGCGGCAGCACAGCCGGTAGCGGGGAGGAAGGAGCAGGCAGTTTCTCCGGCACTTGTTTGAGCGGCTGGAGCAGGAAGAGCAGAGATTGAAGAAGCACTACGGCCGTTGGATGGACATCCAACAGTCACTGCTTGTGCATCAACCTTTTTTTAGGAAAGCCTCAAATCTGTGGAAAAGAGCATACAACCCATCTGCCATTATTTCTAATAATTTACAGCCTATTTGCTAATTCTTAAGGTTTTTTTTGGAGCCCATATTCTTTTTGTTAGCATTACAGCCCATATTGCGGCCACGGTAAAAAAATTGTACGAAATTTTTCATATTTCGGTGCGGTCCGAACTGTTTTTAATACCGAAATTTCGAGTCACATTCAAACTGATTTTAATAATAAATGTATATCAATATAAAATCCAACAAATTGTCCACGCATAAAAATCAATGCAATCTAAAATCTTGAAATAAAAAAAGAATTTTGAAACTAATTGTCGGTTTGATGTGTTTTAAAAATGTACAACCCATTTCTCATTACTGATAGGCCATTTTCTCGGCCAGCCGAATGAAGCTCTCCTCGTCCTGAAAGATTTGCAGTCCAACAGGCCTGACAAAGCTACTTACTTGGCAAATCACAAAAAAACTGGGCTGTGGCCGTGGACCCAGCTCCGGCCGTGGACCCAGCTGTCAGCCTCTCCACGTACAGTACTCTTCCGATGGAAGTCGGTCGTTGACCACATTGACCATGCCGCGCCGAGAGCACCAAGGCGGTGGACGACGGCGAGGCCTAGGAAGGAGATGACACGGAGCCGGGGAAGACACGTCAGTGGATGCCCACGTGGAGAGGAGTACGAGGGTTCACTGGTTCGGCTGCGGTGTGAGGCTGCCGTCACCGCAGAATAACAGGGGGTGTGGGTGAGTAGAGGGATGTCCTGGCCAGCGGTGGGAGTAGTAGGGGGCGGTGAGGCCTCCGCGGCATCACAGCCGGCCATGGGAGGCAGGAGCACGCGGCACGACCGGCGCTGGTTTGGGCGGCTAGAGCAAGAAGACCAGAGGTTGAAGAAGCACTACGACCGTTGGATGAACATCGTACGGTAACTGGAGCTAGAATCGTTCATATTGACTAAGTTGACAAAGCCCTCCGTCCCCGTCAACTTGGTAGGCCCACAAGTCAGCCTCCCACTATGCTGGGTTCCAGCTGGCAGGGGGAGTATTCATTTTTTGTGCGTAATAAGGAGGCACTTCCTTGCGTGCGAAGATAGCTGGTGGGCCTGACCTATCAGCGGGGGGCATGTTTTTTTCATGAAATACAGAGGCCCTTCCG
Source organism: Aegilops tauschii subsp. strangulata (assembly GCF_002575655.3). Taxonomy (NCBI): domain Eukaryota; kingdom Viridiplantae; phylum Streptophyta; class Magnoliopsida; order Poales; family Poaceae; genus Aegilops; species Aegilops tauschii. Next base: position 32,465,775 of record NC_053036.3, on the reverse strand, counting down.
ATGGGTCCTAGATGTCAGGTGGAGGAATCAAAGACTTGAGAAGGTGTACAAAACAAGCCAGTGTACCAGTAAAGAGACGTTGCTGAGTTTTAGAAAAAAGAGAGACGTGCTCCTGTAGCTGGTTCGAATCCAAACCTAGACTATGACTATATATGGTGCTATGCTACTATGCAAGTAATGAAACTGACATCTCCAACATTCGCTCCTCCTCTTCTCTACTTACTCTACCTAGCATCAGAAGCTCTGGCCGCAACAACCATGTCCGCTGGTTGCTCGTCCACCTGCTCTTCAGCAGGCAACAACCAAATATGCGCCAAGTCGCCACCCGTACCATCGCCTGTGGGTCTCATCACACCCCCGCCGGCACGCGCACCGCAGCCGGTTGCTCATTGCAACCCGCTGCCGTTGGTGTGGTGCCACTGCTGCAAATCACGCAGAGTCATCCATCGCGTCTCAACCACAATCCTCAACCCTGGCCAAGTCTTCTACAAATGCCCGAATCATGGGGTAATAATATGTTTGAGTGTTGTTCTGCTGCTTTCAGTTGCTGATTTTTTAATAGTTTGGTTGATGATCTTCCAATTTGATTCGTGCAGAAAAGGGAAGATTCATGTGATTTGTATTTCTGGGAAGTTGCTGATGTGGGGGAGTGCAACTACGCTGATTATTTGGTTAGCCGAGGAATCCCAATACCAGCAGGTTGGGGTGTTGGACAAGTAACTGAAGGAACGACAGAAGAGGAAGATGCAGAGCAGAAGGTTAAAGATGCAGTTCCTCTGATCATGGCCAAGCAACAGCTGCTGAACGGCCTTGACAGCAATGAGGAGATGAAAGAGCTTGTGAAGATAATGGGCAAAATCGATGTGCTCTATAGGATGATTGTCTCTTTATTTGCAGTGTATGTAGCACTCGTGATGTATTCAGTGGCTATGACATGAGCACTTTGCTGAAACTAGTAATGAATGAAACATGTGTAGCAGGCTGGGCGTAGTGTTGTGAACATCTAATGATTTCTATTAACGGAAACCAGGGGGTATCCCCTTTTGCTCATAAATAAATAAATAAATAGCAGAGGCCCTTTTGGTAATAAATAAATAAATTAGCAGAGGCCCTGTCGGGTCAGCTTTGTTCTCATTCGAAGACGTTGAGCAAATTGCAGTCCAACAGCAAGCTATGTCATCAAATTCAAGTTTCACAGCCAAATATGAGTACAACTAAACAACAATGTCATCATGTTTTAGTCGTCATACAGTCACCAAACACAAATCAGCATACATAACAAGTGATGTTCTCACAGGAAAAATACTAAACAACATGTTCATCAGGTTTCAGTTGTCATAGCAAACACAATTTCACATAGTAGATAAAAAACGTCTTCTGATAGGCAAATACGACAAAAGCAATGTAATCATCATCCGCAATAGCAACGTCAACATCTTCGCCATGTGTATCAGTCTGAATCGTAATTCCCCACGGTGTCATCTTCTTCTTCGTCCTCAACGTCCTCGAACGTTGGCTTCTTCTTGATCAACTCTTGTATGTCCACAGCACGACAGACAATCTTTTCGCCAACGTCATTGACGTGATGGTTCTCAAAGATATTAGGAACATCTGTGTTATCTTGTACATCAGGAGCAGTGTAAGCATCATCTTGTTGTGCAACTTCATTAAACGAATTCCTCTGCTCAAACCTTTGCAATACTCTCCAGTCATCGCTACGTGCAAATGTGTCTACCAAGAAAAATATCTGTGTTGCTTGATTTGCCAAAATAAAAGGCTCGTTGGTCTGGTACGCCGCCTTGACATTGATGGATTTGAAATAATCATCAGCTCTGGGTTTTGCGATCCTGGAAAACAGGTTATACCAACGACAGCACAACAGAACCACACACCGATGATCCTCGAAACTGGAGATATACTGCAACTGAACAATGTCTATTATGTTAGCATACATTTCAGTTGTCTCTTTGTCATACGTATCCGTGCTCATGATGGCACTGTTTTGTTTCTTCCTGCCTTCGTCTCGTGCAAGGGTGTTGTTGCGCACATCTCCAACAACGCAAGATTCATAATGTCTTACCCGAGTATCAGGACCCATTGCTAGTGAGTAAAGGGCATCATCAACTGCCTGCCCATCCTCCCGCATCTTCTTAACCTATGGTTAGAAAATAGACAAGCTGATCATCTTATGTACTCAATATATTAAAAAAACTGACAGTGCAATTCAAAAGCTTACATGGCTCTTGAACCATTTCGCAACTCCTGCCATAACCAGTTTGTCAATGTTTCTTGGATTTTGCGGCAATAACTCCTTTTTGTAGATGCTGCACAACATAGTGATCGCGTCAAACATCTAAATATATAAGAATGTGCTGCAAGTTTAGTAGATTACGATGTATAAGCTGAAGTACTTAGCACTTACTTGATATAAGGTAGTATCTCAGGACAGTTATTCAACGCATACCAAACCAACGCATACCAAACCATTTTGTACAAATCTTTAGGTTTGTCCTCTTGTCGACTCTTCCCTATAACTCGAACAGAATAATCGAAAACATTGAGCCCGGGATTGTCTTCATCCACCTCTTTGCTAAGTTGATCAGCTGTTTCAATGTATTTTGAGCATGATGTCAACGCTTCTGTAGCAATGTAGGCCTCTGCAATGAAACCCTCGGGTCTAGCTCTGTTCCTAACACATCCCTTGAAAGTGCCTAGCCGCCTTTCAATAGGGTACATCCAGCCATACTGTACTGGACCTCTAAGTAGTGCCTCATCAGGTAGATGAACAGCCAAATGCACCATCACATCAAAGAAGGATGGAGGATATATCTTCTCAAGGTCGCATAGGATAGTTGGTATCTTGTCTCTAAGACGCTCCAAACCATCTATCCTGATATTTCTACTGCAGAGTTCCCTGAAGAATTGTCCCAACTCTGCAACTGCTCTGTATAAGTCAGGGCAGCCCAATCCTCTAAGGATAACAGGTAAAACCCTTTGAAGTAGGACATGGAAGTCATGAGTTTTCAACCCTTGTACCTTGTTTCCATCTGCACTAACTCTCCTTTCAGGGTTGGAAGCAAATCCATGTGGGAATCTCACACGTGACAGGACCTCGCAGAATTCTTTTCTTTTTACCTTGTCCAAGACGTACACAGTTGGTGCCATATCCCGTGGTTTACCTTCATCTTGCACCTGCAAATCCTATCTGATACCCATGTGTGTCAAATCAATCCTAGATTTTAAGGTATCTTTCGTCTTGCCTTCAATATTAAGAAGTGTGACGATAATGCTGTCACATATATTTTTCTCGATGTGCATCACATCAAGATTATGCCGCAGATCCAAATCTTTCCAATACTCCAAGTCCCACAAAGTGGACCTGCGGGTAAACAATAATCTCTCTTCTGCCCTGCCACGCTTCCTTTTCCCGCTACCATTACCAGGATGGTTTCCTGGTGTAATATGCCTGACCTTCTCTAATTCCACTTGCAACTCATCGGCGGTGAGCCTCTTTGGCGCATCACGGTTTTCATGCTTTGCATTGAACACATGTCTTTGGTATTTTCTAGGATGCGACTTGTCCTTGGCAAGGAAACGGCGGTGTCCAATGTAACAGATCTTGCTTAGTATTGCGTATGACAGCGGATTCCTGTCACAGCGAACACATGAATTGTAACCATGCGTCGTTCGCCCTGACATAGTGCCCAAAGCCGGATAATCATGGATGCACCAAATTATAACAGCATGCAGAAAGAAATCAGCTGGTGGGCTGCTATATAGGTCTCGAGTGAGAACACCCCTCCATAGTTGTTGAAGTTCCTCCACAAGAGCCTCCATGAACAAATCAAAATCCTTTTCAGGACTTTTTGGACCTGGGATGAGCAAGGCCATCATGTAGTTTGATTCTTTAGTGCAGACATTTGGAGGCATGTTGTAAGGGATAACAAGCACTGGCCACATGCTATATGTGGCGCTCTGGTGGCCAAATGGGTTAAATCCATCTGAAGCTAAGCCAAGTCTAATGTTTCTCGCGTCAGCAGCAAACTTTTCGTGTTTCTGATTGAAGCTTTTCCACTCACTACCATGTGATGGATGAATCATTACATTCTGATCTCTGTACTCCTGGTTCCTAGAATGCCACAGTACATCCTCTCTTGTTTCAGCATCATGAAACAACCTCTACAACCTTGGTGTAATTGGATAATGTCTTAGAACATTATGAGGAATCCTCTTCACAGGATCGCCATCTTTCCATCTTGATGATTTGCATTTCGGGCATTCACTTAAGTTGGCATAATCCTTCCGGAACAGAACACAATTATTCTTACAAACACGGATCATATCATATCCAATTCCAACTGCACGAAGGAAATTCTTCATTTTACTGTAGGTGTGTGGCAGCTCAGACGCATCTGGGAAAGCTTTCCGGAAAGCAGCCAACATCACATCGAATGATTTATTGGTCATCCGCTCAGATGTCTTCACCTGAAGAAAGGTGACCATAGCTGAGAATACTGACAGCTTATTTCCTAGGGTGACAACCATGTTGCATTGTTCCAACATGCAGGCCCACCGTTTTTCTTCTGCAGGTGAAAGTTCACGGAATGCACGAGAATTTTGCAGCATTGTTTCAATGTTGGTCAAACTCACTGGCTCCGCCACCACCTCCTCCTCCTCCTCTTCCACCTGAGCATCAGGCAGATCAAGATGGTGATCTGCTGCTTCCACGTAGTCAATAACATTGACGTTCACAGCTTCACCATGATGAACCCACCTAGTATATGTGACCGACATCCCATACAAGTGTAGATGATTTTGCACAGTTGACTGGGGTCTTGTAACTGAATTCATACAACTGCTACATGGGCAGAGCACATCTGATATCGGACCACCGTACTCAGCTCTGATAAAGTTCATGAAGTTTTCAACCCCCTCGACATATGCAGCGGAGAATCTTCGAGCAGAAGTTATCCAAGTCCTGTCCATCTGTTAGACATACAAATTAGTTCTTCTACTAGATATTACAGGAAAAACATCTATTTTATGAAGTCCAGAAAAAATACCTAGGTCGATGTCTAAAGCTATGGCAAGATATTTGGACGAGCAGATCTAAGTAACAAAATATATGTAAAGCTAATTCAGCAAACAGATTTGAGTGCTAAATTATGGCAGGCTGTTTCAGCAGTCAATGAGGCCGAGCACACAGCCATCAAACTATCGAAGGCCATCGCAGCAACAAAGATCGAGTATAAAATGGTGTAGAGCTATTTCACCTAATAGATTGGCTACTAGACCATGGCAATCTACGTCACAATAAATATATGGCATGATATTTTAGCAACTAATCGGCCTTGGCATGCCATCTCAGCTAAGCAGATTGAGTGCAGAACAGGGCAAGGAAGCTTCTTAAGCAGAGCATATTGACTGTAAACTACTTCGACAAACAGTGAGATTAACAGCGTCTATCAACTAACATTCAGCACTACACCGGCATGCACGGGGCCTCAGTCTAGAATGCGCGTACCGTGGGAGAAGCTGACCGCCGTGCGTCTCCACACGAACGTCGCCAGCGGTGGCGGCGCTGACCGCCGTGCGCCTCCACAAGAACGTTGCCAGCGGTGGCGGCGCGGCTAGAGGACGGCGGTCTATGAGAGCGTACTATGGGAGCGAGAGGATCGCCATGCATGCCCCTCGACGAACCGCAGCGCCGACGTATCGGCGCGGCGGGGAGGGCGGCTTTGGCAGAGCGAATGGAGTGGAGGGGGATGGGGGGAGGGGGGTTTGGGGAACATTATTGGCTAGTTGGCCGAAGGGCGGTTGAATCTAGGATTTGGGGGGAATTTTTGGGTGGGTGGGGGGAGGATTTTCACACGGTGGGCGGGGGGAGTTTGGCGCATGGTCGGTTTCTCCAAGTGCAGTCCCACATGTCAGTGAAGAGGCAAGCCGAAGCGCGTTCCGTTTGCGTGAGCCGTGTGCAGGACCGAACGTGTGTGGGGTGCAATGTGACCGCGACAGGGGTGCTGTGAATGTACCGCCTTTTTTCCTTCTAAACTAGGTGCTTCGCCCCCTAAAAAAACTTGTTGCTTCGCGCGATCCATCGATACTACTACTAGTAATCCGGTAATCCCAACTAAAACGGCGCGGCCGGGTCTTTTCCCGCGCGATATGCTGGGAGGTTGGCTTAGTTGGGTGTTTTAGGACGAGTAATGCTACACCTACGTAATCCCAGTTATGTAATTAACATAATGTGAAACGTGTGAGCTGTTGATTGTAGATTGGGGGAGGGAGGGGCCCACCACCATGAAAATCAGGGGAGGAGAGAGAGAGAGAGAGGCAATTTACGTTAACCCTTTCGTAGGTTCCCGTAGATGTAGAAAGATGTGAAATGCGTGAATGTGTAGTGGACGTACTATTGGAGCGCCTAAGATAAATTGTGTATGTATAGACCCTATGTGTTTATTTTACTTCGCATGTTAGCTTTGTCTCGGTTCAAAAAAAAGCAGAGTTGGTGATGATGGTGTGCCTGTCATCCTGCAATATAGGCCGTTCGATCTATATCTAACAGATAGGAAGGAAACTATGACAATTTACCCCCACTCCTCTCCACATTTGCAGATAAGGTCTTCCCTTGTTCATCCTTTTCTAACACAAGATCTTGATCTTCCATGCAACGCACGGGCATCTTGCTAGTACTCCTACAATATACTATATTATTGTGAAAGTTCATATACACCGGCCGAGATTAATGTAAACACGGCAGATTTTCATTACATTTCGAACTTTTATAGGACAGAAAAATGAAAGAAACCCGACCCTAAACCTATTCTACGGCGGCGACCGAGGTCCTCCATCTGTGATCTCCATGTACGGGGGCGGGGTTCAAGACCCGTGAAGTGAAGGTGCGGTCTTCGGCGAGGAAAAGTAGAACATGGGAGACGGACCGTCCAGTTGGCACACCATGCCCTGCTGCCTCGGATGCCCTACTCTTCCTCGGAGGAGTCCCCGACCTCGGCGGTGCCGGACGTTGGACGGCGGCAAGTAGGACGCGTGGCTGACGGTGCTCCCGTCGTTGGCCGCCAGCGTGGCCACCGCTTGTGCAGCGACTTGAGCGAGGGCGGCGACCTCGAGCTTCATCCCCGAAGACAAGCTCTCCCGCAGAGCGTTCGCGCTCGCGGTCATGGCGGATGTGGTGCCAGGTAGCAGGACGATGCGCTATGGTGTGGAGGTTAGCTGGGCGTTGCCGCTTTAAGTAGCGCATTCCGGTGAGGCCAAGTATCCTGGTGCGTCATTAAGTCGCCGGAGTTGGTTCCTCGGGCACCGAGCCTCTTAACGACGGCATACGGACGGACGGCGTGAATGCGGGCAGCTGGCGCCAACTGGGAACACACCGCGCGATGGCGCGAGGGACGAGGGTATTTGGTGTGCCAGGGTAGTGAGCTGCAGTTGTGGCAACGTTGGAGATGCCCTTTGCTCACATGCGATCGACGCATGTCATTGAAAAAGCAAGATGACCCGGCATGGTCTCAGGTCCTGAGGATGCAGTTGACCGCGCTACACCACTCCGCAGACGCGTCTCGGCGCCCCGTGCATCCTCGACGAGCCGGGTGTTGGGGTGTGTTTGGATTGTGGCCAAAGTGCACCTTACCAAAATTTTGGTCATGACCCAAAGATTGGTCTTTGTTTGGATGGTTGCCATTTTTTGGCATGCCAATGAACTCTAGCCAACTCTAGTTCATTTTTCTTGCCAATGTCGGCCAAATCATGGGCGACCAAAACCTCAACCAAAATTTTGGCTACCCAATGCTTTGATGAGGCAACCTTGGGCACAAACCAAACATACTGGTGGTCGTGCCACAGCACTAACACCACCCTCGGCACACTGAAACCGACCGTGTCTAGCGACAATGAGCGTGTCGCTCACCGCGGTCGCCGTGTCCAGAGGCGGTGCTGGAGCTGCGCCACGTTGTTGGCCCCCACGACCCACATGAACGGTTGCCGGTGGCGAGGAGGTCGTGGGCTAGCTCCTCCATTGGACTAGTCTGCGCTACGTCGTCCCGACAGGTGTGCCCCACATGTCGGTTTCCCTGTTTTCCCGGCCATATTCGAGCATCAGTGCTCCGCGTTGCGCATTAGCCCTTTCACTATGTAGGCCAAGCGAGACAACTTATTGTTTATTTGAGCCGTTCAAGTATAATCATGTGGCGTTTGCTTATTTCTCATTCCTCTCCAACCCTCTTCTCCATCGATCATGTTGCCCTCCGGTCGAGGCCATCCTGCCGCATGCCTCATTTGAACATTCCGCCGAGTATCATTTGCACGTGGGCCTATACCATGCTTGTATTTCCAATGTTTTGTAATTTGTCCGACATGCATACAAACAAACGGTTCGTTTAAAGTTTCACTTTGCCTCCACTACGTGTCACTTCGCGTCTTAGTTTTGACATCCCATTCGGTTCATGCCCCGACACATGTGGACGAGATCGATTGATGTTCAGAGATCAATTGCGTGTCGGGCAAGGAGATAAAGGTTTGGTCTGTTTCTATGATAGAAATGACCCGTGGGGGGGGGTCTATGGGGATCAGAGGGAGTATATTGTACGTTCATAAGCGAAACGAACGTATTGTACCCACCCTAGTCCTCTTTCAATCGATCTCCGGACCCCGAGATGAAATCGAGAGAGAACGAGTGGGGGCATGTGTGATACCTAAGGAGGATTCAAAATTTTGAACCGGTTATCATAGCATCCGCAAATCATATATAAAGGGTATTCAATGTTCGTTTCGTTTTTGAACGTACAATATACTCCCTCCTACCCTTTCTAGTTTACATATAAGTCTTATGTGTAGTCAAAGTATCTCTACTTTGGTCAAAAAAGTATCAACATTCAACAACGCCCAATCAATATTGTTAGATTCGTACGTACTCCTAGATTTGTACTCGAGATGGTTTCCAATTTGTTTTCAACCACGTGAATGTGCTTGTTCTCGCGCATGCTCTTCCTACTAGGATTTCGCCACGTATAGCCAGTCCAATAGTAACTTTTTTTAAGCTCCCTGTCCAATAGTACTAGTGGAGTACTGACAACATCTGTACTAGAGTATGCAGTGCTCATAGTAGTACTCCCTCCTTCCATTTATATAGGGCCTATGTGGAGGAGAGAGATGTGAAAAAGTAAGGGGAGTGAGCTCTCATGCAAGAGCCTAGCTATATACGCATTCCTAGTTAAATACGATAAATATGAAGAAAGAGATGGAGAGGAGATGGAAAAAAGTACTAATACAATAGCCAACCTTATATTTTTTTTGCGGGAAATAGCCAACCTTATAGCCCACACAACTGTATGAGTGCATATAATAGATGATGGCTATAGATGACATGGCAGTTCCTTATAGCCATCGACTGGCTATATTATTAACCATGCTCTAATGCGTTTTTCGAAACCGCATTTGACTATTGAAAAGATTAATAGTACATGAGATGTATAATGTGAAAATTATATCATTGGAAGCTCCTTTCACATACGAATTTGACCGTATGCTTTGTGTAAGTTGCATGTCATATATTATTACTCTAACATTTGGTCAAAGTTAGCCTCGAAAAATGCATTAGGCCTTGTATAGTAAATGGAAGGAGGGAGTAGTAGTGGAAGTGGATCCTCTGACGTAGGTATCCCTGCCTTACCCTCCCTTTCGGTCACTTGCTGGTGGACCCCATGCTTGCTAGGCCCCGCATGTCAGTTACTCAATGGGTTCGGCCACGTCAGGGGATCCTCATCCATAGTATACTCCCTCTGTTTTTATTTACTCCGCATAAAACGGAGGGAGTGGTAGTATAAATGACACGGGCGGGGGAGGGGGAGGGACGTCGGTTTGCTCTCAATTGTGGTCCCACAAGTGAGCAAAAATGCAAGACGAAGCGTGTTCCATTCGGTGAGCGACGTGGAGGGTCCAGCGTGCCGGGCTGCAACGCGAACGCGACAAGAGTGATGTACAGTCAAAACCGATTGACCGGTCGTTACCAGAACCATTATTCACACCAGAACCTTCGCTGCTCGGCCTACGCCAGCCACTGCCCTAAAACCACACCTAATCTCCAGCCCCTTCCCCCACCTTTCGATCCCCTAGCCCGCATCAAGCGTCCCCTAGTTCGCCGGAAAGCCATGGTGTGCCGCAAGATCACGTACTACAAGATGCTGACGCCGGATCGCCGCGCAGAAATCGCGGCGGCGGTCGGCGCCATAGACCTCCGTTCCCAAGCTCGCTTTGCGGCGGGTGTCGGTGTCAAAACTGGCGGATCTCGGGTAGGGGGTCCCGAACTGTGCGTCTAGGATCGATGGTAACAAGAGACGGGGGACACGATGTTTACCCAGGTTCGGGCCCTCTCTATGGAGGTAATACCCTACTTCCTGCTTGATTGATCTTGATGAATATGAGTATTACAAGAGTTGATCTACCACGAGATCGTAATGGCTAAACCCTAGAAGCCTAGCATGTATGACTATGGTAATGAGTATATATGTCTGTCCTTTCCGGACTAACCCCTCTGGTTTATATAGACACCAGGGGGAATCTAGGGCTACATAGAGTCGGTTACATAAGAAGGAATCTTCATAATCGGTTGCCAAGCTTGCCTTCCACGCCAAGTAGAGTCCAATCCGGACACGGGTACAACCTTCGGCCTTCATGTCTTCACAGCCCATCAGTCCGGCACGTGGATAACAGGCCGGACGCCCGAGGACCCCTTAGTCCAGGACTCCCTCAGTAGCCCCTGAATGTGGCTTCAATGACGAGGAGTCCAGCGTGCAGATTGTCTTCGGCATTGCAAGGCGGGTTCCCCTTTTTTCTGAACTCCAAGATAGTCTTCGGATGCGATGATAGTATCCGAACCTATCACACACCATACACAACCGCAGAGAGAATATATTTTTACACGAGTTCCATCCGCTGACAACTTTTTTGCAGCATGACATCACGCCTGACCGGTCACAATTTCGAACCGTTTTTCGTCTGCCGCTCCACGTTTCGAGACGCGGTTGCCATTGGCACGTCCTGCCAAAGCAGAGATCGTGCCCCCTTATCGCGGGATTCTCATCAATGCGGGTATGGGTAATCCAACCGTGCCGTTTATACGGTCCTTTGGTATAGGCGAATCCTAAGGCGAGTGAGGAGGCGCTTGATATTCAGGGCCTTTATAAGGGGATAAGGATTCCCTCTTCACCTCTCACGCCTTCTCTCTGTCTCCGCCCTTCCAATCTCGAGCTCCAGCGCCCAAGTTCTCATCTCCTTTCCACTCAAGCAACCATGTCCGGATCCAGAGGCCAGGGCAAGTGGATGGTCTCCTCTGTCAAGGGGGAAGACATTACTGAGCTTCGGGCGGCCGGTTATCTGGCGAAGGAGATCGCCCACCGCCTGCCGGCCGAGGGACAGGTCGTCCCCACGCCGAAGCCCACCGAGAGGGTAGTATTCATCCCCCATTTCTTCTGCGGGCTAGGGTTTCCGCTTCACCCTTTCGTCCGCGGGTTGATGTATTATTACGGGATAGATTTCCATGATCTGTCCCCGAATTCCTTCCTCAACATCTTGGCATTCATAGTCGTGTGTGAGGCCTTCCTCCGTATCCATCCCCACTTCGGGCTGTGGCTCAAAGTCTTCAATGTGAAGCCGAAGGTGGTGGATGGCCAGCACGCGGAGTGCGGAGGAGCCATGGTGAGCAAGCTACCCAACGTCTCCTGGCCGAAAGGCACTTTTGTGGAGACAGTAAAGGAGTGGCAGAGACAATGGTTCTACATTACAGAACCCCGCGACACCACCTGGGCCGCGGCTGCCGAATTCCGCTCCGGTGCTGCTCCCATGCGACTCACCTCCTGGGTCGAGAAGAGTCCGGACTGGTGCTCGCCCGATGAGCTGATAGCGTTGCAGACGCGCGTCTAGAGCATGATAGCCAAGGATGTCAAGCTCGTCGATGTGATCCAGGTGATGCTAGTTCGCCGGATTCTCCCCTGCCAGCGCAGAAGTCGCCCTTTTTGGGATTTTAATCCGAAGAAGCGTCAAACCCTGGTGAGGCTCTTCGAAACTACTCACGAAGATGCCTGGAAGTTGCTTTTAAAGGGCAACGAGAAGCCACCGGCCACGGATTCAGACCGTGGTCACGATTGTAAACACCCCGCCAGCGAGGTATGTTATTTTTGATGTATCCCCAACTTAATTGTTTCGAGGATGATGTCTGAGCTTTTATTATTGCTTTTTCAGGACTGGATGGAGAGGGCGAAGCGGATCCAGTGTCCGGCTCCACTGCGTGAAGAACCGGTCATCCCGCGCCTGGCGAAGATGCTGGTGCCGGTGCCCTATAAGGCGCCGGAGAAGAAGGCCAAGGGGGCCAAGAGTGGCCCCCGTCGCAAGGCACTTCGGACATGACGTACGGAGACGACAAAGCCCATTCCTCTGTCCCTGAGGACAATGACGAGGAAGAGGAGGAGGAGGACAACCCTGCCCCTGAGGAGAGAAAGAAGAAGAGGGCGGCTTCTGCGCATCTGGAGGCGAAAACGCCCAAGAAGGGAAAGGGAGTCCCAGCGGTCAACACCGCGTGGGACGTTGACAGCAGTCCGGAACGGCGCCCCCGCACTAAGCCCCAGGCCGCATCGTAAGTGTCATGACTCGTACACGTGCATGTCCAGCCCTTTCTCTTCGTCATCTTGATAATGTTAACTGTACTATTGCAGCCCGGCCCGCGACCACATCCAGCGATCCTCATTTGGAGGTTCGTTGGGTTCGACGGAAATGGCCAGCATGTCGCCACCGCCTGCTTATTCCCCTGGGGCCATGGGAGACACCGAAGTGTTGTCCCGGATGGCCGCTCCGAGCCGGGGAGGGGCCCAGGACGCTGTCCGAGAGGCGCCACAAGGCGAGACCTTCACTGCCGGACACATGGGGGAGCAGATCCCCATGGAGACTGGCGAAGAGGGCCGTATTCAGTTCGGCCCTCAGCCGAATATGATTTCGGAGACCCATATGGTTCCGGAATCGGGCGAGCAGCCCCCTTCGAAGGAGGGGGGGTGCACCGATTCCACCGGTGGCCCCTGTCCATCCAGGGGCGCCAGATGACCTGATGGAGGCGTTACGAGGCGCCTCCGTTGTGGACGAGCACCGTGTCCTTATGGGTGCGGTGATCGAGAAGGTTCAGTCCGCCAAGAGTGGACTTAATGAAGCCTGCAGCAACTTGTTGACAGGTTTCGAGGTAAGTGACATAGAAAGAGAAAAACCCCATGTAGTCAGTAGCCCCTGAGACACTGTCCGGTGTTCGGCGAGAAGAACCGGACAGAGGATCAATATTTTATTTTAGGATACTAATGTAATATGTATGAATAAGCAGGCGTCGCTATTGGCCGCAACCTCGCATGCTGCCGAAGTCTCTGAACTGAGGCAGAGGCTAGACCGGACCGAGAACGAGCTCGGCGAGGTTAAGGTTCGGCTACAGGAGAAGCAAGGTGAGTGACGACTTGTTGTGTGTTCGGAAAGAACAGGTGCTGTATATTGACCGTAGTGTCATAATATGTGCAGGAGCCGCGACCGAGGTCGAGGCCCTAAAGAAGGCCCTAGGCGAAGCTGAGGGGAAGGCTGTCCAGCAGTAAGCCGCCTGAAAAAAGCTCAAGGCCCGGGTCAAGGAGGTCCAGCAGGAGCTCCAGGACGCGGTGAAGAAGTGCGAAGCCTTGGAGCGCGAGGCGCTGGTCCGAGAGACCGAACTTACCAAGGTTCGCCAGGGTGAGGAGGCCGCACGGAGTGAGGCCCAGGGCGCTCTCGAGGAGATCCAGGAGGCCAAGAAGATCGCAGCGGGTAAGGCATTTAACATGCAAAGCAAGTATGCGGAGAGGAAGTACCTTTTACTAACCCAGATTCGGAGTTGCCCAGGGGCGTTTGCGGATCTGCCACGCAGCGTGTCCGATGCTGCGGAGTTCTTTCGAGCCGGAGAAGGGAGCTCCACGGAGAAGCTGTTCTGGTTGCAGTACGCTGTGCCAGAGCATCCGGTGCCCTTTACCGACCAACTGAAACAGCTGGTGGAGCTGCATAGGGTGGCCGAACTGGCAATGAAGGATTTGATAATCCGACTGTGGCCAACCGAAGCTATGCCCGGCAGCTACTTCGGCCTCGTGAAGCGGCTGGTGGAAGCCTGTCCGCGGCTGGACACCGTCAAGCAATTAGTCTGCATCGAAGGTGCCCGTATGGCCTTCGCCCGTTGCAAGATGTGGTGGGCGAAGATGAACGCCGTTGAGGTGGCCAGAGGGCCGCCGGAGGGCAAGGAGCACCGCACACCCGAGCGTTATTTTGCGGATGTCATAGAAGGGTCTCGACTTGCAGCAGCACAGTGCGGGCAGGACATTATTTTCGAATGAAAACATTCGTGTTGTCTTTGCTTTGTATGACTGAAACAAAGTTCGTTTGTAATATAATATTTGTTATGTTTTGATTGTTTCCTCCTGTGCGGCCGTTGTGTATAGAATTTCAGGGTTGGCCAGTCGTCAGCTTCTGCCCTCACGTAGGTAGTACGGAGGTGTTCGGGGTGGAATCTAAACAATCTTGATCTAATTATATGGTCCTTGAAGGAGTTGTTTAGCGCGACGAACCAGGCAAGCGGACTATGCGGCTTAAATGCCCTCACTTAGCCATAGGAGTTTTATAATAAAACATGGGCACAGCCCCTGGTATGCGGACCAGGATGCTGTCAGCATCTGATCAGGAAGTACCGATCCTTCGCATAATGCGGAAAAAATCTCCAACGATTTGTAACCCTCGAACAGCTGACCGGCTCTCGCCGCATCATGACAGTCAGTTTTCGGCTTTCTCTACTGAGGTGCTCGTCCGGTTTAGACCAGGGCACAATTGCAGCAGTTCTCCCTTTACTACCCTAGCCGATGTAGCGGAACGTAGGGTAGCAAACACAGGAGCCGGGCAACCCAACTATTGACCAAAGACATGATTCGGAGCCAATGCATATAATGCTAAATTCAGGGTGCCGTGTTATGGGGCGATGAGGAGCCCCTGGCGAATATGAAACGTACCATAGTGTACGATGGCTAGGAAATAAGTAATTGAAAGGAAAACAGAAGGAGAACAGAGATAGTATCTGGGGCCCTTGAACTTGGACCACGAACTGTTTCCATTATAGTTGGATTAATGTGTCAAAGCACATTGGTACAAAATAATGCCATAAGCAACCGGCTATTTGACATGCCACAACTGAAGGCGAGCTGCGTGTGGGTCCTGAAAACAGATAGAGTAATCGTTGAGTTAGCCTCTAGGGC
Source organism: Aegilops tauschii subsp. strangulata (assembly GCF_002575655.3). Classification (NCBI taxonomy): domain Eukaryota; kingdom Viridiplantae; phylum Streptophyta; class Magnoliopsida; order Poales; family Poaceae; genus Aegilops; species Aegilops tauschii. Next base: position 32,450,479 of record NC_053036.3, on the reverse strand, counting down.
TTCCCGTGTACGCCTGTGCTTCGTGTCAATCCGGTGTGTTTATCCTTTGACAGGACCATTAATCAGGCCGTCGAAGGAGGCCCGCATAAAAGAAACCTGAAAAAAGAAAGAGAAGGGGGAGGGAAATAGTAAAGTGATATGTGTGTCCGGGATCGGTCTAGCCGAACTGTAGATCCCAGTCTAGCTTGTGCCTCCGTCGATGGCCATGGAATTTTGAGTGCATAATTATGTACGCGTGGTACGAATGCTACTACCTCATCGGAATTGGGACGGAGGCCGAATTGCTAATCGAGCTCTTGACGGGCAGCGCTGTCCTGTTGCAGTGTAGTCCGGACCCTCTTAATGATGTCCAGGGCCTCGGCAGCCAGACTATGGTGCTGCTTGAGAAGGCCGCTCTGTACCTCTGCTGCTAGGGCGGCTGTGTGCTCCTCTGTTCGGAGGGAGCGTTCAGTGTTGCCATTGACTGTTATGACGCTGCGTGGACCGGGCATCTTGAGCTTGAGATAAGCATAGTGTGGCACTGCGTTGAATCTAGCAAACGCGGTTCGTCCGAGCAGCGCGTGGTAGCCGCTGCGGAAGGGGACGATATCAAAGATTAACTCTTCGCTTCGGAAGTTGTCCGGAGAACCGAAGACCACCTCCAGCGTGATTGAGCCCGAACAACGGGCCTCTACGTCTGGTATGACTCCTTTAAAGGTAGTCCTTGTGGGTTTGATTCGTGAGGGATTAATGCCCATCTTCCACACTGTATCCTGATAGAGCAGGTTGAGGCTGCTTCCACCGTCCATTAGGACTTGTGTTAGGTGAAATCCATCAATGATTGGGTCGAGGACCAGTGCAGCCGAACCGCCATGGCAGATACTAGTTGGGTGATCTCGACAATCGAAGGTGATCGGAAATGACGACCACAGATTGAATTTTGGGGCGACCGGCTCTACCGCGTAGACGTCCATGAGTGCTCGCTTGCGCTCCCTTTTGGGGATGTGCGTAGCATATATCATGTTCACCATTTTGACTTGAGGGGGAAATTTCTTCTGCCCCCCGGTGTTCGGCTGCCGGGGCTCTTCGTCCTCATCCTCACTTTGTGATCCCTTTTCTTTGTTTTCGGAATTTAACGTGCCAGCCTGTTTGAAAACCCAACAATCTTTGTTGGTGTGATTGGCTTGTTTGTCTGGGGTGCCGTGTATCTGGCACGAACGGTCGAGTATGCGGTCCAGGCTGGAAGGTCCCTCATTGTTCCTTTTGTAGGGCTTCTTCCGTTGGCCGGACTTGGAGCCGCTGAATCCGGCGTTCACTGTGGTGTCATCGGTGTTATCGCCATTGTTTCGGCGTTTGTGTCTATTGCGCCGGAGCTTGCTGGTGCTGTTCTTGGCCTCGGAGGGGCCTGCCTCGCTGGTTGTGTTTTTATTTCGAGCCAGCCAGCTGTCCTCACCCGCGCAAAAGCGGGTCATGAGTGCTGTGAGGGCTGCCATGGATTTCGGCTTTTCTTGGCCGAGGTGGCGTGCGAGCCATTCGTCACGGATGCTGTGTTTGAAGGCTGCCAGGGCTTCGGCGTCCGGACAGTCAACGATCTGGTTCTTTTTGGTTAGGACCTAGTCCAGAATTTTCTGGCTGATTCTCCGGGTTGTTGGACTATATGACTTAAGTCATCAGCGTCTGGTGGCCGGACATAAGTACCTTGGAAGTTGTCAAGAAAAGCTTCTTCCAAGTTCTCCCAGCTGCCTATAGAATTTTCAGGCAGGCTATTTAGCCAGTGTCGAGCTGGTCCTTTGAGCTTTAATGGGAGGTATTTGATAGCGTGGAGGTCGTCCCCACGGGCCATATGGATGTGGAGAATAAAATCTTCGATCCACACCGCGGGATTGGTTGTTCCGTCGTATGATTCTATATTGACGGGCTTGAACCCCTCGGGGAATTCGTGATCCAGCACCTCATCTGTGAAGCAGAGAGGGTGCGCGGCGCCTCTATATCAGGCCGCGTCACGGCGCACCTCCGATGAAGTCCGTCTGCGGTTATCGGCCCAGGTGTGACTAGGTTTGTCATGTCCGAATAGATAGCCGTCATCCCGAGCCGGGAAGCGTCCTCGTGATCCATAGATTGATCTGGTGTGTCCTGCTCTACTGTCCAAGTCCTGCTGAAGGTCGTATGTGTGGTCCCGAGCTGTTCTGTCCCTATTTTTGCGAGGCGGTGGGGCGGGCTGTTGTTCGGCCTGAGTTGCCGTTTTATCCCGACCGCGGGGTGGTCGGTCCGCCACACTATCCCGACCACGTGGTGGTTGGTCCGCATTGCGTGAGGGAGGTATGGGATCTGGTGCCTCCTCATCGAACTGAGGTAGCAGTCTACGCTTTAGGTAACTTTTGGCTGGGCGCTTGAGGCCGTATTCTTCGGCTGCCAGGACATCGGTCCATCTGTCGATGAGTAGGTCTTGATCGACCTGGAGCTGCTGCTGCTTTTTCTTCAGGCTTCTGGCAGTAGCTATTAGCTGGCGCTTGAAGCGCTCCTGCTCTAGGGGTGCCTCAGGCATGATGAAATCCTCGTTGCCGAGGCTCTCATCATCCTCGGAGGGTGGACGGTAACTATCGTCCTCCGGGTCACTGGGCATGGCCTATTTATCAGGGTTAACTTGCTCGTTGTCTTGTTCCTCTTGTTCGGATGTTGCTCCAGCAGGGTCTTCATTGTTTTCAGCGTCGTCAGGAGTACTATTTTCCCCGGTGTCGGTGTTGCTGTCTTTTGAGCGACGTGACTTAGAGCAGCGTTTAGGGCGCCGGCGCCTGGACTGCGTCTCGGATGGTTTATTCACATCCGGCTCTTCATTGTCATTGCCGTCAGATCCTTTAGGTGTATCAACCATGTACACATCGTACGAAGAGGTGGCCGTCCAACGTCCAGTAAATGGCGGGTCTTGGCCTTGCTCCTTGCCGGCATCGTCGTCCATACCGTCGATGTCTTCGGAGCCATAATCAAGCACGTCGGTTAAGTCATCGACAGTGGCTATGAAGTGGGTGGCGGGTGGGAAGCAAAATTTCCCATCATCAGCCTCTAGTTCGAACCGGACATAGTTCGGCTATGAGTCCCTCGTCAGGGACAGGTTTTTTAATGAATTTAGCACATCGCCCAAGGGCGAGTGTTGGAAGATGTCTGCGGCATTGAACTCGAAGATCGATGATCGATCCAGCTCGGTATCTGCAGGCGCATGTGGTTCGGAGTTTATAGCCCGAAACGAGTCCGGAATTCTGTTGACGCAGATATTGCTTGGTGTTGAGTCTGTGTGCGGCGTCAACACCGCGGACTCTGTGGCTTCGGATGGTGCAATCTGCCCCGGATCTAAGGCCGTAGCGTTTACATGAACCATCTCCTGAGCCTGGTCCGACGGCATATTTAAGTCATGTTCATCGGAGCGAGGGGGAGCGACCGCCGCGGTCTCGAATCCAGTGAAGATCAAGTCTCCACGGATATCCGCGATGTAGTTCAAGCTTCCAAATATGACCTGGTGGCCAGGGGCGTAGCTATCGATCTGCTCCAGATTTCCAAGCAAGTTGGCCCACAGTACGAAGCCGCCGAACACAAAAATCTGTCCGGGGAGGAAGGTTTCCCCTTGGACAGCATCTCTATCGACGATTGGAGGGGCCATCGAACCTTTCGTCGATGACATAGTGGAACTCTCAATGAAAGCACCAATGTCGGTGTCAAAACCGGCGGATCTAGGGTAGGGGGTCCCGAACTGTGCGTCTAGGATCGATGGTAACTGGAGACGGGGGACACGATGTTTACCCAGGTTCGGGCCCTCTCTATGGAGGTAATACCCTACTTCCTGCTTGATTGACCTTGATGAATATGAGTATTACAAGAGTTGATCTACCACGAGATCGTAATGGCTAAACCCTAGAAGCCTAGCCTGTATGACTATGGTAATGAGTATATATGTCTGTCCTTTCCGGACTAACCCCTCCGGTTTATATAGACACCGGGGGGAATCTAGGGCTACATAGAGTCGGTTACATAAGAAGGAATCTTCATAATCGGTTGCCAAGCTTGCCTTCCACGCCAAGTAGAGTCCAATCCGGACACGGGTACAGCCTTTGGCCTTCATGTCTTCACAGTCCATCAGTCCGGCCCATGGATAACAGGCTGGACGCCCGAGGACCCCTTAGTCCAGGACTCCCTCAGCGGGCCAATCCCCGAGTTCTCTGGAGCCAAGCTACGAGGAGGAGGAAGCCGATCCAATGTTCATGGCGGAGGTAGCGGCGCAGAAGGCCCCCGATGGGTATGAGACGATGGCCGTCAACTTCGTGCCGGCGTCCGAGTCCCCCATGGTGCAGGCGGACCAGCGGTTCAACCTGGCGATACTAAAGGAGGACCGGGAGGCAGAGGCTCAACTCGACGCGGAGCGCGCGCATGCCGCTGCCATCGAGGCTCTCCTGCAGGCGGAACCGGATGTCGTGGATGTGAACCGGGCGGTGGAGGCTCAACTTGAGGCGGAGCACGCGGATGCCGCTGCCATTGAGGCCCTCCTGCAGGCGGAACCGGACGTCCTGGACTTGAATCGGGCGGCAGAGGCTCAACTCGACATGGAGCATGCGGATGCCGTTCTCATCGAGGCCCTCCTGCAGGCGGAACCGGATGTCCTGAACTTGAACCGGGCGGTGGAGGCTCGACTCAACGCGGAGCGCGCGGATGCCGCTGCCATCGAGGCCCTCCTGCAGGCGGAACCGAACGTTCTCGACTTGAACCGGGCGGTGCTCTCGTCCGTGCAGAGCGCCCGCACACTCCGCGTGAACGAGTAGCTGGAGGCCGAGGACAACCACGGTGCGGAGACACACATCGGCAGCTACGGCTGGTTCGCGCCGGCAGCCAAAGACGACGAGGCCGTCTCATTCCGCGACCAGTGATAGTTTTTCTTTATGTTGTTGTTTTTATGGATCTTTTGCTGTGTAAAAACATATATTGTTATGCAAGTTGCCTGACTTGGGTCAGTCTATGATACGTCTCCAATGTATCTATAATTTTTTATTGTTCCATGCTATATTATATTCTGTTTTGGATGTTAATGGTTTTATTATACACTTTTATATTATTTTTGGGACTAACCTATTAACCGGAGGCCCAGCCCAAATTGTTGTTTTTTTTGCCTATTTCAGTGTTTCGCAGAAAAAGAATATCAAACGGAGTCCAAACGGAATGAAACCTTCGGGAACGTGATTTTCGCAACAAACGTGATCCAGAGGACTTGGAGTCCATGTCAAGAAATCAACCAGGAGAGCACGAGGCAGGGGGCGCGCCTACCCCCCCCGGGCGCGCCCTCCACCCTCGTGGGGCCCATGTTGCTCCATCGACGTACTTCTTCCTCCTATATATACCTACGTACCCCCAAACTATCAGATACGGAGCCAAAAACCTAATTCCACCGCCGCAACCTTCTGTACCCGTGAGATCTCATATTGGGGCCTTTTTCGGCGCTCCGCCGGAGGGGGCATTGATCACGGAGGGCTTCTACATCAACACCATAGCCTCTCCGATGATGTGTGAGTAGTTTATCTCAGACCTTCGGGTCCATAGTTATTAGCTAGATGGCTTCTTCTCTCTCTTTGGATCTCAATACAAAGTTCTCCATGATTCTTGTGGAGATCTATTCGATGTAATCTTCTTTTGCGGTGTGTTTGTTGAGACCGATGAATTGTGGGTTTATGATCAAGTTTATCTATGAACAATATTTGAATCTCCTCTGAATTCTTTTATGTATGATTGGTTATCTTTGCAAGTCTCTTCGAATTATCAGTTTGGTTTGGCCTACTAGATTGATCTTTCTTGCAATGGGAGAAGTGCTTAGCTTTGGGTTCAATCTTGCGGTGTCCTTTCCCAGTGACAGCAGGGGCTGCAAGGCACGTATTGTATTGTTGCCATCGAGGATAACAAGATGGCGTTTATATCATATTGCATGAGTTTATCCCTCTACATCATGTCATCTTGCTTAAAGCGTTACTCTGTTCTTATGAACTTAATACTCTAGATGCATGCTGGATAGTGGTCGATGTGTGGAGTAATAGTAGTAGATGCAGGCAGGAGTCGGTATACTTGTCACGGGCGTGATGCCTATATACATGATCATACCTAGATATTCTCATAACTATGCTCAATTCTATCAATTGCTCAACAGTAATTTGTTCACCCACCGTAATACTTATGCTCTTGAGAGAAGCCACTAGTGAAACCTATGGCCCCCGGGTCTATTTTCCATCATATTAATCTTCCAACACTTAGTTATTTCTTTTGCCTTTTATTTTACTTTGCATCTTTATTTCTCTTTATCATAAAAATACCAAAAACATTATCTCATCATATCTATCAGATCTCACTCTCGTAAGTGACCGTTGAGGGATTGACAACCCCTTTATCGCGTTGGTTGCGAGGTTCTTATTTGTTTGTGTAGGTGCGAGGGACTCGTGCGTGATCTCCTACTGGATTGATACCTTGGTTCTCAAAAACTGAGGGAAATACTTATGCTACTTTACTGCATCACCCTTTCCTCTTCAAGGGAAAACCAACGCAGTGCTCAAGAGGTAGCAAGAAGTGTTAAGGCATATCTCTCTAGATGTAGTTTTGGTGATTGATGACAACATGTTTGCGGACTAATCGTGTGCTTTGAGCATTTCAGAGATTCATCCTTTGGCACGAGATGATTACTTTCCCCTCGGAGTGTCATTCAAGACGGTGTAGCTCTTTCGCTTCTTTTTGGTGGACTAGTTTCGTAGGAGTCACCGTACTATCAAGAGGGGGTCCGCTTTGGTAAGGCTAGGGTGGAATCAACACGTACACATCCTTTTACACCCTCTGAGCCTTTTCGCTTCAATGGAGATCTCTTTCCCCTTTCTTTGGGCTGTGTCTGGTCTCAGCGGTAGTACCGCGGTACCCAGCGGTAGTACCGCTGAGGGGTCACAGGCGGCAGTACCGCTCCGCAGCGGTAGTACCGCCGGTGGGTCCTCGGCAGTAGTACCGGTGCGGTACTAGGCACCTACCGCGTCGACTCGAGGGGTCATTTCTCGTGTCGGATTGTGCGGTACTTTGCAGCGGCAGTAGAGCGGCAGTGCTGCTCATGAGCGGTAGTACCGCCCTACCACCGCGGCAGTACCGCTCGGGTCCGTCTCTCTCCTGCCCTCCAAACTTCACGGTAGTACCGCCCGGGGGAGCGGTAGTACCGCTGTGCTCAGTGGTAGTTCCGCTGCCTCCTGCGGTAGTACCGCCCTCTGCGGGGCTATTTTGGGGGTAACGGTTGGATTGTCCCCCCCACTATATAAGGAGGTCTTCTTCCCAAAGTTGACTCACCTCTTCCCCCAAAAAGCTCCATTGTTGCTCCAAGCTCCATTTTCGCCCGATCTCTCTCCCTAGCCAATCAAACTTGTTGATTTGCTCGGGATTGGTTGAGAAGGCCCCGATCTACACTTCCACCAAGAGAAATTTGATTCCCCCCACTAATCCCTAGCGGATCTTGTTACTCTTGGGTGCTTGAGCACCCTAGACGGTTGAGGTCACCACGGAGCCATAGTCCATTGTGGTGAAGCTTTGTGGTGTCGTTGGGAGCCTCCAATTAAGTTGTGGAGATTGCCCCAACCTTGTTTATAAAGGTCCGGTCGCCGCCTTCAAGGGCACCAATAGTGGAAGCACGGCATCTCGCATTGTGTGAGGGCGTGAGGAGAATACGGTGGCCCTAGTGGCTTCTTGGGGAGCATTGTGTCTCCACACCGCTCCAACGGAGACGTACTTCCCCTCAAAAGGAAGGAACTTCGGTAACACATCCTCGTCTTCACCGGCTCCACTCTTGGTTATCTCGTCCCTTTACTTTCGCAGGTGTAATTGTGTTAAATCCCTTGCTTGCTTGTGTGCTTGTTGTCATTGCATCATATAGGTTGCTCACTTAGTTGCATATCTAGACAACCTACTTTGATGCAAACTTTAAATTGGTAAAGAAAAGCTAAAAAATTGTTAGTTGCCTATTCACCCCCCTCTAGTCAACTATATCGATCCTTCAATTGGTATCAGAGCCTCATCTCTTTATTAAGGACTTTACCATCAGAAGAGTATGGTTGACGTCGTAGACGGTGTGGAGGAGCACTTCGGTGTGAATCTGGTCTTGTCTACGGGAGATGGGGGAACCGCGGTCTCTCGTGAGGAATTCAATGTGGCGTTGGACACATTGAAAACCTCCATGACTACCGAGGTCGAAAGCATGTTTAATAAATTCTTAGAAGGGCTTAAACTTTCCACCGCACCATTGAAAGTGGGTGATCCCGCCAACAAGGTGACGGATGCTACCTCCGACAAGGGGGAAGCTACTAGCGAGAAAGCTCCTTCTTCTAGTGGTAAAAATGGCACCGGCATCTTTGCCCATGTGGAACCTCCACTTGTCTATGGTGGACGGCTTCATTCCACTCATTTGAATCATGCCGGCCCGGCCCCTAAGATTGAGAAGAATGTAGATTTTGATTCTTGGGTCTATCGTTTTAAGCGTCATTTAAATCATGTGAACACTAACCTTTGGAGAATCATTGAAGAAGGTTTCTATCCGCATGACCGAAGTAACTTCACTCCTAGAGAAGTCGTGGATCATCAATTCAATGAGAATGCTCTCTTCATCATCCAAGAAGCAATCCCACCCGAAGATCTTCCTCATCTCCGGCCCTACACCGTGGCCAAAGATGCTTGGCTCCAAGTGGTTTCCCTCTATCGGGGAAGCGCAAGCATTCAACGCTCCAACTATGAAGTGGTGGAAGATGAAGCCGATGAGTTTGCAATGAAAGAAGATGAAGAACCTCGTGAGCTTTTTCGGAGAGTAACCAAACTCGCGGTCTCTCTCCGAGATCATGGAAGTAAGGACACGGATGACAATTGGATCAAGCGCAAATTCCTCAAGGCAATGATGTCCTACCACAAAGCCATGTCCTCCGTCATTCGTCAAAGGCCGGACTTCCACACCTTGTCCTCAAGTGAAGTGTTGGATGAGTTCGTTGCTATGAGCATCTTGGACAAGACCGCTGACAATGCGGTTCTTCGCTATCAAAGAGTAAAGAAGCCCAACCTTGCTCTAAAGTCCAAGGTGAGTATGGAAGAAGAGGATGAAGAGGAAGAAGAGGAGAGCAACCTCGAAGATACGAAGTATGCCTATCATGAACACATGGCTCTTGCTTCAAGGCAATTTTGGAGCAAGAAGAAAACAAGGCCAAACTTCAACAAGAACAATTCAAGTGGTGCAAAGGGCAAGCAACGAGTGAGGACTTGCTTCAATTGTGGCAATGTGAGCCACTTTGTTGCGGAGTGCCCTTACGAGAAGAGGGAAGACAATGGTGGCAAGCTCATCCGAAAGGACAAGGCCAAGTCGTTCCCCAACAAGAGCAACTTCACCAAGAAGACTCCTCCCAAGGCATTGGTGGTACAAGAAGAGTACAATGAGGATGATGACGATGATGAAGATGGTGAGTCGGTTGCCATGGCCTCCGTTGCCATTGCAATGACTCCACGGATGTCTCTCTTTGACTCACCCAATGAGAATATCACCGCCAAGTGCCTCATGGCTAAAGCCACCAACAAGGTAACCCCCAACATCAAAACTACCATCATTAATCATCCTTCTTCGACGGATAGCATTGATGAACATGAGGGGACAAATGTGGAGGAAAATGACTTTGAGACCTTTATGGGTAAACTCAAGGGTAAATCCAAGAAGCACTTCGTTGCTCTCTTGGAACAACTTGGTGAAGCCAATGACATGATCGAGGCTCACGAAGATACCATCTCTAAGATGGAGGGGCATAGTCGTGACTATGCCGATGAGATTTCGGATCTTTCCAATGCTCTTGACGAAGAGCGTGGTCTTCGTTTGGCTCTTGAGGAGTCATACAACGATGATCATGCTAAGTTAAAGAAAGATCTTGATCATGCTCTTGTTGTGTCTCGTGTGCTAAACTCCGAGAAGGCAAAGCTTGGGGTTGATCTTGCCAGACTCAAAGAGGAGTTTGACATTCTCGACAAGGCTCACAAAGTCTTGAAGGGTTTTCATGCTAGCCTCAAGGAGTCTCATGATCAACTCCAAGTGAAGCTAACTAAGGAGAAAGCCACCTTTCCTCATATGGTGTTAATTGATAATGTAAATGCTACTAACCCTTGTTGTGAGCATGTGCATCTTGTTGAGGAGAATGCTAAGTTGAAGGAGCAACTTGAGAAAGGCCTTGTGTCATGCATACAAGGTGAGAAGAACCTCAACGACCTTTTGAGCAATCAAAAGGAAGTTGTGGCCAAGGAGGGGATTGGGTTCGCACCCAAGCCCATGAACAAGAAGAAGAATGACAAGACCAAACGACCTCCTCCTCTCAAGCAAACCTTTGTGAAGGAGGGAGAGGGTGCTTCCAAGGAGAAGAAGAACAATGCGAAGGGTGGCGGTGTCAAGAAGGGCAATGCCACCCCTTCCAACAAAGCCGGCGACTTTAATCCTTCTTATGTGCTATGCCATGCTAGTGATGGGCATGTGTATGCCAAATTTGTTGGTTCTCCTCATGAGTATATTGAATGGTCTATTTGGGTTCCTAAGACCCTTGTTACTAACATCAAAGGACCCATTACAAAATGGGTACCTAAAACCAAGCATTGATCTCTTGTAGGTGTTTGCTTTCGGTGGGGGATCATGGTTGCTCGATAGTGGAGCTACAAATCATATGACCAGAAGCAAGGACTTGGTGGTGGACGTGCACAAGATTCCATCTATGCCCACCAATGTCGAGTGGGGTGATGCCTCGTCTTCTAAGGTATTGGGACTCGGCAAAGTTGTCATTTCTCATGATCTCACGATCGAGAAAGTCATGCTTGTTGAGTCCCTTGCATACAATTTACTTTCTGTTCGTCAACTTGCAATCATGGGTTTTGCCACCTTCTTTGATATTGATACCATGGCCCTCTTGTGGAGCAAGACTCTTAAAGTAGCCTTTTTTGGGCATGTCGAGAACGGTCTCTATGTGATTAACTTTTCGGAGCGACCCACTAAGACCGCGACATGCCTAATGGCTAAAGTTGACGTGGGATGGCTTTGGCATCGCCGTTTAGCCCATGTCAATATGAGATCTTTGCAAATTCTTCTCAAGGGGGACCATGTCCGTGGACTAACGAACGTTAGTTTTGCTAAAGATCGTGCTTGCAGTGCTTGTATCGAAGGAAAGCTTCATGAGAAGGCTCACCCTCCCACGACTCTCATTTACTCGAAGAGGCCTTTGGAGCTCCTTCATTTGGATCTCTTTGGGCCTCCATCCTTTGATAGTCTTGGGGTAGGAAGTATTGCTTGGTGATTGTGGATGACTATTCAAGATACACTTGGGTGTATTTCTTCAAGAGGAAGAGTGAGACCCAACAAACCGTCATTGACTTTGCAAATGAAGCCCAACGTCAACACAATGCAAAGATCTTGACAATAAGAAGTGACAACGGCACCGAGTTCAAGAACTACACCTTGGATGAGTTTCTTAGTGATGAGGGGATCAAGCATCAATATTCCGCACCTTACACCCCTCAACAAAACGGTGTTGCGGAGAGGAAGAACCGGACGTTGATGGATGCCGCAAGGACCATGATGGCGGATTTCAAGTCTCCATACAACTTTTGGGCCGAAGCCATCAACACCGCGTGTCATGCATCCAATCGGCTCTTCCTCCGCAAGGACTTGAACAAGACTCCATATGAGATACTCACCGGTAACAAGCCCAACCTCAAGTACTTTCGGGTGTTCGGGTGTAAGTGTTTCATTCTCAAGAAAGGTGTTCGGTTGTCTAAATTTGAGGCTAGAGCTTATGAGGGCATATTTGTTGGTTATGCTACAAACTCTCATGCTTACCGTGTCCTCAATAAATCCACGGGACTTATTGAGGAGACGTGTAACGTGGAGTTTGATGAGAATAACGGCTCCCAAGTGGAGCAAAGTGGCACTTGTGATGTAGGTGATGAAATTCCTCCTCAAGCCATAAGAAGAATGGGTGTTGGTTTTATCCTACCCATTGAGGAACCCCTTGTGGCCGAAGGAGAAGGACAATGCTCCACTCAAGTGGAGCCATCACCAACCCAAGGCCCACACGCTTCCGAAGAACAAAGTGAAGGCCCTCAACCTCATGAACAAGACCAAGGGCAAGATCATGCTCAAGACGGTGGTGACACACCAAGTGATGCCCAAGGTCAAGTTCTCTCCTCCGAGCAAGTTCAAGATCAAGAACAAGCTCAAGACGACGGTCAAGATGATCAAGTGACCGCTCCTCAACTCACCACCGAGGAGGAATTGGGGCGTCGTGCCGCCAAGATTACTTCCAAGCTCTCCACCAAGGGTCATCTCATGAAGAATGTGCTTGGAAGCATTCAAAAGGGGGTAAGCACTCGTAGACAATTGGCAAACTATTGTGAACATCACGCGTTTGTCTCTTGTGTGGAACTCCAAAAGGTATATGAAGCACTCGAAGATCCGGATTGGTTTAATGCCATGCATGAAGAACTCAACAACTTCGAGTACAATAAGGTGTGGAGATTAGTGCCAAGGCCAACGGGGAACCACAATGTCATTGGAACCAAGTGGATATTCAAGAACAAGCAAGATGCTCATGGGACCATCATCTGCAACAAGGCACGATTGGTGGCACAAGGCTACTCCCAAGTCGAGGGTATCGACTACGGTGAAACCTTTGCTCCCGTTGCTCGCCTTGAATCTATTCGTTTGTTGATTGCTTATGCTTCTCATCACAACTTTAAGTTGCAACAAATGGATGTGAAGAGTGCTTTTCTTAATGGTCCTATTAATGAGTTGGTTTATGTCAAGAAACCCCCCGGGTTCGAGGATCCCTACTTTCCCGATCATGTGTATCAACTCGATAAGGCACTCTATGGCCTTAAACAAGCCCCACGTGCGTGGTATGACCACCTTACCGAGTTGTTACAAGATCGTGGGTTTGAAGTTGGGCTAATCGACCCCACTCTTTTTAATAAGAAGGTCAAAGGGGAGTTGTTTGTGTGCCAACTATATGTTGATGACATTATCTTTGGTTCCCCTAACAAAGCTTTCAATGAGGAATTTGCCGCACTCATGACCTCAAAGTTCAAGATGTCTTCCATGGGAGAGTTGAAGTTCTTTCTCGGTTTCGAAGTAAAGCAAAGAAGAGAAGGAACCTTCATCAACCAAGCCAAATACACTCAAGACATGCTCAAGAGATTCAAGCTAAGTGATGTCAAGCCGGCGTCCACTCCAATGCCCACCAAGTGCCAACTTGACATCAATCCCAATGGTAAAGCGGTGGATCAAAAGGTATATCGCTCCATGATTGGTTCCTTACTTTACCTTTGTGCATCTAGACCGGATATCATGTTGAGTGTGGGAATTTGTGCACGTTTTCAAGCCGCACCTAAGGAAAGCCACTTTGTGGCGGTTAAGCGAATCTTTCGATATTTGGCTCATACCCCAAACTTTGGCTTATGGTACCCAAGAGGAGCAAACTTCAAGCTTGTAGGGTATTCGACTCCGATTGGGAGGGAGACAAAGTGGATAGGAAGTCCACTTCCGGAGGGTGCCAATTCCTTGGTTGCTCTTTGGTAAGTTGGTCTTCTAAAAAGCAAAGGTGTGTGTCTCTCTCGTCCACCGAAGCGAAGTATGTGGAGGCCGGCAGTTGTTGTGCACAACTCTTATGGATGAGGCAAACTTTAAAGGATTACGGTGTCATTTGTGACAAAGTGCCTCTTTGGTGTGACAATGAAAGTGCCATCAAGATTTCTCTCAACCCGGTGCAACACTTCAAGACGAAGCATATTGAGATTCGGTATCACTTCATCCGGGATCATATTAGGCGAGGGGAGATCGAGCTCAACTATGTCAACACTCATGATAACCTTGCAGATATTTTCACGAAGCCGTTGGATGAAGCAAGATTTCACGAGTTAAGGCATGAGCTAAATATCATTGATTCGAGCAATGTTGCTTGAACACTTGCACTCGCCACCATACTCAACTTGTTATCTTGTTTAGGTGTAGGCATGGACATAGGGGGAGTGTTGTTCTCTCAATGAACTCTTCCTCCCCTTATTATGCATAAATTGATCAACTCTTTCACATTAGCCATTTTTGATGGTACTTGTGCTTCAAAGACGAGTTTTGGTCATGGGCCCAAGGATAATTCTTCGCGGTGCCATACCAATTGACTCAAACATAGGTGGCTCCGGCCACCGCCCTCTCCTTGGAGAGGTTGTGTCTTGTGGTTGGTTCTCGTTGTCTCTTGACTTTCTCTCTGCCTTTTCTTAGTCTCCTCTTCTTGCGTTTGTTTTTCGTTCCTTTTTGAGCCAAGCCTTCTTGTCTAGTAGTTGCATCTCGCTGGGCGGTACTGCCGCTGGTGGTGCGCGGTACTACCGCTTATGTTGACAAGCGGTACTACCGCCCACCCGAGCGGTACTACCGTTGGGGGGCGGGACCAGGGGTTATGTCGGGGCAGGGGAGGCTTCTCCTCCCATACCCATTCGCACCGCCCCCTCGTTCCTCTTCCTCTCTCCAGCGTCGCCTCGCCGCGGGAGGACTCTGGCGGGCCGCCATCTCCGGGCCATCCCTCTCCATTCCCTTTGGTGGAGTCGATCCCCACCTCGTCCTCTTGCCATGGATGCCGGTATTGCCCTAGTTCCTCCTCTCTTTTTGTCTAGTTCTTAGATCTAGCGTCTTTGGGGCAATAGTGGTTGCATCTCTCGTTTTTTGGCTAAATCTCAGCTTGAGTAGTTTGGAGAAGGCGTCTAGACTGTGTGGATTAAGTTTTGGTAGGAGTATTTTTGAATTTGGCAGTCCGGTAGTGCCGGATCTGACCACGGCAGTAGGAACCGCCGTTTCCCAGTCTTGAGTGGTACTACCGCTCCCACTGGAGCGGTACTACCGCTTGAGCGGTACTGCCACCTATGGCCAGCGGTACTACCGCTGCTTGCCAGATTCCATCATTTTCCTACCACTGTTTGATCCATGTTGTTTTGTTTGGAAGCTTATGCTCTTTCTTTCGTGTTGGTTCTTCTGTTCATGTGTTTGGTTCCAGGTGATGAACATCCTGAGCAGCAAGTCCGCCGTGTCAACCCCGGACGTGCAACATCAAAGCGCTACCGCACCTCTGAGTCAGCAGGTGCTTCCTCAAGTGTGGCACCTCCGCCTCAACTCCAGAAGAAACCTGCCAACAGGCCGAAGCCAAGGGGCAAGACTGTGATTGAGTTGACTGCCAAGGAGTTCTGGGAAAGGAGTCGCCGCAACCCCTATGCGGAAGACCAAGAACCCAATTTGGTCAACCGCCCATTCTGGAACCGCTTTCAGTTTGCCATCTACTTTGATGTGATCAAGGCCAAGAAGAATCTCTATGTTGATGTTCGCTCCATCGACACGGATGCCATGGAGAAGGATCCTGAGTACTTTGGTGAAGCTCTTCAGATGTGTTCTCAGCTAAACATTCTCAAAATCATGCAGTTCAACAAGGACTTTGATGCAGATTTGGTGGCTCAATTCTATGCTACTGTCCATCTTGGAACTGATGAAGAAAGAACTCTGACCTGGATGACAAATGGCAAGTTGTTGTCTATCAAGTGGAAGGCCTTCATGGAGTTACTTGAGGTGGAAGATCACGGGCTTGAGACTCCTGTCGGCTTTCGCCCTCACCGCAATGTCAACTCCACTCACAAGCAAGCCCCCTGGCCCTACTGCACTGTGAAGGTTAACCCTGTGACTAAGAAGGAAACCTATGAGCTGTCTACCTTCCTAGACATCCTTCATCGTGTCTTTCGGGAGACCCTCTTCCCTCGCATCGGGAATCTGGATACGGTCCACTCCTATCTCGTGGATATGCTTCTCTTCTACCAGCATGAGAAGGAAGCAAACACTGGCGAGTCCCTGGACATTTCTCATGTTATGTGGTCTGAACTTCTTACTGCCATTTCTGAGCGCAAGTGCCCGATCTATGGTTCGTTCATCATGCTGCTCATTGAGAAGGCCTGGGCACGTGTCTATCCCCAGGTGATGCTGGAAACTGGAGAATTGGTTTCTCATGAGATCAAGCGTCTGAGGAAGAAGGACAATTGGGGCACCCCAGCCCCTAAATCTGGGGGTCCATCTACTGCTGCTGACATGGAGACCGAGGATGGGGCTGAGGCCGATGATGACGATGAGGATTATGAGCCTTCTGGGACAGAGCCCTCTTGGGCAAAGAAGCTCAAGCGCAAGATGAAGAAGCTCTTCTGCATGGAGTCTCATGGTCAGTACATGACTCATATGGCTGAGAAGAAGGCCAGGGGCGTCACAAGGAGCTCATGTGTCAGCTGGGTGCGACCGTTGTCAGTGGGTCTGAGGGCCAGATCACTCAGGAAGAGGAGTGGATTCAGCAGCACTGTCCGTGGACCGATTCCGACACCGAGCAGTTTCCGACTGAGGATAGCTGTGCAGATGACCCTGCCAGGATGTGATGAGAGAGCTCCTCAGTTTGCTTTCACCTGGAGCCGTAGCGTCGCTCTTTGCCCTTTTGGTGTCTCGATGCCAAAGGGGGAGAGAGCTTAGGGATTTGTGCTTTATGGTGTGCTTTATGGTGTCGTCGTTTCGTCGTTTTCTCTGTAGTGTCGTTGTGTTTTCTCGCCATTTGCTTTGTTTGGTTTTGTGCCAGTGAGACCTAAGTTCCAGACATATGGTGTAAGACATATGCTACCTTATCTTTATCTATGTCTTTCTAGTACTTTGGTTTCTTATGAGTTGCTTGTCTATCCTGTTATATTACCTACTCTCATGTATCCTATGCTTAGGTTGATGGACTATAAAATATAGGGGAGTGTTGATCCTAATGTGTGTGTCCTACATTCCAAAGGCACTACTAACTAGGTGCACACATTCAGGGGGAGCCCGTCTATATTTTGTAGTTCTAACTATCTTTACTTTCATGATATATGCTTGTGCAAATCCCTGGTTGTCATCAATCCACCAAAAAGGGGGAGATTGTTAAGGCATATCTCTCTAGATGTAGTTTTGGTGATTGATGACAACATGTTTGCGGACTAATCGTGTGCTTTGAGCATTTCAGAGATTCATCCTTTGGCACGAGACGATTACTTTCCCCTCGGAGTGTCATTCAAGACGGTGTAGCTCTTTCGCTTCTTTTTGGTGGACTAGTTTCGTAGGAGTCACCGTACTATCAAGAGGGGGTCCGCTTTGGTAAGGCTAGGGTGGAATCAACACGTACACATCCTTTTACACCCTCTGAGCCTTTCCGCTTCAATGGATATCTCTTTCCCCTTTCTTTGGGCTGTGTCTAGTCTCAGCGGTAGTACCGCTTAGGGGTCACAGGCGGCAGTACCGCTCCGCAGCGGTAGTACCGCCGGTGGGTCCTCAGTAGTATTACTGCTGCGGTACCAGGCCCCTACCGCGTCGACTCGAGGGGTCATTTCTCGTGTCGGATTGTGCAGTACTTTGCAGCGGCAGTAGAGCGGCAGTGCCACTCATGAGCGGTAGTACCGCCCTACCACCGTGGCAGTACCGCTCGGGTCCGTCTCTCTCCTGCCCTCCAAACTTCATGGTAGTACCGCCCGGGGGAGCGGTAGTACCGCTGTGCTCAGCGGTAGTGCCGCTGCCTCCTGCGGTAGTACCGCCCTCTGCGGGGCTGTTTTGGGGGTAACGGTTGGATTGTTCCCCCCACTATATAAGGAGGTCTTCTTCCCAAAGTTGACTCACCTCTTCCCCCAAAAAGCTCCATTGTTGCTCCAAGCTCCATTTTCGCCCGATCTCTCTCCCTAGCCAATCAAACTTGTTGATTTGCTCGGGATTGGTTGAGAAGGCCCCGATCTACACTTCCACCAAGAGAAATTTGATTCCCCCACTAATCCCTAGTGGATCTTGTTACTCTTGGGTGCTTGAGCACCCTAGACGGTTGAGGTCACCACGGAGCCATAGTCCATTGTGGTGAAGCTTTGTGGTGTCGTTGGGAGCCTCCAATTAAGTTGTGGAGATTGCCCCAACCTTGTTTGTAAAGGTCCGGTCGCCGCCTTCAAGGGCACCAATAGTGGAATCACGACATCTCGTATTGTGTGAGGGCGTGAGGAGAATACGGTGGCCCTAGTGGCTTCTTGGGGAGCATTGTGTCTCCACACCGCTCCAACGGAGACGTACTTCCCCTCAAAAGGAAGGAACTTCGGTATCACATCCTCGTCTTCACCGGCTCCACTCTTGGTTATCTCGTCCCTTTACTTTCGCAAGCGTAATTGTGTTAAATCCCTTGCTTGCTTGTGTGCTTGTTGTCATTGCATCATATAGGTTGCTCACTTAGTTGCATATCTAGACAACCTACTTTGATGCAAACTTTAAATTGGTAAAGAAAAGCTAAAAAATTGTTAGTTGCCTATTCACCCCCCTCTAGTCAACTATATCGATCCTTTCAAGAAGGATTTCTGGCGCCGTTGCCGGGGAGATTCGCGCCAAGTCAAGTCAAGTCAAGACATACCAAGTACCCATCACAAACTCTTATCCCTCGCATTACATTATTTGCCATTTGCCTCTCGTTTTCCTCTCCCCCACTTCACCCTTGCCGTTTTATTCGCCCTCTCTTTTCCGTTCGCCTTTTTCACTTGCTTCTTGTTTGCTCGTGTGTTGGATTGCTTGTTTGTCATGATGGCTCAAGACAATACTAAATTGTGTGACTGTACCAATACCAACAACAATGATTTTCTTAGCACTCCGATTGATCCTCTTACCGATACTGAATCTTGTGAAATTAATGCTGCTTTGTTGAATCTTGTTATGAAAGATCAATTCGCCGGCCTTCCTAGTGAAGATGCCGCTACCCATCTAAATAGCTTCGTTGATTTGTGTGATATGCAAAAGAAGAAAGATGTGGACAATGATATTGTTAAATTGAAGCTATTTCCTTTTTCGCTTAGAGATCGTGCTAAAGTTTGGTTTTCGTCTTTGCCTAAAAATAGTATTGATTCATGGAATAAGTGCAAAGATGCTTTTATCTCTAAGTATTTTCCTCCCGCTAAGATCATCTCTCTTAGAAACGACATTATGAATTTTAAGCAACTTGATCATGAACAAGTTGCACAATCTTGGGAAAGAATGAAATTAATGATACGTAATTGCCCTACTCATGGTTTGAACTTGTGGATGATTATACAAAAAATTTATGCCGGATTGAATTTTGCTTCTAGAAATCTTTTAGATTCGGCCGCGGGAGGCACTTATATGGAAATCACTTTAGGAGAAGCTACTAAACTCCTAGATAATATTATGGTTAATTATTCTCAATGGCACACTGAGGCGTTGTTTGGATAAGAGGAATATAGAGAACGCAATCTACATAAGCCAAGGAAACTGCCTAACCGTAAAAAATCTTGTTTGGCTCGTCCAACAACCCCGTGGATAGGGGAAACTCGTTTCCCAAAATCCCATAATTCCGGGTTTGTGGGAAAACTAGTATTACTCGTTTTTTCACAGACGCGATTAGCATATACAGATGCAACTGCCTTTCTCCGCCCCCGCCTATTCCTCAACAACCTCTGATGGCGCCAATTCTGCTTTTTGCGTCTCAACTCACGCCCTTTTCACTGCCTATAAAAGACAGACTTTGTTTCCCGCATGTTATACACCTAGATCGCAAAGGGCTGGCTGTGATCCCCGTGACAGGCACTGGATGGGAGACGTTGACCTTGGATCTGAAGTTGGTCATCTTCAATAAGGCTCCACATCTCCTTCAAGCTTTCCGTGCATCGTCTTCCCACCTTCAATCAGTCTTCCCATCTTCAATCAGGTTCCATACCTTCACCATCCTACACAGCAGTACGAATTTGTATTTGTAAATTTTTTCATGGAACTGTTGATTGAATTAATCTATTTGGTAGTGAACCCTATTTTGCATAAAACCTCTGATAATTTCATATGGGCAATTCCTAGGACATAGTAGATCCAACAACCTGGTAATCTGCTAATCTAAATGATAACATTTACTGTTGATTAGGGAGTACCGTAAATATGAACATGTGGCACATAAGAGAATCAGATTGCACTATGAATGCCTATATACATACTAAAATGATCTAACACCGAACCACAATTAGATTATCGATGACTATATATATCAAGTGCAGTAGTTAATTTTTCATGACAAGGATACAGTTTAAAGCACACTGTAAGGATAATTTTCCATAAGTATCAATCATATTTATCCAGAATATATAGTGTGCAATAAGAGCTAAGCAGTAAGCAGATGAAGATTAGAATACCTTGTGATGTCATCTGATGTTGATAGCAGTACGTGGGGCAAGCGAGACCAGATTTAATAGCAAATTAAAGATCTTGGCAGCAACCTAGGAAAATAACTGATAAGGGATGTGAACATCCCGTTAGACAAACAAGCGACAAAAATTCAAGTGTCCAGTCATAGCATGAACAAAAGATTAGTGGCATGCTCATTTTCTTCCACTTCGTAGATTTATTCCTTTTGAACCAAATGACTCGTCTTCCATTGTTGCTTCTTGTATCCCCTCCGTAGAAAAATATGGATGATGAGAAGGAAAAAATATTAAGAAGGAAAACACAGATAAAGCTAAGCGCCATGTATGGAAATCTTCAGAGGACAAAATACTGCTGAATATATTAAAAGATCAAAGCCTACATGGAGGAAAATAAGGAACATGTTACACAAAGAAAGCATGGCATGATATCTTAGAACAATTCAATGATTGAAGGGTAGAAAAACTTGAATTACAACAACTAAAAAATCGTCATAAGTACTACAGGAGTTGCTACAGCACCATGGACAGACTTCCAAAACTCACGAGATTTGGTTGGGATGACGATGACAAAATGATAAAAGCTCCAGAATATATTTGGGAAGAACTAATTAAGGTAAGTTCGTTCGAGTAGAATTCATATAAAGTTTCCATATCCTATTATTAACAAAAACATTAAACAACTTGCAGAAGGATAAGGCTATCCAAGAATATCGAGATAAGGTGTGGCCTAGTTGGATAGATCTTCAAGCCATATGTGCTAGTTCAACAACATCTGGAGCTGGTGTTGTATCTAGCAAAGGAAAAGATGGTACATGTACGACCAAATCTTCACAAATTGATCTCAATACGGAAGTTGAAGTACATGACTTCGATTCTGATGAAATCAATGCTTCCCCTGGTGTCTTCACTAAGAAGTCAACTACCATTGAGCCAGAAAAAAAGAAGTCCCCTGGAAGTGGATCCAAGGAAACTGCAAGAGGACAAAAACGGACAGCCGATGATGCCATAATAGCAATTGATCGCCTTGCAGATGCATCACTTAGCATTGCTGAAGCAAAGAAAACAGTAGCACAACAAACTGAAGCTTACTCGGTTAAATCTTGTATGGCAATACTAAATAGTATGAGTAATCTAGATCCCAAAGAGAAACTAAAAGCGGTAAAGGCATTTACAGATGGTGATAAACGGGCCATCTTCATTGAGATGGATGAAGAGACGCGGAAGCTCTGGATTCTTGATCCTCAGATTTTTTGTAATAAACCTTTGAGCATAGTATATTATTTCAGTCGTTGTCGCACTTTACAAGATTCAGAAAACAATTTCACTTATATTTTGTCAGTTTGTGTGAAGTAATAAATATTGTTTTCAGTTTGGTATTGTTCATTGTCCGGTTCAGCACTATTACATTTTAAAACAATTATCCAGAGATGATCTGGTCAACTATGCAAATTGTGCAGGGATCTATGAACATTTTGGATGTGCCAGATGATGAACTTTCTGATTCTGAGCAAGTGCTTATTAATAACATTTCTGCAGTGTCCTTGTTTCGCGATGTGTTGTTCACAAGGTTATTCAGAACGTCCCGCAACACTTCTATATTAACTGGTGCTCAGAAAACGATAGAGTTTTTAGAGGGACATCCAGTTAGATTTTATGAACAATTTCGTCTTGAGAAGCACACATTCTACTTGTTGCAGGATGCTTTGTGCGAGAGGAAGTTACTCAAGGATACAAATCGAATGACAGTGGACGAACAACTACTCATGTTTCTACATACAATTGGTCACAATGTTAGAAACCGTGTCATCCAATATAGATATCAGCATTCTGGCGAACCAATCAGCCGACACTTCAAAAAAGTTTTATACGCCATAAATGTTTTGCGTGATGTTTGCATAATAGATTCAAGCAATCAAGTCCCATCAAAAATATTGGATGACGCAAGATTCTACCCATATTTCAAGGTATGTTTGCTATTAGAAGCAGATACTCTTTTACATATGATTTTCATAAATAGAAGGACAGCACCATTTAAACTTTATTTTTTGACTAACAAAAAATCCCAACAGAACTGCCTAGGAGCAATTGATGGGACACATATTGAGGCAAAAGTCAGGCTTGATAAGCAAACTCCTTATAGAAACAGACATGGTTATCCGTCTCAAAATGTAATGGCAGTAGTGTCATTTGACATGTCATTCTCTTATGTCGCTGCTGGATGGGAGGGTTCTGCATCAGATCAAGCTGTTCTAAGATGGGCTGTGACTAGTGGGGGTTTAGTTGTTCCTCAAGGTGAAGTACAATTATTTGTGTATCTACAATATATATAAAGATGCTGAGTTTGATATGAAATTAATGTGCAGGTAAATTTTACCTTGTTGATTCAGGCTACGCAAATACTCCAAGATTTATTGCCCCGTATCATGGAGATCGCTATCATATTGCTTCTTTTCGTGGAAGTAATCGGTGATATACTGGTGAGAAGGACTTGTTCAACCATCTACATGCACAGTTGCGGAATGTTGTTGAACGAACTTTTGGTGTTCTAAAAGCTCGTTTTCCAATTCTAAGTAGGAAAGGAGGAATTCCTTATCCATACAGAACTCAAGTGAAAATTGTTATGGCTTGTTGCATTATCCACAACTTCATAAGGAAGGTTAATCATCCTGATGAGTTATTCGAGCTTTATGAGCATGGGGAAACAGAACAAAATACTGACCATGGTGATCAACAAGTTCATGGGAAAGCAAGAGAAGATGATAGAGTTGCTGGTGAGAGAGTTCGTGCTGCCATCGCCCGAGAGTTGTGGACTAAACATCAACAACGTAGTGCTCAACCATAAGATGATTAGATGCTGTAATATTTGTTTTCCATCTTCAATTGCAGATATATCTGCATAATTTTTGTTGCAACTTTTAATTCTTTATATGGACATGAACTTCCCATTCTTTTATAGGCTTATATGCTCTATCTCTCTCTCTCTCTCACCCTCTGCCTCTCCCTCTCTCTATCTGGAGCTACAAGATGAAATGTTATTGTCTACCAATCTTTTCAGCAAGTAAAGCAACCAATAGACTACTTCAAATTGGTGCATTTTTATGTGACATTCAAGTGTTCCCCTTGTACCTACGCACCAGATTCTTCAATGGACCAAGTAGATATGTAGCTAATTGCTAAGTCCTGTCAGTTATGAAGTAGTATACTCTCCGCAAGTGCGTGATGTAGACCATGTAAACATGCTAAGAAACCAAAAAGGGAGATAACTGTAGCTTCTCTCGTCAAGTGCATGATGTAGTTCATGTTAATTTACTAGTACAAAACTTGAAAATAATACTCAAACATACCTGCTCCTCTGAATCCCCATCCGCTAGCTTGGAATCCCCATCCGCTACAGCTGCCTGCTGCCCTCGGCGCCGCCGATACAGGCTGATGTCAGTGCAGCCTACACGGTCGACGTTGAGGGGAGGCAGGCCTGTGCGTTGACCTGAAGTAGGACCGCTCGCTAGGTAGAGCTTGTGCGGGGTCGACGACCGACGAAACGGAGTACGCCTGGGGACCTAGCCGTCCAGGGGAGGGGAGGCGAGTAGCAACCAACATCCAGGGGGCGGAGGCGCGCAGTAGTGGGCGTCCGCGCGTGGCGGCGTGTACCTGGTGACCTGGGAGTCCAGCAGCAACCGG
The DNA here is from genome assembly GCF_002575655.3 of Aegilops tauschii subsp. strangulata. Lineage (NCBI taxonomy): Eukaryota > Viridiplantae > Streptophyta > Magnoliopsida > Poales > Poaceae > Aegilops > Aegilops tauschii. Next base: position 32,426,518 of record NC_053036.3, on the reverse strand, counting down.
TGTCCATGACGGCGGAGGCGCGCCGTACCCGGCGTCCGCGCGCGGATTCTTCCACGGGCGAGACGAGGGAGCAGCGGTGTGAGCGAGCGGAGGAGGAATCGGAGGGCAGCAGCAGCTCAACGAGCTTGGATGGATGAGGCCATGGTGTGCGATTTGGGGAAAGTGAGTCACTCACGGGAGGAGAATAGGAATAGGAGCAGCTAGTGGTCGTGGGCATCCAAACAAGGAACTGGGCCGACCAGTTTTCCAAATTTCCATACCAAACGTAGTTATTTATAAACTGGTTATTCGTAAAAACTGACGTAAAACAGGTTTTCCTAGAAATTGGCTAAAAACTCATTTTCTATAATCCTATCGCTAATCTTCACTATCCAAACAACGCCTGAAAGATCTACTAGTAAAAAGGTGCATGCAATAGAAGAAATTAATGTTTTGAGTGGAAAGATGGATGAACTTATGAAATTATTTGCTAATAAAAGTGTTCCTTCTGATCCTAATGATATGCCTTTGTCCACTTTGATTGAGAATAATAATGAATCTATGGAGGTGAATTTTGTTGGTAGGAATAATTTTGGTAACAACGCGTATAGAGGAAACTTCAATCCTAGGCCATATCCTAGTAACTCCTCTAATAATTATGGTAATTCCTACAACAACTCTTATGGAAATTTTAATAAGATGCCCTCTGAATTTGATACTAGTGTTAAAGAATTTATAAATTCGCAAAAAAAATTCAATGCTTTGCTTGAAGAAAAGTTGCCTAAGATTGATGAATTGGCTAGGAACGTTGATAGAATTTCTCTTGATGTTGATTCTTTGAAACTTAGATCTATTCCACCTAAGCATGATATCAATGAGTCTCTCAAAGCCATGAGAATTTCCATTGATGAGTGCAAAGAAAGAACCGCTAGGATGCGTGCTAAGAAAGATTGTTTTGTGAAAGCGTGTTCTTCTAGTTTCTATGAAAATAAAGATGAAGATCTAAAAGTTATTGATGTGTCCCCTATTAAATCTTTGTTTTGGAATATGAATCTTGATAATGATGGGACTGAATATGATCCACCTTTACCTAGAAGGCGTTCCAAAAATTCAGAGTTTTTAGATCTTGATGCAAAAATTGATAAAAGTGGGATTGAAGAAGTTAAAACTTTAGATAGCAATGAACCCACTATTTTGGATTTCAAGAAATTTAATTATGATAATTTCTCTTTGATAGATTGTATTTCCTTGTTGCAATCCGTGCTAAATTCTCCGCATGCTTATAGTCAGCATAAAGCTTTTACTAAACATATCGTTGATGCTTTAATGCAATCTTATGAAGAAAAACTTGAGTTGGAAGTTTCTATCCCTAGAAAACTTTATGATGAGTGGGAACCTACTATTAAAATTAAAATTAAAGATCATGAATGCTATGCTTTTGTGTGATTTGGGTGCTAGTGTTTCCACGATTCCAAAAACTTTGTGTGATTTGCTAGGATTCCGTGAATTTGATGATTGCTCTTTAAACTTACACCTTGTGGATTCTACTATTAAAAAACCTATGGGAAGAATTAATGATGTTCTTATTGTTGCAAATAGGAATTATGTGCCCGTAGATTTTATTGTTCTTGATATAGACTGCAATCCTTCATGTCCTATTATTCTTGGTAGACCTTTCCTTAGAACGATTGGTGCAATCATTGATATGAAGGAAGGGAATATTAGATTCCAATTTCCGTTAAGGAAAGGCATGGAACACTTCCCTAGAAAGAAAATAAAATTACCTTATGAATCTATTATGAGAGCCACTTATGGATTGCCTACCAAAGATGGCAATGCCTAGATCTATCCTTGCTTTTATGCCTAGCTAGGGGCGTTAAACAATAGCGCTTGTTGGGAGGCAACCCAATTTTATTTTATTTTTTAGTTTTTTTGCTTTTTGCTTCTGTTTAGGAATAAATATTTGATCTAGCCTCTGGTTAGATTTGTTTTTATGTTTTAATTAGTGTTTGTGCCAAGTTAAACCTATAGGATCTTCTTGGATGATAGTTATTTGATCTTTCTGAAAATTCCAGAAACTTTCTGTTCATGAAAACAATTGTTAAAAATTACCAGAACGTGATATAATATTGATTCCAATTTCAGCAGATCAATAAACAAATTGTTTAGGTCTTCCTATTTTGGCTCAATTTTAAGATTTCCATAAGTTTGCGTTAGTTACAGATTACTACAGACTGTTCTGTTTTTGACAGATTCTGTTTTTCGTGTGTTGTTTGCTTATTTTGATGAATCTATGACTAGTAAAATAGTTTATAAACCATAGAGAAGTTGGAATACAGTAGGTTTAACACCCATATAAATAAATAATGAGTTCATTACAGTACCTTGAAGTGGTGTTTTGTTTTCTTTCGCTAACGGAGCTCACGAGATTTTCTGCTAAGTTTTGTGTTGTGAAGTTTTCAAGTTTTGGGTAAAAGATTTGATGGATTATGGAAAAAAGGAGTGGCAAGAGCCTAAGCTTGGGGATGCCCATGGCACCCCAAGATAATCTAAGGACACCAAAAAGCCAAAGCTTGGGGATGCCCCGGAAGGCATCCCCTCTTTCGTCTACTTCCATCGGTAACTTTACTTGGAGCTATATTTTTATTCACCACATGATATGTGTTTTGCTTGGAGCGTCTTGTATTATTTGAGTCTTTATTTGTTAGTTTGCCACTATCATCCTTGCTGTACACACCTTGTGAGAGAGACACACATGATTCGGAATTTATTAGAATACTCTATGTGCTTCACTTATATCTTTTGAGCTATATAGTTTTTGCTCTAGCGCTTCACTTATATCTTTTAGAGCACGGTGGTGGATTTGTTTTATAGAAACTATTGTTCTCTCATGCTTCACTTATATTATTTTGAGAGTCCTACAAAACAGCATGGTAATTTGCTTAAATTGAGAAATTAGTCCTAAAGTAATAGGCATCCAAGATTAGTAAAAATTATCTTATGAGTGTGTTGAATACTATGAGAGGTTTGATGATTGATAATTGTTTTGATATATGAAGATGGTGATATTAGAGTCATGCTAGTTGAGTAGTTGTGGATTTGAGGAATACTTGTGTTAAAGTTTGTGATTCCCGTAGAATGCACGTATGGTGAACCGTTATGTGATGAACTCGGTAAGTCGGAGCATGATTTATTTATTGATTGTCTTCCTTATGAGTGGCGGTCGGGGACGAGCGATGGTCTTTTCCTACCAATCTATCCCCCTAGGAGCATGCGCGTAATACTTTGTTTCGATAACTTGTAGATTTTTGCAATAAATATATGAGTTCTTTATGACTAATGTTGCGTCCATGGATTATACGCACTCTCTTCCTTCCACCATTGCTAGCCTCTCTAATACCGCGCACTTTTCGCCGGTATCATACACCCACCATATACCTTCCTCAAAACAGCCACCATACCTACCTATCATGGCATTTCCATAGCCATTCCGAGATATATTGCCATGCAACTTACCACCGTTCCGTTTACTATGACACGCTCCATCATTGTCATATTGCTTCGCATGATCATGTAGTTGACATCGTATTTGTGGCAAAGCCACCGTTCATAATTCTTTCATACATGTCACTCTTGATTCATTGCATATCCCGGTACACCGCCGGAGGCATTCACATAGAGTCAAATTTTGTTCTAAGTATTGAGTTGTAATTGTTGAGTTGTAAGTAAATAAAAGTGTGATGATCATCATTTTTAGAGCATTGTCCCAAGTGAGGAAAGGATGATGGAGACTATGATTCCCCCACAAGTCGGGATGAGACTCCGGATGAAAATAAATAAAAATAAAAAAAGAGGCCATAAAAAAGAAGAGAAAAGTCCCAAATAAACAAATGAGAGAAAAAGGGAGAAGGGACAATGTTACTATCCTTTTACCACACTTGTGCTTCAAAGTAGCACCATGATCTTCATGATAGAGAGTCTCCTATGATATCACTTTCATATACTAGTGGGAATTTTTCATTATAGAACTTGGCTTGTATATTCCAATGATGGGCTTCCTCAAAATGCCCTAGGTCTTCGTGAGCAAGCGAGTTGGATGCACACCCACTTAGCTTCTTTTGTTGAGCTTTCATATACTTATAGCTCTAGTGCATCTGTTGCATGGCAATCCCTACCCACTCACATTGATATCTATTAATGGGCATCTCCATAGCCCGTTAATACGCCTAGTTGATGTGAGACTATCTTCTCCTTTTTTGTATTCTCCACAACCACCATTCTATTCCACATATAGTGCTATGTCCATGGCTCACGCTCATGTATTGCGTGAAGATTGAAAAAGTATGAGAGCACCAAAACTATGAAACAATTGCTTGGCTTGTCATCGGGGTTGTGCATGATTTAAATATTTTGTGTGATGAAGATAGAGCATAGTCAGACTATATGATTTTGTAGGGATAACTTCCTTTGGCCATGTTATTTTGAGAAGACATAATTGCTTAGTTAGTATGCTTGAAGTATTATTATTTTTATGTCAATATTAAACTTTTGTCTTGAATATTTTGGATCTGAATATTCATACCACAATTAAGAGAATTACATTGAAAATTATGCTAAGTAGCATTCCACATCAAAAATTCTGTTTTTATCATTTACCTACTCAAGGACGAGTAGGAATTAAGCTTGGGGATGCTTGATGCGTCTCCAACGTATCTATAATTTTTTATTGTTCCATGCTATATTATATTCTGTTTTGGATGTTAGTGGGCTTTATTATACACTTTTATATTATTTTTGGGACTAACCTATTAACCGGAGGCCCAGCCCAAATTGCTGTTTTTGCCTATTTCAGGGTTTCGCAGAAAAAGAATATCAAACGGAGTCCAAACGGAATGAAACCTTCAGGAACGTGATTTTCGCAACAAACGTGATCCAGAGGAGTTGGAGTCCACGCCAAGAAATCAACCAGGAGAGCACGAGGCAGGGGGCGCGCCCTCCACCCTTGTGGGGCCCACGTTGCTCCACCGACGTACTTCTTCCTCCTATATATACCTACGTACCCCCAAACTATCAGATACGGAGCCAAAAACCTAATTCCACCGCCGCAACCTTCTATACCCGTGAGATCTCATCTTGGGGCCTTTTCCGGCGCTCCGCCGGAGGGGGCATTGATCACTGAGGGCTTCTACATCAACACCATAGCCTCTCTGATGATGTGTGAGTAGTTTATCTCAGACCTTCGGGTCCATAGTTATTAACTAGATGGCTTCTTCTCTCTCTTTGGATCTCAATACAAAGTTCTCCATGATTCTTGTGGAGATCTATTCGATGTAATCTTCTTTGCGGTGTGTTTGTTGAGACCGATGAATTGTGGGTTTATGATCAAGTTTATCTATGAACAATATTTGAATCTCCCCTGAATTCTTTTATGTATGATTGGTTATCTTTGCAAGTCTCTTCGAATTATCAGTTTGGTTTGGCCTACTAGATTGATCTTTCTTGTAATGGGAGAAGTGCTTAGCTTTGGGTTCAATCTTGTGTTGTCCTTTCCCAGTGACAGCAGGGGCAGCAAGGAACGTATTGTATTGTTGCCATCGAGGATAACAAGATGGGGTTTATATCATATTGCATGAGTTTATCCCTCTACATCATGTCATCTTGCTTAAAGCGTTACTCTGTTCTTATGAACTTAATACTCTAGATGCATGCTGGATAGCGGTCGATGTGTGGAGTAATAGTAGTAGATGCAGGCAGGAGTCGGTCTACTTGTCACGGATGTGATGCCTATATACATGATCATACCTAGATATTCTCATAACTATGCTCAATTTTATCAATTGCTCAAAAGTAATTTGTTCACCCACCGTAATACTTATGCTCTTGAGAGAAGCCACTAGTGAAACCTATGGCCCCCGGGTCTATTTTCCATCATATTAATCTTGCGACACTTAGTTATTTCTTTTGCCTTTTATTTTACATTGCATCTTTATTTCTCTTTATCATAAAAATACCAAAAATATTATCTTATCATATCTATCAAATCTCACTCTCGTAAGTGACCATTGAGGGATTGACAACCCCTTTATCGCGTTGGTTGCGAGGTTCTTATTTGTTTGTGTAGGTGCGAGGGACTCGTGCGTGATCTCCTACTGGATTGATACCTTGGTTCTCAAAAACTGAGGGAAATACTTACGCTACTTTACTGCATCACCCTTTCCTCTTCAAGGGAAAACCAACGCAGTGCTCAAGAGGTAGCAGTCGACCATTTCAGGCGGTTGGATGAATATGCTACATCTCCTAACCCTTCTTCCTCATCTCTTCTTCTTCCCCAACAGACCACCGCACGGGCCGTACGGATACTCCCCAACATGCGGTTGGATAAACATACTTTATGAACGAAAATTCTGTGTCAGCGGTAGGATGGCTGAGTTTAGTTTGTTCACATGCGACATCACGTGTCAGTGAGGGTGCGTTCCCTTAGTTGGGTTTGCGGCGTGCAGGAGCGACTGTGTGAGGGTGCGGTGCGACCGTGTGAGGGTGCGGTGTGACCGCGACAGCCGTGCGCAAGTGTACCTCCTTTTCATTTTGAAACCTTTAGGCAAGCTTGGCAAAAATGTGTGGCGAAGTATGGCAATGCAAGGCCTAGACCCAAACAGGATAAGTACGTACTACGTACTAGGAGTACTAGTGTTAAAAAAGAAAGGCAGGGTTTTCATTCGCAGGATTAATCGATACAAATCCTCATTTCACTTGTCAATTAATGCGTATTTTTTTCTCCAAAGCCCAAAGAGCTAACCATCTCACTCCTCATCACTTGATTAATGCAGCGCCATGCAAACCAACCTTCTCACTTCCGCATGCATGCAGGGGATATTAATGTCCTTGGTTGCTAGTACGAGGCAAACCCCATCAATTTTGCCTCGATTAGTGTTAGTGGCCTTTTGCAAATTGTAATTTTGATATACTGGCCTTGTGTACAAAAAAATGGAGGTAGTAACTATATTTGACTTCCTTCCCCATTGCGGTGATGTCGACGATATCTCGAACGTTGTGGTTTGGCGAAGTGCGTTCGACGGAGAACACCATTGAGGGAGATCACGGTAAATCGTTCGCAAGTGCCGCCTGCAAGCCGAGACAACCGCCTTATTTGCATCCAGGAAGTCTGTTGAACCAAAGGACGCGTAAATGTACTAGTACTACTTGTACACAATAGCGTCGTCCGTCCAGCTTAGTGCGGTGAGATGGTTTCTCGAAGAAGGCGATGGAGAGGCGGAGTCAGTGAAGAGTGAAATGATGGTTGCTTCGTCCGTGCTTTGTGATTTGACGCCTCACTGCTTTGTGATTTGTGATAGAAGGGACAGGGGAGTAGACTCTGTGCTCTATACTGTACATGCGTCCAAGCATGGGAGAAAGAGGAGAGACGTTGCATTTTTCTATTCCTTCAATCAATCAATCAGGGAGCTTCGGTTCCATCCTTTTGGCTTTGGCAACACCGTCCACAATGGTTCCCACGATGCCAAAAGCTATTTTCACATTTGGCTACACATTGTGGATGCCCTTAACCGTACCACTTGGTTTTGCTCCTGTGTGCTATCTATACAAATCTCAATTATATTGATCTAAAAAATTATAGAATCAAGATTAGTAAAAAGGACGTGATTTTGTCGCGCGGATGGCGGGGGAGGTTTCTTATTTTTAGAGGACGTTGTCCTGGCGGTTTGCTAACATGCGGTCCCACGTGTCAGTGCTTTACCAAGCCGATCCGCTTCCCACATGAGGCAGAACAACGGCAGAAGCAACACGTGGTTAACTTGAAGAAGATGAGGGAGAAGCGGATTCAGCAACGAGTGAAATGATGGTTGCTTCGTCCCTCCAACTTCTTTTTTTAGCATTATTACTTCGTCCCTCCAACTTAACTGCGGGAAAGGTGCAGCTTTGTGATTTGACGCCTCATTGCTCATTACTACACCGGCGCCATGACTGGGTGCTTCACCCCAGCTGCTCTGCACTGTATTCCGGTATGGCACGTGGACCCGGTAGCTTGATGTCCCACATGTCGGAGAAAGGGACTAGAAGATTTATGAAACCAAGCGCTCCACTCTTACGACGGAGGAGTACACGACACGACGGCCCAGTGAACTGTCACTTGTACTATATAGTACTATAGTTTTGTTGTTTCGCACGATCCATCGATACAAACCCGATTAAACAGGAAAGGGCGGGATTTTTCCCGCGCGGTATATGATACTGGCCATACATTTCAAAGGCAATTTTAATGTATGCAAACTGAATAATTAAGTAACAATATGATATCTAGTAAAACTAAAAACACATATGATTTATTGTGTTAGAGTGTAGTAGTAGTGCTGTATTGCATAGTTGTTAGATGTAACATGCGAGAACATGTAGAGATGTAGTTTTGGAGGGCCTACAGAGAGAAAAGCGTAATACGTTCACCGAACTTCAGAATAAGCTGATTACGGTCACTATATACGTCTTGAGGTGATTATACGGTCACTTGCTCACGGTTCAGCATCGGATTGCACTCTATTGACCGGCCAAATAGTTTGAGTGGCACCATGTTGACTAGTTAAATTGACCACGTTCCTTGTGGGTCCCACCTATCAGTTCGCATAGGGAAAAGGTCGGATAAACATAAATTTATGCAGGCGCGACAAGACTCCAACCCGTGCGCGGGAATCACCTGGTTGTGTATGTGTCTGTCAGGGCCTGATGTGTGCGCATGCACGTGTAGGTTGAGCACTTGAGCGTGAGAGTGTGTGCTGGTCGTGTGGTGTACTGGTGTGTGCATGCATGCGTGCGTGTGTGCGTGTGAGTGTTGCGTGCGGGCATGGCTGCGTGTGTACGCGTGAGTGTTGCGTGCGTGCGTGGGTGCATGTGTTCGTGTGAGTGTTGCGTGCATGTAGTTCGTGTGCATGTGTGCGTGTGTGTATAATCCCCACACCAGCTCCTGTGTGTTAAAACAGACGGCTCAGCATACCAATACAAGGCCACCTTGTCCGTTGTGCCCGCGGTCATGACTTCGAACCACCGTCCAATATTTTTTTGTCGTTTGTTTTCATTCTTACTAGCAAGATACCCCTACGTTGCACGTAACATCAAGATGCATTTGTATGACTAGTTTATCTTGTCAGAGAAAAGGATGAACGAGGGAAGGCCTTATTTGCAAATGTGGAGAGGTGTGTGGGTACCTTTCTGCAAAATTGTCATAGTTTCTTTCCTATCCGTCAGATATAAATCGGACGGCCTATATTGTAGGATGGTAGGCACACCATCATCACCAACTCTGTTTTTTATAAGAGTGTATATGTAGAGTAGATACAAGCCGACAGGTGGGCCCGATGGTAGTGAGATAATGTGATGCAACACTAGAGGTGCCACGTGGAGCGTTTAACTGGTCAACTAGTCGTGTCTTGAGCAAATACAGAGTTGTACGGTGAGCCCGTGACAGTATAATAACCACAAAACATAAATGGTGACCGTAATGAGTGGATTCTGAAGTCCAATGTACGTATCGTGCTTTCGCTTCAAATACAATGATCGTCACTGTATATATCGTGAGAGAAAGATGAAACATGCATGGATGTGCTGGGGGCTTAATTTTAGAGGACCTGGAGATAGTTTGTGTGCGTACGTGAAAGGGGCGTAGAGGGGGGTATGCGGTGGAGAGAGAGATGCTCTTCGTTTCTCTTTATTATGACTAACTTTATATATAGTATAAAAATGTACAAATTCACAGTGTGGAATAAATATCATTGTGGGCACCATGCAATGCAAATTAGCGTTCATACTCCTCCATATAACTTTGTAATGTTGTATATATGTAGAAATTCTAAAATAATTTTTTGGCCATACTTTATTCAAAAGGAATGTTGTATGCGAAATAAACGTGAAGAGAGGGCTTTTTAGATCAATGGGGTACGTGATGTAACATGTGTGAATGTGTAGTTGATGCATTTGGCAGGGCCTAGAGAGGTATGTGTGTGTACTACGTATTCGAGAGAGGCATGGATAGAGGGGCCGGTGGGGGGGCGTGGGAGAGATAGCACGAGAAATGAGAGTGGTCTAGAGAGAGAGATGAATATGATGTCATGGCGAGAGATTCCCTTGAGTGTGTACATGCAAGGGGGAGTGGATAGAGGCACGAGGAGAATTTTTTTTGAGTGTGTGGTGTCTGTGTTGGTATGTGTGGGTGTGAGAAGATAACGAGACATGGGGGCAGAGGGTGTGTCACCGCGTGAGGTCCGGTGGGTCGAGGTGAGGCCCTTCGTTCGGTTCCGTCCTGCGCCACATTGGTTGGCCCGTGACACATTTAGGGAGACCCATGGATGACTAGTCGTACAAGACAAAGATAGCATAATTGTGAAGAACTCTGTGTCCACTGACAAAGCCGGCTAGGATTTGTAACCCTAGGTTCTCGGACTAAGGTAACCCCTTTGTCTCTGATATTACTATTCATCCAACCTAACTTTAAGGGGCATCCTACAGAATACTCTGCTAGAATCATACTCGTCTATTAGGAAGAGAGGTGCGAGACAATGCGTGAGAGATAGGCCTAAAGATAATGTGCGTACAGGAGACACGTAGGCAGGTCTATGTATATAGAAAGGGTCGATGGGGATTGTGCGTGTGTATGCTTCCGAGAGGAAGAGTGCTTGTGATAAAGGTTAGTGAAAACAGTCGTAAATGGTTACGAGAGGGAGGGAGGGTTATATCGAGAGCATGTGTGCGAGAAACACACCTCGGGAGAGAGTGTGTGAGCATGTGTGAGAGACCACCGACGGAGAGTGAAACTACACGTAAAAGACTGATGTACACATTGATTAAAGATATAAATTGTATCCAAATATTAGGATGGGATCATGATATTTGCAATTCATGTAAGGAACAGTCATTGATCCATCAGACATCTAGACTCTATAGAATTTGAGCATGTCTATGTTATTATTCGACACAATTGATCCACATAGTTAGTATTTTGAACTCCATACAATGCATCGCTTTAGCAATCGAATATAAACGTGAGTATAGTTCATGTTGTGTGTGTAAAGCACATTATACATACGAAAGTTACACAATGAACATTATAAATATCTACCTATGAACTAGCATACATTTGAATTCAACTTAAGGTGGTTTAAAAAATCGAATTCAACATGAAGTCCATTCAATTATTTGAATTTGATATCATGGCATTTGTAAATCATACCTAAATTATGGGGGCACCAATCTTTGCTCTGATTTTGTACATAATAGCATATGTAGTCGTGTACAAAATAGATTCAAATTTAGCTCCTCCATTCCAAAATAATTGTATTTATAGGATTTTCAAGTGTCAAAATTTCAAAAAGAAGCGGATAATTTAATGAGGTTTTCAAACATACAAGGTCAAATTTAACGTTGTCTATTTAGGTCAATCCTCAAAGTTCAAGAGTACTCTAAACGTGAATGCTTGTGTTTCAAAATTTTGAACGAAGCGCCAAAAGAGCCTCCTACTCGCCCGAAACCGCGTGAGACCAATGTTTGGTAGTACAAAGAAATTACTTTTCTAATAACTCCGACCCGTGAAACCTACCGGCCCGACGTCCAAAGGTCTAAACCGGGGTAGGTTTGTAGCTTCATCTAGATGCCACGCAACCGCCTCCAAAAAACATTCATACACAATGGTCGCCTAAGCACACATGCGCGCGGCCAAAATCGCTCCCGCCCACTATTTGGGACACATGGGATTACCATCCTACCCTCGACCCGCAGTAGGTCCGAAATTTAAGAGGGGCGCAAAGTTTGTACTTTCCCCAAATTTCAAACAAGCGCGTCTCATCTTCTGTTCAAAAAAGCCAAAAACAAGCGCGTCCCAGACCAAAACATGGTTCTCCCCCCTCCCCCCCCCCCCCCGCCCACCCGTTTGATTCCCCATTCATACTCCGTGGGTGCAAAAACTACCTCTCCACCAGCCGCGAAACCCCGGCGTTCTCCGTCCGCCACCCCATCCCACCCATCAACCGCCGCCCTCCTCCATCACGCCGGAGCCGATACCCCGACGTCGTCGTCCACCGTAACCTCAACCGCAACGCCCTCCACGGCTAGTAGTTGAAGCCGAGGCCGAGCCGTCCGTACCCGAGCCAATTCAACCACGCCGTCCTGCGCCTCACCGTTGCCACTCCAACTTCGCCACCCTCCACTGCACCGGAGCTGTTCCTGCTACACCATCCTTCGCCGCCTCGGATCTGCTTCCCCTCCGTCGATATACGGCCACGGCAACACAGTCAACAATTTGGCCATGGGTTTGTCCAAGGATCCACGGTTCTCCAAAACATCAGTTCCCCCGGGAGAAAAAAGAAGATCGCCGCGACATATGGAGGAGACCACACTGGCAACCGATAAGGGTACTCCTCTTCCCGTATTCATGCAAATCTTACGTGTCTCCTTGCACGGTATTCATCCCACAAAAGACACTAGTTGACCGCTTCTTCTTGATACTAGATGTTCCTAGTAACTCGCGATGCACAAGGTTTCTCCTCATATACTATTTCACCTTAGCTAAAGGTCCGTCGCCCCCCTGAATTTCAATTCCTGGTCAGTTGATTCCCAATTAACGGAAGCATTCCCTGGCGTAACAAGCGCTAGTCCGCCTATTACGCCGGGGAAGCAGCGCCTCAGTGTTTATCTTAGGGGTGTGTGGGGCCTAGAGCTACTGGCGCCCGATCTGGAGGTCGGCCGGGATTAAAGGGATGGCCTGGGGGCGCTGCCAAGCACGGCGGTGGTGTGAGGTCGAGGGGAGGGCGGGGCGGCGGAGGCAGGGGTCTGGGCCGGTGGTCACTGGCGGTTCGAGAAAGATCGTCAACAGTGACTGGCGGGAGGTAGACGAAGGTCATCTGCCCGTTCCTTATAGATCGAACGGTTCATTAAAAAATTGACTGACCTATTTATTTTCAGTCAACTGTTATCTTGATATGACCACATGTGGTGGTGTGCTGGAGGAGTACCTGCATTTCCTGTGCTCATATATTACAAAATCATACGGAGTAGAATCTAATTTTGTTTGCCATGCAATGTTGTAGAGCTATCATATGTCTCCTGTCATTTATTTTTCATCCACCTGCTATCTGCTACTTTTACAGTGCACTAGTTCTGCACACACTTCACCCATACTCTCACTATTGTGTTTTTATGCAAGGGTATTTCAGAGTCTACCTCGAGAGAAGCAGAAAAGAAAAGAGAGAAGTTGCTCCAGCTTTCTACGTGGGTAAGCACGGCACATTACAGCGCTATAAAGGGTGCAGTGTCAGCAGATGGAGACGGTAAACGTAGCTCTGGAGTTGATGACCTCGCTCGCAATGAACCACCATCCTAGGTGCTTGCTTTAACTTCGCGGTGTCATATGTGGTTGCATGTTCCATATGGTGTCTAGCTTGTATTTGAAAGGCCGAAGTCGGTCTTTATTAAGATAAGGAAAGATATTTTTTACATGAACCACCATCCCGTGAGCACCAGAAGACAAATAGCTAGTCAGGGCACTGGCCGAGCCAGTGACAAGCCCAGCAAAGACAGGCATCACCTGAAAGCCAACTAAAAAGCCGCGATGGTGGCGAAGCAGCCCGCCTCCCACCAGGCTCTCAGGTCCTAGATGATCATGCTCACCACTCCAGCCGAATGTCTAGCTTGTATTGCTTCCAATTTGGTTAAATTGCATCTGCTTAGCTTACACATTATACCTTTGAATATGACATGCCTTTCTGTTTTTGGTACATACTAGTACATCTGTGTATTAACCATGTTCTTACATCAAACTAATGTTCTTGTGTATCCCTCATCAATCACTTATGATGAGACAGTCAGGCAAGTGGACTAATCCTCATTTAAAGAATGCAGCGTCAGCCTCCCGACATGATTCTCAAGAAACAGCAAGGCTAGATGAAGATAGTGAACGTAGCTCTGTAGTTGATTACCGCATTTGCCCTACACTAGCATCGCAGGTGCTTGCTCTAACTTGGCAGCGTGATATGTGGTTGCATGTTGCATATGGTGTCTAGATTGTAATTTCCCAATCTGGTTAAACTGCATGTGCTATTCTGCTTAGCTTATACATTATACCTGTTAATGTGACATGCCTTCCTGTATTTAGTACATAGTACATCTGTCTATTAAGCATGTCCTTACATAAAACTATTGTTTTTTTGTATCCCGCATCAATCAATATGATGAGACACCTTTAGTATATGCAGTGCGATATTAGTTGCATCTTTCATATGATTTATAGCATGTGCTGCTTCTAATTTGTTGAAATTCCATTTATGATGGGACACTTTTAACTTGGCAGAGTCATATTGGTTGCATCTTTCATGTGGTGTCTAGCTTGCATTGCTTCTTATGTTGGAATGGTTTCTGCTTAGTTTACACAAATAGTTGTGAACATGCCATGCCGTCCTGTTTTTCGTACATATTCCATCCTTGTATCATGTGTTTGCCTTACATCAAAGTAGTGATTGTCAGTATCATGCATGAATGAGTCCTGAAGAGAGAATTTTATTGCTTTTTCTTGTCAGTTTTACTTGACAATTCAAAATCAATAAAGCGGAAGGAAGTTAGCAAGGCAGCGGATAAAGGTGCTCCTTCCAAACGGAGGGCCTCTACAGTTTCTACTCCTCCATCCCCCCAAGATGATTTTCAAGACAACACATGCATAGACACTCAACGTAGCTGTGTTTATGATGAGCACGTCTCCCCTAGTGCACCATCACCGGTGCTCCCTCTAACTCGGCACTGTTATATGTGGTTGCATGTTATGTGTGATGTCTAGCTTGTATTGCTTCTAATTTTGTTGAATTCCATCTGCTTACTTTACACATTATACTTGAATAAGACACGTGTCCCTATTTCTAGAACATACAATATATGTCTATCACACCATGTTCTTACATCAAATTACTACTGTTGTGTAACCTGCAACAATCACTTATCATAAGACACGTTTGACTTCGGAGTGTGATATAGGTTACCTCTCGCATTCTTTTCTAGCTTGTACTACTAATTTGTTGAAATGGCACTTATGACGAGACAGTTTTAACTTGGTAGAGTGATATTCGTTGCATCTTTCACACGGTGTCTAGCTTTCATTGCTTCTAATTTGTTGAAATGCCTTCTCCTTAGTTTACACATCATAAGCTGTGAATATGCAATGGCACTAATGACGAGAGACCTCTAACTTGGTAGTGTGATGTTGTTTGCATCTTGCATATGATTTATTTCTTGTACTGCTTCACATTTGTTTAAACGCCATTTATGATGAGACACTGTTAACTTGGCAGAGCGATATTTGTAGCATCTTTCATATGGTGTCTACCTTCCATTGCATTGTTTCTAATTTACTGAAATGTCTTCTGCTTAGTTTACACATCATAGTTCTGGTTATCTCTTCCGTCCTGTTTTTCGTACATATTACATCCTCCTATCATGTGGTTGTCTAACATCAAAGTTCAGTTCGTTTGTATCACGCATCAATTTGTTCTGAAGAACTAAATTGTTATTCGTTTTTCTTGTTGGCTTGACTTAACATGGCACAGAGAAAGAGGAAGAAACAAAGAATGGCAGGGAATGGGAACCAGAAGACTCCTGCAGATTCTATTGGTACTGATGGTGCAATAGAAGGTCAAAGTCCAGCGGAAAATTCTACAAACAGGGTATCCCATGCTACACGAGCTGCAGAAAAAGCCAAACAGAAACAAATAGCTGCCACCAAACAAGCAGAGACAGCCCTAGTTCTTGCAACACCTTCCATAGTACTACCAGTTGCACGAGTTACTCGTGCGTCAACTGAGCTAGCAGCATGTTCCCAAGCTCCCTTGCCACCTGACACTACTTCCCAAGCACTCTTGACACAAGACGAGTTGGCAAGATCAAATGAACCTTGTGAGCTTCAACAGCAAGAAGGTAGTTGCTGCACTACTAGGAAAAGGCCTACTAGTGGCGCACCAGTTTTGCCTACTAATGGCGCACTACTGGTGCGCCACTAGTACAACGCCACTAGTATTTTTTACTAATGGCGCACCATTGGTGCGCCATTAGTATCTGGTATACAAATGGCGCACCAGGCAGTGCGCCATTAGTATAGGCCACGGTGCGCCATTAGTATGCCTCCCAGAGGGCCATATTTACCCATGTGCCTAGCCATACTAGTGGCGCACCGCGGGGTGATGCGCCATTAGTATCCTTTGACATACTAATGGCGCACTGCGGGGTGATGCGCCATTAGTATCCTTTGGCATACTAATGGCGCACTGCGGTGTGATGCGCCATTAGTATCCTTTGGCATACTAATGGCGCATGTTGGGGTGATGCGCCATTAGTATGTATATTAGGGATTTTTTTTTCTTTTCTGATTTTTGCACAGATTACAAAATATATTATTGGACAGAATATAAGAAGCACCACACAGCAACAGCAGATTCATCGAATACAATAGAAGATTAGTCTCCGAATACAATTCATCATATTAGTCTCCGAATTCAAAAGACCGAACAAAGATAGAACATTACAAGTCTCGAGACCGCGAGTAGCGAGTTTGTCTTCACATTACAAGTCGATATCGATCATCTAAACTACCATCACATAGAAGAGAGCTGCGGTCATCACGATGAGCATCATCGCGATGAAACTGGTCTTCATCCGGTTCCTCCAACGCTCCCTCCTCTCTCCCACTAGATAGCGCGCGTATCTAGATTCCGCCTCCGCCCCAGTGGTGTACCCTTTGTAACTGTTACCGCTGAAACGGTGAACCTATCTCCGACACTCCTCCCAGTCGTCGTAGACTCCGGGAACCTTACCCTTGTACACGACATACGACGGCATCTCTATGCACTAGCCAAACAACAGACAATACATAAGCAATATATAAGTATGCAACAAAAGGATCGGAAGAGAAAAGCAAGACATTAATAGCATGATTCATGGTCCTACTAATAAATAGCGTCGATTACATCTAAGTTGAACGACTGTCCAAACCAAAGAGAAATACAAGTTCATTAAAGTTTAATTACAACAAGAGCTAATCAATGTTTCAAAACTACACATAGCATCACTACTTTCGACTCGACTCATCGGACCGGAGCGTGGATGAAGCCGCCATCTGTCGTGATGGTCATGAAGTCGCGGGCGTTGTCAGCCTGCATTTGTAGCATTGTGTCTATCTCGCTGTTGGACGGTTGAAATTTGATGTAGAACTGCCCCGAGGTACGAAGGACATCTTGATGGATGATTTCTGCAAACTCCGACTGGATGCGAAAGAATTCTTGTCGGATGTCCGCGTCCTGGATTGCCGCCAAGCTTGCGGCCCAATCTTTGAGATTATTTGGTAGCAGAAGGTGATTATGGTCCCGTACGATCGCCCGCATGTGATGGAGGGCGTAGTAGGCATCCTTCTGACCGCCAGGCGGCTGCTTGACGCAGGGGAACGTCGTATTGTGGGTGAACACGTGCCTGCCGTACCTACGAGATGGCCTCTTAAAGGTGCCTCCAGATGCGGCGTAACCGGGGAGAGCATCATCAAGAACTTTCTTGATATTTGTGTAGTCTATCTTGGAGTCACGGTCCGGGTCGAAATACGTGGCCATGGAATATTTCGGACTTAAGAGGATGAGTGTGCAATGTGTGTCACTGCACAGAACACAGAATGTTAGAAAAAAAAAGAACGATCGAAATCTAAGAAGTCATATGTTACGGGGAGGTTAGGAGATGACTTACTCGGGAAAGTAAGGCACGAGGAAGTTATCCTTATCTGGGTTTGCCAGAATGACGCCTTCGAGGTGTGAACTCGCGACTTGCCGGTCCCCAGCGCTGCCCAAGATCTTGGCACGCATGTAGAAGGGGTCGACTATCACAATGTCCGGGGTCTTGTCTCTAATGATCCGCATCTCCATACTCAGCGAGAACAGCCGAACGAAGGTGTAGTGCAGCGGATGAAGGTTAAGCATAGCAAAGATGTCATCAAACCGCAGGACGATCGTACCCCCGACGGCGCTATCCACAAAGCCCTTGCCCTCTGGCACCTTGGCCACGAAAACCGGGTATGCCACATCATTCTCTCTGAGACGCCGCTTCTCCAAAGAAAGAACACTGTCATGGAAACTCCGCATAGCACTGGTTGCAGCATTGAGCATATTTGTCGGTAGCATCGGCCTACCCGCCACATGTACCCTCCTCGAGATATCCTTAGGTGAAGCTGGCCCGTCCTGAGCACGGATCGTACTCGATGCCGGCTGGCTCGCACTGGCACCCTTGTTAGTCTTTCGTTTCCGTCCCTTCTTCCTGATCTGCTGTAATGGGATCGAGTTCTGCTCACAGACCGCCTTCTTGAGCGTGTTGGGGCTGATAATATTTGGCACCTCAGCTATCTGAGGCTCGATGAAGGCGGCAGCTGGAGGCGTCTCCTGAGAACTGAACGCCAAACGACGCCTGTTGCAATTGGGTTTCTCCGCCGTACCAGCTAGATCGCGGTCGTCTTTTTCAGGGTTGGGTTCTTGAGAAGGAGGCCCGCAGAACTCGTCACCGTAGCCATGTTCGGCAAAGTACTTATCGACGTTGGAAAATGTACCGCCGTCATTGTCGTCGTCGTCCGGATCCTGTGCCATATGCATGTCCACATCCTGTGCCATAGGGATGTCTGGCATGTCCGGTAGCGTTGCGGCGTTCTTGCCATGGCTTGGCGTTGGCACGACTGGCGGTCTTGTCTGTGGGGTGGTGTCCCCCGCCCCCAAACGAATCTGGCTCTTCGGCCAAAGCAGGGGCCAGCTTACACAGGTGCTGAGGGTCATCACATCATCTTCGTCGGCCACAGCGGGTCGAATCGAAGGTAACAACTCGTCGCAGCCTGGCAGCACCCAAACCAGTTCAACCCTATACAAGGTGGGTGGCATCGGATTACCGTGGAACACGCGGATGCCCGGTTGAACGATTCTGCCCTTGGCGACATCGACCAACTCGCCGCCCACGAAGTGCAGGAGAGTGCAAGGAACATCGGTGGCGCCCTGCGAAAACATGTAGGGCGTCAGGGATGCCCAGTCAAAGGCAAGGAGATGAAGTCATCGGCCGAGAGGCTTAGTTACCGTGATGCCGTCGAGCTCGGCTAATGTCGAGGCACCACCAACGGCGGGTGTGCGCGTGCAACTGACGGAGGGGCCGCTTGCTGGCGAGGTGCCGGCCGGTGTACACCCGGGTGCATTAAGGTCCAATGCCCGTGCCGGTGCCGGAGACACGAATACCGCCTCCGCCGGAGACACCAATGGCGCCGCCTGCGCGTTGTGCGAGTTGCTGGCCGTGAAGCTGGGAACCGGGGGAGGCCCCTGTTGGCCGCCCGCAATCCACGTCGTCAGCCCCTGAATCAAGGTAGGCACAATGGTGGTGAGCGTCGTTCCCAGTTGTTGTTGCACTTGCTCTTGGACAATCTCCAGAATCCGCGCCACTTGTGCCTTGAGTTCTTGAACCTCGCGCGACTGGCTTTTCGAGCTGGTCTTTTTCTCCTTTCGCCAACCAGCGGTATAGTATGACGACCATTTTGTGGACAAGCCTTTGCCGGCCACACGACCAGCTGACGGCGGCTTACTGAGCTTATCCTTGTTTTTCATTACGTTCAACGCCCTATTTAAAGGGGTGTCAAAAGGGGAGCTCTGAGACGACCCCGCGCTACTGCTTTCAGCCTCCTGCGGAAGGAATGTGAACCATTTAGAAATTTGGCTTCATTAATTAGAATGCAACCATATGGAGCTAATTATGCGGGGGTGTATTCCTTACCAGAACAAGCTCAAGCGCCCTGGTCTTCGGATCCGTGGTAAGCTCCTTTGTTACCGGGTCCTCCTTGTACCGGGCCCTGACAAAGTTCCTGGTCTGCTTGTCACGTAATTTCTCAAAGCGGGGCGGTAGGCCTTGCTCGGCACGCTCCGCGTCCTCCTTGTCCCATATAGGCTCCGCCACTCTGTAACCGCTGGGACCGAGTTGGTGGACCCCTAAGTTCAATTCCCGCATTTCTTTCCCCCACTGACTTGATTCGGAGGTTGCGCTGCTCTCGCACTTGATCTTGAACTCCTTGTAGTCATCTTCGCTCATCAAAGGATATTTCGCCTTGATCTTCTCATAACTATCGCCTTTTTCAATCATTGCCTTCACCGTGCTTCTCCATGTAGACAGGGCCGTGCTCATCCTCGTGAGGGCGGCACTGTTCACTTTATTCCCTGAGAGGCGTGTGTTTGCAAACTCAGTGGGGAACTTGTATCGTTCGTGCAGCTTCGTGAAGAGGAGGTTGCGCAAATTCCCTCGGTCCTTATGCCTTAGGTTCTCGGTGTTGATCGAGACAGTGCTCCGGAGAATGCACCCGAGCTGAACCGAGTACCCCTTGACTACATGTTTGGGCGCCGTTGGATGCCCGTCGGAGTTCACTTCAGTAAATTCCTCCTTGACGGTGCCGAGCACGTTCTGGCGCCGGTCCTTCCGTTGCCTCTTCGGTTGGCTGCCATCTGTGCGTGCGCCGCCATCATCAGTGGTGGCATCCTCGGCGACACCATCAGTGGTGTCATCCCCGACGCCACTAGGGGTTGTGTAGTCAGGATCGGTGTCCTCCGCAGCGGCGTCCTCATAGCGGTGAGGTTCTTCCTCCCATCTCCTGGGATAGCTCCCAGAATTGCTTGCCGCCCGAACCGCCGGCCTCATCGTTGTGGGCCATGTTTCGCTCTAAATAGGAAAAAAGTTTGGTCAAAAAGTTGGTTATTGTCAAGGAACAAGATCATGGTCTCATCATTTAGGGTTTGTCGACACCGAGGCATCCTAAAAGCTAAGCTTTTATCATTTAGGGTTTGTCGACGCCGAGGCACCCTAAAAGCCTAAGCGTACATCATTTAGGTTTTCATCGACACTGAGGCACCCTAAAAGCTAAGCTGGGAAGGAGAATTCTAAGTTGGGCCTAATCACTTGGCTCTATTGCCACCTATGGTTTAATGCAGCAAGAATAAAGGGGCAGTTGATCCTACTTAATTAAGTACTAAGATACCCCGGCCCATGCATTAGTCGCAAGTACCCCATATGTCCTATTTTTAGCAAAGTCATGCTAAAATTCACGAAAAATTTCAGCATGACCTTTGCTGAAAATAGGACATATGGAGTACCCGAATTTGCCGGAACGGAAGTTAATCGACATTCCGGCAAACTCAAGGGCCTCTCGGGGTACAGCAGCAGCATCACAAGTCCTAGATTATGATGATACAGCAGCAAGTTGAAAAAGCTGAAGTTCTCAGCATGAAGAATCACAAAACACAGCACCTACATTATGATGATACATTTGGAGATTGCACATACAGTTTTCACATAAGAATAATTGTTCTAGAGATTGCACATACTGTTTTTGACAGCACAGCACCTATGACAGCACATACAGTTTTTCACATTTGGAGATTGCACATACAGTTTTCACATAAGCATGAAGAATCACACAACACAGCACCTATGGCAGTTTTCACATACATGAAGTTCTCAGCATAAGCATAATTGTTCTGGAGATTGCACATACAGTTTTTGACAGCAAAAATTCAGAAAATGCATTTTTGTCAGTAACACAGAAAACAAAAACCATCAAAAAATTGGGTACATATTTGGGTACCACTATACAATTTGGGTACCTCTATACAAGGTGGTACATATTTGGGTACACAGAAAACAAATACAATTTGGGTACATAAGTGTTATACATTTCTCTGAATAGTATACAAGGTGGTGTAGATCTCTAAGGAGCTGCATTAAAAGGGAAGGGCGTGCGGCAAGATGCCATCAAGCTCCCAGCAGCAATGGTCACAAGTGACAGGAGCTGTGCCTGCCACTAGAATGAGCACTTTTAATTTTTTGCTTCTTCTTTTTTTGAGATAGAAGCACTTTCAGTCTCAGAAACAAAGATCACACATCTTTATAAAATCAACTTTACAGGAAGTATTCGTGTTAGGAAACATTAATAAGTATCTAAGTGTTTTCAGTTCATTTTATACAAAAGACAAACAACAGCCCTTTTCTTTTGCACCGGAAGAAAATGCTAGTACTATGTGATAAGCTTTAGAAAATGGAGTACTTACAGCAACTGTGTAGGCAATCAATCCAGGCTTCTCCTGGTGATCCAAAGCAACAAAGAATAGAAGAAAAGCACCAATATACCAGGGAATTGCAGCCAAGAAGAAACCTAGTAAGAACCTTCAAAACAAAACCAACCTAAAGTCTTTAATATGGATTGATTGTGCTTTCATTTTAAATTTGCAGGTAAGAACAATGAACTTATAGAAACTCCTTAATATGAATATTCTACCGATGATAAAAGAAGTGAGACAAGAAGTGTCTGCAGCCTTGAGTAGATTCCCGGGACCTGAAGGTTGTTCACCCTGCTCATATCAAATATTATGTTGTATTAGCAGCAAGTAGACAAGCCTCCATACATCAAGCCCTAGTTATCTTATGCCAGTAAATATAAAATAAACAAACTTAATAGGTGGTTTATTTTTACTCTGCTCTCACCCTTCCTATTGCGTAGTTACTGTGTTCCCAATGTCAGTGAATTTGTAGTCTTCAAAGATCAGAAAGTTGTGCTCTTCAGCAATCTTCAGAAAACAATTTAAGAATCATCAAATAAAAAACAAGCAATATAACAGTAGTTCTTGTGCTCATCCAGTAGCAACATCTTTCATACATGATCAGTAGTCATGTACCAAATTTTTATTTAAACTGAATTTGCAAATCACCAAGAGCTCTACTAGTTTCAGACTAGATTTACAGAAACTAGCTGCCTTAAGATTGATAACAACAGAACCCACTAGCTGCCTTAAGCATCTCATCAAAAAAATAACAGGAGGGGATCCCTAACTACAAGTATGCTGATAACTAAAATCAAGCAGAAAACCTTGGATGGCTGCGGCAGCGGTTGCGGTCTGGCGGCAGGTGGGAGGAGACGGGGCGACAGCGGCGAGGCTTTCTGGGCTCTGGGGGAGAGGGCAAGGGGAAGCGAAGGCGAGGGAGGGGGTGGGTGGGGGCGGCGGAGCCCGGGAGCTAGGTCAGTGTTGGTGCAGCGTCGTGCTCGCCGGAGGTAGCCATGGTGGGAGGAGGCAAGAAAACCTAGGGGGAAGGGGGGAGGGGAGGAGAGGGGAGGAATCACCTGTGGGAGAACGGCAGGCTGCCGTAGGAGAACACCGACGTCGAGGAGGCTGCGGGCAGCGGCGCGTCGAGGAGGCGGCGCAGTGGGTCGGGGGATGGGGGAAGGGAGGGAGGGGACGTACGTGCTGGGGCGGGGCGGCAAAGGAGCGACGGGGCGTGGGGGCGGCGGCGCGGGTGGATCTTGGCGAGGGAGAGGGACGAAGAGGAACTGGCGAGGGAGAGGGAGGAATTAGCTATAGGGGGGAAACATTCTAATGGCGCACCACGAAGCGGTGCGCCATTAGAATGTTTTTTTATATAGCAATGGCGCACCACGATCGGTGCGCCATTAGTAAACTTTTTTTTATGTAGCAATGGCGCACCAGCCAGAGGTGCGCCATTAGTAAACTTTTATTATTATTATTTTTTTTTGTTGCATGTAATAATTTTTTAGAAAATGAATATGAATATGAAACAGTAATAATTTTTTATAAAAACAGTAATAATATTTATGAATATGAAAAAAATCATCAAATTTATTATTTGAAAATATAATCAAATTTGTTTTTTTTTTGCAATTTTAGTTGCATTCATTTGTGACGGTGGAGCGGGCCGGGGAGGGTGCGGGGGAGGGTGCGGGGGGTCGGCGGCGGCGGTGGAGCGGGGAGGGTGCGGGGGGTCGGCGGCGGCGGTGGAGCGGGGGAGGGTGGGGGGGTGCTCGGCGGCGAGGGGGATCTGGCGAGGGGGGATAGCGATCGAGATGGAGGGGGATCGAGATCGAGTGTCGACCTCATGAATATTCAATATTTTTTCATATTGAATATGAAAAAATATCATCAAATTTAAAAAATATTCATGAATTCAAAAAGTGCCCATGAAATTTAAAAATATTCATGAGTTCAAAAAATATTAATAATAAACATAAATAAATATTCATGAGGACACTAGAACAGAAGAAATATCATTTCAATATGTCGAAATACAATCGAGAAATGGAGTTCTTAGCTAGCTATCTGTTCACAATCTTCTTGCCCTTATTTTTCGTAAATGGAGTTCTTCTCTTGAACGGACGTCCTTTAGGTAGGGTGGTCCTGCTTCTTCTTGTGGTGTATGCTGATACTTCATCGTCGTCGTCATGTTCCATCTTCGGGTCGCCGTACTTGTCGAAGTCTTGCTCATTGGCAACTCCATCCATTCCGATGATCTTCCTTTTGCCTCTCCTCACGACAACACGACTGGGCTTTGACGGGTCGGTAATGAAGAAGCATTGGTCCACTTGGGAAGCCAGTACCCATGGCTCATTTTTTGCGGTGACGTTCGCGCCTGCGGTCTTGGATTTGGCTTCGGGTATAACCATGGTGGTGACATATCGGTCTTCTTTTATGACGCTCTTGGCCCATCTGACACGGAACATCGGGACCTTCTCTCCAGCGTAGCTCAGCTCCCAGATCTCCTCGATCCTTCCGTAGTATCTGTCCTTGTCGTTACCGGTGTAGGAATCCATCGTTACCCCGGAGTTCTGATAACCATCGCTCTTCATGTCCTTGTCCTTGGTGTAGAATGTGTAGCCGTTGATATCGTACGCCTCATACGTCATCAGGTTGTGCTTGGCGCCCTGTGACAAGGCGAATATGAGTTGTTCTTCCGCGGAAGAATCCTCATGTAAAGGGTACGACAGAAGCTTCTGCTTGAACCAATGCGTGAAACATGAGTTGTGCTCTTTGATTATATCTCCGTCCGTCCTCTGTTGGCCTCGGTCATTGTACGTCTTCTCAATAAACGTTTTGTGCTGTACCACCCAAGGATCGACCATGTCTATGTGTTGTAGCGCGACTAGGTTTGCTCTTTCAAAGTCGGCGAGTCGACCATCGAAGTCGACATGCATTTCGCGGCGACCCTCACGGTGACCCCATCCACCGAGCCTGCCGAGGTGCCTGTTGACGGGCAGACCAACGGGGTTCTCGATGCCTAGATAATTCGTGCAGTAGGAGATGCACTCTTCGGTCAGAAAACCCCTGGCTATGCTTCCCTCTGGACGTGACATGTTGCGAACGTATCCTTTGAGGACACCATTCATCCTTTCGAACGGCATCATGCTGTGCAGGAACGTTGGCCCGAGTTGGATGATATCCTCCACGATATGGACCAGTAGATGCACCATAACGTCGAAGAATGCGGGAGGGAAGTACATCTCAAGCTCGCATAGTATCACCACGATCTCTTCCTGTAGCCTTCTGAGTTGCCTCACGCCAACCGACTTCCGAGAGATGACGTCGAAAAAGTTGCATAGGCAAAATAGCGTTTCACGGACGTGCGCGTCCATGATCCCACGGATTGCAACTGGAAGTATCTGCGTCATCAGCACGTGACAGTCGTGAGACTTCATCCCGCTGAACTTCTGCTTCGCTAAGTCTAGGTATCTGCTTATCTTCCCCGCGTAACCGTAAGGAAGTTTTACTCCTACGAGGCAGGTGAAAAACTGATCGATCTCCTCCTGACTTAGAGTGAAGCACGCGGGAGGGAAGTCATTTCCGGTCTTCTTGGCCTTTTTGCCTTTGCGACGACTTTCCGTGTCCTGCTTCGCCTCATCATCATCATCATCATTAGCGTGAAGCTCCTCCCTGATGCCCATTGATTTCAAGTCTGCCCTTGCTTTTGGCCCATCTTTGGTCCTCTCTGGCATGTTGAGCAGGGTACCAAGCAGACTCTCGCACACGTTCTTCGTGATATGCATGGCATCAAGGCTGTGAGGCACACGGTGGATCTTCCAGTACGGCAAGTCCCAGAAAACAGACCTCGTTTTCCATACCTTCAGCAGTGGCTCTGGCGCCTTTTGCTTCTTTCCCGGCTCTGGCGCCTTTTGCTTCTTTCCCGGCAGTGGGCAATCTTTCCAATTTTTCAACAGCTCGTCTATTTCCTCGCCGCTCCTCGTACGCGGGCGTCTTCGGGGTTCGGTTTCACCATCGAACAGATCCTTGCGTTTCCTCCACG
The DNA here is from genome assembly GCF_002575655.3 of Aegilops tauschii subsp. strangulata. NCBI lineage: Eukaryota > Viridiplantae > Streptophyta > Magnoliopsida > Poales > Poaceae > Aegilops > Aegilops tauschii. The sequence continues at coordinate 32,400,379 of NC_053036.3, read as the reverse complement.
GGTCATCGTCGCGAAGCCACCTTCGATGTCCCATGAACACGGTTTTCGAAGACCCGGGATCTCTATCTAGCTGGCGATACGTTGTGTCATCCATGCACCTGACGCATCCAGAAAATCCGTGGACCACCTGCCCCGCGAGATATCCGTAACCGAGATAGTCGTGCACCGTCATGAGCAGTGCGGCTCTCATAGGGAAATATTCTTTCTCTGCGGTGTCCCACGTATTGGCTGGCGTTTTCCACAGCGTGTCTAGCTCCTCTTTCAGCAGCCCCAGATACAGATTGGTGTCGTTCCCTGGTTGTTTCGGCCCTTCAATTAGCATACTCATGTGAATGTACTTCCTCTTCATGCACAACCAGGGGGGAAGGTTGTACATCCACACAAACACAGGCCAGGTGCTATGTGTGCTTCTCTGGCTGCCAAATGGATTGACTCCATCGGTGCTCGCGCCCAGCACGATGTTCCTTGGATCCTTCCCAAATTCTGGTTGTTCGAAGTTCAACGCTTGCCACTGGCTCCCATCCTTAGGGTGACTCAGCATCTTGTCTTTTTTATTTATCTCCGGATCATTTGCGTCATCTTCTCGCTTCTTCTCCTCCCTATCTGCGTGCCAACGCAGGAGCTTTGCTACCTTAGGGTCCGCGAAATACCGTTGCAGACGAGGAGTGATCGGAAAGTACCACACCACTTTTCGAGGAGCTTTCTTCCTCTTCTTGTATCGAGTGACGCCGCACACCGGACATATGGTAGACTCCGCGTGCTCGTCCCGATAAATGATGCAATTGTTCATGCACACATGGTATTTCACGTGCGGTAAATCCAGAGGACACACGATTTTCTTCGCCTCCTCGAAACTGGTCGGGCACTTGTTCCCCTTGGGAAGACGTTCGTGCCAGAATGACATGTTCTCGTCGAAGCATGCGTCGGTCATTTTGTGTTTTACCTTCATCTCCAGAGCCATGAGCGTTACTGTCAGGCGGGTATCCTCGGGCCTACATCCTTCATACAATGGAGTAACCGCGTCTATCTCCAGTTGATCCAGCTTGGCTTTCTCTCGGGCGGCAGCTCTTGCGTTATCCGTCTGCTTGAGAAGCAGCTCTTGAATATGAGGGTCCTGCACCCAGCCCATCGATGGTCCATCGTCGTCTGCTCTGCCGGCATCTTCATCTTCATGATCATGCCCTTCGTCTGCTCCCGCATCTTCCTCATCATCATGTCCGGCATCTTCTACATGATGACTGTGTACAGCATCACCGTCGTGATCATGTCCTGGAGATTCTTCGTCTTCTCGCCCGCCCGAGCCGCGGTGGTTGTCTTGCTGCCCATCCTCATTTCTTGCCCGACCCCCATGGACGACTTCATAGTCATCTTCATCACCTTGCCACCGATAGCCATCCATGAAACCACGCAAGAGCAGGTGGTCCCGCACCTGCCCGGAATCCGGGTCCGCAATAAGGCTCTTCAGCTTGCATCTTCGACACGGACATCTTATCTCCGTCTCGTTCTTTTCAAGCATCTCGGCCTTCGCGGAGCTCAAAAACCTATTCACGATGCCTTCGGTCATCGTGCAGACCATGGTCGCCTGCGGGGTAGAGCAAAACGATATTTTAGAACCAAGAAAAAAATTGGCATGACTTTCCCTAAAAATAGGACCAAAAAGAATGCATAGTGCCAAAATTCTCGCCGAAACGGAAATGAATCAACATTCCGGCAAAATATTGGCAACTATCGCATTTCAAATACCGGTACCTGCAAACACAAACATATATGCAACACCACAAACATATGCAACACCACAAACATACATAGATCTAGCTAGGCCATAAAAAGTGCATGTGCACGTTGTTCGAGAGGGAGAACAACATAAAGATAGCTTCCCCCTTACTTACCTATCAAAAAAGGTAATTTAACCACTTAATTTGGATGAATTTATGGTGCAAATGAGGTGAGGAGGAGGAGGCAGCCGAGACAAGCTTGGAGTAGGAGGTGGAGAGAATGAAGTGGGGAAAGTGAGTGGGTAGGTGTGGCTGTCCAAAATATCTAGCTCGTCCCAGGTTACTAATGGTGCACCACCACCTAATGCGCCATTAGTAACCCTGGTTACTAATGGTGCACCTGCTGGTGGTGCGCCATTAGTAGTTTTGCAAAAAAAACACTAATGGCGCACCAGGGAACAGTGCGCCATTACTAGTTTAAACTAGTAATGGCGCACTGTTCCCTGGTGCGCCATTAGTAGTTTTGCAAAAGAATAAAAAATAAAAAAATTAGTAGTGGCGCACTATCTGGCTAGTGCGCCATTACTAGTTAGAACTAGTAATGGCGCACTGTGCCCTGGTGCGCCATTAGTATGTTTTGAAAAATAAAAAAAATTGTTACTAATGGCGCACCGTGTGGCTGGTGCGCCATTAGTGTCTTTCACACTAATGGCGCACCAGCACATGGTGCGCCACTGCTATATAGCAATGGCGCACCACATGTCTGGTGCGCCATTAGTGGCCATTCCATCTATAGCCCTTTTCCTAGTAGTACTGGAGTCAAGTTACAGTTGCATGCTTCTTTATATGTAGTCTCACAGTTTGATGTACACTAACACTTCCTATGTTCGTTGTTGGACTAGCACCTAGGCGCAAGAGGAAAAACATCAGGGATAATGCTCGATAGGTTAACTAAATCTAGAGGAGGAAGAATGGAGATCCATTTTGAGGCAGGTTTAAAAAGGCCACGTGATGCTACAGAGTCAGCCAAGTTAGTATCAGAGGCAGCGGTTGCCGTTAGGTGTCATGTACGTATCCTCCCAACATGGATTCAGTACAGGAATGACAAAGAAGAAACCCAGTTCAACACCTTCCTCGACCATTTATCTGTAAGTATGGTTATGTATGGAAACTAGTAATATCGTCTTGCTATGCCCCATACTTTCTAGGTTGCTGATAATGAGACTCCCATAATTTTCAACAGATAAGGATCAAGTTGAATACCAGATGATACAACCAGACAAGCTTGCACCCATGTTTTCAAGTCTGCTCTACGATAGTATCGGTATAACTTGAGGAAAACTCACTTTGAAGGCAAGGCTAACAGTGAACTTTCCCAAACATCTCTAGTGGAAAATATATCAGATGAAGACTGGAGGGGCCTCGTTAAACACTGGTCTAATCCGAAGTATCAGGTACATTATATATATGTGATCAGATCACATGTTGAAGTCCTATTTACGCATGTGCCACACAAATCTATCTTCTTGTAGGTGAACTGTTCAAAGAACAAGGCCAACCGTACGAAAGTGAAATTCCAACAGACGACAGGATCTCATAGCTATATTGCACACTGCGAGGCTCTTGTAATTAGCTGCTGTTTCACTCTTTTCGCTGTACCATATTATCATATCTATATTGACTTGTTCCAAATGCTGAGGAAAGCCCGCAAGGACCAAAAAGTGCCTGAACCAAATGCTGTGGAAATCTTCAAGGACTGTCACACCAGCAAGAAGAAGGGCATGACTACACCAGTCAAAGCCGTTGTTGTAAGTCCTTAATACTCATGCCTTTTAACTACTACTTACTCTGACTTGTGCCTTGAACTGCATGGTTTGCAGCCAATGTCTATTACTCTTTTCAATTTTATACACAATTGTCTTAGCGTATCATTGCACCTTACAACGTTTAAAAGAGAGGAGTGATGTTCCTTTGATCTTGACCTGTAATCTAGTTCCGTGCTGGACTTTCCCACACAATGTTACAATTGCCTATTTGTCTGTTCTCAGTTGTTTTGTGATATGAATGATGTCATACTATGCTTACGGTATTATAAACTTTGTCTCTTTATCCTTAGCCCTCAATACAATGTGAAGAAATAGACAATACATTAGCGATGGTACATGGTCATATGTTTGAAACCTGGTTTTATTATGTACTTTGCAATAAAATACAACTAATATTTTACATGGGTTCACCAGAATAAGTTCTGTATATAGACCAAAGCTATTTTGTTTGGTTTTGCTGCCTCCTTAATATCTTCTGTTCTGGTACTACTAATGTAAAACCTCAACTTTTCAGCGAGCTATGGAAAAAATGGTGGAACCGCCACCTTCTGAAGATGGCGAGGCAACTATAACCGCAATGTCAGCTCTTGCTGCAGTGGGTCAGTACCTATCCACTAACAGTGCCAAAAGCACGTTCCTGCGTAATACTGGGTTGGTTGTTAAGGCAATCTCGTCCAAACTGCCTCATGATCAAGATATGCAAGCTCAAAACAATGTTGTATCTGCGCTCCAGACACAAGTCCATTCCCTAACAGAGACCCTTTGTGAAACAAGGAGAGACATTGTTCGATGTTGTTGTCGGATCACGGGTTCCGGCAAAACCCTCAAGGTTTGAACACTGGGGTGCGCACGAAGATCTCCTCCTACCGATCCACGTCCTAGCTTCGTTAAGATCTCAAGGGCTAACTCGACGAACTCACAACACAAGGGACACAAGATTTATACTGGTTCGGGCCACCATTGTGGTGTAATACCCTACTCCAGTGTGGTGGTGGTGGATTGCCTCTTGGGCTAAGGATGAACAGTACAAGGGGAAGAACAGCCTCCTGAGGTTGAGGAGTTCTTGTGTTCGGTGTGTGGCTAAGGAACAGCTGAAGAACAGACCCATTCCTACTGTGGTGGCTAGGCCTATTTATAGAGGCCCTGGTCCTCTCCCCAAATATTGAGCGGGAAGGGGGCCAACAACGGCCAATTTGAAAGGGGATAGCTAGTACAGCTTATCCTGACAAAAGCAGTCTTCGCCTGCAAAAGGCTCTGGTGGTGACGTCGTCTTGGGCTCCATGGTGACCTCCGTCTTGCCGTCCTGCTGGTCTTGGTCTCGTTGCACTGATATGGAAACCTTTGCTTGACGCCTCGGTACTCCGCGCCTGCGCTTGCCCCCTTTGTGAAGGAAATATGCCCTAGAGGCAATAATAAAGTATTATATATTTCCTTATATCATGATAAATGTTTATTATTCATGCTAGAATTGTATTAACCGGAAACATAATACATGTGTGAATACATAGACAAACAGAGTGTCACTAGTATGCCTCTACTTGACTAGCTCGTTAATCAAAGATGGTTATGTTTCCTAGCCATACACATAAGTTGTCATTTGATTAACGAGATCACCTCATTAGGAGAATGACGTGATTGACTTGACCCATTCCATTAGCTTAGCATTCGATCGTTTAGTATGTTGCTATTGCTTTCTTCATGACTTATACATGTTCCTATGACTATGAGATTATGCAACTCCCGTTTACCGGAGGAACACTTTGTGTGCTACCAAACGTCACAACGTAAATGGGTGATTATAAAGGTGCTCTACAGGTGTCTCCAAAGGTACTTGTTGGGTTGGCGTATTTCGAGATTAGGATTTGTCACTCCAATTGTCGAAGAGGTATCTCTGGGCCCACTCGGTAATGCACATCACTATAAGCCTTGCAAGCATTGTGACTAATGAGTTAGTTGCGGGATGATGTGTTACGGAACGAGTAAAGAGACTTGCCGGTAATGAGATTGAACTAGGTATCGAGATACCGACGATCAAATCTCGGGCAAGTAACATACCGGTGACAAAGGGAACAACGTATGTTGTTATGCGGTCTGACCGATAAAGATCTTCATAGAATATGTGGGAGCCAATATGGGCATCCAGGTCCCGCTATTGGTTATTGACCGGAGACGTGTCTCGGTCATGTCTACATAGTTCTCGAACCCGTAGGTTCCGCACGCTTAACGTTACGATGACAGTTTTATTGAGTTTTGATGTACCGAAGGAGTTCGGAGTCCCGGATGAGATCGGGGATATGACGAGGAGTCTCGAAATGGTCAAGACGTAAATATCAATATATTGGACGACTATATTCGGACTTCGGAAAGGTTCCGAGTGATTCGGGTATTTTTCGGAGTACCGAAGAGTTACGGGAATACGTATTGGGCCTTATTGGGCCATACGGGAAAGAAGGAAAAGGGCCTCAAGGGTGGCCGCACCCCTCCCCTTGGTCTGGTCCGAATTGGACTAGGAAAGGGGGGCCACCTTCCTTCCTTCTCTTTTTCCCTTCCTCTTTTCCTATTCCATATGGGAGGTGGAATCCTACTAGGACTAGGGAGTCCTAGTAGGACTCCACACTTGGTGCGCCCCCTCCTAGGGCCGGCCTCCTCCTCCCTTGCTCCTTTATATACGGGGGCAGGGGGCACCCCATGGACACACTTTGATATACGATATTTTAGCCGTGTGCGGTGCCCCCCTCCACCAGATTACACCTCGATAATGCCGTCGCGGAGCTTAGGCGAAGCCCTGCGTCGGTGGAACATCATCATCGTCACCACGCCGTCGTGCTGACGAAACTCTCCCTCAACACTCGGCTGGATCAGAGTTCGAGGGACGTCATCGAGCTGAACGTGTGTAGAACTCGGAGGTGCCGTACGTTCGGTACTTGATCGGTCGGATCGTAAAGACGTACGACTACATCAACCGCGTTGTGATAACGCTTCCGCTGTCGGTCTACGAGGGTACGTGGACAACACTCTCCCCTCTCGTTACTATGCATCACCATGATCTTGCGTGTGCGTAGGATTTTTTTTAAATTACTACGTTCCCCAACAGTGGCATCCGAGCCTGGTTTTATGCGGTGATGCTATGCACGAGTAGAACACAAGTGAGTTGTGGGCGATATAAGTCATACTGCTTACCAGCATGTCATACTTTGGTTCAGCGGTATTGTGAGATGAAGCAGCCCGGACCAACATTACGCGTACGCTTACGCGAGACTGGTTTCACCGTTGCGAGCACTCGTTGCTTAAAGGTGACCGGCGGGTGTCTGTCTCTCTCACTTTAGTTGAACCGAGTGTGGCTACGCCCGGTCCTTGCGAAGGTTAAAACAGCACCAACTTGACAAACTATCGTTGTGGTTTTGATGCGTAGGTAAGAACGGTTCTTGCTAAGCCCGTAGCAGCCACGTAAAATATGCAACAACAAAGTAGAGGACGTCTAACTTGTTTTTGCAGGGCATGTCGTGATGTGATATGGTCAAGACATGATGTGATATAATGTGTTGTATGAGATGATCATGTTTTGTAACCGAGTTATCGGCAACTGGCAGGAGCCATATGGTTGTCGCTTTATTGTATGAGATGCAATCGCCATGTAATAGTTTTACTTTATCACTAAGCGGTAGCGATAGTCGTAAAAGCAATAAGTTGGCGAGACGACAACGATGCTACGATGGAGATCAAGGTGTCGCGCCGGTGACGATGGTGATCATGACGGTGCTTCGGAGATGGAGATCACAAGCACGGTGCTTCGGAGATGGAGATCACAAGCACGGTGCTTCGGAGATGGAGATCACAAGCACAAGATGATGATGGCCATATCATATCACTTATATTGATTGCATGTGATGTTAATCCTTTATGCATCTTATCTTGCTTTGTTTGACGGTAGGATTATAAGATGATCCTTCACTAAATTATCAAAGTATAAGTGTTCTCCCTGAGTATGCACCGTTGCGAAAGTTCTTCGTGTTGAGACACCTCGTGATGATCGGGTGTGATAGGCTCTACGTTCAAATACAACGGGTGCAAAACAGTTGCACACGCGGAATACTCAGGTTAAACTTGACGAGCCTAGCATATAACAGATATGGCCTCGGAACACAGAGACCGAAAGGTCGAGCGTGAATCATATAGTAGATATGATCAACATAGTGATGTTCACCATTGAAACTACTCCATCTCACGTGATGATCGGACATGGTTTAGTTGATTTGGATCACGTAATCACTTAGATGATTAGAGGGATATCTATCTAAGTGGGAGTTCTTTAGTAATATGATTAATTGAACTTAAATTTATCATGAACTTGGTCCTGATAGTATTTTGCAAATTATGTTGTAGATCAATAGCTCGCGTTGTTGCTTCCCTGTGTTTATTTTTGATATGTTCCTAGAGAAAAATTATGTTGAAAGATGTTAGTAGCAAAGATGCGGATTGGATCCGTGATCTGAGGATTATCCTCATTGCTACACAGAAAAATTATGTCCTTGATGCACCGCTAGGTGACAGACCTATTGCAGGAGCAGATGCAGACGTTATGAACGTTTGGCTAGCTCAATATGATGACTACTTGATAGTTTAGTGCACCATGCTTAACGGCTTAGAATCGGGACTTCAAAGACGTTTTGAACGTCATGGACCATATAAGATGTTCCAGGAGTTGAAGTTAATATTTCAAGCAAATACCCGAGTTGAGAGATATGAAGTCTCCAACAAGTTCTATAGCTAAAAGATGGAGGAGAATCGCTCAACTAGTGAGCATGTGCTCAGATTGTCTGGGTACTACAATCGCTTGAATCAAGTGGGAGTTAATCTTCCAGATAAAATAGTGATTGACAGAATTCTCTAGTCACCATCACCAAGTTAGTAGAACTTCGTGATGAACTATAATATGCAAGGGATGACGAAAGTAATTCCCAAGCTCTTCGTGATGCTGAAATCGACGAAGGTAGAAAACAAGAAAAACATCAAGTGTTGATGGTTGACGAGACCACTTCAAGTGTTGATGGTTGACGAGACCACTAGTTTCAAGAAAAGGGCAAAGGGAAGAAGGGAAACTTCAAAAAGAACGGCAAGCAAGTTGCTACTCAAGTAAAGAAGCCCAAGTCTGTACCTAAGCCTGAGACTAAGTGCTTCTACTGCAAAGGAACTGGTCACTGGAGGCGGAACTGCCCCAAGTATTTGGTGGATAAGAAGGATGGCAAAGTGAACAAAGGTATATTGGATATACATGTTATTGATGTGCACTTACTAGTGTTTATAGCAACCCCTCAGTATTTGATACTGGTTCAGTTGCTAAAGAGTAGTAACTCGAAAACGGGAGTTGCAGAATAAACAGAGACTAGTAAAAGGCGAGGTGACGATGTGTGTTCGAAGTAGTTCCAATATTGATATGATCATCATCGCACACTCCCTATACTTTCGGGATTAGTGTTGAAACTAAATAAGTGTTATTTGGTGTTTGCGTTGAGCATGAATATGATTTGATCATGTTTATTGCAATACGGTTATTCATTTAAGTTAGAGAACAATTGTTGTTCTGTTTACATGAATAAAAACCTTCTATGGTCATACACACCAACGAAAATGGTTTGTTGGATCTCGATCGTAGTGATACACATATTCATAATAATGAAGCCAAAAGATGCAAAGTTAATAATGATAGTGCAACTTATTTGTGGCACTGCCGTTTAGGTCATATTGGTGTAAAGCACATGAAGAAACTCCATACTGATGGGATTTTGGAATCACTTGATTATGAATCACTTGATGCTTGCGAACCATGCCTCATGGGCAAGATGACTAAAACGCCGTTCTCCGGAACTATGGAGAGAGCAACAAATTTGTTGGAAGTCATACATACAGATGTATGTGGTCCAATGAATATTGAGGCTCGTGGCGGATATCGTTATTTTCTCACCTTCACAGATGATTTGAGCAGATATGGGTATATCTACTTAATGAAACATAAGTCTGAAACATTTGAAAAGTTCAAAGAATTTCAGAGTGAAGTGGAAAATCATCGTGACAAGAAAATAAAGTTTCTATGATCTGATCGTAGAGAAGAGTATTTGAGTTACGAGTTTGGCCTTCAGTTAAAACAATGTGAAATAGTTTCACTACTCACGCCACCTGGAACACCACGGTGTAATGGTGTGTCTGAACATCGTAACCGTACTTTATTAGATATGGTGCAATATATGATGTCTCTTACCGATCTACCACTATCGTTTTGAGGTTATGCATTAGAGACAGCTACATTCACGTTAAAAAGGGCACCATCAAAATCCGTTGAGACGACGCCTTATGAACTGTGGTTTGGCAAGAAACCAAAGTTGTCGTTTCTTAAAGTTTGGGGTTGCGATGCTTATGTGAAAAAGTTTCATCCTGATAAGCTCAAACCTAAATCGGAGAAATGTGTCTTCATAGGATACCCAAAGGAGACAGTTGGGTACACCTTCTATCACAGATCCGAAGGCAAGACATTCGTTGCTTAGTATGGATCCTTTCTAGAGAAGGAGTTTCTCTCGAAAGAAGTGAGTGGGAGGAAAGTAGAACTTGATGAGGTAACTGTACCTGCTCCCTTATTGGAAAGTAGTTCATCACAGAAATCTGTTCCTGTGACTCCTACACCAATTAGTGAGGAAGTTAATGATGATGATCATGGAACTTCAGATCAAGTTATTACTGAACCTCGTAGGTCAACCAGAGTAAGATCCGCACCAGGGTGGTACGGTAATCCTGTTCTGGAGGTTATGTTACTAGACCATGACGAACCTACGAACTATGAAGAAGCGATGGTGAGCCCAGATTCCACGAAATGGCTTGAGGCCATGAAATCTGAGATAAGATCCATATATGAGAACAAAGTATGGACTTTGATTGACTTGCCCAATGATTGGCGAGCCATTGAGATTAAATGGATCTTCAAGAGGAAGACGAACGCTGATAGTAGTGTCACTATCTACAAAGCTAGAATTGTCGCAAAAGGTTTTCGACAAGTTCAAGGTGTTGACTACGATGAGAGTTTCTCACTCGTATCTATGCTTAAGTCTGTCTGAATCATGTTAGCAATTGCCGCATTTTATGAAATATGGCAAATGGATAAACAAAACTGCATTCCTTAATGGATTTATTAAAGAAGAGTTGTATATGATGCAACCAGGAGGTTTTGTCAATCCTAAAGGTGCTAACAAAATATGCAAACTCCAGCGATCCATCTATGGACTGGTGCAAGCATCTCGGAGTTGGAATATACGCTTTGATAAGTTGATCAAAGGATATAGTTTTATACAGACTTGCGATGAAGCCTGTATTTACAAGAAAGTGAGTGGGAGCACTACAACATTTCTGATAAGTATATGTGAATGACATATTGTTGATCGGAAATAATGTAGAATTATTCTGCAAAGCATAAAGGAGTGTTTGAAAGGAGTTTTTCAAAGAAAGACCTCGGTGAAGCTGGTTACATATTGAGCATCAAGATCTATAGAGATAGATGAAGACGCTTGATAAGTTTTTCAATGAGTACATACCTTAACAAGATTTTGAAGTAGTTCAAAATAGAACAGTCAAAGAAAAGAGTTTCTTGCCTGTGTTACATGGTGTGAAATTGAGTAAGACTCAAAGCCCGACCACGGCAGAAGATAGAAAGAGAATGAAAGTCATTCCCTATGCCTTGGCCATAGGTTCTATAAAGTATGCCATGTTGTGTACCAGATCTATTGTATACCCTACACTGATTTTGGCAAGGGAGTACAATAGTGATCTAGGAGTAGATCACTGGACAGCGGTCAAAATTATCCTTAGTGGAATAAGGAAATGTTTCTCGATTATGGAAGTGACAAAAGGTTCGTCGTAAAGGGTTACGTCGATGCAAGTTTTGACACTAAATCTAGATGACTCTAAGTCTCCGTGTAGATACATATTGAAAGTGGGAGCAATTAGCTAGAGTAGCTCCGTGCAGAGCATTGTAGACATAGAAATTTGCAAAATACTTACGGATCTGAATGTGACAGACCCGTTGACTAAAATTATCTCACAATCAAAACATGATCACACCTTAGTACTCTTTGGGTGTTAATCACATAGCGATGTGAACTAGATTATTGACTCTAGTAAACCCTTTGAGTGTTGGTCACATAGAGATGTGAACTATGGGTGTTAATCACATGGTGATGTGAATTATTGATGTTAAATCACATGGCGATGTGAACTAGATTATTGACTCTAGTGCAAGTGTGAGACTGAAGGAAATATGCCCTAGAGGCAATAATAAAGTATTATATATTTCCCTATATCATGATAAATGTTTATTATTCATGCTAGAATTGTATTAACCGGAAACATAATACATGTGTGAATACATAGACAAACAGAGTGTCACTAGTATGCCTCTACTTGACTAGCTCGTTAATCAAAGATGGTTATGTTTCCTAGTCATAGAAATAAGTTGTCATTTGATTAACGAGATCACCTCATTAGGAGAATGACGTGATTGACTTGACCCATTCCGTTAGCTTAGCACTCGATCGTTTAGTATGTTGCTATTGCTTTCTTCATGACTTATACATGTTCCTATGACTATGAGATTATGCAACTCCCGTTTACCGGAGGAACACTTTGTGTGCTACCAAACATCACAACGTAAATGGGTGATTATAAAGGTGCTCTACAGGTGTCTCCAAAGGTACTTGTTGGGTTGGCGTATTTCGAGATTAGGATTTGTCACTCCAATTGTCGGAGAGGTATCTCTGGGCCCACTCGGTAATGCACATCACTATAAGCCTTGCAAGCATTATGACTAATGAGTTAGTTGCGGGATGATGTGTTACGGAACGAGTAAAGAGACTTGCCGGTAACGAGATTGAACTAGGTATCGAGATACCGACGATCAAATCTCGGGCAAGTAACATACCAGTGACAAAGGGAACAACGTATGTTGTTATGCGGTCTGACCGATAAAGATCTTCGTAGAATATGTGGGAGCCAATATGGGCATCCAGGTCCCACTATTGGTTATTGACCGGAGACGTGTCTTGGTCATGTCTACATAGTTCTCGAACCCGTAGGGTCCGCACGCTTAACGTTACGATGACAGTTTTATTGAGTTTTGATGTACCGAAGGAGTTCGGAGTCCCAGATGAGATCGGGGATATGACGAGGAGTCTCGAAATGGTCGAGACGTAAAGATCGATATATTGCACGACTATATTCGGACTACGGAAAGGTTCCGAGTGATTCGGGTATTTTTCGGAGTACCGGAGAGTTACGGGAATACGTATTGGGCCTTATTGGGCCATACGGGAAAGAAGGAAAAGGGCCTCAAGGGTGGCCGCACCCCTCCCCTTGGTCTGGTCCGAATTGGACTAGGAAAGGGGGGCGCCCCCTTCCTTCCTTCTCTTTTTCCCTTCCTCTTTTCCTATTTCATATGGGAGGTGGAATTCTACTAGGACTAGGGAGTCCTAGTAGGACTCCACACTTGGTGCGCCCCCTCCTAGGGCCGGCCTCCTCCTCCCTTGCTCCTTTATATACGGGGGCAGGGGGCACCCCATGGACACACTTTGATATACGATATTTTAGCCGTGTGCGGTGCCCCCCTCCACCAGATTACACCTCGATAATACCGTCGCGGAGCTTAGGTGAAGCCCTGCATCGGTGGAACATCATCATCGTCACCACGCCGTCGTGCTGACGAAACTCTCCCTCAACACTCGGCTGGATCGGAGTTCGAGGGACGTCATCGAGCTGAACGTGTGTAGAACTTGGAGGTGCCGTACGTTCGGTACTTGATCGGTCGGATCGTGAAGACGTACGACTACATCACCCGCGTTGTGATAATGCTTCTGCTGTCGGTCTACGAGGGTACGTGGACAACACTCTCCCCTCTCGTTGCTATGCATCACCATGATCTTGCGTGTGCGTAGGAATTTTTTTTTGAAATTACTACGTTCCCCAACACTTTGCACCAAAGAGGAAACAAGGACACTGTGCGCGCTAGCGCCCGCCTGGTCTCAGTCGTCACAGCTCACGTCACGAGAACCTCGCGAGGTTCGCCTTGCCTAGATCTCTCCGCCCCTCACTAGCCAACCTGGTGAGGCTGCTCCTGAGGAGGCCTTGTGTCGTCCGCCTCGCTAGGCTTGGCCCCTTGTGAGGGTTTTGAATGCCTTGCTGATGAAGATGGGCCGTACGGGCCTGCTAGCAGAGCCACACCATGGGCCGCAGGCAGGCAAGTCTAGGGACTCCTGTTCCCAGAACGCCGACAGTAGCCCCCGGGCCCAAGGCGCGCTCGGGCTTGGCTTCGAGGCGAAGCCAAAGGTCAAGTGCGGAGCGCCGCGGGCCCCAATAGCTTGCGCCCTTGGTCAACGCGTGGCGGTTGATTGGACGTGGGCATCTCCGCTTCCCCACGTTGCATCGGCAACTGCCCGGCTTGACAAGTCCCTGCGACAAGCAAGGAAAACCAGCATTACCTGTGATCATGGGGGGCGCTGGTTGGCCTTCTCCTGCTATAAATGGGGAGGGGGCGGAGCCCCCGTCGCCCATCTCTTCCCGTTCCGCTTGCTTCTCCTCTCCTGCTCCATCGCCGACACCAATGGCGCCGTCGAAGAGGTTCTCTGCCGCAGAGAAGGGGAAGGCCCCTCGCGAGAGGCCCGGCTCCCAGGCGCCCAACACTACAAAAAAAAGACACATCCGTGACATTTTGGGCCGAACGAAAATCTTTTCTATCATACTTATGCCACTTCTATGACGATAATTGTGACAAAACCCGGTATCATCATAGATGTGGTGGGGTCCTACTTCTATGACAAAAAATCATGACAGAAAATGGGCTTTTCGTCCTGGGCGGGCCGGAGACGCAGCTGCATGACATTCTTTGGGCGTCCATGACGGAAAAAACCATGGTAGAAGCGAGGGCGCGGAAAATATCGGGGAGTCCCCGGTTATGGTGGGTGGTCGGGGGCCGAGCGATGCGCGTTTCTCTCGTATGTACGCGCGTGTGTGCGAGGCGTTGGGATCTAACTGAACCCGAGCGAGGCGTTGGGCACTAACTGAACCCGAGCGATTGCACTGCAGGCTACGCGTTACTGAACCCGAGCGATTGATCGATGGCTGTTAACTGAACCCGATCGAGCGATTCCTTCATTATTGCTGCTAACTGAAGCCGATCGATGTTGCCTCTGGATGAACAGTGAGCGTTGTGGGGGGGGGGGGGTTGGATGAACAGTTCCCGATGGGGGTGGATGAACAGGACCCCGTGGTGTTGCCTCTGGATGAACAGTACCCCGATCGATCGAGCCGGTTGGGGCTGGATGAACAGGACCCCGTGGAAGGCTGGATGAATAGGACCACCCCGTGGAGGGCAGGATGAACAGTAGACGGTGGAGGGAAGGATGAACAGTAGCCCGTGGAGGGTTGGTTGAACAGGAGCCCGTGGAGAGGGCTGGTTGAACAGTAGCCGATGGAGTAGCGCACGATGGAGGCTGGATGAACAGGAGCCCGTGGATGAACAGTCACAGGTGGAGGGTGGAGGAGGTCGACGGTGGATGAACAGTAGCCCGTGGAGGCTGGAGGGGGTCGACGGTGGAGATGAACAGTATCCCGTGGAGTCCCGTTTTGCGGTACGCCACACCCCACCCGATGAACAGGACCCCCGTTTCGACCGTAGCGCTCCAACACAAGTCCGTTTCCTCCGTTTTGCGGTACGCCACACCCCTCCCGATCAACATGACCCCCGTTTCGACCGTAGGAGGTCCGTTTCCTCCATCTTGCGGTACGCCAGACCCCTCCTGATGAACAGGATCCTGTTTCGAACGTGGCCGGTCGAACACAAGGCCGTTTCCTCCGTTCTGCGGTACGCCAGGCCTCGTTTCCATCGGCTGTTCCGTCCAAGCCCTCCCGATGAACATGACGACGCATTCCGTTCCGACCCAGCCGGTTGGCTCCCCATGAACACGACGACGACGCTATTTCTCCGTTCCGACCCAGCCATGTACACGAGCCCTGGCCGTACGTATGCACGAGTAGGCGTTCGAGACCCTACCCGTATGTACGTACGTGGCCGTATTTTCTTTCTTGCACACTGGCCGTTGTACGTACGTGTACATGCTACATGCGCGCCTCTACTACGACACGTGCGCGCCTCTACATCGACCAGTATGTACGTACACGTTCGCGACCAGAATGACAACGCTACGTACGCTTCGAACAGGTGGGTCCCGACTGTCAAGCACTTCCTTGCCTGCGAAGATGTAGCTGGTGGGTCCCAGCAGTCAGGGGGGCGAATCGTTTTTTTTTTTTGCCCGGACGCACTTCCTTGCGTGTGAAGATGTAGCTGGTGGGTCCCAGTAGTCAGGGGGAAATGTTTTTTCGTGAAATACGGTGGCCCGTCCGGTGGGTCCCCGCTGTCAGGTGCAGGAATAATTATTTTGCGCGTAATAAGGAGGCACTTCCTTGCTGTGGCTGTGGACCCAGCTGTCAGCCTCTCCACGTACAGTCCACGTCCGATGGAAGCCATTCCATGACCACGTTGACCAAGCCGCGCCGAGAGCACCAGGGTGGTGGACGACGGCGAGGCCTAGGAAGGGGACGACGCGGAGCCGGGGAAGACGCGGTAGTGGAAGACCGCGCGGAGAGGAGTACGAGGGTTCACTGGTTCGCTGCGGTGTGAGGCTTCCGTCACCGCAGGGCCTTGCCAGCGGTGGGAATAGTAGGGGCGGTGAGGCCTCCGCGGCAGCACAGCCGGCCACGGGAGGTAGGAGCATGCGGCACAACCGGCGCTGCTTTGGGCGGATGGAGCAAGAAGACCATAGGTTGAAGAAGCACTAAGGCCATTGGATGGACATCATACGGTCACTGGAGCTAGAATCGTTCATATTGACTAAGTTCACAAAGCCCTCCGTCCCCATCAAGTTAGTAGGCCCACAAGTAAGCCTCCCACTGTGGTGGGTCCCAGCTGGCAGGGGGTATTCATTTTTTTGTGCGCAATAAGGAGGCACTTCCTTGCGTCGAAGATATAGTTGGTGGGTCCGACCTGTCAGCAGAGGGAACGTTTTTTTCACGAAATACAGAGGCCCTTCCAGCAGGTCCCAGATGTCAGGTGGAGGAATCATTATTTTGCGCGTAATAAGGAGGCATCTCCTTGAGTGCGGCCGTGGACCTAGCTGTCAGCCTCTCCACGTACAGTCCACTTCCGATGGATGTCGTTCGTTGACCACGTTGACCACGCCGCACCGAGAGCACCAGGGCGGTGGACGACGGCGAGGCCTACGAAGGGAACGACACGGAGCCGGGGAAGACACGGCAGTGGCTGCCCACGCGGTGGAGAGTACGAGGGTTGACTGGTTCGGCTGCCGTCGCCGGAAAATAACAGGAGGTGTGAGTGAGTAGAGGGATAGACAGGCCAGGGATGCGAGTATATGATGGGGCCGTGAGGCCTGCCCGGCAGCACAGCCGGCCATGGGAGGCGGGAGCAGGCGGTTCCGACGGCGCTGGTTTGGGCGGCTGGGGCAGGAAGATCAGAGACTGAAGAAGCACGGTTGCCATTAGATTGACATCTAACGGTCTGACACTGGTAGAGTCGATTGTTGACTAAGTTTCTTTTTTGATAAACCTTGTGTATGCATGAACTTAGTAGGCCCACAAGTTAGCCTCCAAATCTGTGGCAGACAACATAGAGCCCATTTGCTATTTTTTAATAATTTGCAGCCCATTTGCTAATTCTTAAGTAATTTATTACAGCCCATTTTCTGCCCAGGACCACGGTCAAAAAGTTCAACCTTATTTTGCATATTTCGGTGGAGTCCGAACTTTTGTAATCCCGAAATGATAAACATTTTTTTAAGAACTTATTTATTTGCCAAAAAAATTGTTTTGTTTTTGTAAGCAAATAAGACGTGGGACAATTGAGTTGGTTTAAGGGAAAACCAGTGGTAAAAAATCAGCGATGGGAGGGAAAACAACAACAAAAATAAGGATGTAAATATGAAAAGTGAATTTTATGTATTTTCAATATAATGGTACGTGTATATGAACTAGTAAAACTATAGGTATATGAACTACGTGTACTCAACCTACTCCCTACGTCCGTGAAAGACTGTACATTTAGAGATTTACACATTGACCAGGGCATAATTAACGCCCAAAAGTTATGTGTGCATGCGACCATTGAGAGAAGAAGATTAAATGAAGGTCGTTGCATGTTGTAATTAAGGATAGACATGTAGCCTATACCTAGAGCACAAGTTTGTGCATTAGTCAATCAATATCGATTTAGATTAAAGGCTAAATGCATTGGAAGTGTAGATGTACTACACTCTTTGTTTTTTAGCTGATTTCTTTGCTCTGCCAACTGACAGGTGGGACCCAGAAACCAAGTGACAATTTAACCAGTCAACAAAGTGCCACGTCGACTATGTGGCCGGTCAGTAGGGTGCAATACGGTGCTCTACGATGAGCTAGTGATCGTATAATCACCGCAAAACTATATATAGTGACCGTAAAGAGCGTATTGTTACATACGTTGACCGCCTTTTCTCATTTCAAATTAAGACATATTAACCGGAAAGGACGCAGTATGGACTAGTACTAGTACTGCTTTGATGTGTCCCGTCAACTCGCCGAACGAGGAGAAGCTTGCTTACTACGCCTCTCCCTCACCCACGTGCGCGGTGGTTCGCAGGACGAGGAGAGGGTTTTGACTACAGCGCGCCCTCTCCCTCTCCCTCTCCCTCGCCCTCGCCCTCGCGGTGGACGTGCAGCAGTTCAATCGGTGTCAGATTGCCAGAAGCATAATGTGTACTGTAGTATCATCATTGTTGGACCTTCCGAAGAGGCGAAGAGCCAAGTGCAAGGTTCACACGAGTACGAACTGTTGAACCTCCCAAAGAGGCAAAGAGCCAAGCGCAAGGTTTTATAGGAGTTGTCGTCCTAGTAGGAGCGTACTACAACTATAGCGAACGATGCTACTGTATGATGCCACCGCATCACATATATCCGAAGCTGTGCCACCTTTTTTTCTCAAAGAGCGTGTTGGAGCCCGTGCAACAACCACACAAGTTGCACATGCACATAACACATTTACTAGTAATAAATTCTAAATGACAAATGCCAGTATGCCACACAAGTTCATCTCCAATTCATGTGATAAATTTGTGCACGACTAGTCTACATATATTCACAGCGCTATCGTTCACAATTTACCGTACTCCACTTATACGTTATAGATGGGCTACATGTCCTCCTCCAGGTTCCAGTCCCAGGTGTTCTTCATGGATGGCATGATCCACAGCGGTGGGCAACGGGAATCATTGTCGCAGCTTTCTAGTCCGGTTCCATACGATGGAGACTCATCCAAGCTGAAGCGACATAAATCAGGGATAGCGTGTCCCAGCATGTCGTTCATCCGGCGGTGCGCACGGAAGACACAACCATGCTTCATGAACGGCAGGCCTTCCGTGTCGTGCACGGAAGGTGGCATCCGCTTCACAATGGGGTAGTTGTCCCCAATGAAAAGCGAGTACTCTCCAAGAGTGTTCCTCGGCACCCACGTAGCATCACGGGGGTCGAACTCGGCACCGTTCATCTGGTAAACGCGGCATCTCATATCTGGACACATGGTGACATACATAGTCAAGGTCCATGCATAATAATGTTGTGCTCAAATATGGCGGTCAGTAATACTGTGCAGCAAATAGTACTACTCCGGTATAGAGGAAGTAAAATAACCGGCTTATTATATATAGCCACTGTTGGCTACATGGATGAGATAGTAAGACACGGAAAAACAAAAATGGTGGCAGCTAGTGGGTTCAAGTCTTCAAGGGCCTAGCTAGCTATACGCGTCCTCCAAGGTAAAAAGTACTCCTACTAGTACGTAAGTAGAGTACTAGTACAACAATGAAAGAGAAGGCGAGAGGGTTATAAAATGGAATACCTGGGTAGATGGTGACGGTCCGATCGTGGTAGATTGTGTGACCATGTTGCACATCAGTGGTACCATGGGTAACGACTGCTAAGATAGTTGACCCCAATATGCCAAAGTCAGCTACAAGGTTCCAAGTTAGACTGAATCGTGGATGCAAATGCACATCCAGGATCGGCGATCTTATTTTGATCGCGGGATGACTGGTCCCTGCAAAATAATGGAGTACCGTTAGGGATGCAAATGATGGTTTGTGCATTCCGTTTGTAATCTCCCGTACCGTAGGATGGCAACCAGATGAAACAAGTCCCCTGGCTTGTCACCGCGAAGATGCGGCCAAGATGGCGCACGGCGTCTTCGAACGTGTAGGGGTACAAATCTGCCGCCGCCAACATGCGCCAGCCTCTGCTGTTACTGCCTCTTGCATTGATGGCAATCCTTATGTCGAACACCGCGATGAGATAGTAATCGTCGTAGCCGCGTCGCTTTGTCGGCGGGTCCGCAATTGCTATCTTCTTCAATCTCATGTAGGCATCATCATACGTATTCAAGCCCAGCCAGTCCGGAAGGCCGATCCCAATGGTGGGGAAGGGGTCTACCGGAACGGCCGCACTGTTGTGGATGTTGTGGAAAATGATGGTGGTATCCGGCCGGAGGTATGCAAGCCAATCTTTGTTGGCACCGACCCAGACCTATATATAAGACGGTGGGCAGCGGAGAAATTACGGGATGGAAATGGAATAACTAAGTACTACATGATCAAACTCCATTACTGACCCGCTCATCGGACAAAATCCGACTACCTCTCAACGTCGGCAACTCTAGCGGAGACAACGTGCAACCATGGCCAGGGAGCGGTGGACTGTTCGAAGGATTGTCCCATAGAAGAACCTTCTCCTCGAGGACGCATGGAAGACCAACAAGCATGGCCTTTGCCCAAGCCATTTTAAGCACCGTCTTGAAATAGTTGGTGCAGGAAGCACCGAGTCTTGCGGCGGTGAGGACGTCGGAGCGGCGTGCGATTTCTCCTAGAGGATCGTCGTCCAAGGTCTCCCAGCCCCGACGAGGAGGAGAACCGCCTGGCGAATCCATGGGAGCAGCGACGAACTGCCTTCTCTTCGGGGGGGAAGTGGCGAGGAGGAGATAAGAGCATAGTAACCGCAGGGCCTCGTCCCTTCCAACTGTAGATCGTTCCTTCCAACTATAGCGAAGGGGTGAGGCTATTATTTACTACTAGTACTAGCATTATGGACGTTATGGGATTGCATTATACTGTAAATAATAACACTAGTAAGAAATTTTTGGCACTAGCTAGTAGTTTTTGGCGTGGATTAAGAAATTTTGGGTATGTTTTTGCTATTTTTTGTACATGCCAACTAGTGTCAAAAAACGTCTTACATTATGTGACGGAGGAGTACGTACTCGTACTGTAGCAGTACTAGTACTACTTTCTCAACTAGTAGTGCGAGGGTACTACTAGTGCTATGTACTGTACTTCTAGTATAGTGCACCAGTTTTGAACTCTTGAATCTCAGGGCCAAGGAGCTACAGTTGGAAGTGGAGGGTACTACTGTTTTCTAGAACCATCGCTGTACTATCAATGCAGGGAAAGTACACCTGCGTAGTGGCCTAGTGGGTACTCTCGGTGCTCTAGTCAGCCGCTCCTCTCACGTAGCTGGCCTACTCAGCCGCTCCTCTCACGCACACACTAGCAGCCTGTTTATCAGCGACGGTTACTGCATGGGCAGAACATTTGAGTTATTTGATACAGCCAGACTAGGCTTTTCGCTTCCATTTGTGGAGGTGTAATGGATCTCGTCGAACTTTGTTAGTAGTTCCTTCTTTATGAATGAGATGAAGCAAAGCTTTTGCCTCCGTTTCAAAAAAAACACGTCAAGAGGAATTTCTTTTATAGTAGAGCCGATAATGGAGTGAAGTCCATGCGTGCAACGCCACAAGCTACAGAGTAGTAGTAAAGCACTTCATGTACAGAGCCATATTGCACAGTTCCGAATGCCCCGCCAGGCTTTTCCGGCTCCTCGGGCTTAATTGGGAGGCGCTAGTTTAAATATGCTACTAGCTGATGAGGAAGCTGCAAGCGAGGTGCGGCTAGGGCAAGCACGCGAGCCACGAGATGCTGGGGAGGAAAACCCGTCCACGTGGTTAGGCTATCCAGTGCACCTAGATTGTGGTGCCGCACGTCCGTTTGACTTCAAAACTCAAACCACCCGTGTAAAATATTGGCTCGCAGCGAAGTTACTATTTAAAAAAAGGCCGCTGTGCGTTCGGCCGGGATCGAACCCACAAAACAAGGTATACACTCCCGCGACCACTAGTAGTACTCGTTGGAGTACAACGCAACCTAGAATCACCTTTTGTCGCTAGTAGTACATTGTTCCTTACAAGAAACCCCTAATAATGCAAGAAACCACTAATAATGCCAAGAAACTACTACCACTTGCATACGTGGCAGACTTAAGATAAGACTACCTTATCAACCATTGTACATGCTCTTACCAACCAGCCCTACCAAGAAACGACTACTCTACAAAGTGCCGTTATAGGCACATTTCAACCCATGGCCCTGTTTGGATACATTTGTTGTCAATCTAACCCTGCCATCCAAACACCACTTTGGTTAGAGTTAGTTCAGGGTTAGAATCTAACCTCTGACTTAGAGTATCCAAATAGGGCCCGTGTCGCCCATTAAATCAACGCCTTCTATTCGACCGGGCGTTATGACTTGTGGGACCTACATGTCAGTCTGCACAAAGATCCCCGAGTGACCTCCTACCTCCGGCCCGTCCACCTAGTCATCCTCGGCCATGGGACGCAGCTACCGCCGCCGGCAGAAGGCGAGGTCAAAACTGCCGGCGGTGCGGAGCCCATCTTGCGGCAACCCGGATGCAGCTCCGTCCGGCGCTCGCGGCCGCTAGCTAGCCAAGATAGCTCCGTCTAGCTGCTTGTCTGCAAGGTTTGCTAGCTAGATTGGCACGACGGCGCGGCGGCTTGCTCGCGCGAGCCGCGCTAAGGCCAGCCATCTGGCTCGAGCGAAGGCCAGCGCGGCGGCTTGCTCGCTCGTGCGTCACGCTCGGGCCAGCCTGCCAACCCGTGCGGAGGCCAGCGTGGCGTCCGGCCCGTCCGACGGAGCGGTGGCCAACTCGCTCATCACCGGCGCCACCGACGAACACGCATCAGCACTGTTTGAAGTAATGTTCAGGAAAAATAATGATTTGAGGGGGAATAACATGATAGAAGGTCAGATGTGGGTCCCTCGTGTCAACGGTCAAACAAAATGTGTTGGTTTAAGCTGCCTCGTCAGCACGGACGTGTGGGCCAACCCTGTCATAAATGGGTTTAAACTAACCTAGTCGGTAGGTAGTAGTTTTTGGCATGGATTAAGAAATTTTGGGTATGTTTTTGCTATTTTTTGTACAATAGATTCTTCCTAGGGCTGGTTGAAAGTGGTAGTTTTTTGTTAAATACTCTACATATTGTAAGTAGGAGTGAAAGTTAAGCTTTGGAACCCAATAAGCAAGGCTAGTTACATAGTGCATATGTGTACATGATTGAAAGTAAATATCAACCATGAGTGACTAATATCTTGATGGAAAACTCGAAACTATGGAATACTAGGGAAAAAAATTGCATGGTTGGAAATACTAGCAATGTTCATGTGCGTTGCAACGAATCATAATTAGAATAATACTTATTCAAAAACTTGATACAAAACACTCTAATTTTGATATACATATATCACTAGAGATATATTATGTTTCAATTAGAATATATTCCTTGGGCTGTTTTGGTGAGGTCAAGGAGGGATGTGGTTGGTTTTAAGATACTAATTATGGGTTTTTCTGCAAATTGGTAGACAAGTGGGATGTTTGTGAGAAAAGGCAACAACTTACCTCACAGTCGTTAGATGTAGATCTAATGGTCACAAACGACGGATGGCAGACACACCATCATCACCAACTTAGGTCTTCTGTAGGAGTACTAGCAAGATCCGTGCATTGCACGGAACATCAAGATGCATTTTTTATAAAAACACTCGTTGTGATTGACCCATGCGGGAGTAATCCCATGTGTAAAAACTAATGATATCTCAAGAAATAGGAGATAAGGTGAAGAGGAGTGGGGCGTGGTGGTGATCGATGGTCGGACTGAGCGGAGGCATGGGGATTGATGACGCTGGCAGCGGCCACCAGGCTAGTTTGTTCCAGAGGCTTCCTTTCTTAATTTCTCAACAATGAGGTTGTTGGAGATAAGGATGAACGAGGGAAGGCCTTGTCTGCAAATGTGGAGAGGGGTGCGGGTATCTTTTAGTTTAATTTCCATCAGTCAGATATAGATCGGACGGTCTATATTGCAAGATGGCACGCGTACCATCATCACCAACTCGGTTTTTTATAAGAGAAGAAATATAAGTATGGAGATACAAACGTATTATCGATACTTGTTTCCGTAAACTAGCATCTACATTCTATTCAACGCCTCAGCATGTGAGGCCTTAGCACAATGACTTCTCGACTGTGTAAAACAAAGGTTTTCCCGTCGCCGATAAGGAGGGGGTGACGGCGGCGCGCTTTTTGGCTTGCTCTAGTCCTAGTAGTCATACTAGGTGGTCTAAGCACGTGTAGATTTATTCTTTTTCACGTCTCGTGTTCGCCATACTGCCACGACTGTTGATGAATAGACGGTAAGTTATTCACGAGGAAACCCTTGTTGAGCGTGTTTGCGAGAGAGAGAGAGACAGTGTGCGTGTGTGATATGTCTGGAGACTGAGGCAATGATAACAGATTATTTGTGTCTATGTGTGTGGAGGATAGAGAGAGACATGTACATGGGGCTTTGTGTTGACGTGGAGACACATATACATAATTAGAGAGTGAGTGTGCGAGATACACATGCGGACATGGGGAGAGATGAGGATCTAGATTAATGGGTGTTTGTGCGTGTCTGTGTGTGTTTGTGCGCGCGTTTGTGTGTGAGAGGGAGTGTGTGTATGTGGAGTAGAGAGACCACTAATGATGTAAACCTAGTATAAGGGAAGGGGGAATGGTGTGACATGTGTAGTAGCGGGATAGCATGGGGGCGGGCGGGGGAGCAGACTATTTGGAAGAGACATCGATTGTGTGTGGGAGAGGGGTGTGAGAGCGAGAGAGAGAGAGAGAGAGAGAGAGAGAGAGAGAGAGAGAGCTAGCGACGGAGAGAGAGAGAGGAAGAGAGGGGGCGTTTGTGTCCATAAATGGCGTATAGATAGGGAGACAGTGCTGATGTTGTTTGAAATTGGCCTATGTACGGAGACGCAAGGGAAGAGAGTCATCGTGTGTGTGATAGGGACTTCATGAGAGATCTAGAATAGATGGTGTAGAGAACAATGTGCGAGATCGAGAACGATGATACATTAGGGAGCTATGGAAAGAGTCACGACATATATGTATACAAGGAGGAGCTGGGGCGGGTCCGCATATGGGAGAGATAGAAAGAGGAGAGTGGTGCATAAGGAGACAAAGTGTGCTTGTTTTGCAGTGGGGGTGGTGTGTGAGGTGAGTGTGCGAGAACCACATAACTAGGGAGATAGACGTTTGGGGGCGACGTTTTGTGTGTGTGGGAAAGATACACTCTACATAGTGCGTGTGCTTCGGAAAGAGAGATGCCGGGAGACCTAGCTAGAGAGTGGGGGAAGAGATGTGTGCATGCCGAAGAGATAAAGTGATAGAGACCTATATTGGGGTCCAGACTTTAGAAGAGAGAGGGGTGTTAATGTGCTCGTGTGTTGGTGTTTGGGGGAGAGAACGACTTCTGTGTGTGGGGGGGTGGGCGACGAGGGGGGGTTTGCTTCAGATAAAGAGTGAGGTATCTATATTTGAGGGACTTTAGCGTAATTGAGATATACATGGTCAATAGTGTGTGCACTCAAGGTTGATCAATTTGTTTCACAGTTTGGACTATGAGATAACGATACTTTTGAACATGCGTGATATACTTTGATGTACCAGAATTACAAACCTAAGATTGGAATTTTGGAATTCGACTCCATCATTAGCTTTTGTAATTCATTTAAACAGAGGTACATTTTTAAGCCAGGATTTCGTGATTTCAAATTCATATATCAAACCTAGAGATATACACATACGGCCATGTTCAAACTTTATAATCATCCACTTTATTCATACACATACACATTTTTGCTTTTGTCATCATATTTAGGATAAACACATTTGGAATTTCATTTGAATTGGACCATATGATGGTATTTGCTTGTAGTAGCTCAATGATCCATATTTGAATTGAACGGACAATCTAAGTTTCGAGTTGGAGACATCGATTTTCAAAACTTGCACTTTTCTTTTGCGTGCAAAATAAACAAATTCTCGGCCATGATATCATAGTCGGCCGTACAAGAGCAGAATATAATTTCAGGCGCCAAAAGCTTTCAAACTTCCCGCTCACATCGAAATATCTCGCGCCCGAAAGTTTAGCCCTGCGATATTCCCGTTTTACCCCTGCCACATGAACGGGAAAGGGCTGCTTTGGTAACTCCATTGTTTTCCCCTCTTTGCCCCCAACATTCTTCCCCAGATCCCCTCCCCGACCCCCCCCCCAACCACGGCAAGCCGCCGAATCTAGTCCACCGCCGCAGCGGTGGACCTCACACCCCGACGGATCTACCTTCCGCACCTTGGAACCCCCAACAGCCAACTCACCACTTCACCGGAGCCGCTTCAGCGACTGGCTTGTACACCGCTCCAGATCTCCTTGACCGCCATCATGGTCCACCGCACCGGATCTGCTTAACCGGCGCCCTCGTCCACCACAGTGTAGGCCCTTCACTGACTCCCTCGTCCGTCCGTTCGCTGGCCCTTCATACAAGCCCTCATCCGCCGCAACAGATCCGCCTCACCGAAAGCACTGTACAACGCGCCCGCCGAAGCCTTCGTCCACTGCACCGGACCCGCTCCACGGACGCCATATTCAACTCCACCGGCCCTGCTTTACTGACGCCGCAGCCTCATCAGGTTATTTCGATCTGTACTCCTTCGGTTTTTCTCTTTATAGTGCAACTGTTCACTTACCACAGATGAGCTTTCTTGTATGTCGACAGGCGCCGCAACCGTAGCACTGGAGCCGCTTCAGCGACGGCGAGCCGGCCCAAACTCAACCGCAACACGAGCACCATTGACGATCCTTAGCTATCAAGTATGCCAACGATACCCATACACCGTCGAGAATCAGGTACTATTATCCAACGGCCGGCGCCTACGTTCACTTTCTTAGCATAAGCACCACACCTTTGAATTTCTTCAGGGCATCATTCAGTTTTTCATGAGACGCGTTATTCTGCTTGCACCTGTAGGGCCATACTTCTGGCAGTGAACATGTTACATGTGCTAAATTACATACCAGTGCACATATAGTTAATATGCTTTAGTTTTGCCCTAAGTATTACTGTACTTCCTAGATATCACTGCCTACTATTTTACTTCTTGCATGCTATATTTATGATAATGGTGTTGTTCTGATGCCACCTATTGGTTCCATCGGACTGCTTCATGTTCTCTATGCTTAATTACACATCAGCAAACTAGCATGTGGTTCCGCTGGTTTTTGTTCGTTTTACCCTACATTTTCTGATGCTAGCTATTACATCACTGCTACGAGCCTCTATTCATTACTTTTTTGTGTGTTCTTGGTCTTCCCAAGTTGCATGACTAATTTGATGCTTCTATTAATTATGGAGCTGCCAACCCCATCAAGCAAAATATTTGTTCTTTTGGGGCTGGCACCTCGAACAAGCATAAAAATAGAGGGAAGCAGATATATTGTCGTGTATGCACACACCCTTCTTTCATTAGTTTAGATGAACCATTGATGATCAATTCGAACCAGTGCATGCAATTAAAATTAATTTTACCTAAATAGAGGGTGCAGAATAAACTACAACAAGTAGATTTGCAACCAGGGGATGCTGATGGTATCTTCAAAGAACATTGCAACAGCAGCGAGGCTTCACAGCAACATATGGTAAGCCAGTGTGTTTTAGTACATGTGAAATGTAATGCGTGTGGGCTGCTTTCTTGGCTTGTGCCCTCAACCTGTAATCCTACAGAATAACAAAAAGTTCAGTTGTCTGCTTTGCTATATTGCTTGATTCGAATGCTTGTTTGTTACTTGTTGCGCTATACCTGAGTTGGCCAATATGTCAGTAGTGCCTGCTGTACTATCATAAAGAAATGCATGCCTAGTTCATTTGAGTCCTTAACTTTTCCTCTGAACTTCATCACAAGACTGTCTTCATAGTTTATATGAGGCCACACTGTTAAGTGCTTTCTCAGATTATTTCAACTGCTTAGATGCCTTGGCAACTTAGCGGTGGTACACTCCCTTTCAACTAGGGATGTAAACTGGGTCCCGTTTAATGCTGATTAAAGTCCACTAGTGGTATGATAGTTCAAAAGAGTTTTTGTTTTTTGAGGAAAATGAACCAGGGAGCTAGCAAAACTAACTAGATGGGACTGGCGGATGTCGTTTATTTGCCACTTACATCCCTAGTTTCATCTTACCATTTTAATTTATTTTCGGCTGATGCTGCTTCGAACCATTTAAATATAGCTTGCCATGCTCGGAAATAATTCGTATGTCGTTTACCATGTAAGCTTACTGCCTGGATCATGCGATAACTATCTCTTACTTATGTCCAGCGGAAACCTTTCAGGATGCCGTTCACACTAGGACACAATGTACAACCCCATAATCTATTTGTGGAAGCAGTGCGCCATCCATGTTACCAGATGGTAGCAGTTCACAGGCAACACCGCCAGAGAGCAGTCTGAGCATAGATATTATAGTTCTTGAGGCTCTACTAGAGGCAGAAAGAGATGGTGTGGCTGCCATGAATGAGGTAATCTCGATCTTGAAGCTGGAAATTATGCAATTAGCTGCACGCATTATGCAAGCAACCCAAGAATTGGAGGAAGTAAGAATGTTGCATTTGAAGACGGAGGAGGTCTTGCTGCTTCTGCTATCTGAAGCCTAGGGTAATCCCAGTTCTTCTTTAGATAGCAGTTGAAATTGTCATTAGATTATTGTATTTGCATGTTGAGTCATGTCTCTGAATGGATTATGTTGTAAGACCCCCTATGTTGTCCATGTGTTGTAATGATCCGAATTTTTTAGGCGAGGTAATCCTCAGTACTTGTATGATTGACATAAGGTGAACTGTTTTTCGTGTAAGCATATTGTATTGGATGTAATAACTGTTTGACTCAAAGTGTATCCAACCTACTGAATTCGAAGATCACGGCATTTCTAAATCATAATCATATATAAAGGTGGAATAAATCTTTGTTGTGGTTTTTAAGAAATAAATAACAGAACGTAGAATTATCTGTGGATATTCATAATCGAATAAAAATTGGATTTGGATTTAGTTGCCAGGGCCCAGGGCAAACGTGAATGCTAATTCTCCCAAGTTTTGAACGAAGCGGCTAAACACCCACTATCATTTGTGGGCTGCCCGAAGCAAGTGTTTGCGAGATGGAAATTACTGTCTACCCCTGACACTTGACATCCTTATCGACCGGATTTACACTGCTGTCGATAGGGGTAGACTAGTAACTTCAATCAGACGTGACACGACAGCCTCTGAGCCCATTCAGACATGGTGGGCGCCAAACGTGGGCGGCAAAACACATTTGATTCAAGCTCGTCCGAAAGACATGTGTCTCTCCCTCCATTTCCCCATTCATCCATGGTGGGCGGCAAAACAAACTCTCCCCGTCCGAAATCGATGTAGGCTAATATTTTAAATAGGGGCAGATGTGTAACTTCCCTCAGACGTGACACAACCGCCCTACCTGTTAGCCCCGTTCATACACCGTGGGCGCCAACCGTGGGCGGCAAAACACCCTCTCCTCGCCCGAAATCGTTACCGGCAAATATTTGGGAGATGCGAGATTACCGTCCTATCCCCAACCGGCGTGATGTCCGAAATTTTAAACGGGGGATAAGTTCGTAACTTTCCCACATTTCAGACAAGCGCGTCCCAAAGTTTGAGATCCCCCCCTCCCCCTCCATTTCCCCATTCATACACCGTCGGCGCCACGACAACCTCCCCACTGCGGCCAGCCTCCTCCGTCCACCACCCCATCCTCCACCTTGCTGGAGCCGCTACCCCTACCCCATCGTCCACTTCAAGAGATGGACGTCTTTGATCCACGGCGCCGGACCAGGATCCTTTCATCGCGTCGTCTCGCTTCATCGGCGCCGTCGTCCACTTTGTCGTTGCCGCTCCTACGACTGCCTCGTCCACGGCAACATGATTTATCCCCCAACCCAGCCGTCTGCCATCTAAAGTCTTCTTCCCCGCCGCCGACAGCCATCGCACCCGCAGCACCCTCAACGTATCAGCAGGGGCCTACACGGCGTCGCAAGAGAGGTGGTACTCTTCCATATGTGCTTAAGTTATTGATCTCACCCGGAAAATAGATCTTAAATTGTTTACTGTACTTTTCTTGTCCGTACCAAATCGTAGTGGCTAGTTGAATGCAAACATTGGTTGCGAAGTAGCTTTGTCCGGTTTGCACCTTCAGATCCGCCATGTCACGGTCACTATACTCATAAAGCTTATGGTTTCCCCCCTTTATATTCACTACCATCATCGTAGGTGCTTCCCTGCTTCGTGTCGTGCTAGCACTGCTCCTCAAGACCTCAACCCATCAAGCAAAACAACATGCCACTCATAATTCCAAAGCTTACGTGTTGAAATACGAATCTGATATGATGCTCATATTACTAAACCAGAGAATGTTTAATTGGTCACCTAATGTTCCTATATTCATTTCGAAAGGCATGTGCGCCACCCACTGGTCCAGCTAGTTCCACTTTCCTGATTTTACTCTTGATGCTTAGGGTTTTCCCCTTTTATCTACTCTACTATGATCTGCGTAGGTGCTTTCTGTCATACTAGCATTACTCCACCCTTCAAGCTAAACAACACAACACTCAAAATTCCAAAGCTTAGTTGTTCAAATATGATTGTGATATGATACTGATATTAGTTAACAGACACATTTAATTGGTTAGCTAAAGGTCCCACTTGAGTTTCCAAATGCATGTCGTGACATATAGAGAGACAGCAGAATTGCATTACTTTGTCACTTATTGACTGTACTTTCTTGTCCATACCAAATCTTAGTTTTTATTTCAAAGCAAATATCGGTTGCTAACTAGCCTTTGCGCGGTTTGCAGCTTCAGATCTACCATCCCACTGCCACGGTCAACACTATACTCATCATGCTTACGGTTTCCCCATTTTATGATGACCACGATCAGCCTACATGGTTCGTGTCGTAATAGCACTGCTCCACCGATCGAGCTAAACAAGCTTAGTTGTACAAATTCAAATCTGATATTATGCTGATATTAGTAAAACTAGAGATGTTTAATTGGTCAGCCAAATGTTCCTACTTTAGTTTCGAAATGCATGTGAGCCACATATGGAGAGACCGGAAGGAATAGTATTTCTCTGTGCGCTCTGGTTCATCATGGGTGGCCAACCGACATTGTATAGAAAGACTTGTAATATCTTCAATCTGCTTGCTCTTCTGCTCTTCTTTAAGATGATCCTCTTCTCTCGCGGTCAACTGGTCAGGTCGAGTTATTCTCCCTTAGTATATTTTGAATCTGTCAGGTCAGGTTGACTTGTTCTTCTTTACTATATGTTGAAGCTGTCATCTGCGAAGTATCATCACTTCTGGAGCTCTCATATTTTGAGTAGTAGGCCACATTATATTAATGCACACACCAAATTACAGCATGCATGGCACCTCTTAGAAGTTGCAGAGATAGCACAAAGGGGTTTACAGGGAGGAAGTATTGGATTAGAATCACTTCTGCATTACAAAGATAATCTCACTTGTTTTTATGTTTTCATGCATGTCAGGTATTGAACATTATCAAAATGAATATGAGAATGGGCGCACGAGAGGAATATTGCGGAACGATCCACTGGCTAACAAACTTGGCATGGCGGAGGATGACCTATCTTATTCACCCATCAAGGTACATGCTCTAACTTGGCAAGGTTGTATTGGTCGCACATATTTTGCATCTGACCTCTTGCATTACTTCTACTTTGTTACACCATCTGCTTAGTTTAAGCATCATATATGAGTATATGCCATACCTATCCATTTTCTGTACCTATTCCATGTGTCGTCATACTATGTTTTTCAGTCAAATGTTGTTCTTTCGTAATAGATGTCCAAAAGGAAGAGGGTGATTGCAGATCCTCAAGGAGTACAAACTAGGTATTTGGAAAAGGTAGTGATACCTGTTAAATCAGATAGATCAGCAGCCACAGAAAACACAGGCCCAACTGTAACAGACTTTACCCCTACTCCAGTGGCCAAACCCCTATTAGAACTGCTGACAGCCCAGCGTCAGGTACTGTCTATGATATCAATTCAAAATTTGAACTCCTAAATTTCTGCATGTGCCTTACCTTCTCTCTTGTATGAAAACTAATTTCAGATGAATCTCCTTGCTCAAAGGATCATAGGATCTCACGACAATACTGGGCTCTGCATTGCTCTTGTCAGTACCTCTTGCCCTTTGTCAGCATACTTACACTCATTGCTGTTTGATTATGTAGCATCACTGTAAATGTTCGCTTCTTTATCCTTCCTTTGCATGAAATTATAAGATCTATATTTACTCTTAGATAAATGTAGAATTAACACAATGGTTATGAAGTTTTGGATTGCTCATGTAAGTACATGTTGTCATGTACTCCCTCTGTATCGAATTAATTGTTGATCAATTGAGTGTATTTAGAACTTAATAGTCCTAGATACATCCATTTGAGCGACAACTAATAACGGATGGTGGTGGTATTACTGTACATGCATCACGAGATAGTTGATTATCTAGCATTAGTCTGCATCTTATCTGCCCTGCCCTCCACTTTCTCCAAATTATCATATCTACATTTACTCTTACCAAAATGTTGAATAAAGCCAATGCCACTGCACACGTTGATGTCTGCATTCCTCTTGTCAGTACCTTTTGCCTTGTAACGTTGTACTTAATTAATTGCTATTTGATTATGTATCATCAGTCTGCACCTGAGCTTCATTATCCTCTATTTCTTCCAATATTATTTGATCTATATTTACTCTTTGCAAAATGTAGAATAATGGCAACGCTTATAAAGAATTTTCTTTGGGGAATTTATTGAATTATCTTTCCATCAACATGGAGAAGGGCTTTGTCCAGCCCGTGTTAACATGTAATGTAAGTTCATCCTTCTCAAGCCTTCAAACTTTGTTCTAGTATAGATTTGGATAGGCATCATTTCCTCCACTACTGTTTACATCTGATTGGATGTTTGCAACAACTACCAATTTTAAATTGTAGTTGTAAAAACATGTTCCTTATGCAGAACAGATCCATTTATTTGCTTATATAATTGTGAAACCTGTTACGTGTCTCCTTGTTTCTCTTTATAAGCGTTGGGCCGGAACTTAAAATGGGCTAGAATCATATTGGATGGCCCAGATGACGCTACTGGGCCTAATTCGGATAGTTCGTAACGGGCCCTGGGTTAGCGGGCTGTAAATGGGCTATATGCGAATAGGTCGTTAACAGGCTTTCTGTGGATCGGCCCGCCACCTTTTGACCAAGTCAACGGGCCGGCCTTTTCACATGAATGGGCCTCTGTTGGGCCATGCCACATGTCGACGTATCATAGGCGCCTTCTATCCAATGAGTGGATGACATCTGTCCCAACGGTGAGCCGACACGTGTTTCCTCCAGCCAATGATGATTTTACATGTGGAAAATCCCCATTGGTCGGGGCTGTTAGCGGGTTATCGGATCCAAAACCGGACCCGATAGCTTAATGGCGTTCCATTACGGTGGATGCCACGTGTCGGTCACCCTTGACGAAAGCACTTCTGTGATGCGCGATTTATCGTCATGGAAGTGGACACTTCAGTGATGATAATTTTGATAATGTCATGGAACACTTCTACGACAGCACAGGTATGACTATCTTGATTCTGTCATAAAATTGTCATGGATGTACATGCATGACAAAAAAAGCGACCTACTGTGACAAACACGAATCATCACGGAAGTGTATTTTTTTGTAGTGCAAGCGTGGACGCGGCCGTCCCCACAAGCACACCGTGACCCCCGCTGCGGCCCCCCGTTCCCGTGGTGGCGCCGCTGCGCATGGCAGGGGTCGTTCCAGTCGTGGCAGCCCTGTCGATGAAGGGAGACGCGCCATGGTTGCATGGCCTCCCCGGCTGCGCTTCCACTCAGCGGAGGTGTTGCATGAGTTCGTCGTCTGGTCGGAGAAGCCGGCCGGCAACTGGCTTCAGCTCCCGCGCTTCTTCGCCGATGAGCTGCCAGCCTTCGGTCCAGGCGGGCTCTGGCTGCAGGCGGACGGTTGCTGCAGCAGAGCTTCTTGGGTTGCGGTTGAGGTCTCCGCCGCGGGCAACATAGCTCTGGCCCGCGGTTAGCAGACGTTCGCCCGCGCGCTCGGCCTGGGCAGGCGGTGCACCCTCCATTTCAGGTACGACGGTGACGCGACCCTCTATGTGAGGGTGTTTGGGGAAGATGGTCGCCGCGCCGGGTGCTGCCCCGAGGTGAATGACGGCGAGGAGGTGCTTGGCCTTGGCGACGGTCGAGACGAGGATGAGGTCGAACCCGCCCTTGGTGCCGACCGCGTCTCGTCCAGCTACGGCGGCTCTTGCCCCGGCGACAGCTCCAGCAGTGGTGGCTACGACCAGCCGCCGCGCCCGCTTCGAAGGTGGTAGAGGATCGTCTCGTCGCCGCGCCTCCGTGAAGCGCGAGGAGGGGTCTGGCTGAGCTTAGGACAGCGCCAGGAGCCTGCCCCCGTGGACCGTTGTGGGGGCAGGCGCCGCTTTTATTTTGTTCTCCCTTTCCTTCCTGCATCAAAAAAGGAAACCAGTGTGGGCCCCGAAGGGGCGTGTATTGAACCATGATTCCTCAATCGCTATGTTATGCTTATTATTTCTGTGTTGTGCCGCCATTTTGTGTAGAGACAACTTAGCTTGGCACGTGCGGGGTAGCCTCTTCTTCACGAGGCACTTGTTTCCTGGTGCCTGTCAAGGCCTTCCTTGACTCAGTGGGCGCTTAGGAACTGCAAAAAATTCGTTAGGAGGCTCGCTAGGAGGCTTATCGTTTAACCGAGCCTTGACCCAGCGCTTCGTATCGCGATGCCCGAGGGGCACGGATTTAGGAGAGGTGCGCCAATTTGTGGGCCCGAACAAGGATGCCTCGCGAAAAAATAGACGAAGGGCATAGGAAGGAAAAAATGCTCGCGAGGGCAGAGGAAAGGAAAAACGCTCGCGAGGTCACCTGCCTAGCCCCCTCGCGAGGTATGCGAGAGAGAGAACACGTTAAATCGGAGCCAGAAACAGCGGCAAAAGGCGACGGAACCAAACCAGCAGGGAACACCAGAAGCAAACTTCGATTAAAAGGAGGCGAGCCAACTACGGAAAGCAAATGAATAGCCGCGTCCGGCACCTAGTCTAGTCTTCAAGTCTTCTCACCAGCGCGGAGCTAAGTGCTGCCACTAGGACGTGGGAGGGAGCCCCCGAGGCCCGAGGGCGGCACTCCTGAGACTCCGGGGCGTGTACAGCCCCACTCGTTATTACGTGAGAGTGTCACGGGCGGCGATCTTCACAGGCACTTGGCCTTCTTCACAGGCACTGGGCCTTTCTTCATGGGTAGAACTTCCGGAGGTGCTGGATGTTCCAGGCGTTCTGGATGGGTACCCCGTCCTGTGTCTCCAGGCGCGCGGCGCCAGGCCTGGAGACATGGACAACCTTGAACAGGCCCTCCCACATGGGTGAGAGCTTATGCAGCCCTTCCCTGGAGAGGACCCGCCTCAGGACGAGGTCACCCGCCTCGAGCGTCCTGGAGCGGATGTTGTGGCAGTAGTATCGCCGAAGCGCCTGCTGATACCTTGCCGCCCGCAGCGCGGCTTCGCGGCGGCGTTCCTCCCCCAGCACGAGGTCCATCCCCCACGTGGCGTCCTGTTGCGTTTCATCAAACGCCAGGACCCGTGCGGAGCGATGCTTGACCTCGTGAGGGAGGACCGCTTCTGCTCCATAGACGAGGAAGAACGGGGTCTCGCCCGTTGGCTTGGTGGTGGTGGTGCGGATGGACCACAGCACGGACTGGAGCTCGTCGTACCAGCCCCTGCCGCAGGCCTCGAGCTTCTTCTTGAAAGTCC
Organism: Aegilops tauschii subsp. strangulata; assembly: GCF_002575655.3. NCBI lineage: Eukaryota > Viridiplantae > Streptophyta > Magnoliopsida > Poales > Poaceae > Aegilops > Aegilops tauschii. The sequence goes on along the minus strand of NC_053036.3, from coordinate 32,364,601 downwards.
TGCTCTTGAGGCCCCTCAGGACCTCTGCGTTGGCGCGTTCGGCCTGACCGTTGCTCCTGGGGTGCGCCACCGAAGCGTAGCAGATCTGCGTTCCAAGGTTAGCACAGTATGTCTTGAAGAGATTACTAGTGAACTGTGAGCCGTTATCAGTGATGATGCGGTTGGGGACCCCGAAACTGCTCACGATTCCCTTGATGAACTTGACCGCGGAGCCAGCTGGGATGGTGCGAACGGCTTCCACCTCCGCCCACTTGGTGAACTTGTCAATGGCGACGTAGAGGTAGCGGTAGCCCCCAGGCGCTCAAGGGAAAGGGCCCAAGATATCCAGCCCTCAGACCGCGAACGACCATGTGAGTGGGATGGTCTGGAGGCCCTGAGCCGGCTGATGGATCTGCTTGGCGTGGAACTGGCAGGCTTCACAGGACTTCACCAGCTCGGCTGCGTCGTTGAGCGCCGTGGGCCAGTAGAATCCGCTGCGGAATGCCTTGCCGACGAGGGTCCGCGATGACGAGTGGTGCCCGCAGTCCCCACCGTGTATGTCAGATAGCAACTCCTTCCCCTAGTCTCTGGAGATGCAACGCAGCGAAACATCATTTGGTCGCTTCCTGTATAACTCACCATCCCGGATGCAATATGCCATGGCTTGCCGGGCCACGCGCTCCGCGTCCTCCTCCTTCTCTGGCAGCGTCCCTTGCATCAGGTATTCCTTGAATTCCTTGGTCCAGCATTCCTCATGGGGCTCGAGCGCCAAGAGTAGGCGCGCTCCCGAAGTCGGGCCACAGGTTGGGGCTCCTGTGGCCGGCGGCTGCGGGAGTTCCTCCCGAGGCTGAGTTGTCCTTGAAAGTGGTGGTGTTGTGGATGGCTTGAAGAGCCGCTCCTCGAAGACGCCAGGCTCTTGGGGCTGCCGCTTGGACGCCCTCCTGGCGATGTCGTCAGCTTCCTTGTTGGTGCCACGGGGCACGTGGTGCAACTCCAGGCCCAGGAACTGCTTCTCCATCTTGCGCACCTCCGCGAGGTATGCCTCCATGTGTTCGTCCTTCGGTTCGTATACCTTGTTGGAGAAATTGACGAGAAGCTGCGAGTCGCCCCTAACGGTGAGGCGCTTCACCCCCAGGGCTGCCGCAGCTTTCAGGCCAGCTATGAGGCCTTCGTATTCTGCAATATTGTTGGAGACCTTCTCCCCCTGCTGAAAGCAGAGCTGCACGGCGTAGTAGAGTTTATCCTGAGTGGGCGAGATGAGTACTGCTCTAGCCCCCGCGCCCTGGTGCGTGAAGGCGCCATCAAAATACATGACCCAGCTGTCAGGCGCCTCACTTCCCGGCGTGGTGGACTGGTCCTCGCCTACTTCAAGCGTCGGGGCATCTGTCGATTCCGCCACGAAATCAGCGAGTGCAGCTCCCTTGATGACCCTGGTAGGGCTGAACTCCAACTGGAACGCCTGCAGCTCGATGTTCCACTCAGCGACCCTTCAGCAGAGTTGGGGCTCCTGAGCACCCTCTCCAATGGGTAGGCTGAGACGACCTTGATGGGGTGACCCTGGAAGTAGTGCCGCAACTTCTGTGAGGCCACCAAGAGCGCGAGCAAGAGCTTCTGAGGCATGGGATATCATGCCCTTGCGTCCCGCAACACCGTGCTGACGAAATACACCGGGTGCTCGACGAGAGCCGATGGGTTGGTGAGGCTCGTGGCTTGCGGAAGTTGGGGCGTCTCCTGAGGTAGTGGAACCCCCGACACTTGATCACTTGTCGGGATCTCGGTGGTGACGTCCTGCCAAGTTTGGTCCTCTATTGATGCTGCTTTGGCTCTTGTGGCGCCTTCCTGATCTTGCGTCATCTCGGCTAGCGACGTAGCTCGGCGCGACGCACCTTTGGCTTGGTGCTCTTCCCGAACCGCCACCAGAGCCGCGCTGGCGGAGTACGGGGTGGCGGCAAGATAAAGCACTAGGGGCTCGAGAGGTCGTGGCGCCACCATCACTGGAGGGCTGGTCAGGTATCTCTTGAGGTCTTGGAAAGCTCGGTCGGCCTCCGGGGTCCACTCGAATGGGCCCTTCTTCTTCATCAGCTTGAAGAAGGGTAGGGCGCGCTCTCCCAGCTTGGAGATGAAGCGCCCCAACGCAGTCACCCGACCAGCCAGCTTCTGCATTTCCTTGAGGGTCTGCAGTGGGCTCATGTCTTCAATGGCCTTGATCTTTTCTGGGTTCGCCTCGATCCCTCTATGGGATACGAGGAAACCTAGCAGCTTGCCGGAAGGGACACCAAACACGCACTTCTCCGGGTTAAGTCGCAAGTTCACCTGGCGCAGGCTCGCGAAAGTCTCTTCCAAGTCTTGGATCAAGGTTCTCGCCTCCCGAGACTTCACCACAATGTCGTCGACGTAGGCCTCCGCGTTTCTCCTGAGCTGCCGCCCCAAGGCGATGTGCATCAACCGCTGAAAGGTCGCGCCCGCGTTACACAGTCTGAAAGGCATGCAAGTGTAACAGTACACCCCGCACGGGGTCAGGAAGGCTGTCTTCTCTACATCTTCTACCGCCATCTTGATCTGGTGATACCCTGAGAACGCATCCAGGAAGCACAGCAGGTCGCACTCGGCGATGGAGTCGACGATTTGGTCAATGCGTGAAAGCGGGAACGGATCTTGGGGGCAGGCCTTGTTGAGGCTGGTGAAGTCGACGCACATTCGCTCCTTCCCGCCTTTCTTCGGCACAACGACGGGGTTTGCCAGCCATTCGGGGTACCGGACCTCGCGAATGGCACCCGCCGCCTCTAGCTTGCGGGTTTCTTGGACGATGAAGGCCTGCTTTTCTGTGGACTGTCGTCTTGCTCGCTGCTTCACAGGGCGTACATTGGGGCACACCCTTAAGTGATGCTGAATCACCTCTCTCGGGACCCCCACCAGCTGCTTGGATTCCCATGCGAATATCTCCTTGTTCGCGCGCAAGAACTTCACCAATGCTTCCTCCTGGCTTGGGTCGAGGTCGGCACCTATGGTAAAGGTGGCTCCTGAGGACCCGTCCTCATCGACTGGCACCTGCTTGGTTTCCGCCTTGTCCTGGGTGAACAGCTGCTTCTTCTTGGTTGGTGCGGCACCCTTGGCCTCGGAGGCGCCCGCGCCGACGGGCTGTGCCGCCGCGGCGGTCTTGTGGGCAAGCTTGAGCGCCGCCACGGCCTCCTTGGTGTCCCCCTTGATGGTGAGGACGCCCTTGCTTCCAAGCATCTTCATGAGGTTGTATCCCGGGTGGGTTGCTGCCATGAACTGGGCCAGAGCTGGGTACCCGAGGATGGCGTTGTACGGGAGGCCGATGCGGGCGATGTCGAAGTCGACCAGCTCGGTGCGGTAGTTGTCGCACGTGCCGAAGGTGACGGGGAGGCGGATCTGCCCCAGGGAGTGGGCGGTGCCGCCGCCGACCCCTGAGAAAGGCTTGCTAAGGCTGAGCCACTCGAGCGGTACGTGAAGAAGGCTGAAGGCCTCCACGGAGAGCACGTTGAGGCCGGCGCCGCCGTCGATGAGGGTTTTGGTGACGGCCACATTGCAAATGGTGGGCGTGCAAAGCATCGGGAGCATACCCGAGCCGGCGGTGGTGACGGGGTGGTCTTCTGAGTCGAAGGTCAGGTCGGCCTCGGGCGCGGCCCACCCTGGCGGAGCCCCCGAGCGCTTGGAGGCGGCGCCGATCTGGCGAAGGAATGGCTTGACATGGTAATCTGAAGGCGGTGCTTGGGAGCCGCCTAGTAGGGCCGCGACCGCGTGGTGCGCCGGTGCCGCGTAGCGCGCAGTGAAGAGGTCGCGCAGCTCCTCCCAAAATGCCACCGTGGATCCGGGGAGGTTGAGGAGCCAGGCGCGCAGTGCGCCAGCGAGGGCCATGGGAAACTAGTTGGCCATGACCTTGTCGTCGCCCCCGGCCTCGAGGACGGCCTCCTCGTATGCCAGCAGGAAAGCTGACGGGTCTGTCGCACCGTCGTAGCGCGACGGCATCTCCGGCTTGAACTTGGGCGGCCACTACACCTGCCGCAAGGCGGGGGCCAGGGCTCGGAGCCCCCTGGCCCCGTCGTCGGCGCCAGCCGTCGAATCCGGGAGCGAGGCGCCTGCCATGAGGGCGGAGCGCGGTGGTGGCGGAGCGTGATACATCTCCAACGTATCTATAATTTATGAAGTATTCATGCCATTATATCATCTGTTTTGGATGTTTATGGGCTTTACTAAACACTTTTATATTATTTTTGGGACTAACCTATTAACCGGAGGCCCAGCCCAAATTATTGTTTTCTTGCCTATTTCAGTGCTCCGAAGAAAAGGAATATCAAACGGAGTCCAAACGGAATGAAACCTTCGGGAGAGTTATTTTTGGAACGGAAGCAATCCAGGAGACTTGGAGTAGACGTCAGGGAAGCTTTGAGGTGGCCACGAGGCAGGGAGGCGCACCTGCCCCCCTGGGCGCGCCCCCACCCTCATGGGCCCCTTGTGGCTCCCCTGACCGACTTCTTTCGCCTATATATATCCATATACCCTAAAAACATCGAGGAACAGAATAGATTGGGAGTTCCGCCGCCGCAAGCTTCTATAGCCACCAAAAACCAATCGGGGCCTGTTCCGGCACCCTGCCGGAGGAGGGAACCCTCACCGGTGGCTATCTTCATCATCCCGGTGCTCTCCATGACGAGGAGGGAGTAGTTCACTCTCGGGGCTGAGGGTATGTACCAGTAGCTATGTGTTTGATCTCTCTCTCTCTCTCTCTCTCGTGTTCTTGAGGTGGTACGATCTTGATGTATCGCGAGCTTTGCTATTATAGTTGGATCTTATGATGTTTCTCCCCCTCTACTCTCTTGTAATGGATTGAGTTTTCCCTTTGAAGTGTCTTATCGGATTGAGTCTTTAAGGATTTGAGAACACTTGATGTATGTCTTGCATGTGCTTATCTGTGGTGACAATGGGATATCACGTGATTCACTTGATGTATGTTTTGGTGATCAACTTGCGAGTTCCGTAACCTCGTGAACTTATGCATAGTGGTTGGCACACGTTTTCGTCTTGACTCTCCGGTAGAAACTTTGGGGCACTCTTTGAAGTACTTTGTGTTGGTTGAATAGATGAATCTGAGATTGTGTGATGCATATCGTATAATCATACCCACGGATACTTGAGGTGACATTGGAGTATCTAGGTGACATTAGGTTTTGGTTGAATTGTGTCTTAAGGTGTTATTCTAGTACGAACTCTATGATAGATCGAACGGAAAGAATAGCTTCGTGTTATTTTACTACGGACTCTTGAATAGATCGATCAGAAAGGATAACTTTGAGGTGGTTTCGTACCCTACCATAATCTCTTCGTTTGTTCTCCGCTATTAGTGACTTTGGAGTGACTCTTTGTTGCATGTTGAGGGATATTTATGTGATCCAATTATGTTATTATTGTTGAGAGAACTTGCACTAGTGAAAGTATGAACCCTAGGCCTTGTTTCCTAGCATTGCAATACCGTTTGTGCTCACTTTTATCATTAGTTACCTTGCTGTTTTTATATTTTCAGATTACAAAAACCTATATCTACCATCCATATTGCACTTGTATCACCATCTCTTCGCCGAACTAGTGCACCTATACAATTTACCATTGTATTGGGTGTGTTGGGGACACAAGAGACTCTTTGTTATTTGGTTGCAGGGTTGTTTGAGAGAGACCATCTTCATCCTACGCCTCCCACGGATTGATAAACCTTAGGTCATCCACTTGAGGGAAACTTGCTATTGTCCTACAAACCTCTGCACTTGGAGGCCCAACAACGTCTACAAGAAGAAGGTTGCGTAGTAGACATCAGAGCGTAGATCGACGGAAGGAAGGCTACGGCGCACCCCTACCTGGCGCGCCAAATGTCGGATCACGGGTTCCGGCAAAACCCTCAAGGTTCGAACACTGGGGTGCGCATGAAGATCTCCTCCTACCGATCCACGTCCTAGCTTCTCTAAGATCTCAAGGGCTAACTCGACGAACTCACAACACAAGGGACACAAGATTTATACTGGTTCGGGCCACCGTTGTGGTGTAATACCCTACTCCAGTGTGGTGGTGGTGGATTGCCTCTTGGGCTAAGAATGAACAGTACAAGGGGAAGAATAGCCTTCTGAGGTTGAGGAGTTCTTGTCTTCGGTGTGTGGCTAAGGAACAACTGAAGATTAGATCCCTTCCTACTGTGGTGGCTAGTCCTATTTATAGAGGTCCTGGTCCTCTCCCCAAATATTGAGCGGGAAGGGAGCCAACAACGGCCAATTTGAAAGGGGACAGCTAGTACAGCTTATCCTGACAAAAGCAGTCTTCGCCTGCAAAAGGCTCTGGTGGTGACGCCGTCTTGGGCTCCATGGTGACCTCCGTCTTGCCGTCCTGCTGGTCTTGGTCTCGTTGCACTAATATGGAAACCTTTGCTTGACGCCTCGGTACTCCGCGCATGCGCTTGCCCCGTTTGCACCAAAGAGGAAACAAGGACACTGTGCGCGCTAGCGCCCGCCTGGTCTCGGTCGTCACGGCTCACGTCATGAGAACCTCGCGAGGTTCGCCTTGCCTTGATCTCTCCGCCCCTTGCGAGCCAACCTGGTGAGGCTGCTCCTGAGGAGACCTTGTGTCGTCCGCCTCCCGAGGCTTGGCCCCTCGCGAGGGTCTTGAATGCCTTGCTGATCAAGATGGGCCGTACGGGCCTGCTAGCAGAGCCACGCCGTGGGCCGTAGGCAGGCAAGTCTGGGGACCCCCATTCCCAGAACGCCGATAGTTGTCAAGATATGCATGGTTTTGAAACCAGACTATCAGACATTTGCTATGTTGTTCAGGAGCCTAGGAGAACTGAAGGCAAAGGTTATGGTGCTCCATCGGACAATACAGCATGAAAATGTAACAGTCAGGTCAAATGAACTGAGCTTCTGAACTTCTGGTGGTGCATTTATCTGCTAGACTGTTAACTTTTATGCCAACCTTCCTTTTGTTTTATAGTTGTAATTTGTTTTGGTGCGATACAAAATTTGTTCTTAACGTGCAGCCATCGGCTGAAGAAAACGGCAAGTCATTTTTGTATAGTGTAGGGTGTTCCCTATATTTTCACTGGTGGCGAACTTTGATGCCCAGTGGATGTAATATGTGTAATAGCTGTGATAGCCTAGCGTAAGTTGCTTGCTTGTTTATTTCCTTATTGTCTTGTTTATTTGTTTTCTTGTAGTCAGTGCAGTTCTTTTTCCGCGGTTTGCTAGTGGCTGCAATAACCTATTTTTTAAAACTAGGCCACATTAACCATGGGCTACATATTTACTGTAGTTAACATGGGCCTCCTACGGGCCGTAGAAACAATGGGCCTTCTAAGGGCCGTAGAAACAATGGGCCTTTTACGGGGCGTAGAAACAATGGGCCTCATACGGGTCGTAGACACAATGGGCCTTCTACGGGCCGTATCATCAATGGGCCTTCTACGGGCCATATGATCGGTTGGCCAAACATGGGCCAATAGAAGACCACATTATGGTCGTAAATGGGCTAGAGTTGAAATCGTCCGTTCATGGGCCGACCATAACGGGCCGTCGTTAATCAGCCGTATTTGATGACGCTATGAAAACGGCCAAACGTATTAACGGGCCACAAACGGGCCGACTATAACCACGGGCTGAATTTGGCCCATAAGCAGAAAATGACAGTAACGGGCTGTAAGTAAACGAATGCTGGAAATGAGCCCAAGAACAAATGGGCCCTGAGAAGGCCGAAAGATAACATGGGCTGGAAACGTCCCAACGGAATAATGGGCCATTAATGGGTATAAAGTGATACACTATTCATTACGGGCCAGTTTTACCATGGGCCATTAATGGGCCGAGGGTTACTAAGGGCCTCATATGGGCCGAAAGACGTCATGGGCCATACATGGGCCGGGAGTTAAAACGGGCTGGAATTATATTGGACGGCCCAGATGACGCTACTGGGCCTAATTCAGATAGGCCGTAAACGGGCCCTGGGTTAGCGGGTTGTAAATGGGCTATATGCAAACAGGCCGTTAACGGGCTTGCCGTGGGCCGGCCCGCCACTTTTTGACCAAGTCAAACGGGCCGGCCTTTTCACACGAATGGGCCTATGTTGGGTCGTGCCACGTGTCGAGGTATCATAGGCGCTTTGGGTCCAATGAGTGGATGACATCTGTCCCAACGGTGAGCCGACACGTTGAAAGATCGTGGATGTCGCCTAGAGGGGGGTGAATAGGCGCTTTAAAATAATTACGGTTTAGGCTAGCACAAAACCTACAACGACTAGGCTCACCTATGTGCACCAACAACTTATGCTAAGCAAGATAAACAACTAAGTGATAGCAAGATATATGACAAGAGACAATATGGCTATCACAAAGTAAAGTGCATAAGTAAAGGGTTCGGATAAGAGATAACCGAGGCACGCGGAGACGACGATGTAACCCGAAGTTCACACCCTTGCGGATGCTAATCTCCATTTGGAGCGATGTGGAGGCACAATGCTCCCCAAGAAGCCACTAGGGCCACCGTAATCTCCTCACGCCCTCGCACAATGCAAGATGCCGTGATTCCACTAAGGGACCCTTGAGGGCGGTCACCGAACCCGTACAAATGGCAACCCTTGGGGGCGGTCACCGAACCCATACACTTTGGCAACCCTTGGGGGCGGTCACCGGTACCCGTCAAATTGCTCGGGGCGATCTCCACAACCTAATTGGAGACCCCGACGCTTGCCCGGAGCTTTACACCACAATGATTGAGCTCCGAACACCACCAACCGTCTAGGGCGCCCAAGCACCCAAGAGGAACAAGCTCAAGGGTACCAAGCACCCAAGAGTAATAAGCTTCTCAACTTGTAACTTCCACGTATCACCGTGGAGAACTCAAACCGATGCACCAAATGCAATGGCAAGGGCACACGGAGTGCCCAAGTCCTTCTCTCTCAAATCCCACCGAAGCAACTAATGCTAGGGAGGAAAATGAGAGGAAGAACAAGAAGGAGAACACCAAGAACTCCAAGATCTAGATCCAAGGGGTTCCCCTCACATAGAGGAGAAAGTGATTGGTGGAAATGTGGATCTAGATATCCTCTCTCTTTTTCCTCAAAAACTAGCAAGAATCCATGGAGGGATTGAGAGTTAGCAAGCTCGAAGAAGGTCAACAATGGGGGAAGAACACGAGCTCAAAGGATAAGGTTCATTGGGGAAGAAGACCCCCTTTTATAGGAAGGGGAAAATCCAACCGTTAAGTGCTCAGCCCGCACACGAGCGGTACTACCGCTCCACGAGCGGTACTACCGCTCGGGCGGAAGAAGCAGAGAAAAGGAGCAACAAAACAAGAACCTTGGGGCGGTAGTACCGCCGATAAGCGGTACTACCGCTCACCCCAGTGGTACTACCACTGGAGGAGCAGAACATGGGACAAAAGGAGGCAGGACAGAGCAGAGAACGGTGGCAGTAGTGCAGTAGCGGTACTACCGCTCGACCGGAGCGGTACTACCGCTTATAGGCGGAACTACCGTGCCTTACTGTCGCGCGACTACCGCTGAACCCGACACGAAAAGAGCAGACCCAAAATCGAGGCGGTAGTAGAACGGTACTGGAGCGGTACTTGAGCGGTACTACCGCTTGACGCTACAAGGCGGTACTACCGCTGCCACCGCGGTACTACCGCAGGGAGAAAAACAGAACTGCCAAAACTTCTTCATATGAGCTCCGAATTGAGCAAACTCAAGCTTGTTGGATACAAGACAACGAGTAGCATCAAAACAGCGACTGGTTATAGTAAGAAGAGGCAAGGGAGGTATGCCAACAAATAGAGGAGTGAAACCTCCAACCGAGAAGAACCGGCATAACCTCCAACATCGAAAACATCATAGAAGATGCGAGTGAACTCCGTTTTCGATGAACTCGAGCTTGTCATCAAGATGACCATAAGCTCCAAAACTCACAAAGAGAAGAACCAAACAAGAACCAATAAAGATGATGCAAGGATGCAATGGTTTGAGCTCTCTATGAACGATGCGATCAAGCTACTCATCGAGAGCCCCCCTTGATAGTACGGCAATCGATCCTATAACCCGGTCTCCCAACTACCATCACGAGACCGGTAAAATAGAAAACCTATCAAGAGCAAACCTTTGCCTTGCACATGGTCCACTTGAGCTAGATGATGACGATCTTGACTCCCTCAAGATGGACCACCTTTCTTGATTGCGTTGGCTCGATGAAGACTAGTTGATTGCTCCCCCATACTCCACTATGGGTGAGCCACCCTTCCGCATATCTTCACAAGTCCATTGTCACCACAATGGCTTCAAGCATTTGATCTCTTTGTGATGCTTTACTTGAACTTGCCTGCTTCACTTGAACTTGCACACCGCAACCTAACCCCACAAAGAACTCTCACGAAGACCATGGGTTAGTACACAAAGTGTAATTGACGATGCTTACCATACCATGGGATCGCTTGATCCCTCGATACATCCTGTGCGCTTTGTGTGTTGATCAACTTGATTCACTCTTGACTTAGTCTTGATCAACCTTGACTCTTTCCAACTCTCTTCATTTGGATGATGTCTTGAAGGTAAACATGAATGATCACACAATCTTCTTCTTCAAGACATGCTTGCAATAAGCTCAACTCTCACATGACCAATCTTTGGATAATTCCTTAATAACACCTTGGTCACCACATAAACTCCTTGAAACCAACACATGGACTTCAAGAAATGCCTATGGACAAATCCTTCAAATATAACTCAAGGCAACCATTAGTCCATAGAGATTGTCATCAATTACCAAAACCAAACATGGGGGCACCGCATGTTCTTTCACACGTGTTTCCTCCAGCCAATGATGATTTTACACGTGGAAAATCACCATTGGTCGGGGCTGTTAACGGGTTATCGGATCCAAAACCGGACCCGATAGCTTAACGGCGTTCCGTTACGGTGGATGCCACATGTCGGTCACCCTTGACGAAAGCACTTCTATGACGCGCGATTTATCGTCATGGAAGTGGACACTTCTGTGATGATAATTTTGGTAATGTCATGGAACACTTCTACGACAGCACAGATATGACTATCTTGATTCTGTCATAAATTTGTCATGGATGTACATGCATGACAGAAAACGTGACCTACTGTGACAAACACGTATCATCACGGAAGTGTATTATTTGTAGTGCAATCTGAGGTTTTGATACAAAGATTGGATACAAGAGATGAACTAGGGTTTGAGAGGAGATGGTGCCGGTGAAGATGTTGATGAAGATCAACCCCCTCCCGATGAGAGGATCGTTGGTGATGACGATGGTGATGATTTCCCCCTCCCGGAGGGATGTTTCCCCGGCAGAACAGCTCCGCCGGAGCCCTAGATTGGTTCCGTCAAGGTTCTGCCTTGTGGCGGCGGTGTTTCGTCCCGCAAGCTTGCTTCTGATTTTTTCCAGGGTGAAAGACGCCATATAGCCAAAGATGGGCACCGGAGGCCAGCCAGGGGGCCCACGAGGCAGGGGGGCGCGCCCCCCACCCTCGTGGATGGTGGGTGGCCCCCTCTGGTAGTTTCTTCGCTCAGTATTTTTTATTAATTCCAAAATGACTTCCGTGGAGTTTCAGGACTTTTGGAGTTGTGCAGAATAGGTCTCTAATATTTGCTCCTTTTCCAGCCCAGAATTCCAGCTGCCGGCGTTCTCCCTCTTCATGTAAACCTTGTAAAATAATAGAGAATAGGCATAAGTATTGTGACATAATGTGTAATAACAGCCCATAATGCAATAAATATCGATATAAAAGCATGATGCAAAATGGACGTATCAGTGTCATGGCCGCAGGGCAAGAGGCCAAATCGATCGCCTCTTCTGATTTTGTTCGGGTCCGGAATCAGGTCCAGCGACGGCGCCCCGGGGCCGGCTCTGTAGATGAAGTGCTGGATGGATCTCCGGCCAGGGAGGGGGACAAAGGTCACGCTGAAGAGGGCGAGGGCGGCCTCCACGCAGTGGACGTAGGGCTCGCCCTGGAAGTCCTTGCTGAGGCCAGGGCATTGGACGGATAAGTAGGAGACTCCCGGTGGGTCGACGAGCCAGAAGGACGCCTCGATGGGATGACCCTCCATCGTGTGGCAGCCGGCGGTGGTCGAGTTCCGGTGTCCCGAGATACGCGCAGACTTGTGAAGTAAGGCCCAATCAGGGCGGCCGGAGTGTCGGGTGGTGCCGCCGGTGACGTACGGGTCCATCGGGGTGGGGAGGCGGAAGGAGATCGGGGAGAGCACCATGCATCTGGACGGCGGTGAAGGCATGGTTTGGGAATTAGGTTACCCAGAGTGGCAAGTCAAAGACAATCAAGCTGACTGCTGGTGGTGTAGAAGGGGGAGGAGGGGCCAGGGAATTCGGGGAACAGAGAGGAATTCGGAGATGAAACACTCAAAAACACATGAATCCTTAGCTTTTCCTTCTACTATTTTATTATTATTTGGATTATTTACCACATGTGTCATGTGATCTTTTCCTTCTACTTTCGCTCAACTCCCTTTGTCCCCGATCATTGCACCAAGGATTAGCACCAAACTTAATGTCGTGACCACGGGGAGACCCCTCCCTTTAATCATCGTTGTGCCAACCGGAGTGGGGAAGCACGGTGGTGGCACGAGGGTACGCAGTAACCGGTGTGGGGATGTGTACTTTATTGGCTCCCCCATGTGAGATCATATAAAGTGTCTTAGTGATACAATATAGAGCCATGTCTATCATGTGTTGCCAGCATCATACTTGTGGGGATGACTTTGAATCCCTCGAGAACATTTACTACTCAAGAACCATTTAAAGTAGTTTAGTCCCTCTAATTTTATATCTTTATTTTCCGTTCTTAGTTTAGTAAACACCCCTCTTTATTTGTCTTCCAGCATGAAGTAGACTATTTTCAAACTCTGGTTTGAGTGCCTACAGAACTGCGTTAAGTGAAGACGTAGTTGTGGGGTTTGTGGTGCCTTCCCACTCGCTTCATGTGGGTTGGGCACTTCATATATCACGAAAGTGCTACAACAGCCATTTGCACTTGCAGGTCATCAAAGAACAAAGAAGAATGAAAGCAAGGTGTTGAAGGTGCTTGATGCCATGTTTTGCTTGTGAATGGACATGCATGTTATATAATATGAAGAGTATGTGAGCCACAAGAGCAAGAGACCTACATGAAGAACCTCAAGGAAAACTTCAGGAAGTATGGCCAAGCCAAATGAATAAAGGTAATAACTGAAGAAATCCCACGCTCGGCCCTAGCTCTGCCCCTGATCGAGTTAACCTCCTATGTGTATATGCTTTGAAAAAGACGAATGGTAAGATATCTGAAACTCAGATGGTTAACAACAAAAACTGCGTTGAACTTACATTTATTTTGTGAGTTTGTTAACTTGTCCATGAGTATATCTCCATTTCCCCCAAATATGGTGGAACCCACATGTATATGCTTCTTCCCAATACGATAAATTTTGCTCTAAAATTTAAATTTGTTTAGTAAGTTTTGTAACTTGTTGGTCAAAATATTCGATCCCCCCCCCCCAATGTTGATCCCACACATGCAAGCTTCTGCCCAATACATATGGTACATACAAGGGGAGTTTGAATCTCCATGACATCAATGGTCCAGATCCTAGGATTAGGTGTTCCTAGGATCCATCCGGTCATGCCCAACAAGTTCTTGCTCCGAAGCTTGTTGTGTAGGATCTTGTTATGTTTTGCTTGAGGGGTTACAAGCTCTGTATGAGGTTCATGTGGAACCTATTTAAATTTTATTTTAACCTGGAGGCCAGAGGTTTCATAGATAATTTGGATAAGCAATGTATGATTGTTATATATTACTGAATGGTTCATGCTTATTGCTATGGAATGCATTTGCAACATTTTACAATTCAATTGCCAACCAATAGTAAACAAGGACATGTCAATATTTGCTGGTGATTACTATTAGCAATGATATTTTAGTACCAAGTTCAAAGTATGCACAATTCAACTTATCACTGGACTCACTGTAACTTGCAACACACAGTTGGCCATGAACGAAAATGATAAAGAATTGCACCAATGGTTTAATTCATACTATAGATTTTTCTACAAATACGATTACCTAATCATACATTAAAGATCACTATTATGATATTTGTTAGTCCTTGTGGTTTAGAGATATCTACCATAGATGTATATACTGTATATAGTTTATAAAACAACAAAACAATATTCAAGAAGGTATTTTTTGTGAAACACAATTTAAGTTTAGTATGACAAAACTTTATTTTCCATTACATACCTTATAAATGTATAATAAAAAGCTTATATTTAGCAACTTGGTTATGTGGTTAACTACGTCAAACTTGTAATAGATTATTATACCTGTTAAATTTAGAGCATTAAAAACAAATTTTAGAAGTATAAGATTTAAGTATAAATTATTTTAATCCTAGAAAAAGTGATGGTCGGGGCAGCTGCTGAGATAATTGCATCTTGAGATCTTGATCAAACATGATAAGCCTCAGATAATTGGGCTCGTAGTTACCAGCAATCAAATAGAACTAAAGAATCCATCACATCAGAGTGAGCACTAACTTCATGAACTGGATAATCCCCATGCCCTCGGCTTTTCCTTCTACATACGCTTAACTCGCGAAAATCTGCAAACATGCATAACTAGAGAAGCATATAGTCAGTATATGATATTGATCATGTAGAAAAATGTATAAATGTTATCACTTTAACAATCAGGTCTGAAACAACAATGACCTCCCGTGCATGCATCCATCACCTCATTTATTGTTTTGTGGGACCAATGACATCATCTATGATGTTTTCTCTACTCACTAAGTTTTATTCAAATATAGATGCCTAATGTATGTTTGCAAAATTGTTTTTTTCTGGCGGGATCTTTAAAACAAGATAATATTGAATATATTTTAGAAATTTGTTTTTAGACAACTAAATCACCATGCTTCAAACTTGTTTCGTACAACCCTTTTAATTCCATGCAAAAAAAAAATAATGTTGCATTCTATTTCGTAAAAAAAAATCTAACTGTTACACTGTGGCTCGCCGTGTTCCGTTGTGTATCATAATGTTACATGGTTTGCCGATGTGTATCAAATTGATTCTTCTTAATTTTGCAGTGTTTCACTTTGTTTCACCATGTTTCGGAACATGAATTTTCAAACTTTTTAAAATATATTCAAAAGTGGTCTCCTTTTAAAGTTCTCGTCGTCATAAACAGAAATATGCAAATAGGTCATAAATTGTACTTTTGATTCAAAATATAAATTAGATTTTAACTTGGAAATAGAATGGAAAAGTATGGGGTGGTGGAACCTAGCCGGGACAGTGTGCTTCCATGTGTCAGAGAAAGATGTAGCAAGTATCAGCAGCATTAAGCTATCAATGCATGGCATCGGATCTCCAAGAAAAATCAACGGCTCTCCCATGCACGGAACCTCCCGTGCATGGGAGAATTGCTTTTCTCCATTCGTAGGTGCCTGATATCGCTGGCTGCTTAACCACGCAGGGCCTCATCCAATAGTACCACACACTCCCTCTCGCTGCCAGAGGCAAGTGAAAGAGGGGACCCGCAGCCTTGTCAGTGGGAAGCGTGGCAACTAACATGTTTTGAGAGGGAGAGTGCTTTGGAGTCCTCCTCTTCCAAAGGCATGGAGTAGACTACATCTCTCACACGTACGGTGGATCATGTAATAACTCTTTAGGTTTTTTGGGCGACATTTTCTTACTTAAGACATAAAAAATGATTCACTATACTGACAATGCTCCTAACAGCTACCAGGGCGATGACGACCGTGCCGACGAAATCTTGGGGAGTGCACATCGCCAGCGGCCTTGTTGACAATAATGTAGTTGCTTGGGTCGTTGGGACGTGTCGATCGATCTACAAATAGCAGGCAGAGAAAACCTTGGAGTGCTTGACCTATACTAGATGAGGTGAGCCTCGCACGTACTTATTGTTTTCATGGCGGCTTGGCGACATGACATTCGGAGTCCGGCGCACTACACAACAGGAAAAGACCACATTTTGTAGAGAATCAAGGAAGTCTTGGGGATCTACTACTTCAATTAAGTTTTTTTAGGGGTACCCATTCGATTAAGTGTTAGAGCAACTCTAACAAAGTCGTCAAACAGGCCCGAAACAGCTAATATGGAGTTTGGGGCCAAATGCAGACCTAGCACTTTCGACAAATAGGACTTAAAAAAAATTTGAAGTGCACTCCAAAAACGGGGTCATCATCTCCATATATGACGGTTGGTTAGAGATGCTGATATGGTCAAGGGCGGAGCTAGATTAATTCAAGGGATATGCAAGGTAGCGCTTCGACACTATAGAGAACCAGACACTATAGTGACCTAGGTTTTTAGGTTTTTTGTTTTGATTTTTTTCAAAACAAAAAAAAATTGAATTTGCAAGGAAATTGTGAAACAAGCTTATTTTAAAAAACACAAACATTTTTTTTTTGAAAAATCCCAAACATTTTTCGAAAATACAAAAAAAATAGTTTATGAGATTTTTAAACAAAAGCATTTTCTGAAATTCTGAAGAATTTTTTAAATTCCTGAGCATTTTCTACATTTATGAACCAAATTTGAAAACAGGAATAGTTTTTGAAATTTTGAATAATTTGTGGAAAACATAGACTTTTTTTAAATTTCCAAAAAAATGGAAACACGAGTATTTCTTTAAAAGAAAATAAACTTGAAAAGGAAAATTTGAAAACAAATAAAAATAAACATAAAAACATAAAATGGACATTGTTGAAAAGGTAAAATGCATCTAAACCATAAATAAAGTTTATTCACCAAGTGTAAATAGCACGATATCAAAATTAAAGAATAGTAACCACTAATCATTGTTATTGAGCTGCATATGATGTATCGGTTAGTTCCTACTTTCATAAAAAGATATTATCTGGAGGTTTCATGTTAATTAGAGATCAACATATCATATAATTGTAAATATTACCTCCATTCGGAATTACTTGTCGCTTAAATGGATGTATCTAGCACTAGATATATCCATTTGAGCGACAAGTAATTCGAGAGGGAGGGAGTATATCTCAACAGATAATGTTTGTAGTTTTAACGTAAGACATCAACTGACCATTTATCTAGCGGACTTTGTTATGAACTGAACTGACAGAGATCATTCATTACAGTACCTAAGCATCACCAGTTATCAATCTGACCGACTTGGTTATTAATGGTCAACCACTCATGCAAAATGTTGATATCATATTAATACTCAAATTATTGAAATCCTAACTCACACAATGTGTCAAGAAGTGCGTGTTTTTCAAGGATTTGAGCTTCTCTTTAATATGTCCAGAACCTGCGCGTGACAGAGGCAGGCCTTGTGTAGAGAACTTTATTCTGAAAGACAGGTTGTCCCACCCAATCAAAAGTAGGGTATAACCGGACATGGGCGTTTTGGTGCCCAGGCTCACCTGCACCTGAAATCCAGTCCATTGATGTCTCTCTTGGGATTCGGAAAATCTGGTTTGATGGGACAGGTTCGGTGTGCAGAAAAGTCTAATACGGGTTGTATATGTTTTGAGTAAAATGATCGATTGATCTTTCTTTGTTGATAGTGAAACTATTTGTACCATTACAAGGGACGCGAGAGAAGAGATGTCTGTACAAAAGAGATGCAAGCAACAGTCGCGTCGGTTGAGAGAGAGAGAGAGAGAGAGAGAGAGAGAGAGAGAGAGAGAGAGAGAGAGAGAGAGAGAGAGAGATATCACCTAGTCCTCCTACGGCAGGCAGCATCGTCATGCGGATGTGAAGATCTTAGCGAGAGCTGCTGGATTGCAGCTCGGGATGATATTGGTGGTGCCCCGCTCTGGATGGAGATGGGTGGACTAAGACGTACTGCCAGTAGTGAAGATAAACATGTAGGGGTGTGAGAGGAATGGGTTGTTTCTAGATACGCATCGGATGCGCGTAGGAGGGATTCAGTAAAGTGTGTGTGCCGCGGGCTTGGCGGGTGCTAAACACAAATGGGCAGCGATGCGTGTAAAAATGGATTTGGCTAATGCAAACCATTACTGAAAACCTCAATAAAAAAACATTTGCACCCTTTTTTTTCAGAAATGATTACCTGTACCTAATGTCAGGGGTGCAATTTCTAGTCGTTGACACATACGATTGAGATACAGCAGCCAATACAAGACAGAACATCAATCCCGAGGTGGTATATATCATATGAGAACTTCTCTTTTAGAGAACTTCCATCTCAAAGAGAGATCATCCCTCCCAATCAAAAGGAGGGCTTCTAGGTGTCGTGCAACAACGGAGGCATATCCACATTCCTTGATCGTGCCGAACACCAACTAGAAGTCGAAAATATATTTAGTGCACTAGTACAATGACACTAGGCATTTAGTTATTCAAAAGATGTGCACTAGTCGAGGACATAGCTTTCATTAGTACGGGTAAACCTAGTAATCACGAGCACAAGTCACTCAAAATAGACAGAGTACAATAATGAAGTATAGCCGACGACCAAAAGAGAAATGTCTTATTAGTCACTATAGAGATCAATTGGAGAATATATACAACGGGTGCCCAGGTAAAAAGAGAGAGAATGTTATAAGCACAGGCACCACAAGATCCGGGCTCTAAACCTTTCACAAAAGAAACAACTTAAAGCCTATGTTATACATGGCAATGAACAAACTAACTTTGAATAAAAACTGGTGCGCATTTACATGTGCACCAACCATCTGTATGTTAGTTTTGAACCCACTATGAAAGATCAAACGACCCCTGGCCTTCGTTGATAGCATAAAGCAGCTTCTTGTGCATAACCTCCTGCAACAATGTTCCGACGACCATAGCAGAAGTCAGTTTCCAGGCAAGACGATACGGAAAGGTGGAATAAAAATTCATCAACCAAAAGAACCAAACCTTTGTCGAGTATGGCGGAAGTTTAAGATAGTTGGCACAAGTCATGACACTAGGCAGATCATCATCTGCAGACTCTGCTGCTCCAGCTGCATTTGAAGTATTCGCCGCAGTCGAGGAGTGCTGGCCAAGATACAAAATGGAAAAGCTTAAATAACATGAACGCAGAAATGATGTCATTCTGCATTGCTACAACAGGCTTACCTTCCTAACGATAGTCAGCTTAGGATTTAGGGAGGCTAAGCCACCAGGTGGAAGCCGAGGAGCACCAGTCACAAACTGGCAGAATGCATGTTGTTGCTCCGGAGTAAATTCTGTCATGATCTCAAGTAGCTGCAAACCAACAGCACAAACATTAAACTGAAGTTCCAAAAATCTGAAATAAAGCTGTGTGAAGAGATGTGCCCTTTTTTAAAGATGATGTACTCACATTGACAATTGCTGGACTCTTCGAGGTATAACCATGATCAAACTTTATATGTTCGACCAGTGTCTCCGGCTGCATTACATGCATTTGCTCAGAACAAGTTAAAATAATGATTATAGAAGGGAGAAATAAAGTTAACAGGGCATTACCTCCCAAAGTTCCCGTCGACCACAAATGAGATAGTCAAGCTCTTGAGGAGAAAATATTTGGAGTGATGATATATCAAATACCTGAATTAGAAGAAAAAAATTAAGAGAAATGCAATAGCTAATTAACAATAATTGCCAGCAAATAAGATATCTTAGAAAAATGAGAAAACCTGATTAAATCCAGCTTTGAATGCTTCTACTTGACGCATTATTCCAGTCTTAAGTGTAGCATCCACTACCAGCGAAATGTACTCTTCTAAGTTGTAAATGCAGACCTACAGGAAGTTAAAAATAACAATGAATAGTCAACAACAAAATTAGAAGCAAAAGCTGAAGTGATGACGACATAAGAACCTAATCTACTCCATCACATACCACTGTATTTTCTTCACCTTCCTTCAGAACAAAATCCGGATAGCCCGGAAGAGTAAAATCTAAGCATAGGTCTTCAATAGGAGCACCATGAAAGCCCAATTCTTCTATTTGTTGACTATGATTAGAGCAGGACTCCAGAAATCGCTTGCGTTCAACAAGAACTTGCAACTCTCGAAGTATTTTACCAAGCTCAGCATCAAAAGATAGTATGTCATACAAATCAAGTTCCTAGTAAAGCAAAATATTTTGGCGTCAATACAGAAGACAGTAGAGAAAATAAAAAAAATACCAAGACTTGACAAGAAGGTGGAAGGGAATATTGGAATGGATCTACTGCAAGCGGGTTCTCATGCTTACTTGTCCAAGTAGAAGCTTATAAAATGCTGTTGACAAAGGCAAATCAAGAAGCCTTCCATCTTGCAATGCTTTTGCCATGATTCGACCAACTAAGCGGAAATACTCCACAACTTTGAAGAATTTACTACCCTCTGAAGAAGCAGTACTAGGTGGCCAAGGCCGAGGGAACAAGCCAAGAGGTGCTTGTATCAAGTTCCTGCTATCAGCAGGTGAATGCGAATCAACTTTTTTAGCTTCTAAAGAATCAGAATCAGATCTCCATAATCCCAAGCCAACCCTTTGCAGGTCATGACTTAAGAGGGTGTAGAACTCCAAAGTTGGACCAAGTCCAGTTCCCACTTCACCAAAGTATTCAACTTCAAGAACAGCCTTCTGATTGGAGAACATCTCCATTACTTTGGCAGCAGAATCCAGGATCCGGTTACGAGAAACACGAACTTTCTGGCGTTGCAATCTACCAATCCGGACTTCTCTTTCAGTCGCTGAGCTATTATTATCACCCTGTTGTTGCTGAAGACGATTCAATGCCCTAGATAACCCAAAAGCTGTGGAGTAGAAGTGTTGTCTTCTTGTTTCAAAAGGAAACAGAAATGGACAAGCTTTGGTCATCTGATAACACCAAGAAGGTAAACTACCACTGCAGAGTGCAAGAACATCCTGAATTTGCCGAGCAAGCTTTGGTGTCAACTTACTGCTGATAAACTCCTCTGAGGGTACCTTAGCTCCGGTGCCATATAACCCATCCAGGGTAGCAACTTTTCCCTCTATAAAATCATCACAGGTTGCCTGTAGTCTCAGACGAGGAGATAGCTGATTCAATCCCTCCAATACACGCAATAGTGCTAAAATATTATAAGTTTGGGTCGATTTCTCAATATCACAAGGAAGTTCTCCTTGCAAAATGCTATCAAGAAGAGAAGTACATTGTTCTTGAGATGTAGCTCTGCAAAGTTCTGATTTGGACGATTTCAGCACTAAAGATGAACCTCTGGTTGATTCCCTATCCACTTCGTTATCAGCCTTTTGATATGTTATAGTGAACACATCACTCCAGAGACGGCTTCCATCATTGGGTAAATCAGAACCACCTAACCTTTCCTCATCATCCTCATCATGAACTACTTGCTGTTGCATAGCTTGATATACGGTCAAATGCTTGCTAAGCTGCTTGCCGCCAGCTGTAAAAATCAATTTGTTCGAATGCTCATGTGCACTAGTTCCAAGTGGAAGGCCACGCCTATCCTGGCTACCTCTGATACCACGACTACCAACAGAAGCAAGCCCAGCCATGGCAGCTGCAGCAAACGACATCGCGCCCCGCGAACCAAGTGTGCTTGGATTTCTAAGTTCAACAGAACCTGCTCCCCTGCTACTAAAAGTATGTTTTATGCTGGAGCCAGATGAGGGTTGTGTCTGGTTATCACTTGCTATTGAGGCAATACTAGATCCATCAGCATCTGCCAGTTTTACATCATGCACACTCTCTGGAACACAGTCAGGAAGAGACCCACGTAGAACCTGGGGATTCTCAACAAAAATATGCAGTTTTCAGTCATGCCCACTAAAGCCACATTAACTTGCAGAAAAACAAAGAGATCAATCGAAGTAATTTTGAAATACTACCTCATGATCATCGTCTTCATCATCTGAAACATCATCATCGTCATCACCAAGCATCAAAGCATCATCAGCCTCGAAGGGAGATGCGCCCAGTTCTTCGTCCTGCATGTAGGAAACAGAATGTATCATGCACAACGAGCATAAATACAATAATAAAGTTTAACATTCACATGACATGGTGTACAAGAATTGGATCAGAACTTTGTTCAGGGATAAGGGAATTAGTGAAATAGTAGTCCAGTTTCCAACGCATAAGTGATCTATTTTGTTATACAGGAGGGGTACTTGCAGCTAATTACATAGATATAATTAAATTGACAACTTAATTTATTATTTATATATTTATCACTCAGTTAGGCAAGAAAAGCAGTATTGCATTCGGGCAAACTTTCAACAGTGAAATGAATCACATTGGTGAATATGCTCCCACTATCACAAGTTCTCAACTATGGAATGTGCCATTGCTGCTTGAGGTCCGTGCCACTCTCTCAACATATAATTATTGCATAGGATGAGGAACTGCAACAACCTTTAGGCACATTCAGTGATCGAGATAGTGGTGGGAGCACCAACCTTTCCCTACATCATTGGTTTTAGTTAGACAATGTCTTCATCAACTGAAGCATTGTAGACATGGTGAGACAATATGTACTCCCTAGATGCCATATCAAACTGCAGGTGAAAAGGCATTGTACTCTGTAGATCTAATTTTATGAAATTCACACATTGGTTCCACAATGAAATTTGTGTTAAATAATAATCTCATAACAGTATTAATCATGTCAATTCCCCTTAACAGTTGCACATCAAATTATTAAATGAAAGGAGAGCAGATATAATCATGAAACGACGACGAAAAACAGTAGGACGGTTGTTATAACGAAAATCAGCTTGGCAGCTGAGTAACTGCAGGGAGGCACTACCAAAAAAAGAATATGTAGTCAAGCATTTGCATCAAATTTTGGGGAACTAGCAAAAATTCAAGACGTACTGGAGGAAATATATATTCTATAGATTATTAAGGAAATGAGTCCATAATGAACAACAAACCTCTGAGCTACTGTGACCGTGTGGTGGCTTCACTTCTGCATCTTTCTGTGAAGCAACTTTTCTGCGTGCTGCAGTCCTAGTATGTGGTCCTTTAGGTTCATCGGACGTCGACTTAACAACAGCTTTGCCTTTTCCCTTGGATGTGTTTCCGCTCCCCTCCTGAATATCCTTCTTAGTTGCAGAATCAGCATCAGCCAATGATTTCGACCTAGTTGAGGGCCGCCGGACAGATTGAGTTGACGAAGCCACTGG